>NW_024037781.1:4535000-5135000 GCF_016077235.1 Cyprinodon tularosa | reverse complement strand
ATCCATTAAGTCAAAAGCACTAGCTGAAGTTTTATTTAAGTCTAGCTCTTTCTTCTGTTATATCTATATTATTATGATATGTAAGTACAGATATCTTTCAGTTGACTGTTGAAATGCATCTTTCTTTGCAATATAGTCATTAACTAGAACATTAGAGCATCTGATTTTAAAGATTCCAGCTGTTTAAAACATTCAGATTGCTGTTTGGAATATAACTTAAGGGTTAATTAAGCTAATGTGAAGCTCTAGTTTGTTATTTCTTCTTTTTTTTTTAGAAAAACAAAAACTTTATCTCATCGCCTCACGTTCCTTATTGTTCCTCTAACTTAACTTTAAAAAGTAGATATGCAAAGTTTATGATTAGGAAAAAAATAAAACATATGTCCATGCTAAGGAAATGCAACTGTTCTATCTTTTAGGGAAAATATTTTTATGCATTTTCTCCCCGTCCCCCCGTCACGTTTTATAGGAGACTTCTTGAGCGAATTATACTTTTGCAGTTTCATTTTGGTTGTGTTGGTTCTTGCAAACAGCCTTCACTTTTTTAATGTGCCTCCCCTGCTTAATAACCTGTGCCACTGCAGGTACCGAGGTGACATTATCGCTCAGGTGAATCATGAGGAACCTTGGAAGAAATAAAGGGCTTCCTATCCAGAATTCTATTTCAGCAGTTCAGCTTGGTAAGAACACCGTCACAATACCTACCGGTAAATGTAATAATGGTGGTGCACTGTAGGATATATATATGAAATCTAACCCTTTCGCTTGACACACTCACACATCCATGACTTTTATTGGATTTGAAGAAAATGAGATAAGAAAGACAAATGAGGGCAGGAGGTATGAATTATTAATGCTTAATGTATGTCCAGCTCTTTCCTTTTATTGCCACTCTCCCCATCCCTAATGAGTTCCTCTGTGTGTTTTTATACAATGATGGAATTGTATAACTTTTGTGGAGACTGAGTTATATCAAACCTTCCTGATTGTTATATAGGTTTAAATATGAATACAACATTTGTAAGTCTCTGGGTAAGAATATATACAAAAAGTCTGTAAATCATCAAGTTTTGCAGGGTAATGTGTAATGTGGCGGAATTAAGCTGCAGTCTGCACCACACAAAGAGAGACAGCTTTTCTGGGATACAATAGAACCAACCTCCATAGCCCTCCAAGGAGAACAATTAATGTTTCTTTTGCAGAAAACGAACATGCACACAATGCATTCCTAGATTCCCTGGGGTGATTTAGTGCTCTGTTGGTAAGGCACGTTTTGTATTTTTTTCGCCAGGCTAGTCAAAAAAAGAACCTTCAGCTGTTGCAAGTTGGCATCAAAATAGGGTTGATTCCTCTGTTCATTCCTCTCATGTGATACATGCTGTCCCACAGTGCAGATCACAGACTACAGGTCCAGTGAGATCAGATTTCACTCCAAACAGCTGACCAAAAGGAAAACAAGTATGTGTGAAAGTAATGCAGAAAATGCATTCTTCAACACAAAAAGTTGAGAGTAAACTTATGGGTTGGTTCAACTGCCTATAAGCCTGATAATGTTTAAAACTGGATACTGGTTGTAAATTGGTTGCCTTAATTTCTAGTTTGGACTTCCACTGGCTGTTGTAAGATGTTGTTTTGGAACCTGCCAATATACGTGCTGCTAACATGCTAATATGGTTACATTAGGAACTGTTATAAATAATAACAGCAAGCTGTTAATTATAAGTTGCAACTTCAAATCTTTCTCCTTATTCTGCAGCTAAGGCAAGTAGTGCAATCAGATCAGTTGCACCTGGTCGCTAAGGCCACGACAATTATCAAAGAATTAAACATTACAAAAGAGCAAGAAAAAGGGAAGGGAGTAAGGAAATCTGGAATTTTCAGCAGCTTTTACAAAAATGAGAATAAATTAGATAAGCCAAAACCTGTTTAGAGGCATGTATAGCTGCTACCTGCTGAGAGGCAGCCCTTAGAAATGATAGAACACCTTAGGATGGGCTTAAGAGAATGCACAGACTGCAGGCTGGAAAAGGTTCAGGAAACTTTCTCATTCAGTTCACATTCTCTGTGTCATGGTTCATGCAAGACTTCTTGCAAGACTTTCCCTGCTGCTATTGTGCTTGTTTGTGTTAATTCTTGAAAACTGCCTTGGCTCTCAAATTGTTCCTTCCCGGGTTTCAGGGTTTCCATTTCCATTTGAATTAATTTGGAAGAACTTTGGAAAGTGAAGGCTGTCATTCAGTGGTTTTTTTTTTTAAGACTGCAACAAAATACTTAATGAGCAGCAACATGTGACAAAAACTGCTTGATCCTTCCTTCCTTCCTTCCTTCCTTCCTTCCTTCCTTCCTTCCTTCCTTCCTTCCTTCCTTCCTTCCTTCCTTCCTTCCTTCCTTCCTTCCTTCCTTCCTTCCTTCCTTCCTCATGCACAAAATGTGTAAAAAAGCAAAGACACAAAGGGCCGGATTTATCAAGATCCAATTTTGCGTGCAGTAATTTGCGCTCGCAAAGTGGAATTTTGCGCGAGGGGCTGAACCATGGTTTGCGGGTGATTTAACAAGAGCGATTGCGTAACTGGTGGAAGGTGCAAAACTGTTGGAGACGCCCTATTTAAATGATGGTTTTGCGCGTTTTGTGGTTTGCGGCAAAGTAGTTTGTAGTCTGTACAAACTAGTGCATTAAGAAATTTAAATCTTACAGTGACCCCCAACAAAAAAAAATAAATAAGTATATATATATATATATATATATATATATATATATATATATATATATATATATATATATATATATATATATATATATATATATATTTATTTATTTATTTATTTATAAATTGGCAACCTTTATTCCCTAAGGTGGTATGTGCTGCAGTAAAAAAAAACAAAAAAAAAAAAAAACAGGTGTTTTGTATTGGCCTGTGACTGTGGATGAGATCCCCGCAGCATCTGGCACGTTGCTCCACAGGCGCAGGGGGAGAACCCCGACCCCGTCGGACAGCACTTCTGAAAAAACGAGATTAGGAGATCCCAGCTCTCGCTGCAACCGTACGCTGGAATGACCCAGATGCAAAAAAGTGCAATGTTGCAAGGAGTTTTGTGATATCTGGTATTGCGTGGGTCCTCCTTGTGGCTGGCTCCAAATCCATTCGGAGTTCCCCCAACAGCTCCAAAATGGCAATGCTGGATAAACGATATGTTTTGATGATCGTTTCCTCGTTCATTCCAAAAATATTCACACGGAGTGAAAAAATGCGTTCTCTGCGTCTCCTTGCTTCATTTCCATGTCTCCTTCTTGCGACAATAACCGCTGCTATGTGTGCGCAATTACGCATACAGACCATTTGCACCTTCTTTTGAAACGTGTTAAATATAGAGTCAGATACCGTTAGCAAAATTGCGTTCAAGTTTGATAAATCACTTTGCGAGTGCTAAATTAATATATTTACATGTTCTCCTCCCACAAGACGCACTTTAGCGTGTAAACGCCCCATATTGCATATTCATTGCAGAAAAAGTACTAAATGGATCACAGGCGCTATTTAGCACGTTTTAAAGATCAAATGCTTTTAGCACGCTGTTGATAGATCAGTTTGTACATTTTTTAGCGTGCGCAGTGAAATAGCTCACGTTTTAATACACGCAAACCTTTGATAAATCCGGCCCAAAGACTTTTTATGTCAATGGGAGGAGCAATAAAGTCATCTACAAAATGGTACCATAAAACTTTGTCAGCTTGTTTAAACATTTTTTTTTATCTCATGCATAATAAACAAAATCATGTTTTCTTATTATAAGGGAAATATTTAGCATTTTATATATTTGTTCCTTTCTAAAAGACAAGTTTTCAAAGGATAGAATCAACTTCATAATATAACTGATGGTTGTGTTTTTCATATTTCTTGAAACTGCTTTCCAGACAGTGCTATAATTGTTCCATCTGCTTCACAGACAGCTGATTATCTGCTCTGGTGGATACAAGAGGAGAAAAAAAAAAAAAAAAAACGCTATACGTGACAGCTAGTCTGAGATGAGTTTTGTTTGTGTGCTGAAAAAGTGCTTTGAAATGGCTGACCTCTGCACAGCTATTGGCCTGTAAGAGCTTTCATTTCAGAGGCACAAAAAGCGTGAGAGAACGGAGGCCCAGGTGTGCAACACGTCGATAAGCTCCCCCCAATTCATCTGATCCTAGCTTTATCATTGTCCTTTGTCTGCCTCTTCTCCCTCTTTCCTTTTTTTTTTGAAGCCAGAGTATAAGTCCAGATAGGATGAAGTGATATGAGCCCAGTAAATCCCAGGAATTAATTCTCATCTTTTGGAAACATTTCCCTTTCCTCACCCCTCTCTGCCTCCAGTTTTCAAGCTTTTTTTCTATGAAGAATTTAATCTCAGCAACAGCAAAAAAAAAAAAAAAAAAGATTCTCTAATAGAATATGGGATCCTCCAAGCAAAACATGGTTGGAAATCAGAAGCCTGGAGTCATATAGGAAGTAGCTCAGTGAGCTTGATATTAGCTTTGTGGCTTTCAATTAAAAATATAAACCCATTCTACACTGATGTTACAAAAATGAATAAGTTCTTTATTTTCTCATTTTTTCAAAACATTTTAATATTTGGTGAAACATTCCTTATTAAGTTATACTTAAACCACAAGCCCTTTGTAATCCAAGATTAGTTTTCTTCGCATATGTCAGGTTGTGTGGAGGTTTTTAGAGGACCCAAATGCACAGAGTAAATGTTGCAGCGTTAAAGTAACACTTTCAGAGGACATTTGGTCCCACACTAATTCAGAGTGGGACCAAATGTACTCTTGAGTGTTAATTTGGCTACGTTCACACTGCAGCCTGAAGTGCTACCTGCATCTGATCTTTTCATGGCAGTCTGAACAACACAGATCCGATTTTTTCCAATCTGACCCAGGCCATGTAGCTATGTGGTCCTGTTTCTGATACGAATCTAATTTTTTCAAATGCAACCTGTGTGTGAACAATCAGGTTGCATTCATCTGACATGAATGCCATTAGTAACCGACATAGGTCACTATTCTGCTTCTTGCTACACAGAAGCGGCAAGAAAAACAAACACCATGGTGGACGATGATGCGGAGAGCAGTATTTTTTTTAGCCATCTTGAAAAGATTGAGGTTTTAAGGTTTGGTAAGATAGCTAGATAAGAAACAGCACGCGAGGAGTATAAATGTGAGACTGAACAAAGACTGGGATAATCAGCGGATGAGTAATAGGTTCTGTTCTGAATCTTGAAGGAGGCAGTCGCATTTTCCTGCTGCTCCTGTACCTCCCTGCCTGTTCCTGCTTTGCTGTGTCTTGTCCTTTTCTGAGCTCTCTCTTCATGCCACCTGAACTCAAAAAAATTGATCAAGGCAGCTGGTCTCTTAATGCAATTGAGGAAAACAGGGAAAAGGGGACCCGTCCTGTCCTGCTGGGACTTGCTTCGTGGGATACACCATGGACTCCTGGAAAGCGTTGAGGATGGTGTGTTTCACAACATTGTCACTGGAGGATATCGAAGATGTATGGGTTTTTGGTTTTATGATACTCGGATTTCTCGAGGATACCTGATGTATCTTCAATTACAGAGGATGTCGGCAGCAATTTGGGCACTGATCAGGCTGCTGGCAGTGGTTGACACCCTCACAAAGACTGTGAACGAGCAAGATCGGGAGCTGAGCCATATGCTGTGTGCGCATGAACGCAGCCTGGCTGCGGTGGGTGAACTCAAAGCTGAGACGTGATAACATCTTGGATGTGCATGCTCGCTTCAAGGCGGAAAAGCCCAATAAATTTGGAATATTGGATTTCGCCACGAAAGAGCCATCAAGACAAAGACTCAAGGCTGAAGGAAATTCCTGTGCAGCCTGCTCTCAAAACATAAGTGTTATTCTGGATTCGAACTACCCTGTTTATCTAATCTCCTCTGGATGTTATGGCGAAAGGGCACAGAAGACTGCCCCCACCTCTCCTACCCGCGAAACATCTGTGCATGCACTCAGTGACTGTTGATAAACTTCAATCTTATCAAGGACATTGCATGTGGTCAGCTTTCACGGACAAATTGAATGCACTCATCATACACACACAACTAATGTCTCAATATGTCAGATTGACTTCATGTGACTATGCCTCCAATGTGACTCCTCTGCTGAAATGTTTGTCTTGTGTTTACATGTGCTTTTCTTGTGCAGAGGTATTTTGATATCTCAAACTGTATCCTGTCAAGGATAAAGTTTGAAATATGCCTTTTTTCCCCCTCTCTTCCCCAATGTGGCTCCTATCTTTCCAAAGAGACAAAGGCAGGGCTAGGTAACCACCTGGGACCTGGGCAGCAATGTAACCGGTGGGAACCTGGCAGCATGGCCTCAGTTAATCCATTAATTGCCTCAAACAGTATATATTTGAAATTACTCTAGGTATCGTAATTTAAGCAGGAACTAGTAAATTGTGAGAATTACAAAAGCCGACAAATAGTATTTATTAGTGCTGTCAATCGATTAAATTTTTTAATCGCGATTAATCGCATCAATGCCTGAGTTAACTCGCGATTAATCGCATTTTAATCGCACATTTTTTTCCTGATTGAAAATCATTTAAATACTCTCGATGACATACAAAAAAATACATACAGGCTAGGTTTGTGCCAATGTTCTTTTTTTAAAATGAAAACAGGTCACAGATACTGATTTATGCCATAGAAACATATGGCAAGAAGATGGGGAGGCATGTAGCAAAAAATAACAAATATGTAGGCAAAAAAAAGGCCCTGAAAACAGGCTGATGTAAAAGACAGTCTTTACAGTTAATACAGTCTTTTGAACAAAGACAAGCATTTTACCCTACCGCTATAAAATGCAGTAGAGTTAACATTAGATGTTAATTAACCAAGGTAATAATGAACAATTTTCAATCAATACATCAAAATCAATAGACCGACATCACTAGATGAAGGTAGTCTATGCTCTAGAAAGTTACTTTTCAGCCTCTTAACAAAAATGAGAACACACACACACCCATCCACCCACACACAGACACACCCACCCACACACACACACACGCGATACTGACCTGTTGCGTACACAGACGGCAAGAGGGCTGCTACGAGATTCCATTTCACCTCAGTAATCAGTTTTCTCAGCGTATTTCAGGTTGCTACTAGTTACCAGACACTCAACTTGTTTGTTGGTGGTGGGGCTTAAAGAAAAGGCACTAGCGTCACCCAGTGTATGAGCGTCTTTTTCCCTTGAGGAGCTCCGCTCTAGAAGCCTATGAGAAATGCATAGACTGGGGGAAAATAGCCCCGCCTTCCCGCAGGCTGCAGCGGGATGTACTTGGAAAAATTGTACCATAAAACCACATAGCGTTAATCTCACGTTAAAAAAATTATCGCCGTTAAAATGGCCTCGCGTTAACGCGTTAATAACGCGATAATTTTGACAGCACTAGTATTTATAGATAACATACAGGGAAACAAAGAGTAATTAATTATTTTGCATTTACTGCTATGGCAAAAATGTTGTCAGACCAGTAAATCATACAACAGGGACATGTCTTGAAATGATTAGTTTTTTTACGATGGTAAACCCAGCGCGAAAAGCACTCCTAAAGTTTGACATAACTGAAAAAAACAAACAATACAAATAAAAAAAAATGACAAAAGTTTTAACAGATCATCTTAACCTTTTCTTTAAAGCTTAATTGAGAATTTGATTGCAAGAAGCAATGTCCTCTGAGAGATGAGTTACTATTTTTTCCTGGTGAGATGGATTTTTGTTTTGTTGGCTTATAGTTTCTACAAAGATTTGAAATGCTTTTGTTCAGCATTGCACTTTAGAACTCCGGGCTGAAGGACACTAACACAGCTAAAGCAGAATATGGCCTTTAGACTCTTTTGGGTAAACAGAGCTTTGAAATGTGAAAGAAGGTTGTCTGGCAAAATGCATGTACTGAAGTCGGGGAAGAAAGAGCCATGTTGTTTCCATCGAATCAGTACAGGTCATTCTATTAGAGAAGCTGCTGGAGAATAATTCTTCTCTTGTAAATATTAACCATGATAGGATATTGCGACTGTTTGATGCAGTTAGAACAAACACATGTTTAGACATAATGGCAATAAGCAAGTGTTCATTTAATTTAGGCCATTGTGTGTCTGTGGGAGAATCTTTAACATCAACATGAGATGTGAGATGGGAATAGGGGTGCAGTATAAATCCCCCTGGTCTCTTGGTTTAATCTGATCTTTTTTTCTGTACAATGATTGTACTGATAGGGATATTCCAAGATATTCCTTGTTCAGAATGGATATACAGTCACTGCCGTTGTGTGTCTACCCAAGGGTTGTAATTCAATGGGACATGACTGTCCAAAGTAAGGCAACCAGGGAAAACGTGTTATTAGATACCTGAAGCAGCTCAGCTAAATCCTTTTAATGTAGACAACAAATGGGTTCACTCAAAGTTCCTCCCAGATGACGAAGCTTCACACATTATTGCTAAGGTACAGTTACATCTGCCACTGGAGAAAGTTAACTTGCTCCAAACTGTGGTGTTGCTCATCCAGCCTTGATCGACATGACCACAAGGGAACAGCGATACAGTATATCGCCGAAAGTATTTTCTCACCTGCCTAGAACTAAGTTTATTTGACATCCTATTCCGAATCAAAAGGGTTCTATGTGATGTTGATCGACCATATGCAGCTCTTCTCCCAAGTCTGTCATAATAGATTGATGTCAGTAATATTGCTGTCACATGTTTTTCACTTTGTTTAGAATAAGCCAGAAGCTTTTTTTTCCTGAGATCTTTTGCCTTACTATGATTGTTTCAACAGGTTCTATTTACATATTTCT
This sequence comes from Cyprinodon tularosa, assembly GCF_016077235.1. NCBI lineage: Eukaryota > Metazoa > Chordata > Actinopteri > Cyprinodontiformes > Cyprinodontidae > Cyprinodon > Cyprinodon tularosa. Next base: position 5,126,147 of record NW_024037781.1, on the reverse strand, counting down.
TGATTATACCAACAGGAAGTTACAAGTGTTATGCAAGAACTATATATTCAATGCAAGAGCATTAAGATTTGCTATATAATCAAATAACTTTCGTACTGTCATATATTGCTTTGTGAGCACACGCCCACTTGGCTGTGTTAATGACCAGAATAATTATCTTATTAAAGCGATTCTTATACGTATGATTTCTCCTAAGGGAATAGTAAAAGGTAGGCTCACCCAGCTTATTTAGGCTTGTTTAACGAAATGAAAGCATTTGTTCTCAAGCAGGCTGAGGGGCAGGATTGCTTTTCCCTTTTAAAGTGTCTTGTAAGGTCTTGCGAGGGGAGATGATTTCAGTACTTTCGAGAGAAGAGTAAAACATTTTTCTTCACCAATGTTTAATGTTAATCAGTATGGATATTGGTCCGCAATATCTGAAATGAATATAATGGGTAATGTCATAACACCAGGCATAACTTCGTGTAGTAATGTGATAAAGATGTGCTTAATCCAAAATTACTTGATGACTTAACAAGTATAAGTACTTCTAAGTACTTTTTACAAAACCTTTCTTTAATTCATTTAGCCCTCTGGCCTACAATATTTTGTGAAAACAGTTTTTTTTTTTTTTACTCAGAATAGTTTGTGTAAATATTATACTCTTTTGAAGATTTACATTTTCAAGTGTGTCAGAAACTAAAAAACAATATGTAGGAAAGACTCAAAAAGCTTTTGGTGCAACCTAAGCCCACAGTGCTGATTGAATCAGCATTATGGCCTGAAAGCTTTTCAGTTAATCCATCTTGACCATGATGGGTTTAAGTAATTCCTCCGTCAATACATATCAAGCTTGAGAGAGTTTTAGGGAAATGATGTACATCATAACAAAACATTTGCTTTCAAGAATAATACAAGCAAAGCAAACAATAGTAGAAAAAAAGCAATATTACCAATATAACCAACCAATATTTATAATTAAAACAAGCTAATGATTCAATTAGGGATGGTGGGGTTCTCAGCATGGACAATCTTAAAAATAGCTAAGAATATTTAGCCTGCTTCCAAAAGGACACTAGGTAAAGCTGGCCCCAAAATCATAACTGCTTTGAGGCCTTAGCATCGAGATTGAATCTTACTGAGAGAGAAAGCAGAATTTTTAATGGAATGTTGGAATTCACACTAGCAGGCATACAGCCAGAGCCCAAAGAAGGAACTGCAGAGTAACTTTGGGCTGAAAACATAGCAGGTGGTATACTTGGAACTTGGACCATATGGCACAATTAGAAAGAAAGTAGTCACAACCCTCTAGGCAAGAAACATTAAGGCATTAGATTAAAGTGAAAAGGGAAAAGAGGCAGAAAACTGGGATGCTTAAATTGGAATAAAGGAAACACAAGTGTGGTGAAGAGCTTTGACACATCTCAGAGGGCTAATTGGGTTATTGGTGACAGATTAGGGTGAAAAGTGACCCAAAATTTCACAATTAATTCGAAAAAGAGCTAACAAACATCCCAACCCTTTCTTTAGTTTCAGTGATATGAACTTTCCCAATCTTCCCCATCTATACTATTGCATTAAGGATTTTTGGCTTCTTGAGTAAAGCCCCACAGCACATACTGTAGATCAGTTAGGTCTGTTTTTTTTTTTGCTTTTGAGCAATCTGCATTTCATTCTGAATCAGTCACTCAAGATAAATGCTTTTAATTTGAAGGAGTCTTCAAAGTACGCATGGCAGAAGAGGATTTGGGACCATTTAAATTTTGTAAGTGAGGTCTGACTTGGTTTTGGGTTCAATATCAAAGGTTAAGAAGCAAATAGGCGAAGAGGTTAAGTGCTGCTGCAGTGGGGATACAATCAGTGCCCCTCCAATCACAATGGAACCAATTTGAATTTTAACAAATGACACAGTGATACCAAAGGGCAAATGAGGGCTGTGAGATTTGCTCCTTTCTCTTATTATTATGCTGTTAGAAACTGGTTTTAACCTTCTTCAAACTAATCTGTTTGCTCTACTGTCAGTGGGGTTTGCACAATTTGAAAAGGCTCCTGTGGCAGGATTTTAGTGATAAGGCTCAGATAATTTGAAATTAGATTTTACGATCAACACAGGGTTCCAAATGTCTGGCATCACAATAAAGGGAAAGACTATGGGGAAGCCAAACAATAATGCTGGAATTTAAATCTTCTGGATTGCTACAAAACAGGGACTCTGGGGAGAATGCACAGCATGATCTTAACTACAAATTCGTTTTTAAGTAAGTAGGCTTGCATATACCTCAGTGCCTTAGTCAGACGCACACTACTTATGCTTAGTGAAGGGGGACTGATACCACACCTCTTTCATACACTATGCATTAATCATTGCAGGCACAGAGGATTTCTGGAACCCTGGATTATTGTAGCCAAACATTAGAATGGGTAGACTACATAAAGCGATTATTATTATCATCAGTTTTTTATTTTGTAAAAAGATTTGATGTTTGAGGCATTTAGTTTATTGAACATGGACCATGTATAGGAGAATTAAAGGGATAGTTCGGTATTTTTGACATGAATCTGTATGGCATCCCGATCACAAGCGGCATGCAATCACACTGACTTACCCCTGGCAGCGTCCTGTGAGCAGAGTTATCGTCCAGTTTTGGTCAAGCCGAAAGTAGTCCTGCAGGTTTTTAGGAACAGCGAAATAAAACTTTTCTCTTCCCAAAACATTATGTGTCCAAAAGAGTGATATTTTCGCATCCCAAAAACATTGTAGTGGAAAAAGTCACACGTCGTTATCAATTGGTCCTATTTTCTCTCTGTTCGTATCAGTGCGCGCCGTCATTCAGACAGCGAGCCCAACAACAGCCATGTCTCCCTCCGCCGCGGTGGAGTCAGTGTGATTGCATGCCGCTGGTGATCGGGATGCCATACAGATTCATGTCAAAAATACCGAACTATCCCTTTAATCTCAAAGGAGATGTGTGAAGTGTTGGGTTGGATCCTAACCAATATCTCTGCTGTCAGTAAGGGGTTTCCAGCTCATATAATGAGTTTAACAGTTCTTTTAGTAGTGAGTATTTGTCTGTGGGTGGGTGAGCACTTGTGTTGAAATACTTGTGTTATATATTAACGAGTTTGTAAACTGGAGGTTGACTGTTGTAAAAACAGTAGAGCGCCTGAGATACTCATCAGCCTATAGCAGCGAAGGACAGGTGGACATTGCTTCAGAAGGTCAGAGTACACCCAGGCAGACAGAGACTATGGTCCATTCTCAATATGCATACTTGTGCATTCTCATGTGCTTGTATGACGTCATCCGCCTCATCACTGTTCCAAATGACAAGAATACAAGACAGAGAGTGGCCAAAATCCCCAGAGGTTGTTCTCGTCCCTCCCTCTTTACCCTGTATGCATCAGAGCAGACCAGTAGGCTCTTCAGACTGACAGACTGACAGCTGCCCCACCATGCACCACGGCAGCAGTAGCTTATCAAGAATGCACTTTCTGAGAATATGAGTTCATACTTGTATTATTGGGAATTGAGAATTGGCCAAGGTATGAGTCTAGGGCATCTATACAGATAAAGGTCCTCAAAAAGGGATTGAAGCAACAAGCCCAAGGCTAGGGTAAAATTAAGGCCCTATGCCCCCAAACCATGCCACAAAGCCATGTCCAACAGCTCTGGCCAAGCTGAAATGTTAGCAGGCAATTCAATATCTAGTCTATGACTACAAGTTTTTCTTCCCAAGCTGTTGCTTAGGTGAAGAAGTGCCCTGTCTCATTTACCACAACACAACATATCATCCAGCCATTAAGTGTATGGTAGTTCTAAATTGATTTTGTTAAAGTTAGTTTGGTACTGCTGAAGCAGTTTATTGCCTTATATAGCCTCCTTCGTGGCCCTATACTAACAGTACATGCTGAAGGTCAAGTATGAGTCTTCGCAAAAATAAGACGCCAAATGTATGGTTCGTATGCAATTAGATGATATATTAAGAGGTTTTGGCATAAACAGAGAACGTCTGTGTCAACATTCTGTCCAGTGTCAGAGCAACCTGTGACTTTGACAATCACATGTGAATTACAGTAAGATTTCGACATAATATTCCGTTGTGCATGTGCATCTACACAGTGCGATATTGAGACTATGAAACAGCCTAAGATGGAATTAGGGTTGGGAAATAGCTGAGATTGTCTGTTGTCATGTGAAGCGTCGTAATGGTCTACTGAAGACAGCATGGGTATCTGGCCTGTAAAGTTAAACACTTTTTCCCCTGTCCTGTGGGCAGATGAGATAATCGACTCAAGGCGAGAAGTCTACCACTGAACCACCAAAGCTCTGACATTGGTGGTTCCCAAGTAACGGGACAACTAAGCCCAAGTAAGTGTTCCTTGGCTCTCTGTGGGATTCCTATGTGACCCACTTACCTCACTTGATACATCAGCAAAACCAGCCTGACACCATAAAGATCTTGTCTGGGATTAGAATATTTAGGATCCCTCATTTTACCTGAAGTTTTTCAGCATCATTACAACATGAAACCAATATGGTAGCTGGGGAAAGTTACATCTGGTCCATATTATTAATCACATTTCTTACCAATATAAAAATGTCAGTGAAGCATCAAAAGTCAGAAAGAGTTGTTGGTTCAGTGGAAAACTGAACTTAGTACTTTTTATTGCTTAGTAACTAAACTACCCGTGGGAGTGGGATTTCCTAACCACTAGGCCGCCACTCCCCAAAGCAATATGGCAGCTCATTCCCCCCTAGGCTTCCTGTTTGCAGACTGGGTGACATACCACTTGAGCCCAGCCAGCCACTAACTAGTAAGGAATTCAGTTTTCAAGTTCAAAGACTGTTAACTGCTCCTTTAACCAAGGAACAAAATACAAATTAAAATTTCGTTGTATCCTTTTATATCTCTGCTTCTTTCTGTATGTCTGCTTTAGTCTCCTTGAACCCCAGTCGGCCTTGGCAGATGGCCACCCACACTGAGCCTGGTTTGGCTGGAGGTTTCTTCCTTTTAAAAGGGAGTTTTTCATCTCCACTGTCGCTTCAAGAATGCATGGTGTGAAGGATTGCCTTTGAGTCAATGAGTCGATACAATCAACTGGTTTTCCTTAGATAGAAACTTTGAATCAGTTTGACTGTATGACCTGGTTGAATTTTAAAGTGCCTTGAGATGACATGTTGTTAATTGCTGCTATATAAATAAACTGAATTGAAATCGGGACACGACCAAGCATTTTAAAGGTTTTTGGTACTCCTATAGTATGTGCAATGCATATATTGATATTGCATTTTCGGATCATGTGACACACCGTTTGTCTGTTTTAAACCTCTACACCTGGAGTGAATGCTGTTTCATAGTTGTTTCAAAATCCGATCAATATAGCACCCCTACTGCTTGGCCTCAGGCAAATCCTTGATGCAACCTGTATAAAATTATACAACCGGTTGAATTCCATCAAATGGTATTTTGTTTTACTAACTTGTTAATATGATTTATGGCATCTTCTATGTCTGGTTACTTCACTCACTGTTTTAAATAGATGCTGCCTGATAAAACTATAATGATGGAGATTATAACCTCGACTACCCATCTGCCATCTCCCTGCAAATATAACCATGTATATTCTCTTTTTCATGCAACATTTTTCTATCACTGAATCAAATATCTATTCCTGATATTCCATTTGTACATGAAGGTGTTGAAAATGGTAGCTGAGAGGAAGAGTCTCACAGTTTAATAAAGTTAATATTTTATGTTATGTCGGCTTTTCAAATCTATAATACATTCTTGTTCTGATGCAAAGAGTAAGTGGTAAAAAAAAAACATTATTCTACACCAATGGATGAAGTTTTGTTGATTTAAAGAACCCTCCAACCCTGGTAAGATGTATGTAAATCTTTGAGATTGGTTCATATTTGCAATGAAAAAGTTGCAGCACAGCTTTGAACATTTTATTTTACTTTTTTTATAGCATCTTCCAAGTTATTAGTGTAGGGATAAACTCAAGCTCTCACCCAGTTTTGTTTTTTTTCTAGTTTAAGACATTTTTAAAAGTTAATTACCTAAATGTTGACATATGCAAGTGTGCATTAGTCCCTAGACTCAGGAGGAAAGTGTATGTATGAAGAGTGTAAGAATATGTTTGGTCTTTGCCCCCCTGTGCATCTCTGTTGGATGCATATATGTTTTTAGGTGCATATGGTGTAAGGGTGGGATCATGTGAATGTGACTGGATGAATGCAAACATTTTTTTTGTCTACTTGTCAGGCTGAGTGTTTGCCTCCCCTCACCCTTACTAGAACATCATATGCCCCAAGTATAAACAGGGCCCCTCTCACCATCTTCTTATGCTCCCCGCCGTTGAGAGCTGTCTCTTTCTGCTGCTGCATTTATTCTCTAGTTGCAGGGTTGGGTGCTTCAGTGAGCAATGTTTCATCCCTCGTGGCCGCTGGGCAGGGCCTGAGTGTCCTAGCCCTATGTGGTCCCTAATAAAGGGTGGGAGCCACCAGGCCTCAGTGCTCTAATCTGAGTCCACCTTCGACATGACTGTTCACCAGTGGAGATCATGGACTCGCTGCCCCGTGGGATCTCAACACTGTAGCCTCTGGGGTCAGGCCCTTCAGGGACAGGGCTCCTTGGATGCATTGCCCCTTGGATGCATTGCCCCTTTGTGGTTGAGGCCTGGGTGCTTTCGTCTGCCCTTCTCTGGTGGGTGTGGCCATCGCTATGTTACTGTATATGTGGGCTGTTTCCTTTTCTCTCTTTTCATGCACTCTTTCCTTTCTTTATCTCTTCCTCTCTCCCCTTAGTTCGTATCCCCTCCCCCCCCCCCCCACCTCCCTCTCTGTCTCAGTGTCCATTGTATATGGTTTTACTCTCCATTAATCATTTTTAATAAAGTTTCATATACAAGTAACAAGCAAAAGCTTATAGCAACAACCATAATGGTCTACTTGTGAAAGCGAATCTGTTGAGCTATCATCTAACTCAGGGACATCAATTCCAAGAACTATATTGGCAAAGCAGAACACACGAAAAGAACAGCAAGCTCCAGGAAAAATATTTTTTTTTACAAAGGTATGTTTATAAAAGCATATTTTAAAATAACTGAGATAAAAGAAGATACTATATGTTCAAATTCAAATCAGAGAATGGCATCGCTAATGTTTTGTAAATGTAAAAGTGATATATAATTAACACAATCTCTCTTCATTGGTAGATTGTTGTTCCAAACTTTCGCAGTCCAATATTATCACCAGTAGTTGTTTTTGATCATAGGGAATGTGACATAAAAATGGCAGTCTTCAAGAAAAAAGTTGACCATGTGTAATAGAAAAATCTAGTAAAAGTTCAGAGGGGATGTTGACACACTTGAGACTCAAAATAAACACAAAATATATCCAGTTTGTCACAAAAAAACTATTTGGAGCATGTATACAAGGGCCTGCTACTGTGTGTCAGCACAAACTGTCACTGAAATCAAATCAACTGATGTGTTTGGTAAATCAGTGTCCTTGAGACAAATGTCATCCCATTTATTTGTTCTGGGCAAATAAAGTTATTCCAAACCTAGGAGGGAAGACAAATTCCCGCGTGTCTCGGATAACAACCGAGTCAAGTATGAAAAAAATAAAAATGTTGGGAGTCTGGCTCCAAGAGCAACACATTCATCACCCCACACTGCCACTCGGAGCAAAACACACAGCGCGTTGCTGTGCTCGTTAACCTTTGGACGGGTATCTGTACATGTGTGTTTTGTCGGCTCTGCCGTTGTGAACAATGTAGCGGAAGATGATAGAGTGATGCTGTCTCCAAGAATGAAGACTGAGCTGTCAGGCACAAATTTCTTTTTACTGGCATATGCATAGTTACTGCTTTACAACTAGACAGCTTTTTTAAAGCCTATATCCCTCATCTATTTACCTCAAAATGTGTTGACAGCAGAATTTTATATGCAATAATAGTTTTATTTTAATGTTGTATTCATCAATGTAAGTAAGAGTATTGGATTCATCAAAGAAAAAAAAAACCTCGTAATTTTGAGATCCTGATCTCAATTTTACGAGATCTTATCTCATAATTAGGAAATAAGCTAAGGCTTCAGTATCGTTTAAAATGTTTATGTTTCATCTTCATGCGGCACGTCAATTCATATGAAAAACTAAAAACATACGGAATCTGTATTAATGGAGCTGTTGACGGATTTTCACGTATGGTCATATGGCTTCATGCTTACTCCACAAGTAGTAATCCTAGGCTTAAAGGTGGGTACTGTATTGATGAAGTGGAAAACAGGAGCGGAGCTCCAACTGTATCAGGTTAGACTTACGTACAGAGAACTGTCCAGTTGAACAGATGCAGATATTCTGAAGAAATAATAATGAAACCAGTTTTCTGAGAGATGCTTCATTTCTTGCACAAGTAATCATAACCAAATATATAGATAAGATCTTGTAATTATGAGATCTTTTCTCATAATTACGAGACAAGGTCTCATAATTACGAGATACAATCCCATAATTATAATATACTGATCTCTTAATTATGAGAAAATATCTCATAATTACAAGATACTGATCTCGTAATTATAAGATAAGCTTTTATTTTGGTGAATGCAACACGCTTCCGTACCAATGACAGTTAATGCAAGAATATTATTTTTATTTTGAACAAAAAAATGACAGAAGAGAAAAATATAAGGCAATAAAAGTGGTTTCTCCTGGTTTATCTTTGTTTCAGATTATTAAACAAACTGTTATAAAGCAAGCATATAACTAGAGTAAATGCTAAAGTGAAGTTTCAAATCAGAATTTAATTGACTGAGGACAAAAAAAAAAAATCTTAAAAAATGGTATTTAAAATATGAGTCAAATGTGGTTAAGGAAATTTTTGAAAGGAAAGTTGTCTGTGATAACTCGGACTGGAAAAAGCCCTTTTCACAGATTTAGGACTCCAGTGAAATTTTATTTGAAGCCGGGCATACACTGTGCAATATTTTCAATCGTTGTACTCAGCTACAGCACAAACTGTACGACGAAACCGCAGGGTTTAAAAGTTGACAGCTCACGATGCATGTTCGTTCACTGTGATGCCCGACACTCTGATGCTATATACCTGCTCACACTGCCATCCAAAAATTAAACGTCGGACTAAGCAGAGATGGCTCTGGTTGGAATCATCACTCTGAAAGAAGAAGAAGAAGAACTCGCTTGTTTACACATGCGCAGTGCTCGAGGTTTCTGGTAAATTGGCTCATAGTTCTGCTTCAATAGAAGGATTTGCCCATGAACACCTCACTAGGGCTGACTGAATTTCAAACATGTTTGATTTTCTCCCAACCTTACCATTACTGATCTGGAGGTGGTCGTGAGGGACCGATCGTCCCTCGTTAGCCCCTGTATACTACAAGCTACAGGACGCAAGAGAAAAGATTCTCGCATGACTTGAAAATCAGCCCGAAAAAAGCAAAAAATCGTAGAGTGTATGCCCGGCTTAACGCAGGAAATTGTTGTAAACATTTCTGAGAGTGGTTGGCCAACCAGGGATTGCATCATAGCTCATTATGGAGGCCAATTAATCAACCCTAATATATTAAGTCAAAAAGGCCTTACTTTATTTAGTTTGGACCTAAGTTTGTGATCATAAATTGCAAAATAAATGGGATCAATTCAGAGTCAATAAACATGGCTGACCTAAATTACGCCTGGTATTAAATACACATTTACACAAAAAAGCTTAATACCTACAGTCAAACATGACAGCTTAGTGTGATGCTCAGGGGCTTTTTGCTGCATCAGGACATATGTGATTTCCTGTAATTGATGTCACTGCAACTTCTGCAGGTCAGTAAGAAAACCTTGATGGGGAACTTTCAATAATTCATATATATTATATAAGACAATAACCCAAAGCAGAGTATGTCTACCTAAGAACGGTTGAATTGGCCTAGTGAAACTTCAGACAATGTAATTATGATTCCTGAGGTACAACTATACACAAAGTGTTAATGCTCGATAGCCTCCCTTTTTAACTAGATAAAACAGTTTGTGAACAGAAGAGTGGCTCAACATTGAGATGTAAAAGACTTGATACCAGTTATCCCAAACACTTCATAACAGTTGCTTCTACAACTTGGGGTACAACCAGTTTACTGTAGGGTTTTGGAGGAATTACTTTTTCATATAGAGACAGGTTTATATGAATAGTTTTTCCCCGTAAAGAATGAAATCATGATCTGAAAAACAGCCTATCATATTTCCTCAGCTTATCTTTGTTTGATAAAAGATTTCTTTTTGACAATCTAAAGTACGAATGCATAACAAAACAAGAGAATATATTCATTTTGGGGAAAAAAATCCTTTTTCAAAGCACTGTTAGAGTGGTTATGTGGGTGGCTGCCTGCTGCAGTACAGCAGCATTGTGTTTGTGTCCGTACTGTACACTGCCTGTCCGGTTGTAAATCATTTCCCCCCTCCGTTTCTCTCAGACTAATGTACATAAACAAAACACAAAAAAACAAATCACCGGAGGCTAAAAGAAAATGGATTCAGCAGTTCTCGCTCTAACGTTGCCTGGCAACCAAACCAAGGTGATTTAGCAATTGAATACATTTTTGGTGTGTTAGTCTCGAAAAGTGCTGCGGCCGAGTTGTTGGAGCTGAGAGGAGTCTGGCAGGAATGCATGCATCAGGCACTGGTAGTTTTGAATTTCTGAAAATGGCATGAACTTAGGGACCAGTTTATGGGAGGGGGGGTGTGTGACTGTGTGTAGGTGTGAGTGTGCTTAGCAGTAACCTCAAATCTTCAGGTCCAATGTTTAATAAAACATGAAAAGTGACCGAGTAACGCCCTTTTTTTGGTTCAAGATTGCTGCGTGGGTGGCCTCTAAAATTGCAATTAACCCCTGTGTCCTCCACTGGAGACTCCAAATTACCAGTAACACAACATTGCCATGGCAAAAGGCAATAAGCAGGTACGGTTGTCTGCAGCAATGATTATAGAATTAGAAATAGCAAAAAAACACAAGATAATTATCAAATGTTTACTCTGTTAGAAAAAGAAACAAGAAACAAAGGTGTTAATCAGTTTGGAATTTTATTGTTAGTTAATTTACAAGCTCTAAAATAAATTTTGGGTATGTCAAATCTAAATGTATGTGGAGGGAGATCCTACCGGAATGTTAGCTGGGTCATCAGTGCAACGGATCTTCCCTACTTTTTTCATGCTTTTGTACGGTTGAGAAATGTGATAAACTTTGAAAAAAACTTTTTATAATAGGGTTTGTGTATCTCCCTGCCTTGCACACCAACAGACTAACTGATTTTTCATGGCCAAATACAAGCTTAGACAGTTTGAATTTGCTTTAAATTGTTACATTGATTTTGGTCTTGACTTTTGGGCGATTCTATCACATACTCAATAACAAATCATTTGCTTGTGTCTCTGGTTGTATGTTTAGGGTTATTCCCTTCTGAAGGTGAATTTTTTCCAAATATTTAGTCTTCTGCAAAGTCTGCAGTGTTTCACTGTCAGGATTTTGGTTATTTATGAAGTGCAGCATAAGTGCTTGGTTAGATTTCAGCTTCATCTAGAGTTATGCATGTTTTGCCTTACTCAGGCGAAGTACCTTCTTTGTGTTTTGTTGTCTCTAAAATGCTTGTGAATAACTGCAAATTCATTTTGATTTTATAAAAATACAAAACCCAACGGGAAACCCAAATGGTGACACTTGTGTAGTTGTGTTACAATCTCACAAATAGGATGTTCAGGGTTTTCTGTAAGGGTTTTCTTTCTAAAAAGAAATCTTCTCTGTACAGTCATGCCCAGATGTTCCAGAGCAGTTCTTGTTAAATAATAAGCCTTCTCTATCAGCTTGTCGAACGTTTTTTAAGTCTGTAGCTCTGTTGCTGCTTCCCTAACACATGATGGCAGAAATGATTACACTCTTTACAGCAGACTTGTAGAGGATATACAACATCTGCTGCAAACACTTAAGGACCAAATAGCAGAAGACTGTGCTTATTGAGGATAAGAGATTGATTTCACACTATGCCACAAAGCAGTCCGCCAGCTTTCTGTATTCATCTTGTTGTCCATCTTTAATACCCCCTACAAATTCTGATGGGAGATTATTGTACTGCTTGTTTGAGGTGTAGAGAGTAAAAAGAGGAATGGTGGGTGTACCATCCCCTGTGGTGCTCCTGGGCTGCTGAATACCTGGTTAGACAGACGACCCCTTAGTCTTTAAGACGTGGGTCATTTTGTCCGTCATCGATCCAAGCAACTGTTCAGGCTGCAACTTGAGTATTCTGACATTTCTGACAAAGCAGATCAAACAGAATTGTGTTTTAATACTATGAAGAAATAAAATTATTTGATCCTTGCAGTGCTGCCTGACTGTAAGTTAGTTGAGTCAGATATGTTGTCGCACATTAAACAGCACCACAGCAGAAAGCAAACTGCAGGAGGTATTTGTTTCCTTGCTCAAGGGGGGCAAAATGAGTTGTTCTTTGTCCTTCTTCACATTAAGAGACAGGACAACATGTCTATATCCATTAAGGACTGATGGGTGAATTTTCTTTGGTACCAGAACAGGGGAGGATTTCCTCCACAATCCTGCACCCTTCTTTTTGGAGGTGCAGCAGAATCCCACTGAGCTAGCCTGAACAGGCCTCCGGGGGCTGACGCTACCTGGTGATGCAACCTTCATATCTATGGGATCAAAGGCTTGGCTTTAGAGCAGGGGGATGTCCAGTGAGGTTTGCAATAGTGCCATACTATTCCTACTTTTAGATGCCTAAATAAACAGGGTTTTTCAACCTAACCCTGCATTACATTTCTCAATAACTTTCACCCTGGATTAAGAATGTTTAAGTTACTTTTTAAGACAGCAGGTTGATTTGCACTTTTATTAGAGGTACAACACTTTTCGTTTGTAGGGAAAAGGAATAAGATAATTTTTCATTTGCTTTACAATTTTCTTTCTGCTGGGGTTGTTCCGGCCCATAAAAGCCCAATAAAATACATTAGAGATTGTGGTTTCAAAGTAATGAAATATAAAAACATTCAAGGTCTATGAATACTTTACAAGATACTTTATAAGAAGATGGTAACCTTGTTTGAATATGTATGAATTCGTAGAAAATGTATTCTGTAAGATTTAAATAAAAACTGTAATGTGTATAAAGCATTACTAAGGTTACAGTTTTTTAAAGTCATATTTTGATGAATGGTAAAGAGAAGAAACATTAACATTGGTAGATCTGTTTTTGTCCAACTGAGTAGATTATGACTGTATTGAAAAGTTGCAGCTTTAACACTGTTGTCAGATAAGAGCAGAGCCTCTTATCTATGTGCATGCCTAAAAGTGGCTTTTTGCCTTCACGCTTCTGTTTTTGTTCGACTAAAGACTTAAATTTGAAATGCTCTAATTATTTTCCAGCTTTACAGAGGTGAAGACGCCGGTATGATGATAAAGGCAAAATGCGTCATAAAAAGGCCTTACATTTCAGACGAGAATTGAACATCCTCTGAGATGAAACAGATGAAGCGGATATGTGAACATCAAACATACCAAGAGATAAGGAGACAGCACAAAAGTTTTTTTCACTCTCTAAGGTTTGACTGATGCTCTCCCTTTTTAAAGATCATCTTAACAAAGCTGCCTAAAACCCTCACATCAACCAATATCTTCCACAGAGATGGTTAAATTTCATTATGAGTGAGTATTTCCCAAGTGGAAAAACAATCTTGGTTTGTTACGGATCTCTATGTGCAAAAGGAATAACATTTAGACCAACAGGATTTACTTTTGGGGCATTTTTATCAGATTTAACAAATGTAAAAAAAATCAAAACTCTGTTCAATTAATTTTTAAGCCTGAAACTAGCAGAAGTTCTGTTAAATAAAATATTACAACTTCTACAGAGAACGCTATAATTTATCAAAAAGTGAAGTTAGTATTCCGGTCAAAGATACCTGGATAGTAAATCTGTGCAGGACCTGACATGATGAGGCTTTAGCATCTAAAAGAAACTGACTTGAATTTTCCAGGCTGGTATTTTTTTTTGAAAAAAAAAGAAAGATTGTCATCCTGGTAAGGGAAGCAACGTGTAGAACATATTTTTTGTGTGTAAACATGCCATTTTATTGCCTTAAAAAAAAGCAAAATATTGGAAAAGCCCACATTGACTTTTTTCCACTGTTGTGGGTTTTGTAGATTTTATTATTTTGACTTTAAGTGTACAAAAAGTGTTTCTGTTATTAGATTGGCAGAGCTTCATTTTGAGATTTGTTATTTGTGAAGAAATCCCTGGTGCTTGAAGCACTTTAGATATAAGGAGTCAACATTTTATGGCAAGAATATGAGCCGACCCCCATGACAGAAATTTTAGAGATCGGTAAAAAGCTGCCTTTTTGACAGGGCTCTGTATTTGAACAGGATTTCTCTGAAAATACTGAAAACTCTGAACATTATGGGGCTCTCACAATTGACAAAAAAGCTTTATGTAACTTAATGATGCAAGAGTGAGACGATCCCTGTGTGTGGCAGACCTCAGGGCTAGACATAGTTTTCAAAAATCAGGACCTGAAGGACTGAGCAATGATAGAGCACATATCTCAGTCTTCCTCATAGATCTCACTTCATTGCATTTGAAAGAGGGAATCACAAATAGTTGAATCTCAGATTCTGAGGAGGATAGTGGCTCTCGGTTTGACTGCAAAGCAGAGGATCAGAACTTTACCCTTACAGTTGTTAACAAAATGGGGAATGAGGAGCAGGAGATGCTCACAAGAGCTATGATTAAACTAAGAGCTGGTCCAGATTTTCTATGCAAAGCGGTGCTATAATCCTTCTGGACTGCCCTAATCTTATGTGTGATGATGATCACAGGCATGATGTCAAGGATTTGTCATTTAGAAGAGGTGTTTGCCTTAGGAACCTTAGGATCTCCTTCCTAGTTTTGTAAATGCTACATTACTGATGGTATCTTCAAGACATAACCTTTAGCGCATGCTGGTATGATTCGCAGCTGTGTGTGAACATATGGTATTCTTTCTCTGAACAGATGTTAATTTTACATCTGATTTGTTGGGAGATGCAACTTCCAAAAATGGCCGCTTTTCTCATGGCCCACAGAAACTTTCCAATAAAATGAGTAATTATGAAAAAGATTATTGTATTTTATTTATTATTTTTTCAAATGTGAGGTGGTCCTATGTGCACTTTATGTCAGTATTGGTTTATGCTTTGTAACTTAACCATAGATGCTATCATTATCTGGTTTCTTACTTATTGTTGTATCTTAAATATACAGTTCTCTGAGATTTCAGGAGGTTGCCATGGTTTAAATGTTTTCTAGTTTGTGATCTTTTTGATGAGTGTGTAATCTGTTGTTGAAGTAATTTTTGATTCTTAAAAAACACTTTAAATAGGTTTTGTTTCTCTTTTGTTTTTCAGTTTCTGTAGAGCAAGGCATTTTTGTAATAGGATTTTACCCCATTCAGTTTTCTGTCAGTGACTTGCAATAATCATGGTGTTTTCAGTTAATTTTAACCAAAGCATTCAGTCTAAGCAATTGATTTAAGATTTTATAAGAAAAAGCATTTAAATATAGAACTAGAACCCATATAGTTCAGGACAGCTGTAGTAAAAGAAATCCACATTATAAAACTCCTTTATTTAACTACTCATATTGCCTTTGTCAAGTAATTTGCTGTATGACTTAAATAATTCAAGTGTGAAAAAAGCAGCAAAAATTTAAGAAATCTTTCCGAGGTCAAAAACATTTTCTGTAAGCATAATATATAATCCTTTAGTGACTTAAGTCCTTGAGGTATTATTATTCTCTGCCTGTTCTTTGTGAGGTGATCACATATAAATAAATAAATCTTTGACAAGAATTTCCACGGATGGGAAGAGCAAGTCAGTGGCTATTAATTAAGTCCTCAAAGATGAAAAAACCCACATATTTGTATTATATGCCATCGTTATTTATGAGCTGGCACTCTCAGTGATAAGTCCTGTCTTTTCCAAACGAAACATTAGCAACACTTAAGCACCAGAAAGTAATGTGAAATGACAAAGACTAAATTATAGCAAGTGGCTATTGATCATAACGTATTACTTCACATAGTGCTCATCATCAAAAGGTTCACTATTAAGTGACCGAAACAAGATCCATTATCTTGCCACAATGGTTCCATCTTCATGGTGCCTAACATTGGCAAGACATTTATAAACATACAGTACAAAGCTGTCAACACAATGTGCATCTGTGTGATAGGGTTGGTTAGACCGCAAAGCAGCAGTCAACATGTCAGCTTGATAGAGAGAGTAAGCAGCTATTTATGGAGAACAGCAAGGCCGCTTTGTTGCAAAGGACACAAAGGAGTGTGTAATTAGTAAGATGGTGGAAGCGGTTAATTTAGAGCCAGATATTTATGCATAAAGCCCTACATTTAGCACCTTAGAGGTGGTTAGGTTAGAGATTGAATTCAATAGAAGATCAATGCGGCGTCTAAGAGGGTTATCCAGAAGTGGCTGAATGCTGAAATGGATAAAATTGCAGCAAGATATGAAATACAGCTGAGAGGTCATGAAAGGATTTTGGGACCTTAGATCTCTCATTTCAGAATTAGTAATTTGTTTGTCACAGCCTAAAATATAACAAATAACTTAGATAATCTCAGGCTTTATTTCTCATAAATCATAAAAACTATTAGAAACAGAGGCGTTAAATATTCAACATTTTGTAATGATATTATATGAATATCAATATGAAGTATATGAGCTCCTTCTACTGAAAACAATACATTCTTATATTTTTCAACTGTTTTCAGTTTTTTGAGATGTACCTTTAAGTTTGTGATGACGACTAACCTGGTATAAACCAGATTGATAAGTTTACTTTAATTTGAATTCAAAACATCTGGAAACATTCCCGTTCAAAGTGTTCGCAAAAGAGAGGGACATTCAGTACAATTCTTCAAGCTGATTGGGTAAATCAGCAAGTGGCACCTGCCTTTAATGTCAAGCTTTCAGCCAATCACAACAGCAGCAGCGGCTGTGATGTATAACATTCTTGATTTGCTTGACAACTAGCAGAGTTAACTAGTAAATTATTAACCTTGCGCTGCAAGCTGGATTGTTGAATGACTCCCACTAATACCTCCATCTCGTAACAACCAGCGAGCCTGACAAATGTCATGCCAGCAGTTTTTTTGGGTGGGACATGTAGGAATGAAGACATTCAGAAGGGCCTTGCCAGGACATTACAAACATGGCTATGCAGGAGGACTCTCCTGTCGATATCGCCTTGACTCAGTTATAGCTAAAATAGTGACAATTTCTTGTATAAAAACAGAGCAAAGAGCAGCACTTTGTGCATTTGTAGATCAGAAGGATGTCTTGATTTATCAGCTTACTCTGCTGCTACGATTGGCTGAAAGCATGTTATGGAAGGCAGATACTAGCTGGCATGTCAACCAATCAGCTAGAAGTATTGTACTAAACATCCCTACTTTTCGCAGACAGACTGAATGGCAGCCATCCCAGATTGATAACATAGAACTCAACTCATTTCTTTACATTAGTACTTGCATAATTCTTAGCTGTGTGTGAACAAAAACATTAGCTAAAATAGACTGAATGAAAGTTTCAAATATGCCAGCTACCAGCTAACAAGCACATCCACGCATGCAGCCATGTTTGTTTTAGTTCAGCCTGCCGCTTCTGCTTGACGTCATAAATGTCACTGCATTTCATCTGTTCAAAACATTTGTGTATTTAAGGCTAAAACATCTGCTGGCTTTTAGCAAGAGTTTTTTTTTTTAACAAATCTCGAAACAATTCATCTTGCCTGCAAGGTAAGATGAGGACCACCAGAAACATCTCTTTTGATGGTATCAGCACACATCTGTTGTTAATTCTGAGGAAGCTGTCATCTGTCACTTGTCAGAAGGGACTCAAGCTCTTAAATTATTCTTTCATGACAAAGTGTCGTTGTCCATTCATCTTTGCAAGGAAGGTCTGCGCTTTGACAAGGTCATTCTAACACATCAATATCCTTTCATCCAATTCATTCTTTTGCAGCTTTTGATGTATGTTTAGGGTCACTGTACTGCTGTGAGGTGTTTTATTTCAGGACTGACCTGTATTTAGCTCTATCCATCTTCACATCAGATCTGACTGGCTTCTCTTTTCATGCCGAGGAAAAGTATCTCTACAGCATTTTACTGCTTAAATCTTGTTTTGTAAGCTCAAGCAAACTTTAAGAAGGTGTTAAGCTCTAAACCAAAATGGATTCTCTGTCATTATTTGTAAAATTATCTAGGGTTGTGAAACAGTTTCACTTTACTAGTTAACTAGCCAGTTAGCTGTATAATTTCAATGCCAGCAACTCTAGTTGCAACGTTAAAAGAGAAATTAGTGGTACTGTGGAATCAAAAGAAATGTGTGAAGCAGGTGAAAGCAATAACACCAGTTAGGTAACTAAAACTAAACTAAGATACAGAACAAAGAACACAAAATATGAGGACCTGAATAGACATTAGAAACATTACTGATACACTTTAGTCCAACTGTAAACCTAACACCTAAAGTCCGGACAATATGCCCTAATGAACTGGAGAAAATCCAGTACAGGAATTGTACAAAGCCTTAAGCAAATTAAACCGTTTGAAATTAAATTAGTGTGGCAAGGGCATGATTCTATCCCCAGACTCCTGGGTGAAAGTCAGGTGACCAGCCAGCCAAAGGGACATTCACTTGGGCATTTTCAGTCAGAGGCATCGTGACAGGACCCCAAACCATCACATTAGCTATAACTTAAACCCTTTTACTTGTCCAGACTTGTCTATTCTTAGCAACATACTATACTAAAGGTATTTTTAAATAATAAAAAAAAAGTCTTTACTGCAAGTTAAAGTTTCATCCACACAAAGAATAAAGTATGCATTCACAATGAACTGTGGTTAGAATTCAGAGTTACTTTACCGCGGGTCATTAATGGGTCCAAGCTATTCTTCAGAGACGGAGCAAGTTTAGAGAGTACAACCACCATCTCCAAGAGCTGGATCTAGATGACTGTCAGGTTTAGTGTTACTTCCTTGTATATAGTCAGGCAGAGAGCACCAGTGCTTGTGGAGAGGCATCAACTGGCCGGAGTTTGTGCTTGAGGTATGGAGGGCGACAAACATTCCTCCGAGGGTTAAATTAAAACAGCTTGTTCAATCAATGCCTAAAAAGCTTTTGAGAACATTCCTTATTTCATCCTTATTCAACATTTTCTCTATATTATTCGGACTAAAAAAAAGCTTTGACTGCACTCCTTCAACCTAGATCACAACTACAACCTGTCCCTGATTCGTTGGCAGGACCACTCTCATTGCATAGAATTCACCGCTGGCCGCCTCACCTTGGTTGCCTGCAGGGTATGAATTGGGATCCTGGGTAAATCTACTGCCCTTGGGCAGTTTGAATGCCTGAACTAGAAAAACTGTTTTGTCCACACAAGTGTAAACAACACTAATGAAGAAGCTGTAACACCCATGCAGTTTGGTGGCATTGTCACATTGCAGCAAAATCAGACCCAAAACCATCACAAAAACACTGTGTATGTAAAGATAGCTCATGTAAATTTAACCTAGAAAACAAGTGGAAGTTTGAGAGACAACATTCTTGCTTTCCTAAATGCTGGCTTTGTTGGGATACACAGTTTGAATGACAAAATGTCCGTGGTTACACCTAATCTCATCTCAATATAGGTGGAACAGGTTTAAATAAACACTTTTGAATTACACACAAAAGCTTGGTTGATTCCACACATTGAAATATCCAGAAACCTTTACCATTTTAAATCTCTCATAAACCTTGGATTTTATTTCATAGCAAACACCTTGATAGAAAATGTTAATTCATGCTGCTCTTTGTGAACATTTCAAAGCAAAGTCACCTTATTGCCTATTCTAAGTTGTTGAAATTTCCATACGAAACTGTTCACCATTAAAACTACAATTATATCCTATGAATGATAAAATTAAATCATGTTTTAGAATAAGCAAGAACAAAAGCTTAGGGTTCCTACGGATTTCTTTTGATGTCTCAATAGAAACGGCTCTCTCTGCATGCTGACATCTATTTTCCTCTTTAAAGGGAAACCTCCTGCCCTTCTACTTCTCTGGTCTCTTAAGTCTTCATACACTGACCTGTATTTATCTCTTTCATACTGGCCCACATTAATCTTGGTTAAAATTAAATTAAACAAAATGTATGAAAGCAAATTCAATGAAAATAAAAATGAACACAAGGAACAAGGCATTTAACAACATGCAATCCTTCAATAAGCATGGCTTTAATGCCAAGATGAAAACATGAAAAATTTCTTTAGTTAGTTTCCCCCTAACAAAATGCCACAAAACTCAATGACCTTTGTTCAAGAAAATGAAAAAGTGTTTAGATTTATGAGTTTGAATTCCTTTTTAATAGAAAATAAAATGATTTAGTCGGATTGAAAACTATGAATGTTTCAAGGTTTATTTTGGTGGCCAGAGTAGGTTTTACTTTTAAGCTTTCTCAGGTGGTAGTGTGTAAACAATAATAATCCAAAAAATATCTGTAAATTTATAATGGAACAAAGAATAACATCTATCATACAGAAATGTTACGCCTCTGTAAAGGGGAAAAATGAAAAATTAGAGACGGACACGGTGTTAGTTTTGTCACTACCAGTGTCGCAATGGACGAGCCTGCCTCATATCAGACACAACCAATCGAAAAAAGATTGGCAAACAACCTCCTAATACACAACATCTAGAACTATATATAAGCATAGCAATCAATAAAATGAATTCTAAACAGATTTTACCTTAGGTATCTTTTTCACTGCTTCACTCTGTGGCTTTTGATTTGGAAGACTAGAATAATCAATCATTGATCCTTTTCTTTATGTTTTTCTTTTGAGAGAGAGTTTTATAACCATTAAACTAGCACGCTAAAAGTATATTATTTTCTTAAATTCTTCTTCAGGGCTACTTTTGCATTAGTTGCTCCACTGAGGTAAAAAGGTCCGTCTGGACCAATCATAGTGCGGAAGGCGGGACTTTAAAATGCACCACTTTCAGCTCTAATTGCAGAAGCGATTTCCTGCTAGCGTAACAGCATGATGGCGACTGCAACGGAGCTATTTTGCAATGGAACACAGATTTTTTTTGCAAAAATGGCAGAAATTGTTCACCTGGAGAATTTCTTTGACAGCTTGACATCACTGTCTACAAAATAAAAATAAAAACAGGCTTGGAGATTTTACATTACATCCGTTATCTGATTGGTTCTAACCTGATGAGGCTGTTTGGCCTTTAAATATGAGCTGTATCAGCTCTTTTCTAGATTTATACACCATGTATATTTCATATCGAAGGACGCCCATGTTGCTTAAACGGTGTCCTTCATCTTGACCTCATATTTTCCTCTTGTGAATGCTTAATAGATTCCCCAAAACAAGAGTCTTAAACAAAGCATTGGGATGCAGTATTCCACAACTTTTAAATGCCTTCATTATACAAGTCATCTACTTAATGGATAAATCCGTTTTTAAAGATAAAGCTATCTATACAATTTCTTACTATATACCTAATTATTTTTGATTAACTGGCTTTAAATCAGATAAACACCTATAAGTTGTAGCATCCAGGTTCTGGAGGATTGGGGTTACTGTCAAATGAAGTACAATAATTAACCAGCTAATGGTTCCTTCCTTCTTTTTACTTTCCATTATTTATACTGTAATGCAGTGCTCTGATTGGCTGGGCTAGTCAAACCTAAGGTTTTTGTTGCCTGTCCACCATGTTGAGGGTGTCATTGACTGTCTTCTGGGTAACTATCAAATCAACAGTCTTCTCCATGATATCTCTGCATTAGCATCTCTATGTCAAGAATCCTGTTTAACTGTCCTGATGTTATATTCTAATTTACTGAGATGCGCCTGCACTCAAGATAATCACATCCATTTTCATTTAAAGAAACAGTTCTGTAGCTCACCACCAGGTGCCACTATAAGCCAATAACAGCTATCCCAACAAGTTGCAAAGAATCCCTCTCTTTCTGCTTCTCTCTCTCCCTGCTTCCCCTATATTCTTCCCTTTCTTCTCCTCTTTTCCTCCCCCATCCTTTTTCCTCTTGCTTTAAAACAAAGTAATTGCCTGCAGCAGAGTTCACAGTCTTCTGCTCTGTCTGACGCAGATCAGGCTCCAGCCAGTCAATCATTATGCTCTACCACAACGGCGAATACCTCATGTGGTTCGAGGAGTCACAGAAACCTGTTGTTTACATAAGTGTAAGGTGCCATTATCTGTGCTGGTGTGTGTGTGCATTTGCAGCCACAATACTTAGTCACTGTTTAAGGCGGGCAGATATAATCCTTTTGGAAGTTTTGAGTCATAGTTATGCGTGACAGCATGTGTTTGTGTCTCCCATACACAGGGGATTAGTGACAGACATTAATCTTCCAGCAAGCATTCATCTGTCACTCAGACATCTATAATTTAAAAGCAGTCAGGCAGAGGTCTTGCCTGGGTCCAATGGTGAAAAGAGAGGAATTTCTATCATGATCGATTCATTTTCCTCCAATTTGTTTGGTTTTTTTCTCACGTGCATAAGCATGAGCATGATTGCCTGTGAGCAGCTTCCTTTGGGATTGCTCTTGCTCAGTGTTAGTGCTGAGCAGAGGTATTGCAGTGCTGCATGTGTAGTATGCACAAAAGGTCAGTGGCAAATGTCCAACTTCTAAAGATTTTTCCAATAAATGTGGATTTGGCCAAAGAGCCGCTAGAATGTTATTGCTCCGCAGTTTGATGGCCTTGATCTCCTTTTCGCTGACAAAAGAGAACGAGCTGCAGCTAATGGTGGGAGATGAAGAGATAAAAAGATATTAAGAAGCCAGGTGTTAAACTGTTGTTCGATATTCACATTTGTCACATTACAAAAACAAATGTTAACTCTCCCTACCGACCTTATGCATATAAACTAACACAACATTTTTCTTCCCTAATATCTATAGTTGTTGATCCCCAGTTTAAGTTTTTATTTGGATTTACACTAGAATTTTAGTTGCCTAATCCATTTTTAAATCTACTTTTAAATCATTATCAATGAACCCAACACACTGCATTCTAACAATACAATCAAATTTGCAAGAATGTTACAGGGAAAACAAATAGTTTCCACATTTAAGGACATCTACATTATTCAGTAAAATAATTTGTTTTCATTTTGGTCAAAAATATGTTTTAATTTCTATTCAGCAACAAGAACTGAATTTGAGAAAATCTCTTTCCAAAAAAAAAAAAAAGAAAAGAGAACACAGGACCAAATAATAAAAACAATGGATCATGTCAAGTCATAACCCATTGCTGATTTTACTAGTAAATTAAATAAACGAAATGAATGAATGCAACACATATTTCGTGTTTTTTTTGGTGTGTCAGTGAGTAGCACTGCTACAGATTTGTTCCAGTCTTAATTTGTGTTCACAGGCCAAACTATAACTTTCCAAGGACCACACCTGACCCCTGCGTGTCACTTCGGATGTTACGGATCATAACTTTTCCATTACAAATCTGACTATATATTTGAGGTTGGCTTCCTTCTAGTTTTTCCTCTGTCAACCCTGCCTACCTTCTCAGTCTCTCTTGTATAGCACCGTCCTCTGCAATCCTCATCCTTCTTAGTTGATACACATTTATCATAGAGATATTTTTTATGACTATAAGTTCCCTGCAACTGTCTCCTGTTGGCAACTCCAGTTGGAAGTCAGGTAATAAAACGAGACAATGCAATGTCGAGAAGAACATGTCGAGCGAGGGATGTACAGAGATGACAGGAGAAGACGCTTGTATTCAGATTTACATACCTTGGTGGTGAACATTGACAGAAGCAGAGAGAGGCCTCATTAACATAGTGAACAGCAGCGTCTTGATACATAGAGAGCAGTCCCAATCCAACAGCATGATATGACAACCTGCCTGAGACATCCAGTGCCACTGAAAGCCTGCTCTACTGAGCAGCTGTACCCTTTTTAAATAATCATATGAGGTCTTGACTTTATCCCGACTCCTGCTGAATGCACAATAGTTTCTGTTTAGGACCACATTCTGAAATGTTACTGAATTTTATCTAAAGGGGTTGCAGAAATGCTGCATAATCATCTATGATACACATTTTTATTACATCACAAGTATTATTTTTAATTTTGATCTGGCTTGCATGTTTATTCAAATTACTCTTTTTAAAAAGAAAATGACGTATAAAAAAATTCTATCCAATCCAACTTTATTTATAAAGCACTATAAAATTTCTTGAAGGACCAAAGGGCTGTACAGTGAAACAACATAAACCCATAACAAGACATAAAAAAATAAACATAAAAGCATAAAATAAATGAAAATCAGAATTATAAAACATATAATAAAATAAAACAGAAATAATTTAATATAATTTTATCACAGGCCAAAATCAACATCTCACATAGTTATGAAAGGCAAGGCCAAAATAATATTTTTTAGAAGCCATTTAATCAGTCAGAGAGGTAGACTTTTTAATCCGCATTGGAAGGTCGTTCCACATTTTTGGAGCTGCTACAGAGAAAATACAACCCCCCCAAACTTCCAGTTAGTTTTAGGCAAAAAAAATTGAAGCATCTTTTTCACAAACTGATTCAAATGCTGATTAGAAATGCAGAAAAATTGGGCAAAGGGACATAATGTACGTTTTTACTGAAAAAATATCGTTAACACATTTGACGCTTTAAGACTAAAATGAAGCTCTAGCGGAAGTTCAATTGAAGAAACTCTGACTTACCTCTATCAATCAGAAGCTGATCCGTCTCCGAAGTGAGCCAATCAGCTTCGAACTACTCCACCACGAAGCCCAATCAGCGTCCTGCTTCCACTTTATAAACTTTCAAATCCTCATCCCAGCCCGCTATCCTGCAATCGCAATGTCGGATTTCGATTCAGACGACATTCACCCACCTCCATCCCCTTCTCCGCCATCGCAGCTGAATCATCCTACATGACTTCACCTCAACCTCATCAGAGAGTATTAATCCCAGTTGTCACCATCCCTCGTCTCATCGCATTGGTCCGGCAGAAGACCACCATGTTGAGCCCGGTTCTGCCAGAGGTTTCTTCCCAAAGGGGAGTTTTTCCTCTCCACTGTCGCTTCATGCTTGCTCATCATGGACAGTTCACGGTACCTGCATCACCGAGCAGGACCTCTATATCCCGAGTCTGAGTGAAGCCCCGGCGTCAGCTCCCTCAGTCTTCTAGTCCCACAATTCTGCCCAGCAGATCACCTTGTCAACCAGCTCGGATCAAACCACCACCAGTTTCAGGCCGGGGGGAACATCCCTATTCACATTCATGTACTCATGCATGTTAAGCATAATTCAGCATGAATGTTCCTGCCGAGGTCTGAGTGCCAAAGACTATACTTTCTTATCAATAAATTCTTCTAATTATCTTTTCTCTCTGTGTGAGTTTTTCAGATTGAAATATGATTTGTTGAGCAGGCTGACATCTCAGTAGTTTAGTGCCGATTCATCTGTAAGCCACCAGTTGTACATTAAAATAGATCATGAGTGGAGTTTAAATAATTAAAAAACACTATTACATGATGCTTGGGTAGCTTCTCAGTCTCGGTTATGGCAACCACAAACAGGCTTAAAATGAAAGGCAACTGGACTTTCACTCAGTTTCTCCAGAGGTTTGAAACCTGTCCAGGAGTCTTTGTCAACTCTGTGGGTTCTACAAGAGGAATCTATGGCTGGAATATGCTTAGGAGAATGGACCTCCATGCAGCTAAAATACATTAGTGCTCCAATTACAGATTGCTCTGGTGCAAGCCAACAAAACTGACAAAGACCTCTGAACAGATGTCAAAACTTAAAAAATAAAAAATATAAGAAATGGGCAGAGGTCCAGTCGCCTTCCAATTTAAACTTGAATTGTTGTCATCAAAGCATGTTAAAAAGGCAGATGCTACTCATTTGATAATATTTATTAATATTCATCAATATATCTGGTTTTAAGCGTATTAACAGATTAGACATGTAAGATTTTAGGTACTTTGAATGGAAACAAGTAGGGCTGAAACAATCAATCAGATTAATCCTGATTAAATGATTATTGAAATAAGCATCAACAAATTTAGTAATCGATTACTCATTAACCGGAGTGTAGTGACTCTAAAACATGCATATAGCTGAAAGAGCGACCCACTCAGAGAAGCAATTATACCAAATTTGTAAAAAGATTTGAATAAACATTTTGCATTTAAGATAGAAAACTTTTCGTCTGTCAACATGCTCTATCCAGAACTCCACAAGTTGAAAAGTTATATTTTTGCTTGGTTAAATTCTGTAAAAAATGTTCTTTGAGGAATCTTTTTCTATCTGATCATTAATCGATTAATTGCAAAATGATTGTTTGTTGCAGCTCTAAAAACAAGTATCTAACGAATCTAACGAGCTGCTGGGTTGATGTGTCTCATTTGTAGTTGGCACTGCTTTACCCTTTGAGGGTGTTCTGTTCGGACTTTGAAAACTTTTTTAAGACTTCTAAAAACATTCTATACCTCAACATATTTTTTCAAACACCTGATGACATAGACATTACTCCATATCACACTAAATGAGCCTGGGCAGCAAGGAATCACATGTTGCACCTTAGGTATTGAACAACCTTTCTACCATTTTTTTTTTACCATGAGACTTTTTTCTCATGCATCACATGATGCAGGCGATTAGTCAAAGAACCGAGGCATGCAAATAATTGCTGACAGAGCTTTAGGGTTTGCAGGAAACACAAATGGAGGGAGAAACTCGGGCGGGGCTCTAAAACTCAAATCCTCCAGGATTGGTGTCCGACCACTTTGTCTCTGCTTCAACGCACTTGACTCCAATATGAGCTTATTAGCAGAGTTTGACTGCTGCCACTGAGGTAGTTTAGCTATTTGATTCAGGTTTGTAGAGAAAAGGAGACATCTAAAAGTTACAGGACACCGGCCCTCGAGGATTTGAGTTTGAGACCCCCAATCAAGAGTCATTAGCATCCTCTCTTGTATCTGTCTTTGTGCTTTTAACACTTGTCGAATTGAACACCCCTGTTTAACCTTACACTAGTTAAGAAGGGGGATTTTACTGCATCTGTGTTGAGCTGCATTATAAATAGGATGTACTACAATTATTTTATTCAAGTTTTACTATTTTTTGTCCAAGAGGTTTATTTAGAAGAGATTATAATGTTTTTTTTGGTTTTTCATTGCTCCTGGGTAATAAGCCCCTCTCGGGCTTAAAATAATGTGTTTCAGCATAGGGATCTGGATCCAAAGCTATTGATGAAAACCCATTCCTACACAGGGAGAGAGAAATCTACTGGCAACTCTTAAAGAAATCTTCAGTGAGTGTGTGTATATGTATGTTTTGGATGTCTCTTCTGTATCTCTGCCTCTTGGCAGTTAACCATTTTGGACAGACTCCAACTTTCATCCAACTCTAAACAGGATTTACTGGCTACAGAAAATAAGTGAGAAAATTATAGTGCCATTAAATACATATATAAAGTGAATTTGTACAAAATAAAGCATGATTTTTTAAATTCTTTTAAAGAAATTCTTTATTACAATATATACACAAAACCTAATTCACTCTGAAAGCACAACTGTATGATAGGATTGTTTTTACCCTTTTGTAAAAGTAGCATAGCAAAATACAGAATTGAAAAAAATCCCAAAAGCTTAAACTACAACATGACACTGGCAGTTATTTAGGGCTGCTAATTTATGCACATGCTCGGAAACACATTTACTCTATTTACTCTACTCTTTTGAAGTATTTTTAGGCATTTATAAAGGTCAAACATACCCTTAAATTTTGGCCCTGTAGAGAGAGAAAAAATACGCGTTTGTCAGGTCAATTCCATTAAGACAATCTCAAAAAAGCCTGAAACACAGAAGTGAGCAAAGCTGAAATGTGAGGAAGCGGAAATAAGAAAAATATAAAGAGAGGGAACAGAAAAAAAAATCGGGTGACTGAAAAAATGTCAGAGCAAATGGAGGCTGTTAAATATGCCATTTGGCAGGTCCTTTTCTGAAGCAACTGTGGGGAGCACGCTGAGTGCAAATTTCTCTTTTGGCTCTCAGGGACACTTGTGTTTCTGGAGGATCTGGTCTGAAAAATTACCTTCATACTCATTTCTCCTCTCCATCTGCTGGATTGCTAAGTTACAAATATTTCAGTTCCCCGTCATAAAAATTAAAAAGTTGAACATTTTACAAATGAATGGTACCTTATTTGCATGTAACTATTAAGTCCTCAACTTCCTGGCCTCATCTAATTTAGCCTAATTTCGAACAGCATAACCTTGTATTGTTTCATCAAACTCAAGTAGCTGTAAAAAAAAAATCACTGCTTTATGAAAGTATTTCACAGATAACATTTTTTTTTTCTGAAAACAATTTGGTATGCAGATCAGACCATTAATATTAGCATAATTATTCATAATCTTTGAATGTTTCAGCATTGTTTCATGATACAAACATACATTTTAAAGTTTTTTAGTTAGAATGTATGGGTTAAGACAAAATTGTGCTTGTTTGCAAAGTAAAAAAAGAATAGCTTCCATTTTTTGCAAAATATCCAAAAAACACCTGAACCAGCTCTGTGATATTGGTTGTGAAACACTCCATCTTAGAACTGCTACAATGAAAAAATGCAACACTACAGATGTGAACTGGAAATTAAGGGATCACACATCAGAAGACATGCTGTCCTTAACAAAGACTAAATACTCTTTAGTTTTTTTTGTATGTCCAATCTCTACTGTGAATCCTCATTAGCTTTTTTCCCCCCCTTCAAAGTAAAAGTCCTGCAGTGTTCCCATCTGTTGACTGGCTTTGAGAAGCCAGGTGTGCCTGTAGTTGTTTGTTTGCTCCTTTTATCTGGAACGTAATTTTATTATTAATGCTAATTTGCACAGTGGTGTTGGCCACACATACGAGCGTAATGCATAACCAAAGCATTATGGAGGGGATCCTATTTAAATGTGGTGGCAGTGTGTGTGTGGGGGTTAGTAGAATTTAAGAGGCGGTTATCTTGTCCTGGATGGCAGCCTTTAACACACTCATATAAGCTTATATAGTAGCCCCTGGTGGAGTTGGGTTACAGCTAATGTTTTATAGGCCTCCCAACTATAAAATTCACCAGTTAGTTTTCTAGCTCTGATTAAAGACAACTTTATTTATTTTAACGTTAAAAATGCATGACTACAGATGATTAAGCCACATCTTTAAATAAATTTATCAGACCCACCTGAATAGCATCACAGAAACTACTGGGATTTCACCCATTATCGGATCGAAACACACTCTTCTTGGAATAAAAAAGACAGCAGCCAAAGATGAATGGGACGAATTCTATAAAATACCGACCAATTACCTCTTTTCAACAATGTAATTCTATTGGGACCCTTTCCCCTTACCTCTCTTCCCCCTACAGCCAATTGTTAGTGTACACAGGAGCAGTGACTGGAAATCAATGCCTGTGCTTGTTCTGGGCCGCCGTTTCCACCTGTATGCACAATGTCTTTTCTTTTCACCGCTAAAAGACAGGCAGCATGTTGTGTCATTTGTACTTCAATTGTTCTAAAAAAGAGCAAATTGATTATCTGTATAAAGAAGTAAATGATGTTCCAAAAGTGGTCCAAAAAGGTTTCTCAGGATACTTTTTCAAAGATGTTTCTGGAAGTTCTCAATAGATTCTCCTGCTGTCAGTTCTATTTAGCTTTTCTTAAAGAACCCCACAGGATCTTAATGATTTATTTGAACCGGAAATGTTATTCTAGTCTTAATGGCATCCATTCTGAGGCAGAGGATTCTATATTATGCTGAAATATCCGGACACACAAAAAATTGGGTTTTGGTTTTCATAAATAGATATTAAGTCTTTGTATGCCTCATTTTTCTTTTTTAGAAGTTTAATAACAGAAAAGCAGTTTACATTTTTATATTAAATACATTTCTCAACTTTATATGTTCATTTCCTTTGTGTTTTCTGAGCCTATATAATGCACATCTTTAGTTTATCTGTGTCATTTTCATTCGTCATTTTAATAATCTTTTGGACATATTGACATGTTTTCTATGCTAGTGGACTAAACTGGACGTTACTGATAGCTAAGATCTAAGTGAACATTTTAAATAATAATAATGATAATAATAATAATAATAATAATAATAATAATAATAATAATAATAATAATAATAATAGAAATCTTCCTTAAATGCGTCATTTTAATTTTCAAGTACTTTAGTCAACAAATTCCCCCCAAAAATGTGTACATGATCAGCTCTAAGTAGCTTTTGGAAGACAAAATTAACATTAACATCATCTGCAAAGAATCGTACCTTTTATCACTCTTGTAATATATTTATAACATTGATGCTTACAAAAATTGTGTAATACTAAAAACACAATTTTTAATATAATTGTACAATGTCCTTAGTAAGTTTTTCCATGACATACTTTAATTAATGATACTGGCATTGTTGTAGTAAACGTTTGCAATCTAAATTTGTTTAAATCTTTGCAACAGATATCTACAGTAAATATAGAAAAGTATTATGGCTTCAAGCACAAGATATAATCAGTTTGTTACTTTTTCAAAGGTGCATTCTATTCACACTGTGATATAATTGTACACTGTCAAAAGAAACAGAAGAAAGAAGTGTGTTTTAAAGAAAATATTGATCATTTCTAGGATATATATATACAATAAAAAAGTAATTTTATTGATTTAAATCAGTCTTTGTCATTAGAAAAATAGTGCCTTCTAAATTCATGACATATTGAATATCTTACCTGCCTTATATTTCATAATTTCTAAAAGAGGCAGGACTTTACAAAATACAAAGCTTACAAAAGGGTGTTTGCATCCTCTTCACAAGCAGCATAGAACCCAAGATACAGAGGCAGGCACAGTATCACTTAGAGCAACAGTGCTGACTGTATCACTCAGGGTCTTAACCTATGTCACACACACCACAGTCGGTCCTCCAACAAAACATGCAAATTCATGCACTGTCCCTTAGAGAAGGCACTTGCGTATAGATCCACACGCACATGCAGGCCATCATCACTTTGCTGCTCGCCTCTGTTCCTTCTGCGCTGTCCAGTCTAGTCCCCGCTGGTCGCCTAGAGAGCAGAGACAGGCCGAAGCTGTCCGCTCCACTTACCATCATGGTCTGGCAGCAAACCTACAGGGTTGAGCGCAGCCTCACATCCCCTAACCTGCCTCAGCAGGGCCTGATCGATCCCGCCTGGCACTGAGGAGGCCGACGGAATGGGGAAGGCGGAATCTGCAACAGTCTGCAGATCTGGCTCAAGACTGAGGTCACATTGCTGAACATGTGGATTCCAACGGATTGATAGATGTGCTTGGATCTGGGAAATGTTACAATTATTACCATCTGATCGCTTTCTCTTGCTCTCTATCTCTCTGAGGGCTGATGCATGGCAGGCACAAGGCAAGCACAAGTGGAGGACAATATAACATATCTCTATGAAAACAATGGACTGCCTCAGATGATTTTCATATCTAATTATGTAGCTAGTCTTAATTTTCCACTTTGATGAACATGGGTCAAGTAATTTTACAAAACATAAATATGCTGATGTAAAGAGGGAAAGCAAGACATGAGAAAATATCTTACATTTGCTAAACAGCGAATATTGTGCAGCCGTTTTGGCTTTTGAATTTTAAATAAGAAGCTGGCTTTCCGAAAATGTTTGCCCATTGGCTTTGAAATTCTCTAACCTCCTCCTTCGTGGTTCTAATTAGCTCTGGCAGCAGCTACTGCTGCATGTCCCAGAGTAATGCTCAAGTTGGATCACTCAACAGGGACTGGCAGCCAGGCATAAACTGGGTACAAAGGTTACTTTTAGTGTGTGCTAATACTGAAAACTGTTGAATAATCCTTTGGCATACCGACTCTTGGGAGTATATCTTAGCAATAAACAATACAAAAACCGTTGAGCTGAAGTTTAACCTTACCTGGGAGCTCTGTGGCCTTTTGTTTTTAAAGATTGTATCAGTAAGCATAACTATGAACCATAGGATTTAAAATAATGAATATGAAAAAATACAAATGTGCAGATCATATACAATATGAACGTTTAAGAAAATATTTAAACACTGGGAGCATGCATGACTGAAGATATTGCTGACCTATACTGTATGTCCAACCAAAGGAATTAACTTTTCATTGCATTCATTTTATTTTGAGCATTTTACTCTGGAAACAGCTTGATGTTTACAATTCTTTTTTAACATGATACATCTTTACTAATCTCCTCCTGCACCCAGCCCTTGGCCCTCAATTAAAATTGTGGGGGATCCAAAACATGCACCAATTCTTTTTTTTTTTTTTTTTTTCGTGTGATTTGCTGTTTCTCATACAAACCGAGTTTTTAAGTATCTGGATTCAGCCTACCTTGTCAGTCAGTATACGTTTTTTTGCTGCAATTCTTGGTCTTAAGCAGTATCATTTTCTTCATATTACAGTAGCTATTTTACATGGACATAAGCAATAGGAATAAACAGTCGATTGGACTAAAAATATATCGGCAGAATCATAATCTGAATAGCTATATTTACATGCACAAAATGTCACAAGCAGATTGAAATGTACTCGGATTGAAAAACAAAAAATATTTGGTTTGTACCATTTACAGTATAAGGACATAAGTAATAAAAATAAACAGGCTGATTGCGCTTGCTAACTGTTATCTGAATATTCTGATTGGCAAGTTTACAAACACATACATTTGTAGTCTAATTTTCCAATCAATTCTAATGACTTATGTCAAGATAAAATGTCCAATTTGATTATTTTTCTTTGTATTTTTTTAAACCCCAATAGATTTTCTTCTGATCTTAATATTGGGCATGTAAAATAGCTAGTAACCAGAGGTTGATAGAATACCAAAAGGCTTGTTCAACTAAGAGTTAAAAATAGTCATTCAAGAATTTACCTAAGTAGGATTAAAGTACTTAGTAAAATGGCTTCTTAAGTTCAGAGTAATTGTTGAATCCTAACATCAGGTTTAATCTTTAACCTGATGTAGTCAAACAGACAGTTATAAATGTAAATATATAACATAAAATAATAAAAATATTAATTAATTACAGGATTAAAAAATTGCAAATGTGTGCAGGTTGTAAAACTTTGTTTTTCAACATTAACTTATAAAATTAAACTTAAAAGTAGACAATGTCCCAAACACAGAAACGGAAGTTGAGTTGGTTTATTACAGATTTAATAAGGAGTAAAAATACAACAAAATCTTTACCCCAGAACTGATAGACACAAAAACTCAAGAACCAAACAACTAGGAGACACTGTAAAAAAAAAAAAAAAAATGACCAGGATCCAGCAAAGAGTAAATGAACCAGTAGTTGTATATATGGGGACAGAAACAATGGGAGAACTAATCAGCTGACAGGGAGCATGTGTAGACAGAAGTAACTAGAAGGAGCTAAGAGAAAGGAGACTGGCAACGTAGGGGACAGAGAGTAAATAAAATTAAATATAACACAAAATGGGAAAGAAACCAGTGAACAAGAAATGAATGAATGACTCAAATTACTCATAGAGTAACCAAAAAAATTACTAGTAGTGATATATTCACAAGAATGTTATTTAAGTAAAGATAAAAAGCACCATAAAACAAAATAGCTTCTATTAGTAATTTTTTTTCTAAAAGTTTCTACAGTAAATGTAACTAGTTACCATCTATCTCTGCTTTATAAACACGCATGGATTTTACAAATAAAGCTAAACTAACCAGTTGTAAATAAAAAAAAAAAACAGTTTTGACCAATTGAAGGTGAATCTAAGGATAAAAAGATCTTGAGAGGCTAATATGTTTGCATGATTTTCATTGTTATCCTCTGGGTTGCAAATTATGGAGAATCTGTGAAAGTCAGCTCATCAGCTGGAACATTCACTAAAGGCATCCTTGCTGGTTATATTATTATTATTGCAACTTTTTTCTTCCTGGGTTTAATGTCACTGACTGATCATTTTAATGAAAATAATCCTGAGAGATATTTTGTTATAGTTCATACTTATAATTGTAACGGTTTCTCACATTTTCCTAAAATGAACAAACTTCTTAATTTGCCTCCCTTAGTCTTTAATTTTTGGGTAAATTTCCCCACAGTTTCTCCACACACAGTTCGCTCATCATTGTGTTTTTATGAGGAAAGTTGAAATGACTTAAAGTCAGGATGGCAGGTGTACGCAGAAAAGTTGGCTCTCTAGATGTGAGGGAACACATGACCCCACCTGCCCACCGTGGTACCCTGCAGCCAACATCAGCCCCTTCAAACATCATGGGACATTCTGAAGGGTTGTTGCTGGATTTAACTTTAGTAGAGAGACTGAGTGCAGCGCCAGATGGTGAGTTCACCTCTGACACCCAAATGGGCAGAGTTGCTCGAGGGTCCTCTGTAATGAGAGAGGGACTTGCTGAAGTGTCCAATTCAATAAGAGGTCTTCCCCATTACGACCTGCAATACTTCTGAGTAAAGTGGGGCCCACCCAGCAGCCAGACAACCACATACAATGCTCCAGCTTCGCTGCTACATCATATTTTTTGACAAATGTGAAGAAAAGTTTCTAAGCTTGGTGCTTATGTTTTTTTTCGAGTGATTGATGAGCACCTCATCATTCCTCACACCATCACAGTCTGAAAAAGAGCCTCTATGACAACCCAAATGACAAGAATCAGGGGGAAGGAGGAACAGCGCATCATTAGCACGCTGTTGCCAGGAAACCTGTGTTGTTAAAAGTAGTACATCTACAGCTGTTGCATCTAGAGGAGCTGGAGAAATAATAAAGTAAGACTTTTCTGTGCACCAAATGTTGCAATCTTTGCAGAATAAAAGGTGAGACTTGGTGCAGAATAGAAGATATACAGATTATTCTTTAGAGAATTTATAACTTAAAGCATATCCACTGCAATTTTGCAATAGCCTGAATCCAGCCTTAAATAAAATACCTATCTTTGCATCTGTATCTACCTCAATTCTTTTTCACCTTCCTGTCAATCTTTACTGAATAGTTTTTTGAGCTATCACTCTGCCTGAGCTGTTTTGCTTAGGGCTTCTCAATCGAAACACCATTCTGGGCACAAATTAGCAAATTAGTTTGAGCTCCAAGCATTTTTGTGAGTTCAAACTGACACAAACCACTGAAACCACTGCCAGATCCTTGAATCATAAAATTGGAGGCATGGTGTGGGAAATGAGTGAACATGTGAGGGAAATATAGAATGACAGCTACTGCTACTTCATCACTATTGCCCATATGGAAGGGATTTCTGAATTGAAAGAAAAACACTTATATCAAACTCATATAAACAATTGAACACGAAAGAGCAAAATTTCAACTTTTATCTGACATTTGAGCTCAATAATTGTGTAATCCTCAAATTAAAAAGATGATATTGAAAAGTTGACAGAAGTAATAAACAGGGCAGTATTTTATTTATACCTTTATTGCTCTTCAACAATCCAATCCACTATATTTATACAGCACATTTAAACAAGACAACTTTCCTAAAGTGCTGCACATGCAACAATAACCCTTAACTCCACCCCAGGCAATTTTAAAACAATACATACAATAAAATAAATACAAAATCACAGTTGACCACGAAACATATGCACGTCTAACAGCCAGAGAATGAAGGTGAGTCTTAAAACAAGATATAAAACACTCCACTGTGGGAGCCATATGTATATTGAGGTGCACAGCTTTCCATAGCTTAGGGCCGACAATGGAGAATGCTCTGTCCCCTCTGGTTTTCCTATTTGTCTTAGGAGTCACAAGCTGCAAATGGCCCTAAGACCTCAAAACAAACAGAGGACGATAAATTCGGATGAGGTCTCTGATGTACTAAGAAGCCAGTCCATTTAAGGCCTTAAAAACAGAGAACAATATTTTAAAATCTATTTTAAATCTAACAGGTAACCAGTGCAAAGACGCAAGAAATGGGGTGATGTGTTCTCATTTTTCGGTGCCCGTTAAAGTTGTGCCACAGTGTTCTGGACTAACTGAAAGCAGGAAAGTGCTTTCTGGCTGATGCTCGGATAAAGTGTGTTGCAGTAGTCCAAACAACTTGAAATAAACACATCAACGAATTGCTCAAATTTTCATGATCTTGGAGCTTATGACTGGCCTAATTGCTAATTTATTTCCATTTTCTAACTCTGCCCTGTTTTTCATCACGCTCATCTGATCCAGCTACTCCTGCCTCTATTTAGCTGATTCTTCCCAACCATCAGTGCCAGATTATTCTTGAGCCTTTGGTGAGAGTTTTTCTAGTGTTACCAATAGTGTTATGATTGCCTGATCCTGACTCGTTTCTGTCTTCGGACCTTTGAGCCTACTTTTCCCTGTTCTGATCCATTTGCCTGACTTGTCTTTGGATTCTGTTGGATTCTATCGTGGACTGAACCTGGATCTGCCTCTTGACTTTGCCCACTGGATTATCCTGTCTTTCCCCGTAATCTGCTTGGATCTGATCTCCTGTCAGTTCTGTGTCCTTCAAGGCTTCGACCTCAAGAACTTTCTTTGTGGCAAGTGTTGTGTCTTGTCATCTGACCAGCTGGTATTACTTCGTTCTCTCGGCACAGCCTGAGCTCTGAACCGGGTTAGTAAATCACGCTTTTGGATCATTCTCTGACAGGTTTTCCATAGTCCTTACCCCTTTTATTCCTCTCGCCAGAGTCACCTGACTCAGATGCTCTAACCGCAGCTGCAGTAGCAGCTGCAGATCCACAAACCATCTGTTGTTGCTAAAATAAACGCTTTTTAAGTATCCCACTGTCTGTCTTGCCTAAATACTCTGTTCTAAGTCATTACACAAAAATATTAAAAAGTAAAAACGTCTTCACTTTTGATAAGATAGATTATAAAAATCTGATTTTATAATGCCATTGATCTGTTTAGCAAATTTAAAATTGCTATCTATGATGATGCCAAGGCTGGTGACTTTGGGACGCAAATAGTTTTGGAGTGATCCCAAGTTCGTGTGGGCAGATCCAAAGGCCATTACTTCTGTTTTACCCTCATTCAGCTTTGAAAAATTCTGGGTTATCCAAGCCTTGATGTCACCTAGACGGTCCAGCAGGGGTGTCAGGGGGCTCTGGTCATTCTTGGCTATGACGGCATGAAGCTTGGCAATGATTGATAATGACACTATAAGCTCAAGTCTTTTTTCTCCAAAGTGTTAAAAGCTCAAGGCCTTATTAATAATACTTGCAAAAGTATGCCAAGTTCTTTTCATGCTTTAACTTTGATGCATCTTGTTGATGTTTGAAGCATCTTGTTGAGATTTTACATTATGAAGCAACACAAAGTGGTTGTACGGTAGTGCTTTACTGCCAGGGGATATATCGCTGAATTTTTTATTTTCTCTTACATCAAAAAAAAAAGCCAAACTCTCATATACAATGCAATGCAATTGGCTTCATTTATAAGTTAGTAGTAGATGGTTGTCCAGTGTCTAGGAAAACCATCTGGGTGTTCATAATCCAATGATTTGTGGTTGAAAAGCTTCCACAGATCTAGATAACCCATTAAGCCGTGGATGCACCCTTTTCGGGCCGATTTTTCCAGTCATGCGAGAATTTTTTCAATTGGGCTGAGTTTCAGCCTGATTCTGCGCCGCGTAATGTATAGGGGATAACGGGGGGCGATTAGCCTCTCACGACCCGATCAGGAATCGTACGGTCGTGAGAGGCTGTTTGAAATTCAGTCGGCCGTCATGAGGCGTTTTTGGACAAGTCCTGCTGTTGAAGCAGAGCTACGAGTTGACGTACCAGATCCTTGAACACTGCGTATGTGCAAACAAGGGAGTTCTTCTTCTTCTTCTTCCAGATTGACGAGTCCCACCAAGGCCATCTCTCGGCGCTGAGTCAGATATGTGGTATTTGGTCGTGCAGTGTGATCTGGTAGATTGCATCAGAGCGTTGGGTCGCACAGTGTTAGAACATGCATCGTAAGCTGTGATTTTTTTAAAGCCCACAGTTTCATTGTATAGTTTAAGTTGTAGCTGCATGCAACGATTGAAAATATCGCACAGTGTATGTCTGGACTTACTGAGCTAAGTCATGGCTGAATCAGGTGTGTAACATTTCAAACACACAGATTGCTGTGCCCTGAGGATCTGCTTCTAATTTGATTTTAGTGTACATTCACCTGTTCTGTGAAGATCTTGGAAGTATGTTAGTGAGCATTAGAGAAGCATCATTAAGACCTACATACTAGACCGGCTAGAGGATTACTTTTCTCAGCAGGGACTTTACAGCTTTTCAGAGTTGATGGAAAGACTGATTAGCCAAACAGAGGGAAATCCAGACCAACATTATGTCATAAAAAACT
Source organism: Cyprinodon tularosa (assembly GCF_016077235.1). Lineage (NCBI taxonomy): Eukaryota > Metazoa > Chordata > Actinopteri > Cyprinodontiformes > Cyprinodontidae > Cyprinodon > Cyprinodon tularosa. Next base: position 5,087,661 of record NW_024037781.1, on the reverse strand, counting down.
ATTATGTAGCTTTAATGCGTCTCGGTATGTCATTATGTAAAAACATAATGTGACAAAGCTGAGGGAGCATATATATTTTTTTACGGCACAGTCTTTCCAAAATAATGCGAGATACATCCTAAATTCACACATTGGAATTAGGAATATTTACATAGCCATTTCCCTGTGGGTTTGGTCCCCAGGTTTGGGTATTTGCAGAAGTGGAAACAGGTGAATTGGAGTTTGAGAGCAATCCCACCTGTGGCAAACAATTACACAATCAAGGCCTCTTCAGTGACTCACTCACACAGTTTCTCTCTGGCAGTCTGAAGGCTCTGCTGCCACCAGTTACTGCATTCTCAATCCAACCACTGTACTTCTTTTTGTTTTTTCCAGCCCCTTCCTAGAGACACTGATCTGCTTTAGCCCACCATCTCCAATGCACCACTTCCCATTTGGATAAATTTTTAACATTCCTGCCTCCCTTCTGATGATCAATCCTTTCTTGACATCCAGTTCCTATCCTTGGATACTATCCTCTTATCACTGGATGTCCTTCTCCTCTTTCAGCCAAAACTGACTTCAAAACTTATAAATCTCAAAATAATGAAAAGTCCTAACATCTCATTTTATTTTTAGTCAATGACAAGTTAGATCCATGATTTGCCTTACCAATAATTCCCCCTTCAGAGACTGTTAGGATGCACATCCTAGAAAAACATCTGCCATGCTCATGCTCCACTTGCTTCATTGTCTTTAGTGTATTCCACATCATACGCTATGTTGTATTATGCATAGCAGTGAAATATTTTTACAGCATTTACCCTAATGTGTTAGTCTGAGTGCAATTAACAGAAATAGGTGTCATCCCAGAGAAGCGCTCATGCTGTTTATTAACCCTTGCAATTTTGAAATGATGCATCCATGAAAATCTAATGTGTGCTAAATCTTTGATGACATTCTTGGTTGTACCCCCTTTTGCAGGGTAGTTGAATCATAAATAAAACATGATGTTGCTGCATATGGATTGTTAACAACCTGCATGCAAGCACACACATACACAGACTTTATGATTATACACTTGTCAAGTGTGCCATGCACTGCAGCAAGATCTTCTACGTGTTCCCAAACACCCACGTGCATTGAGATGGGAAGATTCAACAACACATCAATAGATATGCGGGAGTATTTATAAAAAGATCATAAGTGACAGAGCTATGGGAAATAACAGAAAGTTGATTATATAGACACATTTCTAATTTTACAAATTTTTCTTGGACAGTTCAAAGAAAGGTTTTGGAGGAATGATTCATTATTTGTTTGCTACGTTTTTGCTTGATTACACAGCTAATGATAATTATGCCATCTGAGATATAACTTGTAAATGATGATCAGATACCAATTCACTGTTGACAAGATTGGTGAAGCACATTTAAACCCCCTGAGTTTTTGCTTCAATATTCATTCATTAAGGCAAGAAAATCTATCCTAACCAATCTGATCATGTGTGGAAGAAGTAACTACCTCTCTTCTACAGGAATGGGATAACTGTGATTACCCCACTGTTTTATTACAGGGTCTAATTACCCCTTTGCATGCAAAATCAAGAAATCTCTTAAACATTACAAGTGTGGAAATTTAAAAGAAGCACTCTCTGGTGTGAGTGAGCTTCCTATGGGGAGTGGTGGCCTAGTGGTTAGAGTATTGAGCTTAGGTAGTGGAGGTTCTGAGTTCAAGTACCACCTATTTTCACAGATGGCTACTCTGGCTCCATGAGCAAGAACCTTAACTGCTCCTGGGGCGCCACACAATGGCTATCCACTGATCCCCAAGAGGATTTTTTTAAATGCAGGGAATAAATTAAATGTCATGATGGGTTCACTAGTGAGACCCAGTTATGCAGAACACCACAGAGACGGAAACAGAAGTAAAAGGTTTAACAATGTTTATTGTCACAAGCACAGTATAAACCACTGGTTCTGGTTCTGGTTCAGGCCTGGGGAACTGGTTCACTGGAGTCTGCGTGGGAGACAGTTCAGTTAGCGTTTGCTCAGAGGAGTTTGATTCAGACAGTTTCAGATTTGTACCTTGAGGGTTCTTGGTTAAAGCCTTGAGAGGGAAACTGTTGGGTCTGGAGATAGTTTGTTCAGCAGAGTCCGTTAACTGCTTCAGCGTCTTACTTCTTGAGAGTGAGCTGACCTTGGCTTTGAGTTTCCAGCTCTTGGTCCAGAGCTGCATGGAAATCCAGAGAGAGACTTCAGGTTTGGCTCAGAGGGCAGGCTCGGCAGGTTAAGCTCTTCCTGAGCTTCACAGGAGAAAAACAGGTTTCCTGGAAAACAGAGACAAAGGTTAGAATCCAGTCTGGATTCAAAAGTCAACAAAGGTTCTCAGAGATACTAGGCTTAGGTGCTAACCAACTGGATTAAACACTGCGGCGTTGAGGCAAGGTCTGAAGACAACTTAAATACTGTGGATCCTCTGATGATGGGATGAGCTTCAGCTGTGCAGGAGGCTCTGCTCAGGAAGATCCATGGCGGACTCTGCTGGAGGAAGGTGGTACTTCTCCAGCTCCCAACATTAAAGGTATTTACATCTACAACTTTTCTCATTCAAGATGACCAAGGAAATAGGGAGGTGAATGATCATCTCTCTTCACTGGATGATTACCCCTGTTGGTATTCCAGGCAAAGACCTAAAACAGGAATATCCTTCTGGTTGAAATTTGTCTTCTTGTAAATATATTTTAATGTTGACTCTGTTATTTTTCCAGACAACCAATGAACCTCAGTTTATCTCCAATCTTCATGGAAAAGGTCTTACCTGTGAGCATCATTTCTCAGTCTTCATTAACTGCCTGTCTGTTTCCCAGCACAACATCCCTTCCAAGAACCAGCACTCTGGATCTCACTAACATTCTCTTGGACCTCTAGGGTACAGTCTGCACAGCCTGCTGAATCAAACCCCTAAACATCCCTGCTAACTTACCTTCATTCCTCAGACCAACCAGAAACTTCAACTGACTTCCTATATTCTCATCTCTAGATTGTTTTTGTTTTTTTTTTGTAAATAAAAGGTTAAAACTCTCTGGTTCTCCATGTAATTCTGCATGTAAGTCAAAAACTGCAAACCAACATCTCACCCAACCTGCCCCATATACACTCATATACTCAATAAAAAAGTAAAAAGAAAAACATTTAACACAATGAGTAAATTAGTAGAATTACCCTTTTGTAACCCTATTTTGCCAATTGAAAACTAAAATGGCCAAATTCACTCTTCAATATTCCAGTGTAATCCACACATATACACACATTCAGTTTCATGGAATATTCCCTCTCTGTTTCTCATATAATAACTAAATAAAAAATTACTTTTCAGATAAATTAATCATATGTCGATGTTTCCATCTTTTATGTTATCTATCTAAATCAAAATCTTTCATAAACCATTTTCAAATAATTCTTCTTTAGTCCTTATTTCGTAGGTCAATTGTTCATTGTTTTTTACTTCATGTATTGTCTTCAACCATTGGGGTACACTAGTTGGTAATACATTTTCTGGTTTGAAATGTTTGGAATTTACCTTCAAAATTTTCTGCCAAGATTTTGATTTTCTTTTGAGCAAAGCTTGATCAATGTTCATCCTTATTTTGCTTCGTGTTTGTTTTTTGGATTGAGAAATGTAACACTGAGAAGAAGCCAAGTATTAAAAAGCTAATATGTTCTGGCAATACTTGAGCTCCAATCACACATGAAATCCCATTGCTAGAGGTTCCTTCAGTGTAGAGGTTGGCATTGTAACCTGAAATACATGGTTATATACAGTACTTTGGAATTGTTCATTTATACAATTTTTTTGCAACTTCTATTGCGCCCCACTCAAGCTGTTCTTTTGAAAGATTAAATGTTTAAATGAAAAGTTATATGTGTGATCTTTAATGATGATACTCTTTCAGTTTCACTACGGAAAGATATTCCTGCCACACCTTTTCAAGGTGCCTTTGTTTCAACACCTGCATCAAATAGTCAGGTCAATAGTAGGACTCTTGAGAACTTGACCCCATACTAAGGAGATAATTCAGCCATACATTCTCTTGTGTAGAAGCAGAGACACGCCTAAAAGATGCTGGACAGCAGAACATGAGGGCTAAAGTATGTCTTAATCCAAGAGATCTCTAACACTGAGTTCTTGCCAGTGTTTCTAGCTTGAAAATCTACATATAATAGTTCAACATGAGGTGAATCACTATGCTTTCTCACCTTATGGAGACACAACAAGGCAGTCTGTGACACATTTTCACACATCATGGGGCAACTCCTACAGAGTGCACTACCATTTGGTTGGTTTTCGAGGCACAGCAATCACAATAATACCAATATTGTGCAACTTATCTAAGACTAGAGTGGGGTAAGAAATAGATTTCATGGAGTAATGTCTCTTGCCTTTATATTTGTCCTCACACTTTATGTTTATATATCCTTACCTTCAACCTTTGGATGCATCTTCATCCAAGTGTTTGAATGATGGCTTTAATGCATCTGTGTGTTTATGCATGGGTGCGCAGTGTTCAAATGAAGGCGTGTGAGGCCCATTTCTAGCCATCCAACCAGACAGGTGTCAGGTTGGATCAGTGCATCGCTCCAGTGACCAGGTGGAAACCTGGAGGAGAAAAGGTGAATCACTGAGCCACAATGGGACAATAAACTGCTCGGCTTGTGTGGTGATGAGGCATTACTGAAACACAAAAAGACTTTTATTGCAGACTAAGAAAAGAAGGTGAAAAACAATGAAAGCTTGCATTGCACTGACTCAGGCCACTACTACTACTACTACTGGTGCCAAACACCTCCACAGACACACACGCACACTGACTCACAAAACAATCCCATACGAAGTGAGAAATACACCTACTCACACACATGGGCGCCTGAATGAAACCAGGAACCCAGTCATACAACATAAGAAAAAAAGACATTGTCAATGGGCACATCAAATCATTAGGAGCTTGATTGAACCCAAACACACATGATCTCCATAGGGAGTGTGTGTGTGCTTGTGTGTGAGTGACCTGCATTTAGTCAGCGCTTGATGAGAGGACTGATCACCCTTTGTTTTTTTCCACTTCTCCCTTCATTTTCTCACTCTTAATTAATTTACAAACACATTTATGCACGAACACACATACAGTGTTGTGAAGATAATTGCCGCTCCAGAGATGCAGGCTAATGACAGCAGAGTGGAGCAGAAACAAGCGGATGGGACGCTGGCGCTGATGTTCCCTACAATGCCTTTCTGCTTACACTCTAACATGGAACACACGCACACAGACACACATACTGTACTCCTCTGCCAATCTTCTTCCCTCCTCTGTCTTGTTTTCTACCATCCTTCACCTCACACATCCCTATTCCTTAATCTTGTCTCCTCAATCACATCCCTCCTTCTCCGCCACTGTTTTTTCTCCTTCTCATCCTGCTTCCCACTCTTGTCTGTTCTTGCACATGACCAACCATGCTCCTTTTCTTTTTTTACCTTCTTGTTTTCCGCTGTCACACTCCCTTTCTTTCTTACTCCCACTCCCTCTCACAATATCTCGCCATCTAGACCCCGACCAAAACCCCGCCCTTCCTTTGCTCTGGGGGATGAAGCAACAGCAGAGTGTTCGGGGCGCTCCGATCACAGTGCTATTAACCAAAATTTAGGATGACATGTGGCAGGATGAGACCCCTCGTACTGGAAAAGCTTGGCTGGCCTCCCTGCAATCCGGGCTGGCGTTTTCCTCATTCTTCCTTTTTTTTTCTCCCTTTCTGGCTTTGTTAGTGTGAGTGAATGGGTGTGCATCACTAGCCATCCTAATGTGGAGGAAATGTTTGGGGCTCACTGGGCTGTGAAGGGCTGAACTTACCTAGATTGCTAAGAGTGAGAGGATAAGACCGGAAGAAACTTGCAGGCAGACACACACTAACACAATGACATTTAGAGAAATATTTGTCCTTTATACCTTTTCTTTGGTTCATCTAAATAAAATGTTCATGCTTATGAAAAAAAGCGGTATAAAGGTGAACATCAGGAAGAAGATTTATAGGCACAACATTTGTAGAAGTTGGCTTGAACGTTGTCGAAAGAAATCTTATGACATTCAGTTTGCAGAAAAAACAGTAGAAGTTCTAAGAGGATTGTGATGATAACATTTAGCAACAAATGAACCTCTATTCCATTTGATTCAAGGAATTTAAAACAAATGAAACTAATAACCTTCAAATTAATTAGATATAAAATGCACTAATAATGTACGTTATACAAATAAACATTCACAAGATGCTGAAAAATGTAAGATACGCCATAAACATACATCTAGTTAAAAATTTTTGGGCAATAAGATTTTTGATGCAAATTGTCACTATGAATAAAACTAGAAGAGCACTCTGGGAACTATGGCCTCCACCAACAAATTTTGCCCCATATTGTGACTTAAACTTATAGCTAAAACTCCTTGCAATGAGGCACAATATTAGTAAAAAAAAAACGTCATCAAAATCATCTTGACTTATCAAGTAATCCTGGTAACAATTCAACACTACTTTTTGAAATGTTCTTTTTTTTGCATTTGTATCTTTAGCATAATACCTTGGGACATTTTCAAGCTGATGCTGAAGCTTTTAATAGTAACAGATTCGACCCTATGGTTTAGTGGCAAACTATTCTGCCAAATCTATCTTACAATCCTCAAAAAAAAAAAACAAAAAAAAAAAAATCCCTGTCCCCACATATTAATCTGGTTCAACACTAATATTTTATGGATTGTTCCATAAAAAAAAATAAATCTATTCATAACTGATCAAATAATCCAGCTAACCAGCAAAAAAACCGACAAACAAACAAAACCCAGAGAAAAATAACTTTGTTTGAGGAGGTAATGATCATTAGGACATCCAGATGTGTATTTTTACTTTGAAGGCTAACTCTAACCTTATGTTTAAGGGGTGTTTGAGGAAAACATGAGCCCATCTGTAAAACAGCAAATAAAAAAAAAAAAAATAAAAAAAAAAACTAATATCAAGGAGAAAAGAAAATCCTCCACTATACCTGTTAGACCACCAAAGCATCATCTACTCACATAAGAAAAATGTTATATTGTTAAAAATGTTATACTGTCAATTTTTGTTCTTTTTTGACACTGATATCCTATCTCTATGTGGCTTCAAGGCATCAAACTGTTTTATAGGCTATATTAAATCCACTAAAATGATTAGAATTAAAAATTTAGTTCCCTAAGAGCACGTATTTTTGCACCATGCATCCCTACTTTGATGCAAAAAACCAAAATATTAATCATTATAGAAATAATAATATTTAAATATTGGATTTTTGTAGTGTCACTAATCGGAGTCAAAGCCTGAAACAAGTGTCTATTTTTCAATTTGTGTTGCTTTTGAAGGTGATTTTTTGCAGCACACCAGCTGCTCCGAATACTTCTGGTCCAAAAGAATCGCTAAAGCATTCTCTCTCCCTTATTGACTATTCTGGATCTCTTCCCTGTTGCATAGAAGTATGGTAGTAAGCAATATCATTTGCTGGGAGCAGAAAAAGGCAAGAAACAATCGCACCCTTGGCTGTGGTTTGTTTCAGCTAATGTACGTACACTTGCATAAAAATATGCACCAGTGCACACAGAAACACCCTCACCAGGCCCCAAATTGACTTAATGCCTTTTGCTAATTACCTTTACATTTTTACACTTTTGCTTACGCAAGCCCTGTTTTAGGCAACAGCAGGCGATTGATTTCTGTGGGGCATGTGGGCGTGTGTACATTTTGTCAGCATGTCCAGTGTATGCTTAGTGGTCTGCAGGGCTCCAATATAATCCATTTTATGGAAAACACAAGGACAATGCAGTGCTCCACCGTGACAACAAACAGCAAATCTGTTCAGATGAATGTTCTTGTCCTGCCTGCTTAAAATCAAAGCTGGGGCGAGCCAGTACTGTTTTGACAGTAAGGAAAGCTAGACGGAGAGAGTTGCAAACAGAGTTGTCCGAAAGTGCGCAAAGCAAACATAAAGTTATCACTTTTAACTTCACTTTGGATCACATCCTGAACATGAAAAACCCAGTATGTCTTGAGACATTTGCTTCAAAGGGGAAACTGGGCATGTTACTTCAGTTCAGGATATTTTCTAAAGCACTGTGCTGTAGTTAGTCAGGGGACATATCCTAAAAAGAAAAATTCTGATAAAATGTAGAACTGAAAAAAAGAAACCAAACATACAAGCTTTAAAAATACTAAAGTATTGACTATTACCAAGATCAACCTAAAATAAAAAGAACATATTAGATAAAGATTCCTTAGCTGAACTATACTCTTAAATATTCCAAAAGCAGATGTGTTTTAATCACATGCAGTGGCAATATTGCTTGATTCAGCAATACCCTGGAAGACTTACTTCCCCTGAAGGAAGTCATTAAAACCCAAAAAAAAGTTTTTTTATTGCTGATTATGAGAAAGAAGTAGATCTCAATATTTCATTATTACATTACTTTGGTGTTGAGAATTTCAGTGGTATGGCTAGCCGGTGAGCTGTTAGCCTTTAGAATAACCTTCTGCATAAACATTTTTATAGTTTTGCAGTTTTTGTTTTTTAAACCATTTTTCGCAAAATTAGCTTATTCAGTGGCATGCTTTTGTTTACAAGTATTTTGTGGGTATTTTAATGGATGGAGAGTTTTATACCAACTACCCTCCAGTTGCAGCACCAACTCCTGCATCCGATGTCACAATGGTGTCCGTTTTATTTGATCAGAAAAGGGGACTTTCAACCTGAGAACAATCTAGTTTGTTTTCTCTTTAGTCCAGGTACGATGCCAAAGAAATGATTGATTTAGAAGAGGTTTTACTCAAAGGATAGAACCATTTCTGCCGATCTTCTGGAGGAATTCCAATTAAACTTAAAGAATTGAGTAAACTTTTACCCTCAACTTCCCATTGTTGTATTTAGACACAGAACAACAAGCAAAGCAAACTCCTGCAGCCTTTCACCAATATTCTTGTCTGCGCCAGCTGACTGTCATTACGGAGCCATTAAAAATGTTTAGCTGTTAAAAAAGGGTTATTAATTTTAGCATTACGAACCATTTATGCTTTTAAAGGAAATCATTGAGGCTTTGAGCCACAAAAGTAAAATTAGACAAAAAAATAAAGACGTAAGTTATTGAGATCTTTCTTTCTTTCTTTCTTTCTTTCTTTCTTTCTTTCTTTCTTTCTTTCTTTCTTTCTTTCTTTCTTTCTTTCTTTCTTTCTTTCTTTCTTTCTTTCTTTCTTTCTTTCTTTCTTTCTTTCTTTCTTTCTTTCTTTCTTTCTTTCTTTCTTTCTTTCTTTCTTTCTTTCTTTCTTTCTTTACCTTGGAGATTACTGTTACTGCTGGCTGAGTGTTTCAACAAATAACAGGAGACCATTCCACATGTAAGATCATTTTTAATCTAAAATAAAGCAATGAATAACAAAAGTGATTGCGGTAAAGGCACAAAAAAACTATTCAAGCGTGCATACTGTATGTGAGTGTGGAGGAGCAGCAACTGAGCATTAGAGAAGTGTGGGGAGAGCTGCAACAGAAAACAAGCAAGCAGGTAAGAGAGCACTCCACTGACGAGAGCTGGAAACAAGGCGCCTTATATTTCTGGTGCCAAATCACCTGCACTTGTACAGAGGAAAGAACAAACAAGACAGGAACGCAGACCAGCCACCATTAACATAAGATGTAGGGCTGTAACAATTGATATAAAAAGTCATATTAAATAGCTGTCCATGATTTACCTAAAAAAAATTAATGTTTTCTTGCCTAAAAACTAACAGAAGCCATGGCATGATTAGCTGTAAGCTCTTACTTATTAGATCCAGTGGGTTCTTTTGATGATATTTCCATATTTTTTTTTCTGTCAGTTAAAAAAAAGCAGTGCTAATTTATGAGTAATAAGCATACAAAGGAATCTCTTGATTTTTTTCCTCTCCAATTTAGTGAGTGCTGTAGATCAGAGTATTAGATAACACTGTATGTGTGTTCATGCATAAATGTGTTTGTATTGGGATATATCATGTTTAATATAGGTCAGCATAGATATCTATGTTCCATTGAAACCTTCTTTATATGCTTTCTTGCCTTTGATTATAAAACAAAGCTGGAGCACCAAATTCCAAACACTATCATATTTTTCCCTTTTTGCATCTTGTGGGAATGTTATCTATTTGACAGCAGCTGAAGTAAAATAATTTGTCTGCAGAATCTACAGCACATGTCGTAGACACTTAATTGTCAGGGCACAGGAAAACTGGGGTCCATTTTCGATTTTGTTCTGAAAAAAACAATAAAACCCTCACATAATTATTTACCTGTCATAGCATACAGCGCTATACTTGAGATAAACTGAGACCCCCTCCTTAGCTTCACCTCTGATGAAAAACACATGACTGTGCCTCTTCAAAGGATGCTCGGATTTAAAGGATCAATATATATGAATATATTTTCAGATTTGTTTCAGACCCAACGTCAGGTCAAGATGTCTGGGACACCTTGAAGATGAGTCTTTGATGAGATCAAGGATATTAGCCTCAGTGGGGTCTCTCGTTTTTGGTGTTAAGAAGGTGATATATATAGTGCAGCAATGAGTCATGTTGTTAGAAAGGTGGGTATAATGCACAACTTTGAAGGTTTCAAAGAAAGCAATAGTTCCTTGGGACATTTGTGCCAAATCTTTTTGAGCTTATTTTGTGCTTTTAGTGGGAAGTCATGTCCATTCCAATATTTATTTATTTAGTGGGTCGAGACTTTATAGCAAGATGCAGACTGGATTTTTGAAACATAGTCAAATGACCTCAGTGGCACTCATTAATGAGGATTAATGATAAAAATTAGGCTGAATACACTGGAAACAATAAAGCAACTTAAAGAGTAAATGCCTTTGGTTAACTTTTTCTTTTTATATGTTCCTGTTTTAAATTTTTTTGCATTTCAAACCTTACCATTTTTCTCCCAGAATAAAGCCAATTATAATGAAATAGCTTTTTTGGGTTGAACAGCAAACTTAAACACGTGAGTTGCACCAATGAAAAGCCTTCAATCAACTGCTAATGTCTGCAAATGTCCAATCTGGGATTCTGATGTCAAACAGATTTTGCTGGAAGCAGGGTGATCATGGAAGATTTGGAATTCTCTCTTGTTGAAAAAACATGGCCTGTCTTCCATAGAAGACATTGTTAAATGTCTGCAACCAGTTAGTCCCGCATCTCTTATCTTAGTAACTGAACTTTATCGTTTAAGGTGATAATGCTCACGCCCGCACCGTGGGAGTTTTCAAATAGTAACTTTAGAATTAGGGGTTGGATAGGATGGAGTGCTCTGCTTCTTCCCTGGCCTGAATTCAACTCAACATTATCATTGTTTCCATCCATAAATTTAACTTGTTGCCAGATACTTTCAGAGTATCCACAAAATCCATCTTGATTATAACGGTTTGATGGTTTGCTAGCTCGGACCCATTTGACATGGATGAGCTGAGTGTCACATCCGCCGAAGAAGAATAGGAACTTCCGACCTGAAGAAAATTAAGGAAAGTTGGTTACAAACTAGTAGATGCATGGGCTCTGAACTACAGAGGTGTCAGTCTGCTCATCAAATTATGTTTTAGTCCTAAAGGGTGAAATAAAAATGCTTTTTTAAAGATATTTTTCAATAAAAACTTACATAATGTCTCTTTAATTAGATACCCATTTAGATAGGACATTATTATCTTTGTGCACCACTCACTTCACACTATCTCTTTGTAATGGATTTTTTATTCAACTCTGTTTGATTCTGTGTAGGATTTTCTGTTAACCAAACAAGTCCATTGAAATCCTACACAACACTGCAGCCCCAGGTGCATCATACCATAACTATTTTTGACTGTTGATAGAATGGGCTAAATTGTTGTGAATAACAGCTCTTGCCTTGGTTTGCTACGGTTATAAAGTCTTTAAAGATTTCATTATGAACTTTCTCAGGACAATTTATAGTATCGAGATTGTTTATTTTCTGTTATGGAATTGATTTTGCACACAGCCTTACTGTGATATTTTAACCTATTATATCTTGTCAGAGCAGTTAAGTGTTTAGTTGGCACTGTTGGTCCATCACTACATTTTTGGTAAATCACAATAAGGTGGTTCATTGCAAATAAGTTTTGTGGCTTTTTGACATTTTTTGATTACATACTGCAAGTAGTGATATCCCCTTGGGGAGCAATGGACTGCCATCATGAGGTGCTTGGGGAGCAATCAGGGGTTAAGGGTCTTACTCAGAGACCCAGAGTGGCAATCTGTGGGAGTATTTAGATAGTATTTTCTATCGGACAGTTAAAATGGTCTAATGATGAACTGTGTTGAGCATGTTTCACTCAGGAACATCAGTGGCAGAGTACCATTTCTAACCTGTTTCCCATGAAAAAGAAAATCTCCATGAATGTGAAACAGATTTAAATAAAAAAAAAAAACCAACAACAAAACTATTGTGTTAGCAACAACTAAAAACATGACACAATTTTTTGTTATAGAGCGGTTTTCAGACAAAAGACCTCAGCTGTGTTTTTTTTCTATCTTAGACTAATCAATAGCTATAGCCTTCAGATAATACAGATCTAAACTCATTGGAGATGCAAAGAATGTTACCTGCTGCATGTAACCTAATAAACATCTATTTAAGGAATTCAGATTTCTTGTATTTGTCATTCTAGTTTAGATTAACCTGGAATTACAATTCTTTTGTATTGTTGTTCCAGATACCATGCATAATTTTAATTTTGAAACCTTATAAAATTTTTATGCTACATTTGTTAAACACCTCAATATCAGTTGAAAGATGCATTACATCTTTCAGCAAAAACAAGTCAAGAGGAGAATATAAGACTTTTCTTACCTTACCAGTAACTTGTTCAGTAGCTGCAACATATATGACAAAAATTATGGCACAATTCATATATACTATTGTATCCAAACAGTAAACAAGCTTATACGCCAGTGGGTTATGAGAACAACACATCTAGAAATTGTTATAGAACGAGCATTTCTAAGATTCCTAATTTTCTTTCACTATCCAGGTCTGCAGTGTTTTGGTTTCAGCCACCCAGTTCTAGATAATGTTCAGTATTGCACTCATTTTTATGCACAATAGTAAAGAAAATTAAATTTCTGAACAGTCAATATTTCTTTGCTGGAATTTTAATCACCCTGTCTATCCCATTTTTACATCCAAGAAAAAAACAAAAAAAAAAACAAAAAAAACAACCTTGCCTCATCCTTTGCTTTTCGAAGCTGTGAGAGTGTTCACCCATTGCAACATGACATTGCACGCTAGGTCCTGGAAGTTTAAAAAAGTCTCTGAGCAAGGCTGATCAGAGGCTTTTTTTTTGGTCAACAGAACTACTGTATGGAGAAATCACATCAATCAGTGAGAGAGCAGCAGCAAAGCTGAGCTGGAGAATTTTGAAATTGCACCCTGGCCTGCAGTCTTTGATCAATTTTTCCCACCTCCGCAAAGAGACGCTTTTGAAATTCCGTTTGAAAAGTGCTGTTCTTACATAAGTTACAAGCAGGGGGAAATGTGTGCTTTAACAAAGGATTCCTGACTTTTTAGGATGTCATGTACACTGCACATTCTTGATCCACTAGTGACAACAGCGAGGGTTTCAGTGTCATGCCCTTATTCTTAAAAGACGAAAACATTGAGCTTTGTACGAGGAGAGATCAAATCAAAACCATGTGCCCGGAATCTCACTGCATCTGTTAAAAAAATGTCAGTCTTAGATTTAATTTTAGATCAGGAGATCAGAACGAACAGGGCAAATGTCACACTAAAATTGAGATTGTCCGTCTGAAGAATATGTCTTTTTATTCCTTTTTTCAAAGTTATTGCTGTAGATATAAACAGTGTCTCGCAATGATATCAGCAGCCTGTAGGATCTTTGGTCAGTGATGTCTATAATTCACTCTAATGCTACAATTAATGTATTTGTATGTAGGAGAAATCAAAAAAGGAGGAATATATATCTGTCTATTGGATTTAAAAAATAAAGCATTGATTTTATTTGGCATAAAGTTGTAAAGTATAGTATTGCAAGGTCAAAATAATCAGCATTGCATGTATGGAGCATTGTCGCCAAAGTCAAAACCTATAAAAAGACATTTTGAAAACAGAGCCTTTGGTAATCACTTGGCTATGGTTTAGTGTTCTTCATGTAAATTGAACATTTTCAGAGGGGTTTCGTTTTTTTTTCTCTTTTCATATAGAGATAAAATCTGTGTTGGTAGAGGGTCAAGGTAGATTAATGGAACACACCACTTCATAAGAGTGGGAGGCTGTTGTCAGGCAAAATATATAAATGCTAGTCTAGATATATTTCTTTGTTCATGTTTCTTGTCACTAAATCAATTTATTCATGACGTTTTTTGTCATTCCTATTGATAGTGGCACATTTCTGGCATGAAGGCTGCCAGATATAAAAGCAGCTCTTTAAATGAAAATGTAGAAGAAGGATGAAGATTAATTGTTATTTCATTTCTATTCGGAAATACTTCATTAATCCCAAAGGGAAGTTTAATAATGAAACTCATAGGGGTTTCTACAATACGTTGTTGTAGAGATTAAGGACTGTAGGCTGCAAAGATCTCCTGAAGTTGTCTTACAGCAAACTATCATCTGCTTTAGCTGGTAGCTGATTTTATTTTAACAAAAAGAAGCTGATGGGTTCATGTTAGAGTGGGGAAATAAAACATTTGAAATGTGCCGGAAGTTTTTTGGTCAAAGGAGAGCGAGATGTCTGATGTTGGCAAGAGAGAAGGAAACCCTTTTTTTTGGAACTGAATATAGTGAACATTGTATTCAGTCCAGTTAATCTGTCCAGACTTCATCTGGCTGATCTTGCCTCTGACTTCAGCCTGTGATCTCCTCCATCCATGACCACACATCCCTTATGTTGCTTTGCTGACACCTACTCTCCAGTTTCCTCAATGTATTTTATCTTTACTTTAACTTCCTTTTGTATACTCTTCAAAAATATCATTCATCCCTCCCAGAAGGCTTCTTTTGCTATATTTAGTAGTTATTTTGAGGGGAGTTTTGCCCTAGTGGGTTAGAGCAGTGCGCTTGTGCTCTGAGAAGGTTGCAAGTACCCGGTCCAATCCCCACAGCCTCCACTCTAGGTTTATGGGCAAAACCCTTAACCCCACACTACTACCTGGGCACCACACAATTGCACCTGCACCCCAAGGGGATGGGTTAAAATGCAGAGAACGAATTTCCCCATAGTGGGACAATAAAGGGATTTACATTTCAGATTACTGGTGACCCAAATTTTTTCATTTTAAGGAAGCATGGAGTTATTCCGGCTTGTAAGGTTTTATTTACACAAAGTTTCTTTTTAACAAATGTTTCTAACAAGTGTTTTTTTAACTATGAGGAGAGAAAAAAGTAGATTATGAGCAGATTTGCCAAGAAAAGTTCATGCTTTAGCATATCATAGAACATTCTTTTTTAGAACGGGAACTTAAACAAAACAAAAGAAAAGAAAATGAACCAGAAAAAAATCCAAACAAAGTGCTTTTATTAGAATCTAAAAGGGGACGTCTTTTAATCTTATTATACTCTTTATGGCATACAGTACAACAAAATATTGCAGATGACAAACAATAAAACCAACTTTTGAAAAAGGGATTCTTGTATTCTATTAGCTTTTATTTAATATTGTAAGAAAGATAAATATACATTACAGTCCGGTCAACAAGGATCATTATCTATACCTAAAACCAGTACATTTACAGTGATTTAATAAATTTAGTGTTAAACAGTAAAAAAATAAAAAAACAATAATTTTCTTCGTGATCACTGAGTCTGGGACCGACTATTTTTGCCTTAAATATAGTAACACCTCACACTGCTGACATCTTCCGTCAGTGATGCCACGGTGCGGTTAGCCTAGCGCCATTCTCCCCGCCTTACAAGCAAAATCAATGGGAACTACTACACATGCTTGTAATCTACAACAGTTATTTAAGATTTGGAGAGGAATTCACCATTGAAATTCGCAAGAGCTATAGTTAAACTGACTATGCCCATGTGCATGGCAGTTGGATGTTGTAATACATGAAAAAAAAAATAAAAAATTGCTATTTCACTTGTCCAGTTCATGGTCCACCACGGGTTCGTGGTTGGATTGCCAACCTGTAGATGGAGGATTTGCCATTAAACGTCTGGCCAGAGAAAAAACATGTAATATTTAGCTAAATATCGAAGAAGAATGTTTTCAAGATGACTTGGATAATAGCGGGTTGTGACAAAAAGATACAACACTGGGACTTGCTCAACAGCCGATACCGCACCGTGACGTCATAAACTAGTAGGTGGCAGTAGTGCTCTTTGACAAACATGGATGACTCCAGTAAAGCACATAAAATGAAAATTACTCTCAATTAAAAAACACTTATTTAAAGGCCAGTATGTAATAATTTCATATTTAAAGTCCTTTCAGAGGTTTGATTTCTAAACATGACCGAACTTTTCCTTTAAATTTGCTGTAATCTATTAAAGGGGAAAAAGTTCAAAACTGTACTTAAAACATTGTTTTTTCAACAATTGCTTCTAATCTGCGTCGCTGTCTACTGGTACCAATAAACAGGTAATAGAGCCAGGATGACAAGATTTTAATCCATGGTTCTTCTAGATTTCTTGACCACTTCTTTGCTTTGATTTTGTTAGTCTGGAACCCAGATGGTGCTCACTTAACAGGTTTATAAGTTTATACCTCCATTGCACCTGCTTTATTCCAGAGGCAGGAATAGTCCCAAGCTGACATCTAAGGGTATTTATCCATTCCACACACCAAGCATGCATGCAGCGACAGTGAAGAAGAAAAACTTACTTGTAGTAGGAAGAAGCCTCCAGTAGAAGCAGGCAGAGTGTGAGCAGCTATCTGCCGAGGTTGACTGGCGTTCAAGGAGAATGAAGGCTAGAAATTAATTTTTGTGAATGCTCAGTGTTTGGATAAATGGCAAACTATTGAATGCTGCTGTATGGAAAGGGTTACACAGGCGTGCTTTGGTTACCGCACACCATCCATGTTGGAATACGCCCTGTGGTCCTTTGCCACATGTCTTTCCCCCTTTCTCATAACCACTTTCCTGTCAGCCTACTGTCCAGAAAAGTGAGCCACTAGTGCTATAAACGCACACTCACACAAAAGGGCTACACTAGAACAGACTCAAATTGCTACTGTACATTTTTGCATGGACAGTTCAGGTCAGTTCAGTTTGTAATTTACAAACTAAAATGTTCTCAAGCTTGGGAAAATACTACTTCTTTTAAACCTAAAGGCTCAAGTAGAAAAAATAAACAACTCCAAAAGGAATTAACCAACAAAAAAGGTGGAAACTAAGGCATGAAATCAGTCGTTGACTTCACAGAAGCAAGAACCGCCATCATCCACAGTCTTCATGATCATGGTAAAACTCTATCTGCTGCAACAAGCGCCATTTGGATTATAATGTCTGCCATTGTCATTGTAATTCCAACCATCTGCAGTTTCCATGGTGAAAACTGTAGCAGAGCCCACACACAGGGACTTGTCAGCAGCAATGAATATTTTTTCCCTGAACTCTGCCTGTTGAAGAAAGAGAATAAAGCACAGTGGCAGCATCTAGCAGACACCTCCGTGTAATAAGTGAACCCAAAAGGCCACTTCTGTTGTTGTTGATATGAAATCCTTTTGCAAACTTTTGTGCTTGGCTGCCAAAATATTTTCTATTCGGATCAATTTGTTCCATAAATAAAATATTGTTTTTCACCATCTGTTTTGGCCTTTTTGAATTCCTAAAGGTAATGGTGTTGTGACAATACCATCAAAGAAAAAATCCCTAAAGAAGAAAACAGAACAGGGGAAGATGTAAATGTTTTCTACTGCTACAATTGAGATATGCTTTGTCTTCTACTTATCTTTTATGGATAGATTTTTGCTAATAACACATCTTAAATTTTCCAACTGTTAACCATCAAGACTTTTACTTTTGGCCACATAGAAGGAATGGTATTGTGGGTGGGCTTACCTGATATGACCATATATACAGTACTTAATGCTCCACTTGAGAACTGTTTCCTAACAATATTTCTAGTTAAAAACAGATATTTGCATAAACTGTTTGGAAAACTGTTTGGAAAGAACATGTGATACAATCGGCTCCCCTGGACCATCTGACCAAGAACAGTAGGCCGGCAACGTGTCTTGCCTAAGGACACAGTTGCCATGAATAAAGCAAGGGTTTAAACCAGCAAGCCTCTGGTGACAGGACAAACTGATGTAAATCTAAATTTTCAGTGATTTCATGTAGTTTTCTTGTATGCTTTCCTTTAAGCTATACATTCATACATTTCAGTTATCCCTTCACTATTTTGTCCAGTTACAGAATCAAGACAACTTATTCAATTTTGAAGGCTGCCTTTCTCGGACATCCTTATTGAGCTCTTTCAGCATTTCTTCTCCCAATACACAATAATAATATCCACTCTGAAATGTTTACTTTCTTATTTTGAAATCGAAATTAAAAAATTGGGAAACTCAGAGACATAAAGCATAAAGACACACACACAATCATATCATAGAATTATTTTTTAACACCAAGTAACTTAATAGCTACGTTGCTGAAGAGTAGAATACATTTGGAGAAACTGTGCCAACAAAGGAAAGAATGCAAAATCCAGGCAATAATTCAAATCAGGACCTTCTTGCTGCAAGGCAACAGCACAACCAAGTAGTTTACTGCACAGGCAGAAAAGATTGGTTTAATTTTAGAAAGCTAAAAAATCTAATCATCTCTGTCCACTGTTCCATGATTTTCACAACTTGCCTTTTTCTTCTAAGTAGTAGCAAAAGACAGTTATATGAAAATCTAAACTTGGGCAATTAATAAAAATAAAGAAAAAATAGCTGAAATGTATTAATGGAACAAAGGAACGGAGGAAGAAGTCATTTGATTTCAGACCTTCCAGGCTAAATGGTAAATATATACATAACAATCTGTCCTTTGAAGAGAAGGTAAGTCTAGAGAATAAAACCAGGAAATTTGATGACAAACATGTACCCTGCACAGGGGTTTAAAGGCAGTCTGTATAAACACAAGGCCTTACATTTGTACCTGAACCAGCTTGCACTTTTAAATCCTTTGTTGTAGTTGTTGTCTTTTTGATGGTGATGCCCATCCCTTCATGGTCACATTGTGCCTAATTACTGATGTGTACTAGCAGCTAAGCACCATACTATAATGTTCAACTGCCTCTGTTTTAATAAATAAAAACCTAAAGTTTTTTAACCAATATCTGAGCATTAGAACCCTGATTAATGAGTGAGAAAACAGATGACAACATAGCAACTCCAGACTGATGATCGGAAGAGACTGAAAATGCTTTTAAAGTGGTCTTAAAAGTCAGTGTCTTAGAAGATTTAAAACCTAGTCTTTGAGTCGACCTGCCCTCATTTCAACATTATAATTCTTCAGTAGCCAGAAGTGTTGTTACTTTATGTTGCTGTTACATCAGATCCTCACATCTGATCAGTACTCATAAGTGCATGTCACACCAGTAGTTTTGACAAGAATCTCCTCTGAGACTGATGAGTAAGCCTAACAGGTCCAAAAAAATAAAAAAATAAAAAAATAAATCCATGATGTGCCGTAATAATTAAAAGCAAATAGAGAGTGCTGTAAATTCTGCTTTTGGAGATAAACATTATGAAAACAACCCTAAACTTAAAAGCAAATTTTTTATCCAACATTTTTTTCTTGTTTAATAAAAAAAAAATCTTCTTTGGCAGCAGAGACAATGATAAAGATTTGGTTACAAACACATCTGTTTACTTTTAACTTAAAAATATAAAGATTTCCAAAAATCTAAATAAATTAAAGCATGTTTGCTAAGTGCTCTGTTCTTGAAAATCACTTGAAAATCAAGTCCAAGCTCTTGGCTGCTTGAATCAGAATCAGAATTACTTTATTAATCGCTTGCAGAAAATTATTTTCTTGCTGTGCATCTGTTTTATAGTAGAGAGAAAAATATAATTGTAAATACAATAGAGCAAAATAAAAAATAATTAGACAGAATAAAAAAAGTAGAGGTTATACCCTTCCCATATAAACAGCGTAAAAATAAGATGTAAGAATCAAATAAGATAAGGATAAAATAAGGATTTCAGTGTGTACAATCAACAGTATTTACAATTTACAATGTTGCTCAGTACCTCCATTACTATTATTGCACACGAATGACTAAATGTATTGAGGCTTCATGGCAAGGCCACCACACAGTACTATGAGACACCAGACTCTCTGATCACCAACAGCATGTGAGTAAGGCATCAAACCACAGGTTATAGGACAGTTTCTTACCCCCTGAGCCACCGTGCATCCCAACTATACTTAAAAACAAGAGAGGGAGCCTGACTCACATGAAGACATCAGTCATTACCTCTTCATGCTCCAGCCTACATCCGGTGCAAATAATCAATAAAAGCATTTAAACAGATGACCCTAGAGAGCACTGTGGGACATGACTGCAGCAGATCAGAGAAAAGAACTGTTAAGACACTTAAAAAGAAACAAACAAACAAAAAAAAAAAACTAAATTTATTTAGAAGTGAACCAGAGGCTAGTAGAGTAATGTCAAACCAGAGAATAGAACTCTCTTCTGCCAGCAGCAGTAACAAAAAGGCTGCAACATTTTGAACTAGCTGCAAAGATGCAATGACAATCTGACCAAGTCCACTAAGAACCAGATTGCTATAGTCGAGCCTGGATGTTATAAAAGCAAATATTATTCTCTTGAGGTTTTTTGTGACCAGATTGGGCTTCATATTTAGACAGCACAACCAACAAGTGAATACAAAATGCTATTTTGTAATCTTAAATACTGCATTATGTGATTGCCTACTTGTTTTTTTTTGTGTGGAAATTATTCATTTATTTTTCAAAATAGCAACTTGTTCATTAAAAGTGGCAGTATTGAGATCTGCTGAAGTAGAATTAAACTGGTACATTATGTTAGAGGTTACTCTTAAAACATAGACAAAGAGACACAATGTTAAAGGTTAATGTTGAGGTTCTCCGTATATAAAACACTGCTTTTCTATGTGTGGAGTCCTTCAACAAAGCAGCACATGAACAACACCAATTATCTTGAGTTTAATCCAGAGTCAGATTTAAATAAAGGCAATGTGTTATTGTTTCAATCTGCTGGAATGATAATTGCACTAAGACTCTTGGCTTTATCAGTTTTATTATTAAGGAAAATTATATAAATTTCTTGCATGTGAAGAAATGTTTGCAGAAATGATAATCCCTGCAGTATTCACGCTGCCCTGCATCCTTAACCGTCCCCAGAGGTTTGCCCTATTTTGCAAACTCATTACTTTAAAAACAACCAACTAAGCGCAGCACATTTACAAATATTTCTCATGCAAAACAGACAAACATGCCTGTATTAAATTTCAACTCCATCAACAAACTGCTTACACTGCTTCCACGCATAGAACACCAGGTCTGATTAATGGCAGGAAGGTGTGGAGAAATCACAGAACATGATGGAGATAAGGGTTGATCAGAGTTGAGACATCGCCTGCGCATTTTGAGCTATTGGGTTGGAAGAGACTCTTACTCTCTCGCCCACTGATTGACTAGAGAGTCATTTAGCTGAGAGAAAACTTGACATTATGACTGAGAGCCGGATACAGATTGATAATAAGGCTGTCGGCTCTTGTATTCTTTATGTAGCATGCAAACCAAAGCTTGAATTGAACTGATTTTTAAAGCCTTTTCACTTTGAATTTTTCATAGTATTCATTTGTTAAGATTGAAATGTAGGACCAATGAAACTATATGACAGAGAAATCTTATATTTAACACTCAATTTGTAAAGAGAAAGCTCTTCTGCAGAAGACATGACAAAAATGAAACAGATTGTTTCATTCTTTTAAGGGTAATGAAACAAAGAGGTTCACCAGTCAAATATGTAGAAGGGTAATTTTAAACATGGTGTCAACTCGACCGATCTGAATACCCAATTGATCGCTCCTGTCAATGTTATAGCACCTATTGAAAGAAACAGATGCAACATGGTAAAAAAGATAACAATCAAATGTTTTTTTTTTGGTGTCTGTTATTAAAGTCAAAAAGGAAAACCCATATATATAATAACATGAACTTATTACACAGAGAAGGATACCTTTTATTTATATACATCCATCCATCCCTCCATCCATCCATTCATGGATGGACTCAATTAACATTTTTTAATCAGTTCATTACTGAGTTTGTAATTAATTAATCAAAAATTATTTGCATTTTAATCGAAAACCACACATCAGCAAAATAAACCTCCTTTTCAATTTAAACACCTCCCTTTAATCCGAATTTGTTGACTTTGTTTAATGTTACAATCATTTCACTTTGTTTGGAAACCCCTGATATTTTATATAATTTCCTCGAAAAACAAATTCTTAGAAGTATGAACTGTACATGAACATTAATTGTAGCACAATAATTGATGAATTAAAAAATATATAACAAGGCATAGAATATTTTCTGTAATAGTTTATCATTTGCTGTAAACAGAATTTAAAGTTCCATTTGTAATACTGACAGAACTAGGACAGTTTGGCTATGCATGAAACAGGAGTTATAGGGGATTAACATTTTCTAGTCAACAGGCAAATCGAAGTGCAATTAAAACATACACATGCGGACGAAATGGTTTGTACACCTCGTCTAATGAAAGGAAAACCCATAATGGTCACAGAAATAAATGATCTGACAAATGTCATAATAAATAAAAATATTATTATTATGAAAATGAAGAAATGAAAATCAGACATTGCTTTTTAACTGCACCTCAAGTTAGTAATAGAAAAAAAAAAAAAAAACTCAACGCCTGCATAAATTCTGGGAATGTCACCACCACAGGGTCAGAAGAATTATGAGACACAGAATCCAAGTTACTTCAGGTGCAATTGGAATTTCCAAGTTGAGGGATGAGTCGGAGGACTATGTCATCTGTTGTCGTCGGTCCACTCTGTTATCGAGTTTGTGCCACATTTAAAGCAGGCATCCACAGAGCCACAAGCTGATTACTCACATCCTACGCAGCATTGATGCAGGAATT
This sequence comes from Cyprinodon tularosa, assembly GCF_016077235.1. Classification (NCBI taxonomy): domain Eukaryota; kingdom Metazoa; phylum Chordata; class Actinopteri; order Cyprinodontiformes; family Cyprinodontidae; genus Cyprinodon; species Cyprinodon tularosa. Next base: position 5,064,465 of record NW_024037781.1, on the reverse strand, counting down.
TATTCAAAATGAGCCAGATCCAAGTATGAGCGGGTTTCCTTTACAATACATAGACATACTTTTCAGTAGGTTGACATTTCTGTATCTTTTTTTTATCACTCTTATGTAATTGTTGTGATATTTTAAGACTTTTATTGCCCAACCTGGTAGGGGTGGTTAATCATATATTATTCGGACTGCTATATATTGTCTATGGATACACGCCCTAGTAGCTGTGTGTTTGAGAATTAAATGAAAGAGTGATTCGAGCTTAAATCATGGTCAAACAGATAATTCTGCACATATATGGAATAAATTCACCACAACTTCCTATCAACTTCTATTATAGTCTAAAATAGATTTTTGGTTTGAAAACCAAAAGTTTATCTGTAAGGATGTGATCAAATAAGCCTGTTACTAATTTAGAGCAAGTGGGATGTCTTCAAACCAATTCACAATGCAAATCCATTAGGTGAATAAAAAAACATCAATTTTCTGTCATGCTTATCCCAAGCGGGGTCACGAGTGGTGCCGATGACTATCTCCAGCTGCCAGTCGATTGTAGGGCAACAGAGAGACAAACAGGACAAACAACCATTCACGCTCACAATCACACCTAAGGAGAAGTAACATCCTGGATGGGAGGTGAAACGTCTTCAAACCTTGGAAACAAAGTCCAGTGGATTGTTTTTTAAACTTTTACGGAATGACTATGACCTGGATGACTGAGAATCTTCACCAGCATGTTATATATTATATTGTACAAAAAAGACTTGATTCAAGGTTATTTAAAAGACAACCTTGTTAGCCATTCATGCTTAATTTAATTGATGTGTTTGAATAAAATAAAATAGAGAAAACAATTCTGCCTGTTTTATCTTTTTAGCTTTTATGGGTGATTTCTGAGCTGCATGGTGGTGCTGGTTGTAGCACCGTTGCCTTGTGGTAAGAAAGTCCTGGCTTTGATTCCTGGCCGTGACTCTTTTTGTACGGAGCTTGTTTTTCCTCCTTGTGTAAGTGTGGGTTCTCTCTGGATACTCCTTCCATGGTCCAAAAACATGTCTCTTAGTTAATTGGTGTCTCTAAATGGCCCCTAGGTGTGAGAGCATCACATTGTCTACAGACACACCGCTTGTCGCTTAGCAATTGAAGCATCAAAACACATTTGTCCTTCCGTTTTAGTTTCCGAAGGTTGCATCATCAAGTTTTTGTTGGTTTAAATTTTTAAAATGGACTTCATTTTGTGTTGTTGCCTTAATTGGCATTGCTGGCTGGCCAAGCCAACCTGTTTCCAAAGTTGAATAGATAAGGTAAGTAGTCCACATCATATCATTAGCAGATTTTTAGCAGGTAATTCTGTAACAAAAAAATACAAAATGCTATATTTGCTGTGTTGACATGAGGTAGATGCAGGCTAAAATATGTGATTACTTTTTCCACAAGTAGTATTATTCCAGTTTTTCATGCAAAAATTATTCAATTATTCATCAACACTTCTTCACATCGAACACAAAAATACTGTATAATTTCTTTTTATATAATTTTCTAATCTTTTAATCAAGCACACAGGTAAATTAATGGCAAAATTAAACTGATTTTTGAGAGCCATTCTTACATAATCACTGTGGAAATTATGTAAGAGTTAGTACAGGTTGCTTTCTTGCCAATTGAGCCTTTCTGCTCAAGAAAGGCAACAAGGGAATAAAAAAAATCTAACAACTCTGCACCACCAGTAAGCTGCATCGTACTTGGAGAAGGAAGAGGTTCAGTTGATGCATTATCATAATGGAAATTCCTTACTGCTGCATATTTAGAGTTAGCCGATAACTGCAGCGGCTCTAAATTTTGGGCTGTGTCCATCAGAGATCTTGCCAGATACAAAGGAGTTGATACCTCTAATAGGCTGAAAATGACTTTGTCACCCTTCTTGCTTCAATGGACCAATATTAGGCTACATTTCTGTTAAAACATTAACATAAAATAACAGAATTTAAAATTAATAGAAAATAATTTTAATTCTGAATCCAGGGATTACTTTTTCAACCAGCCTTTTTATTATATATCGGGGAGTGGGGCTTTTATCGGTTTTATATTCCATAAAAACATAAACATGTCAATAGAAACATTGTGAGGGATATTTTTTAGAGTTCTAGGTTGTAAATGGAAAGTTGGTAAGCTTCAATTTATTCACCCAAACAAGTGCAAAGTGAATATGTAGCCTTAGGGAAAAGACAAGGATTATTGGTTAATTCAGTCTAGTGTGAGTTAAATGGGTTGGAAGATGGCGGCTGTGTTTTTGTGTGTGATTTTTGCAGGGATGCACTGCATGTAGCTTTTACTTTTACAATGCATCCATGCAGAAGAACATTTTGGCTGTTTTTTGTCTAAAGGAAAGCTGATCAGAGTTTGAATAAGTGTGTTTCGGTGCTGCTGTAAATAAATACAAACAGGGGAAAAAAAACGTAAATTATTTAATTTGATTTGGTGGATATTTTATGATGTATTTGTTTCTTAACTCTGCTACTGGTGTGTTGTTTGACAGAGTAAACAGTGGGTGGAGGAAGACCATCTGCTGAAATTAAAATACTAAATTGTACAATTTCAAAATGAAGTGATAGAATAGCGGCATATAAACATAATAAAACAAAAAGAATTAACAAAAATACTAGATAACAGCAAATGTGCATTTATGTAGAACTGGACTACATACATTTTATAATTTTTATAAAGAAAAGCAATAGTTTTAATTCATAAATGCTAGAATATGTTCTTATCCTTCTTGGGAAAACATTCAGGCCAGTTATGAAACGCCATTTCAAAAGAATATTGTTAAAGAAAACAATATGCAGAAGTAAAATCATCTAATTTAGAATAGTTGGTCAACTGAAAAAGTAAATTGATATTAACAATGGCAATTTTATTTAGTGAGTAACAGCAATATTAATAATAATGTAGATTTAACAAAATACTTTATTTGATGACTAAATATGCACTGTAGAGAAAGGATTTAAATCATTACCACTGTATAACTGTATAAATCAAATTGATTTTCAGCAATACCAATTCTAGCATTTATTTATTAATGCAAGTTTTAAAGATCAATAAGGGAAATAAAAAAAAAATTACACAGTCAATAGAGCTTAGATGTTAAGCAACACTTTAATCGAAATGTGCATAATTTGTAGTTACCAGTACATAAAGGAATGGAACAAAAATGATCAGCTAATATACCTTTAGGCTGGATCTGGCCTACGAATTGTTTATCCATGGCCCCCTGGATGATATTTAATTACCATTAGAACCGGTCCACAGGCCACGGTCGCTTGTGCGTGCTGCTGTGACTTTGCGGGCTACCATTGCATTGTGGGGAATGTAGTGAGGGTGCTTTGCGTTGCACACACCAACACTACATTCCCAGGGGAAAACATGATTGTGACCTATTTTCAGACTGATCGCCAGCATCCCCGCCCCAAGACTCAGTCGGAAGACATATCTCATACCGATACTACGTTACACACAAATTGCAGAGGGAATCTGGAAGTTAGCGAGGGAAAGGGAGAGAGAAGACAATCAGCTGTTCGCTGTCTTACCGTGCGCGTGAGCAGACTCTACCCGGGGGGAATAAGGAGTAGCGGACACAGCGGGTCCTCCAAGTGATGGAGCTCCCGGGTTCGGTGACTGAGGTTACAGGGAGGATCAGATAATCAGTAACACTGAGCTTATTGTTAAAAACGCAGTGGCAGGATCAGTGGTTGAGAGGCAGAACAGGTCAGGATCAGGAAATCAGAAACACCATGGAATTCTAAAAACGCTCTCACCACTGCCTAGAGAGAACAAGAATAATCTGGGCCTGATGACTGGTTGAAAGCACCTTTTAGATTAGATGAGCAGTGATTAGAAACCGGGAAAAGTTAGATAGGTGAATGAAAGGAATAATTAAGCCAGTCATCAGTGCCAAGATCATGACAGCACATGTAAAAATCTAGTTTCTACTAATTTTGGAGAATCTAAGATGACATCTGTAGCAAGATGTTTTCTAGCTCAACCAACAGAAGATACAACAACTGAAATAATGATGGGTAAACAAAGTCTTGACTCTCCAGCAGTAACTGATCTCAGTCTGCAAATAAGATGTCTATTTAGGCATGCTGCCTGTCACCCTCTCCTTTTTGGCAGGGACACACAGACTGAGATGTAAGCGTGGAAAAAACAGTTGCTTTATCAAATAATGACTCAAGTAGCAGTTGGTAGGTGCCTGGGGAAACGCATATGAAGGGAGAGACAGCTTGGGTTATTCGAATCAATCTGCATCGCTAACCCAATAACACTAACAGTAAGGTACTTTTAGAAACTGGAACCTTATTCTTTCCTTTAAATGTGAATCTATCTATTCAGGGTGTTATCTCACTGCAAGAATAGAATACTGTGGTTTATTCTGAATGAAAAACAACACTAACTTATTCAAAATTCAATAAACCAAAATGTTTCCAAAATGTTTGCAAGAGTAACCCTTTTTCTTGATTATAACAGTGTTGGCTTATAATTCCTATTGTGTGCTTGCTAAATATGCAGTATATCAACGCATAAGGGCTTTGTTAATAAATAATGTATTAATTTGTATAACACTTGAGAACTCTGGGGACCTTATAGTGCAAAACAACCCATAAAAATCATATGCCAGTTCTCAAAATATTATTCTAAAAGAACAAACAAAGCTTTACAGCAAAACAACTTTTGAGAAAAATCTGTAATGAAAGCTAGTGTTGACAGTAGTTGTTTAAAATCAAATCTGAATAATCAACACTTTTTATAAATTATAAAGAAGGATAAACAACAGGTAATTAATAATTCAATCAGGCCCGACACTTATTGTTTTAAATCGTATCACTCAATATCACTCATAAGCTTAAGCACTATTATTTCTTTGGCAACTTTAAGATGTCTAAAAGCTTAGAATTTGGTTATGTTTACACAGAAATGCACAGAAAGCACAAGATAAATAGACTTAAGGACAATATACTTAGTGAAAGAAAGAAAACAATCAACATAGGGAAAATAAACTGCATTAATCAAAACCAGATTTCAAACGTCTGTAATCCTTTTTAATTTGATCCAATCAGACATTATTGATGGAATCTCATTAGATCTTTCCATCCCCTTTAACAAAACTGTGTTTCAGGCAGCATCTGGTTTTATAGAAGAACACATTCCAGAAGTTGAATTCGCCGACTCCAAAAGTCCAGGAAAGACATTTTGAAGGCACCTGGAGAAAAACAGATCTTGCAGCTAAAGATCAGGTATCATGATTTTGAACTAAACATTTTTCATACTTTATTCTGTTTTTTTATTTTGGTGTGCACCTTACTAATGCCATAAAACAATGCATAAACTTTGTTTAAATACCAATGAGATGGACGAATAAAAGACTATGTTGTTTATTGATCTTCTTTTTAGGTTTGGAGGACATAAAATGGTGAGAGCAACTTGTGTATCATTGAAGGAAATGTATTAAATATAATACTTTAGGATCTTAACATTTAAATGTATCTATGTTATATTTCTAATCCAATATGAAAATACTAATAAAAGGGGCTCTGACAGTACATTTCAAGTTCATTTCAGTTTTTCATATGAAAAATCCATATTGAACGAATTTTACATAGCCTACCTCTGCTGAGTATTCATCAAACATTTTTTTTTTCAAATCTTGTATTTAATCTATCTTCTAAAGGATTGAAAGGTTTCCACTTAACATGCCTCCAGGTAGAAATGGTAAATTAAAACAACACTGCACTGTCCAGCCTAATCAAGAAAAACTGACTTGCTTTAATTAAAGACAGGGTGGGGTGGGGGATAGTGGTTTTGGATAACTTTGCTCATATAAGACACAGGCCATACTGCGAGCCTTAAATGGGAATCATCCTCTATTTGGGGCTCAATATTTTGCGACTGAGCAAAGAGATCAATATGTATAAGTAGTGCTAAGATTACTTTGTCCCTGCTGAGTCCCTGTGTGGCCCGTCGGGAGGTATGGAACAGATGGGGAATTTCCACAGCTTTGGTGTAGCTGAACATTTTTTTTTTATAAGTGTCTCAGCTTTTTTTTTTTTTAGTATCCGCTGTGATGACATAAGGACTTATGTTTTTATTTCGTTTTTCGGGATAGCAACGATACAAGGATATGAGAATAGAGGTGCTACTCTACGTGGTGCTCTATAAAAACAAGAGTTTATAGTTTAAGTCAGGTCAAAGAAAAAGAAAACATAGATTGATAGAATATTACATATATTGGGTGTCAAAGGTATATAAACTTTAAAACCCATCAAGCTCCTCTCAAGTTGAACAGTTCAATGAAGCTTTTAGGTCATTAAAATGGACCAGAGTGCTGTTATGCTGAGCAGCAACATCTAACAGAATTCAGGCTTTTCTCGTTGTTTCAAATCTACCTTTGGAGACTTTTGTTTAAACCAGAGTCCCTGTATTTTTTATTTTTTTTTACATGAGATCCATTGATGTTTTGTGATCCATAGATCGTATCTCTGTTAGTATATCTGACAGAGTGGTTAGTGTCGACGCATCAAAAATGTGCTTGTCGGGATCGTTTAAGATGCTCTGTGCCTCAGTGAAATACTAATTTATGGTCAAACGGTACTTAAACTGTCTTCCACTCACACCTTTTTAGCACCATATTTCACACTGTAGATGGTGATATGTGTTGCTAAAAGCAAGTGAACCTTCACTTTAAGCCTTTGAAGGGAACACACAACAATTTCTGTCACTTTTTATATTTCTGAATGATTGCAACACCTCAGGAAGCAGGGAAGACTCCTTGACGATAGTTGTTATCTCTTTCTTTAGGCAATTTTTTCCTACTGCCTTTGAGATGTATAATTTACTGTTGTGAGGAACAAAACATGTTTGGAAAATTTTATTTAACTACCACAACTGTTTAATGGCAAAAATTTGGGTTTTAAAATAACAGATTAGAAAATTTTCTATCAATAAAAAAACAAACATTTTACTCCATGGAGGTCCAGAAGAGATATAGACATGTAGGAAAAAATGCCATTTTCAGTGTTTCCTTGCTTAGTGTCAGTGTACTACACCTGGTTACCTTATAAAAACAGTATTAGAACTAGAAGTTTGTCCTGTAACCAGTGGGGTGCCAGATCTAGCCCCTGCTCTATGAAGACACCCACCTTGCCTCCTGAAGGTGATCAGAGGGCCAGGTGGCATAGATTGTTTGGATATTCAGCACCTGCCAGTCTTCCCCAAGACAGCTCACTTTAGGAATATGCTGTTAATGCTGCTCTATAATGCAGGCCATTTACCAGAAAAACACAAAATCCTGTGGTTCATTGAACTGAATTGGTTCCTAGAGCATTTCTGACCTCAGCAAAATACTGAGGTCAGAAATGCTCTTCTAAATGTAAAGTCACATATCATTCAGACATACTGTATCTGTGTTAAAATTGCTGAGTGCATCTCGTTTAAATATAAAACCTCTTATTTGTCTTGTCCTTGTGAAAATTGTTAATTTCAGGTGTTGATTTTGGAGCAGATGCTTCTTATCTCATACAAAGTCTTTCCAGGTGGTGTTCTACAATTTTCCTGTTCATGGCAGATTATGTTTGACCTCAAGAATAGTTATCAACTTTTCATGTTAAAGGAATTGTGGAGTATTTTTGCATTTTCTTATCTTTTTTTTGCGATCATGACAAGCTCACAATCAGGAATTGTGGGTCGCAAGAAAATCAAACCTGTTCGATATTCTGTTTGTGGCTCGTGAGTGAATTGCATGTTTAATCAATGACATGACCAGACTGACAACTCTTTACTGTAATATTTTAATATTACCCATGTGTGTTGCATGTTGGGATTGTTCAAGGCCTCAGCCTGTCTCTGAGGAGGTACAGTGTGAGTAATCAATTTGAATTGGTTGTGATGACAAACATTGCAAACTCTGAACCTTTAAACCCTGTTACTGATTCTCAAAATTTGAGTTGGGGCTGAAAACAATGATTGCAATGGAATTAGCAAGGAAAATATCATACTGTATTGCAGGCTATAGTCCTAAAAGTGGCCATCATGGATTTGAGTCCTGGTCCAATAACCTGAACATGCCGTACACTTTCTCAGCTCCATTTCCTGTAGGCGGTCTTCCAAACAAAGCCAACTAAGACCAATAAAAAATTGTTATCCTTGATCTTATGGCCAAATAGCTAAAACTAAGCAAATTTCAGGTAGGCTTTTAATGTATTTATTTTAGCGCCTATTATTTTTTTTTTTAAATATGTGCCCTCAGAATGCAAGATTTGAGCTTTTATGACTCCTTTTCATTATCTTTTGAAGGGAACATTTCAGATTCCCCCCTAATCTTAGTTGTCTTAAAATCAAAGTCTGGCTAGGCAACGCGTATTGCATAGAGAAGCATAATCTTTAGTCTATTATTAGGAACAACACTTGAACTATGAATCTGCTCCATCTGGTGTTTCTTTCTTTCTTTTTTGCTTTTAAAATCAGACTAAGATTTTCTAAAGAGCTTTTCAGGATCAAGTGAGGATTTTGCTTGAAGACCCCTTTTTTCAGTGTGCAAAAGATATGATGAAAAGTGAGAAAAGTAATGTCCCTGAAGTCAAAGGAGCTCATGGTGTAAACACAGCTTAGCGTGACAGTATACAAAACATTGCCGATGGAGTTTGATCAAGTTTCATCTCTACTCTAGGATGCACACACAACCCAGAGGACCAGACTTCTACTCTGTCATTTAGGAACTAAATTGACAGTGGTAGTCATGGGAGTGAAGCTTGATTTCATCTATGAACCTGTCAAAAGGGTAAACAACTTTGTTTCCGTGCGTGCTCTCTCAGCTGTGAAACTCTGCAAATATTGAAATCAAACCCTTGTATGGACACTTCTTGGCCTAAAACAACTAAGATTTGGAGAGAGTGAAAACAACTAGTTGCTCATCTGTGTTTACTTTGTAAGATTGGAACCAAAAACACAGAATATTTTGAATTTAAACATACATAAAGCTTATGGTTATAAAAATACGGAAATGTTTAGATGAATTTGATTTTATCAAGAACAAAAAGGGAACAGATTTATGCTATGTTCACACCTAAAGCAGCAGAGGCAGCAGGAGCAGCTAGTTTACATGCAAAGTCAATGGTGGAGCTGTTCAGAGATGTTCAGAAGCTCACGATGAGCTGCAAACGCAGCTGCTGCCAGAGTTGGAAAATTGTAACTTTTTCTGCTTGATGCCCCTAAATCAACCAATAAGATAAGCTGATCTGGGAGCTGGCAGCGAGAGAGACACATTGCTGATGATACAGATCATTATGATCACTCCTCTGAAACAGTTTATTAACGCCTAAATGAACTTAAAATGTCGAAATCTGCCAGCAAAACTTGTTCACGTTTATTATTCTGGTGCCTGCAGTTTGGATTACGTACATGACGAAAAACGCCTTGCGGTCGCCACTGCAAACCACGAAGAGGCGACCGGGTCAGAGGCTGCTGTTGAATGGGATTCCTAGTGACAGCTCACCGCCGGTATGTGGGGGTCTGAGCGGCTCCAACAGCGAAAAGATATTTGAATACAGGATCGTAATCTTGATGAACTGACTGCACTGACAAAGTTTTTAGGTGGACTGCTTTTACCAACTGATCACATCAAATCAATGCACATTAGACCCACTTTTTCCACCGCACAGCTGGAGCAAAGATGCTTCAGCTGCGCTTCCGAACTAAACTTGTAAAAGCATAAAAAATTAAGCAGCACACACGTTTTTGTGTTCTTGCTGCAGCAAAAGTTGCTAATTTACTTTTTGGATGTGATGGATGCTCAGGTCTGGTTTGTCAGGTGCTGGTTTGAGCCCTGGCCCAGTGGTCAGAGGACCTGGTTGTACCGACCCTGTGGGTAGCTGGCTATTATAGGCACAGGGCAGCTACAATGTAGCTTGCTACGATCAGTACGTGGAAGTATGGTTTGATGACTGAATGTAGTGTAATGCGCTTTGGGATTTCTCGTCTTCATAAAGCACCATAAAACTACATTACATGCACAGTTATCTATGGTATTGTTAGGTTTAAACACAAAACACCTTATTCAGCAACCTGCACAAAGAATGACACAGAGAATTTAGTATAATTTACTTGCAAGGAGAGGAACTCCATTCAGTTACAAACTCCAACCCACTCTGAAACAGTTTCCGCTTTCTCCAAGCTTTTATTAAGGAACTCCCTGACTACAAAGGTGGTTCCGACTGCTAAAAGGGAGGAGGGGGTGAAACCAGTCGGAACCAGAAGTTCTGCATAACATCATACAATATCATAAGATAAGGAGAGCTTCCACTCCTTATCCGGTGCTAGTGTGTGCAGTTCTCCATTTTCTCCTTGACCTCGACTCGTCTTCCTGCACACACTAATAACAAGCATTAGTAACACAGCAAATAAAACATTTCAACACTCTGTGTAATACAAGTATACAGGAATATGCAAATGTGTAAGTATAATATGATTAAAGTAATATGATTAAAGTAGAATAACTTGTACAATTAATCCAACAGGTATATATGGTAATCTACTGTCAAAGGTTATAGGTTACATTTTTTTAATAAAAATAGGTTTCTGCAACCAGTTTTTTTTTTTCACTAATGTCCCTTGCACTGCAAAAGCACCATGAAAACACAGAATATTTTCTCCTCTCAGAAATCCTGTTGCAGTATCCACCTGCAGTTTATCTTGCATTGATGGTTATGTAGAAGATGGTAAATTTGAAATGCGGACAAAATGTTCACAGTTATTCGGAAGATGTTGGTAAACTAAAAGGCTTTAGTGTTGGGAACCTGATATGGCTAACACCAAATCAAAGGAAATTATGAGAAGTTTGAGACATAGGAATTGCATCTCCAAATATAATATACTGTATTAACCAATAACTTACACCAATCCTTAGTCAAAGTCATTTAAATATGTTTTTGTTCTTATTTGGTTGTTATTGTTTTTTTCAAAACTGAATTTTGGTTAGTTTAAACTGCTTACTTATTATAGAGTAAAAATGTATCCCAAACAGCCCATGAAAACAATGGAATGAGACAAAGCAATATCATTAGTTGTCCGTTTTTGTACTTCTTCTCCATAAAGCTGTCGACAAGCTGTTTACAATCTTGCCATGTATGTTGTGTTTATAACATCCTTTTAAAGGGGTTGGTTTCAATCCATTGGAATCCATTGGAACCAATGCTTATATTTGGCTTATCTGTTCACCAATTTAGTCAAAATTATTTACCTGAAGTCCTAATTTTTTAAGGATTTTTTTCTGGAAATCAAAGCAGTCAGTTATTAAATATTGCATATTAAAAATAATAATAAAAAAAAACATCCATGCTGTTCTCATTAATCATTTTTTATATTATAAGAAGTTTGCTGAAAGGATCACTTTGCTGACATTTTACAGTTAAAACAAACGATATTATTTAGCGAAGCATTAAGGTAGATGGACATTATATCAAATTGTTAATCACATAATAATTGGGCAGAAAGCAGTAGATTTGAGGAAGAGACACAAGGTTCCTATTGGTAGAGGACTTCCAACCTTTACCTACTATGGAATAGGTGTTCTTTATGACTAAAATATGTAACTAAAATATCATGATGCAGTCTAATGTGACTTCTTCATGTCTGTCAATAACACATAATCGTATTGCTAATATTGAATCGCAGAAAATATTAATGCTGAAGGATTTTCTGGATATTTGTGCTTTTTTTAAGCAAAGATGAAGTTTAGATTAACTTCATATTTTCTTCTATGACCTGAGAGAGATTTATTTATTTATTTTTTTTTATTGCTTTATATTTTTTAGGAGAGTTATAGTAGGTAGTAATAATATGTAATGTAAGGCAAAGTTCATTTCTTTGTTTTGAGTTTCTTAATTCTGTCTAATGTTCAACTCTTTGTGAATTTGGGTTAGTTTCTTGTGTTATTTTGAGTTCATTTCGTGACTATATCATTGTTAATTACGTACCTCCCTATATCCCTTCATTAATTACTCAGTGTCCTGCTGAGATTCTACCCCAGCTGCTATATATTCTCCTGATTAGTCCCACCTGCTTGTTATGCCACTCATAAACACTCTCAGACTCCCTCAGTAAGTATTTTTGTTTCCAGAACACCTTGTCTGATTCTTCCCATCATCTGCTCTACATAATCCGTTTCTCTGCCATGTCAGCTCTGTTGATGTCCAGTCTGCTGTTCTTCTAGCTTCCTACCTAACTTTAACCTCTGTAATTTAAAAAAATCTTATTTTAGTTTTCTGTCTTTTTTTTTTTTTTACTTATTTTCCTACCTTCTCTGCAAATAGCTGTATGCCTGAATGCGCATCTGTATTCGGGTCCTTCTATATAAAATTTAACTGCCACTTTTTCAAATTCTCTATGCTCCACGTCCTGTTAGCCTACAGAAATTTTATATAGATTTGGTAAAATTGGCATGAAAGGATTTTTTTAAACCTTATTATGAAAACAATGAAATGAAATGGCCACACAATGCATTACGACAACTGAAAAGGCTTTTGAGAGTTAGAGTTTTCATGCTATATTCTCCTGTACAAAACCAGTAACAATATCTTTACTAGACGTTGATGTAAAAACAAGTACTACTACTTCCTATGTAAACACTGATCTGCTGAACAAGATAACTCATATTGGTATTGGTAAATACGTAATATACTTAAAAAAAGAACAAATGAAAGATTCAAGTAATGAATCAATTAAAATAGGAACGTTTAACAGTCTGTTCATCAGAGCTCTTATTGGTCTGTTTTTGACAGCCATCTAGTAGGTTAGTTTTTTTTTTATTTTTTACCCCATAATTAAAGCTGCAGTCTGTAACATTGAGAAGAGAGCAGACTTCGACTGAAAATTTGAAGAAAAACAGGTTTCACGCCACTCCCCCACCCTCTCTGCTTCACTCATGCCCCACCTCCAAGCTCCACCCCTCTCACAGCATCTGCGCGGCTACCGCATGCGACCAGAAGGGGGGGTGGTGGTGGGGGGGGGGGGGGCGTGATTCAGCGTGTGTGAGCTGTGATTGACACTCCATCAGACGCTCCTCTGGCTGTGATTGGTTGTTTTGACTCGTCCCGAATTATTCTTTCCAGATTGAAATACAGGCAGTAGGCGGTACCAATTGAAGCAGTTTTTTTCACAGGTTACATATCACATGTACTGCTGTCTGGGCATAGGGACAGTTTTAGCCAATATGACAAAAAAGTGATTTTTAAAAACTTACAGACTTCAGCTTTAAGCGTTTTTATAAGGTTTGTTAAATATGATCCTGAATCACATATTAATTCCTTCAAGACGGAATTATATGGAAGTTGTGTTTTACTTGATCCCAATAACTTTTTAAGGAATCCCACCAGTTTAATTTTGTCACTGAAGTTTTGTGGTTTAAGCTTGGATGTGACCCTTTACCGTTAAACAGCTTAAGTTTGGGTGAACAGTAAAAAAAAAAAAACACAAGAACACACTGTGCAGCTGTAAATGTAATGCTAACAGTTGTTTATTGTGTACAGACTCAGGTATATCAAACCAGGGCATCTGTTTTTGGACTTTAAAAACTGTAACAGTAATATTTCAGTGTTTAGTTTAACTGGTCTACTGGCCTTTTAATCTGTAAAAACGCAGGCTTAGTGGTAGCTGTGAAGTGAAGTGGAACTGCTTATGTACTAACTTCAAAACCTTACAGGGAACCTTTACCAACTTTACATGGTGGTAATTCAGATGAATGAACTAGTGTTTTTACTTCAACTCTCAACCTGAGAATTTTGGCTTATAAAGATAGTTTGACACAATCTGTGGCATCATATTACAATGCTTTATGTTTCATTATACCCGCCTTCATAGAATCCCCTCAGCCAGTTATTCTGAGCATCTCTTTCATTCTGTTGACAGTTAAGAAAAACATATTTATGCAAAATGTTATCTACAGCTGCCGCTTATAGTAGGCTGATTGTGGTCATGAAATATTGGAAACCTAGCTATGGTAGACTTGGGCTACTTTGCCCTTTAAACTTAAAACCTTTACATTTAATATAGAGTGCATTATTTACTGTTGATACATTAGTCTGATTCATAGTTGTGAAACAAACAATTCTGCGCTGTTAGTCATTCATGAACCAGAGTGGGTACAGTCATTTTGCCTGACAATCTATTTGTCTGTCTTTATGCAAGACATCATGCTTTACTAAACCAAAATGACAAACGCATAAGGCTTTGTTTCTTAGCTTTAATGAACTTGTGTGTAATAAATCTACATAACCATCACACAATATTACAAAAAAAAAAAAAAAATTATAATAAACTATTACTTGGAGTGTCCCCCACATTTTTTGTTTGCTCTTAATGGATTAGTTTTATCACAGGGATGAATGCTCTGACTGAAGATTTAAAATTTGGGACTTTGTTCCTTTGAGTAGCTTTAGCTCTGCAAGATATCTTGCAAAATGGAAAATCCACAATTGTGGTACTTTGTGAACTCCTTGTGAAAACGCCCTGCTGTGACACGGTCCCATCCCAATTTTACTCAAAGGCAGGAAAACTGCTTGATTTATTACCTTTATAAGTCGAGTTTTTAGTCAGATACCCCCTCCCCTAAACACTTTATGAAATTCAGGTCTGTGGGGTGGAAATGTTTTGGAAGCCCCTGTAGCTCTGCAGATTTACAATGCGCAGGAGAATAACAAGCCTCTGTGATTGCTCGTTTGAGCTGGCAGGAGCAAGAGACAGGAGAATCATCCAAGAGGAAAAGACCCCTGGGGTACTGAGGAGAAAAAGCAAGTGAAACATGGTATCCTCTGCAAAACCAATTAGCAAATGACTCCCCACACCCAGCTCTCTTGGAGGCCCAATAGAGAGAGCTGAATGATGTCAAAGTAGAGTATGTGTATTTTTGTGTGCAACTGGCTGATTTTAAAATAAAAACAAGCTCATAGAATCAGTATGGAAGAACTGTTTCATTTGGTATTTTAGCATTTTCTTCAGAATACAATCACAAATTCTAAAATTTGTTGGACATCAATGAGAAACTGACATAAAGTAGTGCAGAACAGTGAAATGGGACATAATTTGACATGCATCATTTTAAATAACCAGAGTTATTTTATGTTTTCTTCTAAACTAAAATCTTAAGATGTAAATTGCCTTACATAGTTTGCACAAGAATGGACAAAGCTGCCTGCTTTTACTCCTGGGTGTTTGAAAGAAATCTTATCACACAATGTTGGCTACTTCCTTTACTTTTGCTGCGGTGTGCTTTTATTTTATTCTTTATCTTTTTTTTACCAACTAGTAGCAAATTGGGAAGAGAAGACAGATCTGTACTTGGCAGAAGGCTGGACCGGCTTAAAGCTGTGTTGGAGTGCGTCACACTGGGCCAACTGGAAGCTAATTGAGCACAATAGAGATTCTCTTCACAACTTACTGGCTGTCCTCTTAATGTTCAGCTAATCTGAGTGGTCCAGGAAGACTTTTCTCTGCTGTAAGACCTATTTATAGGCATCAGATTTAAAATTATGCATGTCGAATACAAAACACATTTCCAGTCAGTGGTAGGGTAATATTCTTTTTACTATTGTGTACAGAAAGGGCCAAAAAAGGGCAAACTAATAGATAACAACTAGAGCTATGCCACCCTAATTTCATTGCAGACATACAACTACCTGACACACCCTGATGATTCTGCTGCTTCACTGAGCTGAGCTTTTCCTTCAGAGTGAGCCTGTCAAGTTAAAGTGTCTCTGAGACGGATAACATGGCCGCAGCGTTTTGCCGCTGAATCAGAAGACTGACGGGCACAGAGGCAATCAAAAATGGATGGGGATTTACTCTGAACCTTGACGAAGAGCAGGCGCCTGGATCTGCTGGGGTAACCATGGTTTAAATGGAAGGTGCTGGGTTGAAGAACCCATGCAAGAATACTCACACACCACACATTTGTTTATCCATCTATTGAACATATGGTGTGGTCTCCAAGCTTTTTGATAATTTACTCAACAGGTACTGTCATCCAAGCGATCTGATTGGTTAAAAAAATGTGTTCAGACCCTGCTGATAATTCCCAGTGCATAGCTGCCTATGCTTTATTGATTGCTACACCAACTGTTGCAGCAACAAGGGAGCTAGTTAGTGAGCAATGCTGCTCGCTGGTTTTCCTATTACTATGAAGGAAGCCCTATTTAAGCGGTGTTAGAGTTGGGTAAAAGCAGAACCTGAATTTGTTCTCCACAGCAAAAAATATCATCACTTTTTAAAGATACTTTACACAAAAATCCCTGTGTTTCAAAACTGAATACCTGCAACAGTTCTAAGGTATAAAGTACTACCACCCAAGAATTTTTTTTTTTACATTTTTTACAACCTCAACTTCTATTTTATCAGAATTTTAAATGGTACTAAAACATAATTTCATTAATGTGAAATATAAAAGTTGTTTTCAACAAATGTATATCTGAAAAGTGTGGTGTGTATCTGTATAGGATTCATCTACCCGCTGAGCTAATTGGAAAAAATTATACTTTTGCTCATTCTTCTCTGCTTTGCTTAAAGTTTGTCACATTGGGTGAAGACATCTTTATACATATAAAAGTCTTTATCTGGCAATTTTTTTTTTTCACATAAAAACGGGCAACATGGGCAACGGATGTAGGAATATGCTCTGCAACCAGAGGGTTGTCAGTTCAAGCTCATACTTTCAGTGTTGTTGTGTCCTTGGGCAAGACACTTCACTTGCATTGCTTGTTTATGGTGGTCAGAGGGCCCGATGGCGCCAGTGTACGGCAGCCTTGCTTCTGTGAGTGAGCTGCAGGGCAACTGTAGCTACAATGTAGTTTGCCACCATCAGTATGTGATTAGCTTTATTTTTCATTGTATTACTGTTTATCTTCATTTTGGCTAATTTCTTGAAATGGGAATTACTTTCTCAAAACTCAAAGATAATTTGAGATAAGTCTACAGTACTGTAGATACGTCTACAGTGTAGCAAAAGGTGATATTTGACATGCAAAAGCCCATACCTCTTCCAAAACCATTGACTTTTCCTTCAACACTTTATCCTTTTGCCCTTTTGCCTCATAACTAATAATTGCCACCAAAATTCAAAGAGTCTTCGCAGTTCATGTAATTTCTCAAAACAGACTGCACCTTCTCACCACTCTTGTTGCTTTTCATAAAAAACAACCTGGATTATTCAGCACAACAACATGGTTAATTGGCAGAATTTATACTCCTAAAAACAGCTTTTTTGTGGGTCAAAAACCTCTCACATAGATTGCTTCTACCTTCGAAATATATAGTTTTTTTGGCTTCACAGGTCCTCCTCTCGACATTATGCTCCTGGCCACCTTCCACAACTGCTGTCCACTACCCTGTAAGTGTATGGGCTGCAGTGTATAAGACAGAGGAGTGACAGAGGCCTCTGTCATGTAAGATGGCAGGCAGACTTCTCTCCCATCCTGGGCCCCCTGGCTATTGACAAGCTGCTGTCTCTGGCCACATATTGTCATTTAAGTCACAGCGTATATTCTCCCTTGCAATGCAGCATGGGTAGAAACTACAGGCATTTCTCAACCATCCCTACACCTCCCCTACTTCCTTTTGCTTGAGCATGTGGTTGCCCTTGTTCGATAAACCGGTCAGGTGCTTTCATGTCAGAAACTTTATCAGTTTAGATAAAGTTCCAACTCCATATGTTTGGGCAGCATCACAACACTGGACAGCACCTGTCAAGTAAATAAGCAGTATCTAATTGGTAGTCTGAGATAAAGAAAAGTCTCTTCTAATTGGTCAAGTTCTTCAATTGGATGAGCAATTCAATTCTGTTATGAGAAATTGCCAAATAATTTTGGAGTTTTGTCCATGTTATTCTGTGTATTTAATTCTTACAGATTAATAAAAAATATACATATTGTTTTTGTATTTGGGTGAATTATGACTGCTTTGTGTTGATCATTTACATTACAATTAGATGAAATCTAAATGTTGTGGTTGTTACACGGCAATATGTGAAAACATTTAGGGAGAATTAATAGTATATTAACAAAAGCATGGGCTCTATGCATGATCCCACTACTTCCTGGACTTAAGGCAACTCATTTGTTTCCTGTCTTTCTCTACTGGTCAAACTGATCAAACCAGACGTGCCTCACCTAAGCAACCACGAATACAATGACCCGACACACGTGGATTAATCATTTAATTCAATAATGAGAGGAAAAAAAAACATTGTGTATTCAAATTCAGTGGCACCATCCTCAGAAAGAACTGGTGTACCTGGGCTGGGTTCTTCAAAGCCCTTGAAAACGAGGAGGCCGAAAGAGTTCTATAATAGAGTCAAACAGGTCCAGCCTTCTCCAGCTGTGACTGCTGCTCAATCAGTGTAAACTCTATCACCTAGCAACCATGATAGCTGACACACAAATCGGCCAAAAAAGGGATATATTTTTGAGTTTTAGCAGCAGTACAATCATTGTGAAAATTAGATTGTAGGTCCCACACTGCAGAAACTGGAATCTGTGCTTAAATGTCAGCCAAGACCATTTGCACAGGGACAGATAGAACCGTTCAATAACTCAAAATTACCTGCGACATTTCTGACTCACTAGCCATTAAAATTAACTATTTTCATTAATGGAAGACAAACCTGTTTACATACTTGCATTATAATAAAGCATACTTACAATGTCCACTGTTCATCGCCATTTCCGTTTTCTTCTCCAAGCACAGAACAGCTAGTTTACTTGGACTCGCAATGCATCATGGAACACGCCACACTTATCATTCCAAACAGGGGAAAAAGAAGGCTTCATTTGTCGGCTGCATACTAAAGAGCCAAAGCTGAAGCCACAGCGCCTGCTAGAGAAATCGGCCGATGAATTTGGCCTTCAGGAGAAACAGCAGCTGGATTTGAACATAGCGAAAGGAGCTGCCTTAAGTTCAGGTAGTAGAGGAGTTGCACATATAGCCCAGATTTTACCTTAATGATGGTGTTAAATCAAATCCTACCGCAGTGTACATTTATATTATAACAGGTAAAACTTAGTTTTGTCAAAGCATATTTAGTCAATGATTTGGACTGTCGTCAAACTGTAATTTTCAAAGAGGGATGCCTAATGTGCATTTTAGGTGACATTTCTATAAACAGTTATTAACAAGCTCTGGGATGGGAAGCAGATTCAGTGAATGGTTAAATTGTTTGCATGGCTCTTGTTTAGCTTTGCCTGAGGGAAAAAAATGATTAACCTGAGAAATCTTTTAAGTAAGAAACAACATTAGAATGCCATTAAGAAGGTAAAATAGAAGTAATAACTTTCTGATAGTGTAAACGTAGGCAACAATGAAAACAGACCACCATTGAAGATGAGAGATGAGTCACAGTGCTTATTCTTATTCTTATTGTGGCTGAATATTGAATAAGACAAATGTCAGATACTGACGTAGTAATTTAAGCTCACTATAATGCATGGTTTTTTTTTTTTTGCTCCTGCTTAAATTGGCCTTTTCTTTCCCTGTATGAAAAGGAAGGAAAGCTAAGAAAAAAGAAAAAGGTTTAAATGGTGGAAGATAGGGTTAGATTAGCTTTATTTGTTACATACTCAATTACACAATTCAATGTGTAATGAAATGTGCTTTTTACTACTTCTACTGCATTTGTTGTATTTAAGTAAATGTAAGTTTCTTTCAAAAAAAGATTAGCTACTTTTCTAATAAGGCTGCCATTGAAAGTGATGAAAAAACATGCCTAAGGCAGTCCTAAGCATAATAGCTGATTTTTACACTGACCATTTAAATAAAAGCACAGACCTTTCTTATGTAAATTGTTTTTTTTTGTGGTTGACAGAAACAGAGAAAGCACAATTAGGTAAAAAACAAGGCACATGGTTTAACAACCTAAATCGTATTTTTGCATAATAAATAATCGATTATTTTTGTTTAAATAGAACAGACAACTGAGAAAGACTCAACTGTGGAGGGTGGATCAATCAGAAGAAATCTGTTAAGGTCAGACGAGATTAACTCCTGCTGTGGTTGATTTAACTCCTGCAGTTTCAGTTAACCTAGCCTGGTTTAACATATATTAAATTATTGAAGAAACAGAATGGATGTTTCTTTAATTTAAGTTCTTGTTTCTTTCAAGATTATTTCATGTTTCACTGCTTTTCCTTTTTTTCTGTTTATCATGGTGAATGACGGGGAGCCAGCCGCTATGAGCCTAATCTTCATAAATCCCCCCCCCCCCCCCCCCCCCCAAAAAAAAAGAGCTACTAAATTGCTTATGCAAAAAAAAAAAAAAAAAAAAAAAAAGAACAACTAATTGCAAATGCAATCAGTGGGTGTGTTGTGATTGCTCTACGAAGATTGTATGAGAAACTGGTTCTTATTGCCTTATTTAAATGAGGAAGCTGAGTGTGCTACTGGCAGTTTGGGAATGCAGGGTGGCCGTAAAATAATTATTGGGGTTCTGAGCAATAAAGTTAAAGGTAATAATGATGATGACTGTATTAAATTATGATTATAATGAATATTATGTAAAATGTACCTTTATATACAAGTATTTAAAAGTGTTTAAATAAGAAAACTAACGTAAAATAATAGAAGTTATTAATATAAAGTTAACTATGCTTTGTACAGAGCCTGTAAAGGAATATTTAGGAAGGAAAAAAGAATCTCTCGATCAGTCAGGGTATTTATTGTTTTGGTTGATCCATATAAAAGATGGTTTCCCATTCCATTATCCTGTCCAGAAAATAAAAAATTTTATTCGTAATTTCCATGTAAATCAAAAGCATTTTTAAGCTTTAACAACATTTATTCCAATTAATCATGACAGAAATATTTGAGCAGACAATGCAAAGAAAAAAATATTACCTCAGACCTGCTCCACCTCAAAATAGCAAACAGTGTGACCCGAAAGTGAAATTTTCCGTTCTATTTATCCTACAGATATGTCCTCTTAGACTCATTCTGGCTCTCTGAAAGGCTAAAGTTGCAGGTTCCTGCATCCAACCCACCCAGACCATAGAATATCTAACTACGGTAACCGACAAGTGTGGAGATTCACAGATCATCTTGCCCGAAACCACATGGTTTTCAAAAGAGAAAAAACAAGGAATTTCACCAACCGTCTTACATCTAAAAGGGTGCAATTAACATTACCTGCATCTATCTCTAACATACGTTTCTACTGTTATTTCCAACTGTCCAAACCTTCCCCTCCAAATTTGCATGTTTGTTTCTTCAGCTTATATTCACTTACCTTGTCTGCAAACTGAATTCTTGTGATATTTGCACGCTTACCATCGCACAAGATTCCCTCTCATTCTACCTCAACGCTTTGAGAACCAATTTGAAATGGGTTGGTCAATCACGTTGCACTATTATGGTTTAGAAGGAGATACATCAATGAAGAAAGCAAGATGTACAAATCGCTACTGGCCAGCCAGATAGATAGATAGCTGCGTTAAGCTCAAAAATAACAGGTAGAGCCTGATTTAGAAGTCAGGACCAGAGAGGCTCCAAGAGTCAATAAAATGGGTTGGAACCAATTAAAGAACTATAAAATGTAATGCAAAAACTACTTTTTAACCTCTTAACATCGACCTTATTTTGGGAAATTCTCTGAAATTGTATACAAGAAAAGATCTTACAGCAGGCAGTTGTTAAAATTCTAAAGCTGTATCCAGGTCATTTAGGATTTAATAAGGGGCATCATTGAGACATGGCTCTATTGTGGCCTTAAAAATTGCTTTATAGTTGAATCAGACCATTCTTGAAAAGACAAGAAGCTCATGATCAAAGTTTGTAAAAAAAAAAACATTTTGAAGACATTCAAAAGGTTTTCAGCAATTAGGAAACATATTCGACTGCTGCTATTCCATAAACGATATGCCCATATATTAATACAAGTATTAAAAACAACCCACTTTCTCTCTAAATGTAAACGAAAGCTGAGAAGTTGTTAGAAAATTATCAAATTAAATATATTTTACAATTTCAAATTCCCTTTCCAAAATTACCTGTGTGCCTGAAAATCTGAAACAATTTCAGCTAACTTTAAATCAAAATCTAATATACTGTAAAGACCAAAAGTTTGAATAAACCTTCTCATTTTCTTTATTTTCATGACTAATAAAATTGTAGATTCAGACTGAAGGTATCAAAACTACGAATTAACACATGTGGAATTATATACTTCACAAAAAAGTTGGAAACAACTGAAAATGTGTCTTATATTCCAGGCTTTTCAAAGCAGTCCCCTTTTGCTTTGATTACAGCTTCGCACACTCTTGGTATTTTCTTGATGAGGCTCAAGAAGTAGTCACTTTAAATGGTTTTTTACTTCACAGGTGTCCCCTATCAGGTTTAATACTGTAAGTAGAATTTCCTGCCTTATAAATGGGGTTGGGACCATCACTTGTGTTCTGCAGAAGTCAGGTGAATACACAGCTGACAGTCCTACTGATTAGACTGTTAGAAATTGTATTATGGCAAAGAAAAAAGCAGCTAAGTAAAAAAAAAACAAGTGGCCAAAGAAACTGGCTCACATGAAAGGAAGACCAAGAGAAAGGAAGACCAAGAGTCACCTCTGCTGCCAAGGATAAGTTCATCCGAGTCACCAGCGTCAAGTGATGAAGCTCCATCTTATATCAGAGATATGATTGCTCGTTATGTTCGTAACAGTGCACTTTGCTCTCAATCTGCAAGTTTACAAGTGGTTCCTAGAATTTCTAAAAGTAGAATAGGAGGCAGATCTTTTAGTTATCAGGCTACTTTCCTCTGGAAACAACTTCCAGTTTTAGTCTGGTCTGCTGGAGGTTTCTTCCTGTTAAAAGGGAGTTTTTCCTCTCCACTGTCGCTACAAGCATGCTTAGTGTGATAGATTACCTTCGAGTCAATTGCTCTGTTCGAAAACCTAGGACGCGTCCTTAGAAGGCCAGATTCGAAGGGCGATTACATCATAGCGCGGCGCCGAGGTCTGGTCGTATTCCAAGAGTCTTTGTTATGCGGCCTTAAAATGCGTCCTTCTTTTTGCCCGATTTGAAGGACGGGTCCGATGTATCCTCGGTATCCTTGGATATCCCAGGATTCATTGCGAGACCAAGCAAGCCGGCTGCTCCGTGATCAGAGGAAAGGTTACTTGGCGCCGAACAGTGGTGAAAATTGGAAGTTCAGTTTAATATAATCCAGTATGTGAATAGTTCCGTCTGAGATGAATGAAAATAGTTGTTTTAATGGTTATTAAGTCAGATATGAGGCAGTAATGTTAGGTTTATCTAAACGTTTTTATCTGTTACTGTGTAAATGGGTTTGGCTGTAATTTAAGGACAGATTCTAATAGATCTGCAGGGTGGGGACTATAAATCTGATAGGATTTTTTTATCTTTTTATTGCTGTTTCGCACAATATGCTTAACTAAGTATTTTTTGTTGTTGAATATTAGAGATTTTGCAGTTATATATTTTATACATACATCGTTTAGATTTATTTATATCTTTCTACCCCTTTTATAGAATAGATAATATCTTTATTGCTCCACAATGGGCAAATTTACAGCAGCAGAAAGATTATTGAAAATGGTCACACAAATGTGGACCTTAGAAAAATGTATAAGAATAACATAATAGGAAAAAAAAAACAAAAAACAATACAATTCTGTAAAGTGCTTTAACAATATACTGTAAAACTGGAGAATAAATAACCAATATGCAGCTATGGACATTTTTACAGTAATGGATATTTGAAAATAGCAGCAACATCAGAGATGTGCAGAATGACAACAGCAGGTTATTTAACTGACTAAGGTTTCTATCATTACATTTGATTTTATTTGTTCCTGCTCCCGGTGGTTGGAACATATATTCCACTCTGGATTCTTGTGAGTGTATCTTTGTTCACGTTACAATAAAAAAGAAATAAATAAACAAACAGTTTTGAAAACCTCGGTATTCATTCTTTTCCTGTTTTGTGTTTCAACTTTCACGGTTCCTAAGCAACAGAGCTTACGGCGGTAAAACCCACCGAAGGGTAGACCTGTTCGAATTCACAGCCAAAACACTTCCAGTCTCCTTATTTTCAAGGACTTAGAAGGATCCAGTCTAGGTAGACCGCGTCCTTGGAGGATGCAGCCCAGGTTTTCGAACAGAGCCAATGAGTCGATGCAATGAACTGGTTTTACTTAAAAAGAAAACTTTGAATCAGTTTGATTGTATGATCTGTTTGAATTGTAAAGTGCCTTGAGATGACGTGTTGTGAATTGGCACTAAATAAATAAACTGAATTGAATTGAAAATGTGTAAGTGATTGTTTTTCTTTTTGTTCATTGTAATTAAAGTGA
Source organism: Cyprinodon tularosa (assembly GCF_016077235.1). Classification (NCBI taxonomy): domain Eukaryota; kingdom Metazoa; phylum Chordata; class Actinopteri; order Cyprinodontiformes; family Cyprinodontidae; genus Cyprinodon; species Cyprinodon tularosa. The sequence goes on along the minus strand of NW_024037781.1, from coordinate 5,040,092 downwards.
TTTTCTCATTGTTTTGTTGATAATCTAGAAAATGTAATTTAAAAAAAATCATAAGTTTAGGCTTCTTAATGACTTCTGATATGTATATCTCATAATAATGAGACTATAGCACTTTAGAAAACTGTAGAAAACTTGGAAAAAGAGTTCAAACTGAGTGACTAATAAACTCCTTTCAAACTTTCAAGACCACTTTAGTAATGTGATTTCATGGGCCTTCATTTACTTAAATGGCACTTTGAACAAGAGTCTTTCAGCAACTGGTGAAAGATGGAAGCTTATTGTCTTTAATGATGATGCCACCACTGAGTGTTCATGAAGTGGCATTTATCTACAGTCTTTGAGTCTGTTGCTTTATGCCTTAAATTATTATACATAAAAATTATTACTTTTAAAAATATTTTTGTCTTTCACAATATACCTAACAAAGTTATGTTTTCGAGTTTTTTTTCTGGAAACAAATGATTTTTCTCTCACTACTTATTGCCGTTTTGAAGTTCGGCTTATAAAACTGAACAAACTTCTAGCTATTGTTACATGTTGCAAGAATAATTTTTTATTTTAACAATTATATGTGTTTCTGAATTTTGATATGTAGAAATTTAATTGAAATTTATTTTTAAGTGATTTGTATTTGAAGTTCTCCTCAACCAATAGGCCTCTGTTCAGCACAGGAAGTGGATTTAATTTCATTGCACATTGTGCATGATTTCTTCGAACGCTGAGTCGCGTGGAGCAACATTAACTCCGCAACTAATTAAGCAATTAAAGTAAACAAGGTTCACCCAAGCAAAATGTCTTCTTGCTTTTCTTGCCAAGGATGGCTTGTTTTTTTGAGAATGCCAAGTACTTGGGTACAGGAAAGCCTGTTAAGAGTGAGCTGTTAGTTTAACTAATGAACAAATGCTCCTCGCCAACATTTGGCAGGGGTGTTGAAGTCATGCTGTTGGTTTGATTTTGGACAGTATTCAGATGACATGCTGTTAAATGATACATGGCAGATCCCATACCACCTGCAGGCATTTCTGAAACATCAGGTACAGTATGTTCAGCAAGGTGCTGTGGAAGCACATTGTGGCTACAAGAACAGAGGGAATGCAGGGAGGCTCATGTTGTGAATATTACACTGGATGCAAGCCTTTTTGTTTTTTTAGCCAGAGGGAACACCGTTTACTTTCTAAACAACAGTCACTCAGTATGGAGGACCAGCTCTGCCATATTTAAAATAAATACAGAAATAAATAAATGCTCAATAAACGAATAAGCATACAATTAATTCCCCCCAAAATACAATATACAAATAAATGTAGGTAGAAATGAAATTATACAGTTAGATATGTGCATGTTATAATATTTTTGTCTGTTTTATTTTTCCTTTGTATTTTTTTTAACCCAATTTATTTCTTCAGTGCTATTTATTTATGCCTGTCGTTTTTACATTTCTGTATGCATTTCTGCCTCATTATGCAGATGAGGAAGGGCTGTGTCTTAGAAGGTCAACTTCTGCCCATTGGTTGGTTAGCACAAATAGGGAAAGAGGTAAAATGGATGAAGAGGCAAAGCAAACTAAGGTTAAACTGGATGGAGAATGATAGAAATACAAAACAATTTAGCAAAATTAGAAAATAATTATCCTAAAGCAGATGTTTCCATTATCTGTTAGGTTTGTATTTGATGAGCCTGAGAAGAGATTTATTTGAAAGGAACAAGAAAATAACCATTATTTAAAGAAAACATAAAAGAAGCATGTGCCTTCATGTACACAAATCCACCCTGTGGTTATATGTGCACCAGGTTTATACAATAGCCATGTATTTATAAATTATTTTCCTTATTCTGGGAGGTACTTTTGTCCTGAGACAATATTCATTTATTCTCAGCTATGCAATTCAATTATAAATTCCAGAAATTTTGCAAAACGCTTTGTCTCTTTCAAGAAAACATTATTGTAAAATTCTTGCAGAATCACTTCCTTGTTCGGGATCCTGTCGTGATCAACGAAAATCTAAAGTCAGATTCTGCATCAGTGCAAAAGGGCTGTCACTGTTTAAACAGCTACTAAGCTTCAATGGACAGGTTAGGTTTGAGTTGCATCAACTGTACGTATGATTATAGTTAAAGTCTTAAATAATGGTTTTGTACTGGTTTGGTCTTGAACTTTTGGCCTTCTCAACGTCATTGTCTTATCTTTGTTTTGTTGGGTCCGGTTTTGTCCTGATCTTGTTCCTGGTTTAGGTAATGACAAGAGCACTGCTTTACAGCAAAAGTCCCTTGATGAAGCATTTGGCAAAGAATTTGAATAGTCATAGTTTGCATAACTTGTTCACTAAATAGATAGGATGTAGTACAGAAAAGGTCATATTAATTAGAATGAGCAAATTAAATTATTCAACATCATAAATTCAACATTAGCATGTTGAACTTTTCTCTTGAAATCCTATTAACCTTTTTTTCTAAAATCAGATCGGAAACAAAATTTCTGCAGACCTCTAAAGTCTGGGATAGTGAAGTTATCTCCCATGATATTTGGTATACTGTACTAAGCACCAAGTGCCAAATGGAGAGTATCCATTCACAATCTAATATCAAAGTTCCATGTTGACATAAAAGCTTGAGCATGGAATATTCTTTCCTCTGTAGGCAACCGCTGTCAAAGTGCTTCTGTGCCAAGCACTTAACCCTGCAGCCGCTCCAGTGCAACGGATCAGTGATCGACGGTACAAGCTGGAGGTTGTATCCTGAAGCTCATGGGTGAAAATCTGTGCTGGTGAGTGAGACTAAAGCTCGTCGTTTCATTCCTTTTTTACAGAACAGGCTGCAATTTTGCAGAACAACTTTTACTTCGGATTAGGATGATTTTTTTCTTTCTTTCTGATAATAGAAATAATAGCACCGGGTCAAAACACTATCAGCCTGGAAAGTAGGTTACGTTTGCATAATGATGAAAATGAGACCAAGCCATATAATTTCCCTTTGTCTGATCTGTGCTTTGATATCATCATCTCACCATGACCTATATTCTCACTTCATCACTTCACAGCTGTGCCGTATCATCTTTTTTTCCCTCTCTCATCACCCAACTATCAACCTGCTTTACCTTTTCTCTTTTTCCACAAGATGATTCATACTCTCATTGACCAGTTTGAGGTTTTTGTCTGAGAATTTGGACAAAGAGGAAGCTGCAGGAGAAAAATGGAAAGGAGGGTGAAGACGCAGAGAGAGAGAGATGGTAAAGAGATAAGCGGGAGAGATTGCCAGCCAAGGAGGCTGACTTATGAGCTATTTTTAGTCTCCAGCTGTGTGAGTCACTCTAAAACAGAAGTGAGAACACCCAGTGGTAGATGTGAGCGAGGAGAGGATTGCAACGTGTCGCTTGCAACACACATCATGCTTTGAAGGCTGCCTTTCCTCCAGGGCCTGCATGTATTAAATATATACACCAGTCTGGCTCACAATACTGCAGTGGCATTAGATTAGCATAAAGCCCCATGGAAAATTATTCCTAATTGAGCGAGCCTTAATCTTATGTTCTCAAGTTTCTCGAATAGGCATAGTTTGTCATGTTTTCTGCTCACTCATGCAGCAGCTTTTATTGTCTTGGCTAAAACAAGTATCTTATATCTGTTGATCAGATTTTAATCCGGCTTAGGTGCTGGTTTTAACTGGCTTAATGCTCACAGATATCTAAACTGGGGGGGTTGTTTTCAAGTGCATTCTTTCCTGCGGGATTAAGATGCATTTGTAAGGCCTAGCTTGTGTGAAATTTGGAGAGCAAGGGAATCTAGGGTGCAAAATAAAAAAAAATGGGCACTAAAGCATGACTATTCTATATAAAATAAATAGATTAATAGTAGTTAAAAAACATGGAGAGGACATATAATTAGATGTGTATTCGGTGGCTTTGTCCAGAGGTGAAAAATGCAGCACAACGAAAGCAATAATAAGAAATTCCCTATATGGCAAAAAAAAAAACATGAAATAATTTAATTACTGTGTTTTAAAATTACAGAAATGTAATTTTGTAACATATTTTCTGTCAACTCCACTTTACTAGTTAGTGGTAGTAGTTAGTTATAGGGCAAAAACTCTCAATATTCAGTGTAATGCTACATTTGTTGCAATGTCCATTAAAAAATGTCTCATTTATTTGTTTTTTATGTCTCTGTTTTATCCCCCTGCTATGATGTAGGTCTGTCCTGATCTTGTTCCTCACTTTTAAAGACAGCAATCATCCCTTATTCTGCAGCAGTGACAGATAAAGCAATTGACAATATACACACTAGGCATGATTAAGGTGCTATTTGAAAGCTAAGCCCATTTGAACTCTGTTCCTTGCCGCTCTCTTTCTAAATCATCATCTTATAAGAGCCACTACCGTCCGTTATCTCTCACACCTGCCCTCATTTCTGCTTGCTCCCCTCCGTCACCATCTCTTTGTCTCCTTTCATTTCTCCTTACAGTTGCAGAGTATATTTCATGGGAGGATGAGGTAATTGTGTTTCTAACCCCATTGAAGTTAAAACAGCACTGGGGAGGAGGCAATTTCTTTGGAAAAGATGATTTGTGCCTGAGTATGTCTTTGTATATGTGTGTGAGTGGGTGGCTAGTTTTGGGAATCAAAAATGATGCAAAAAGCTTCCCGTTGAGTTAAATCCATAAATACTGGTCTGTAGTTTTTATTTTTTATCTTGACAGTTGAAAAGAAAAGAACTCATCAGGTGATGCAATTTCTAAGCCACACTTGGTCTTACCTGTTGTATTTTTGGATGAAAGGCTGCCGAATATCTTGCTTGTAATTGTGTTCATACTACTATTTGTAAGATAATCTACACTGACTGAATACAGTGTGGAGTCTCACTCACAGTAAGTGAAATTAATTAGTCCACGTTTTACGTCTTTTAAAACTCAAATCAAGTGTTTCCTAACAAAAAAAAAAAACTTAAGGGAGAAGATATTCAAAGCAGATTAAAACCTAGTCAAATTCTATTAAAATCCACTCCTCTTCTGAGGTGATGCACTGTTAAGGTACTCAAAGGAACTCTGTTGTTTTCAAGTGGTTTTTTTTTCTTTACCAAACAAACTTATTCCATTAAAGTACTATTAGGCTGAGGGTAATATGCGCCAGAAAATCGCCCTATGTTTATCTTTTAAATATTGTTTTATAGTTGTTAGTATGGCATCGGTACCCATTCTGTCAAAAGTCCACACACGCAATATATACTCCTACGAGCAGCTTTGCTCTAATAAACTACTCCTGACATGCATGTTTAGCATGTTATGTGTGCAAATAGAGTACCACAGGGGCCCAATATATCACACAAATGAGTGCTTGTTCCATCTCCCTCCTCATTATGGCAGATTACTCCATTACAGGCAGGTTGCTTTGTCCAGTCTTTTATGCCTTCAAAGTGACAAAAATTGACATCAGTATACAGAAAAGCTGATGCGGTGAGAGGCTAATCACCTGAGGAGGCTAAAAGCTCGGCACGATCGAAAAATTCTCGGATGACTGGAGAATCGGCCAAAAAAGGTAAAAAAAAAATCTTACAGTTTATGCCCGGCTTTATGTATGAGGTAAAGCTGCTCATAGGAGTATTTGTTGCGTTTGTGGAATTTTTGCAGCATACTGTACTGACACCATATATACGGTATATAACTGCGATTATCCCTAGAAAGAAAAAGTTGAAAAAGATTGATGGTTACCAATGGTTAAGGCTATAGTATACTCTAAAGGTTTTTTTTTTTCTTTTAGAAATGAGAAGAAAATGACCAGCTACTTCGCCATATGCTAAAACTACTTTTCACTTTAAAGATTTCCACTGCTGCTCTACATAGAATAAAATTATCTGAGCTATTCCAAGTATCTGATTAAGTTGCTTCCTGGGTGGCTCTCTTTGGAGACTTTTTAGCTCACATCTGGCTAAAAAAAAAACCCAGGGGCGATTTCTAAAAGAACAAATATTACTCTACTGACCTTGAATCCTTTTCTTTCTTTTTTTTAACCCCAGAAATTTCTGATTCTGGTTTACACTTCTAGATCTGTTCTGGGCTGATGAACTAAAACATTTCAGAAAAAATATTCTTTTATTAATTTTTTGGTTTAAAAAAAAAAAAAAAAAAAAAAAGCCAAAAGACCTCCTTCTGTTGCAAAGATTTATAAAACCCCAACTCGATTTAGAACTGAACATGTATAATTTACAGCTATAAACCTAGGTAATTTGCACATAACCTTTTTAAATCATGTGGGAAAAATAAATATTTTTTTGGACCTACAATATCTCCAACTGCATTTCACCAGTTTCCCTGAGGCTGCAGCAATCTGCCATGATGAAAATGGCCTGTTTCTTGAATCTGAAGGACACTACCTGTGTAAAAAAGGAGGAAGTATGTCATGATGTGCCGTGCTCTCATATTTAACCCCTTAAGCCCTGAGGTTAATGGGGAAACAAGACCTAAATGAAGTTTGATAAAAAAAAAAAATTAACAATCAGGTTTGTGTATATTAATTTTAACTCCATAGTATATACATGTGAGAACTATCACTAAACTCACAGATTTTAAAAAAACTTTATTTTTACATAGTTATTATTGAACATCCATCACTATTCTTCAGAATTTCTATTAGGGCTGTTACTCCATTTCTAGCAGTTTCAGCACCATGGACAGGTCAGCAGTACATATCAGGTTGAGGCAGACAGAAACAACTATGCTCACAGATTGAAGGGCAATTTGGAGAAGCCAGTCAACCTTATGGTCATGTTTCTGCTTTGTGGGAGGAAGCTAGGGTAGTCAGTGAGAACCCACACATGCACGGGGAGAACATGCAAACTCCCTGCAGAAAGACCCCAGGCTGGGAATCTATCACACTACCTTCTTGCTTTAAGCCATCAGTCCTTCAAATTGCTCCAGTGTGAAGAAATGATAGAAAATACTGTGACAAATTAGTTTAGCCCAAAATAAGGGAAAAAGTTTTAATAATAATAATAGCAAGAGATCCACATTGATATTTTGGCAACTGAAATTTTACATGACTGTAAAGGAAGAAAATATTCTAACATAGTTAACTTTGGAAAAAGATTGGCTTCTGATTCTTCCCTTCCCCAGGTCCACTCGGCGAGCTGCGCTTGGTAATAAAACCAACATTGCGTGTTGACGTCACAGAATTACAGAGTTTAATCCAATATAAGACAATGCATACACTTTAGAAATAAGACAATGCACAAACCTACACCAGAAACTGCAGAACAACAGAGACATACATTCCATTACCTGACATAGGAGGAAAGAAAGCAAAGAGTACAGAGACATCTTTGGAGAGTTGCAAGGGCAAATCTGATCTTTTTCTTCTATTTAGAAAGCTTTATCCTCTTGTATCTAATCCATTCAAAAAGGGCTGGCCCTCGGTCCTCCAACCAAACGCCATCTCTGACACTGCTAGGGCTTCCCCTTATTTACTGCAAACATCTGGGGTCATTTGCTTCTTTGTTTTAACAAGAAAAGGCGGAAAGCTTGTCCTGGCATCTAGAATTCCTAAAGTCATAAAACACAAGATAAGCTCTCACAGACAGCTTGTGGAATGCGGGGGGCCTCACCATAAATTCTCAGGAACAACCTTAAATTTAGTAATCTGGTTCAAGGAAAGGTTATCTTCACAAACTTGTTCAAAATAAGAAATATGAGAAAAAGAGAGTATACAACATACCTTTTACACATGCCATAAGATTAACTGTATTAAAGTCTAAAAAATAATAATTTTTCTTTAACAATGACTTTGGAAATTATGGCCTTCTTTCTGCTAAGAAAAGATAAGGAAAGTTATTGATAAATCTTCCCCACCTCTAGACAGAAATAACGTGCAATAAATCATGGAATGTCTGAAATGGATAAAAATCAATGAATCCTATCTTCAATTTTTTGTCTGCCAAGCTCTGACATGCAATTAATGATCAGATTCGGGATGGCACCAAAAAAATCAACCTTGGCTTGATTGAGGTATACATATTGGATTCTCACTGAACTGTTTGAACGCCATTGCATGAAGCAAAACTCTTTAATGGAGTAAAATGTGTTGTGGAGCAAGCTTGGTTATCAATACGAAAACAAGAAAACCTTAATCATATTTAAATTTGTATATTTCCTATATTGTTCTTCAAGTAAACTAAGTAAATTGAATCTGGAGTATTATCTGGTCCCCATATATTAATTAATATTTGGCAGTTTAAGTACTTAAAGAAAGGTAAGGCTGTCACCTTGGGAGCGCTTCTTGAGGTGCTCAGAATTTTGGCCATGGTTTCAATGTGGAATAAATGGAAAAAATTCATCCTGGCTGGCTCTGAATGGTGTTGTGCTGGCTTGGTTGGCATGCTTCTTCAACAGTGGTTAAAAAAAATAACAGAAGAACTTTGTATATGAGGTGCTGATCATAATTTTTTTAAACAAAAATAAGTAGTGCGTTACAACTATTTTCAACTTTGTCTTCACGATATATCCCTTAGAAAAATTACCAAAAGCCTGAGAGTAGGAATCAAAAAAAGTATCAAGCATTAAACACTTACTTTCATCTCCACTGAAACTGGATACAGGCTTTTAATCCTGTAGAAGTGCAGCAGCCATCAAGGATGCTTTTATTTTTTTTATGTTTTGAATCTTGGCTCATATTTGAGCTTTTTTTTGTTTTTAAAAATGAGTTGTAGTCTTATTTAACTTAATTAATTGCACTAGGTTATTGGGTTTCTTCCTTTTGAAGAGTGCATCACTGAATTGGCCTTAAAACTGAGGGACAAACTTACATTTTAGTAACATAAATCCTGCTTCTACCTCAGAGCAAGACAAAGTTACTGTGCAACAATATAAGTTTCAAATGCTTTTTAATAGTTTTATTTTAATTAAACTAACTTCAAACTAAAATAATATGCCAACTTAAAAAAAAACATAACACTTTTTATAGTAGAATGAAATCCTTCTACATATTTTAAGACAGACAAAAGTTATACCCCTTCATGTACATTTTTTTCTATAAGCACTTAAATTTCTTCATGGTGTGACATTTGAGTAATAAAATTATTATTTTTATTCACAGGAAAAGATGACAATGTGCCCTGCACATAAACGCCTGAAATATATTTTAATGGATCTAGAGCTGATTTAGAAAGATGTCGCAATGGCGAACTGATACATTAGCTATCTGCTATTATGTAAAATAAAACACTAACAGCATGTGCGGTAGAAGGACAATTGGGTCTGCAATTTTGTAAAACTTATTTAAACTCCCTGATCAAAAACCATTGAGGGCTAAGCTAAAAAAAAAAACAAGCCTTAAGCCCTGACAGAAAGCACTTTGCCAGACCACAAGGGAGGTGAGACTTACTAACGCTTCTACTTTTGCAGCTTTTTTTCCCTTCTCTGCTTCAGGAATTTAACTGCTGACCGTGTGAGATCTGCCCTGCTTATTCAACCTTTAGGGACATAAACTGCAGATATGTGAAAACGGACTTAACAGAAGACTGCTTGCACCAAATGTGTGTAGGTTACATGCATTTGATCCTTCTTAAGAAAAATGTACTGCGACCATTTGCCATCAGAGGTCACCTAATTAGTGTATTTCATCTAAAAGACCGAGGATTACACCAGATGGGGAAGCAGTTATAGAGAGTTTTAAAGGTAGGTTGGGTTATAAAACAATATCTAAGGTGTTGAACATCTCTAGGAGCAATATGCAGGCACTCAAAAATCTAGTATGGCCAATTACAACCTTCCCATTTATCCTGTCATTGACAGCATTAGTATTTATAGAAACAGCCTAAATAAGATGATGAGCTGCATAGATCCAGACCTCAGGTAGGATAATCTGTCAAATGGAACATTAGTTATTTCCACATATCTAGGATTTAGTATTGAGGTGCAAGAGGAAAGTCCTTGTTTATAGAAAAGATAAGATGTTTGCTGTCTGCCATGTAGCAGACACCAAAAAAACAGATGATTTAACTGCCGAAAAGAGATCAAAGCTCAACTGTATGGCACGCAAGCAAAGTCCTGTGTGTAGTAGACAGCAGAAAAAATGATTAATGGTTCCCCTTCCATCGGAACAACACTAGACATCCATCCAAAGCCATATAAAGGAATTGTGTGAAAGTATAAGAATCAAATCAAAGATAAGAATAAGCAGCAATACCGAAATGTTTCAAAGCACATTTGGAAAAAAATAGGCAACAATGATGTGCACCGTTTAATAAAATAAACAAAACAAACAAACAAACAAAAAATACCACACAAGATTTGCAAATGTAATAGAAGAAATTGAAGTTGGGCAAATAATTTCATTGATTGAGCTGAATACTAATATATGGCAGAGTTATTCTGAAGACAAAACAAAATAAGAATATGACTGGATATTAGCTGGGCAATTATTTCTACCCACAGCTCTGAACCATCCTGGACTCATGACTTCAGGTACAGTACTTTTTGTAAAAATAATGTTTCTTAAGATGGCACCAAAGCGATCACTTTTCAAGTTTCCTCATGATTTCTCAAGTAAACTACTCAAGCTCACCATATCACCCAAGAAGAAGCCAAAAAATTATTAAGGCATTGTCCATACAATCAGGAACAATATCTTGTTCCACTGTTAATTTCTGCTTTCAAACTTTGCATATCAATGAAGGCAAAACAAATTTGCAGTCATAAAAAAATCCTTTCAATTCATTTCAAATTACTTTGATTGCAAATATTTTGTAACTGTTAAGTTATGGGGTCTTTCGCATAAGGCAAACATATGGAAACTGATGTTGGACATCTTAGACCTGCTCAAACTAGTGCAGCTGTAAGTGTTCTGGTGTTGCTATGGTAAAGGAAGATGCTAATGTGTGCTTTAGCTGAATCATCAGCCTGGTAATTTTGACATCACCCCACAGCATGAAGTGGATGAAAGAACCAATAAGGAGTGTCTAAAGCTCTGGTTGTGCCTCTTCATGCATCAGAATAAAAAGAACACAAAGACATGACCTTTAGCTTGTTGCAAGTCCCTCTTAAAACAAATGTTCAAATTTCTGCATAATTGAAGTCCATTTTTGGGTTGTTGGGTTTTTTCATTGATGTTTTAGTTTGTGCATCCAGGAGAAAAAAAGTCTAGAGTATTTTCTTTTACAAAAGGAACAAAAAACAACAGCAAAATATCGAAATAGTTTTACAACATTCCTGTTATTGTCTTTGGGCATTTTTCTTCCACCCATTATAACTTCCATTCATTATTGAGCTCGTCTTTTAATTAATGAGGGTATTCTAAAACAAATGAATACAATTTTACAAAGCTTTGATATAGTTTTTCTTTTATTTTTTTCTCATACATTTAATTTTACAAATAAAAAGCTGCTGGATAAATCTAAAAGGAAAGGTACAGTAGCGGCTACAACTGATCGTCACGTCAGTTCAGAGGAGTCAGTTCAGGACCTGTCCTAAATATAACTTTATTAGAGTTTCACAAGAGATTGCAAACAAAAATTGCTTGGTTTGTTGTAGCTATCCCAGCAGTGGTACAGAGAGTGGGCTGTCTGTAGATAATGGCAAAAGCGAAGGTGGACAGAACCTGCAGCTCGGAGCATATTTCTCAGACAAGCATGGCAACATTTCTATATAAGATGGAGAGACATTCAGCCTGGAGAGGAAGATTCAAGCTGTATGCAATATATTCAGTTTCTACCTGTACATCAACAAAATGCTTGCGCATCAATAATTTTGTTTTTTACTGGAGCAACAAATAAAACTCCAGTACGATGCATCACTGGACCAATCATTTTGTGGAAGTGGATTATTTAATTTTATATTCAATTTAAAGCTTATTTCTGTTCTCAGTCATAAGTTGGTAGTATGAGGGACTGGTACTGGTTCCTCCCTCTACCATTTTCCCTGGACAACTTGCCCCTTTGCAAAAGAAGCTATTCATTAACAGACATTACCAACCATTTATAGGTCTGTTTCTTGACTCGATGTCAAATTTTCTATAGCCCTGCACTATAGAAAATAATAGGTTTCAAAGCCCAGCGGTGCACATGTCGACTTTTGTTGACTGACATTTTCAAGGGGAGCTCAGACTGCTGTAAAACAGAATGCTGGGTTACATGACCTAATTAGCAATGAATGCAACGCTCTGCAGTTACATAGGCGAGTTATTGTAGGCTGACCAGACGTCCTCTTTTTCCCGGACATGTCCTACTTTTCATACGTAAAAAAAATGTCCGGGGGAAATTTCATAATTGTCTGGGACTTTGGTCGACTACAGTCCGGGGCTGGTCAGGGAATTCCAGCGTACGGGGGCAGGGAACCAGCGGGGGACGGAGCGACCTAACCTGACCCGGTGACAGTAGGCGTGGCCCCATGATTCCCTCCGCCTGTCTGCGGGTACAGGGTTATACACATGCATAACCCTGTACCATCCATCTTCTTCTACTTATCCGGGGTCGGGTCGCGGGGGTAGCATCTTGAGTAGAGAGGCCCAGATGTCCCACTCCCCAGCCACTTGGGCCAGCTCCTCCGGGGGAATCCCAAGGCGCTCCCAGACCAGCACGTCACCATACCTTTAATCTAGCTTATATCTGGGAAAAAAAGTTTATGCAAGTTTGCTTGACAAAAATAATGTGCAAAAGTAAAAAAAAGGTCTAATTCATAAATGCCCAAGATAAAACAAATATGTCTATCTTTTAAAGAAAACTCAATGCAAATAATGTGCATGCAAATCGTTCTGAAATCTAAAACATTGAACAAGCTCATGGAAAACTGATGCAAACTAGTCAGGGAAATGTTCCTGGAATACCTCAAGAACAAAAATAGGTGAATGACAGCACATGGTGTTTGTTATAGATATAGAAAAAAATCTAGGGAGAAATTGGTGCAGCAGACTCCGTTCAAAAACCAACCAGTAGTCTATTAATACCTGATTCTTTTGTATGTTACCTGCAAAGCTTGGAGATAAATAGTTGCAGCTCTCTTATCAGGGCAGTCAGCAGTGAGGGCAAAGACATGCATGAATGTGGGTGGCTACAGGGAATTTCAATACTAGATCGTCTTTCTGTGACGGCTGTGAATATGGTGCACCTGCTGCAAAACCTGCAAACACTGCTAAAGAGAAACAGCAGTTTAAACATACCACCTGCATTCATCACTTTTCTTTGGTTCAGTTGCAATTTTTAAAATAGAATTCATCCTTTCATTATCCAAATTAGTACATATTTATGTCTCCTCCAACTGTAATGATTAGTGTTTTTTTATCTTCATACAGTACAGTACTTATAATGCTTATAACAGTGGGAATTTCTCATTTGCTGACTTTGGATGCTGTGTATGAATCAATAAAAACAATTAAACTATGGTCTTGTACAGAAAGAATGGTGAAAAACAAAAGTCAGCACAAAAACTAGGTTGTCATCATGATAACAAATGTAACATGGTCTCTATATTGAGTGCTAAAAAAACCTAGGATATGCAAGAGTGGGAGCTCACAGAAGTTGTCCATGGTAAAGTAATGAGGCTCTGATCTCCAGTTAGAATTTGGGAGAGCATTAATTATGCTAATTCATTTAAGACTGACATAAAATTATTTTTGTAAATCTGTATAATTTCAAAGTTAAAGAGACATTATTCTGGATAAAATAGACCCACTTCAAGGTGTTTTTTTTTTAGTTTTCTGAAGAAAACAAGTGTCAGCAAAGTTCACACATGAAAATGTTATTTCAACCTGGAGAGACTCACACAGAGAAAAGCTGCAATTAGAAATGTTTTATTGACTTGAATTATAAAGTTCTTTGGCGCTTGAGCCCCAGCAGAGGACTTTGATGGTGTGAATCGGTATTTGCTTGATAAGTAACCTAGGAAAAGGATTCATCTTCCCCATGGGGCCCGGACACTAGAGGTGGAATAAGCCTGAGGATGAGTGGGACTGAAAACAGCCTGAGAGTGAGGGAAGAGATGGGGTGGAGGCGGGTGAAAGTTTACCGGTGTGCAGGAGGGAAGCAAGGCTAGAAGCTAAATGAAGGGGAGCTTGAAAGATAATTGGCTTCCTAGGAGGTGTGGGCCTGACATTGATTGGCTGAAGCTTGTATGTGGGACATCTGCTGGTGCTCCAGGTGAGTCTTCCATGTTATTATTATGATTTTTTTTTAGTAAAGAAATTAAATTCTCTCCAGTATTAAGAGATTCTAATTAACTTCAGATATATTAGTCAATGGCATTTGTGGTTACAGAATCACAATAAATCCCAATAATATATATTCAAATATGCAGTTGTGGATTAGGATGCGAAAGTAAGACATTTCCTGGTAAAATGCCTAAAATGACATTTGTTTCATGAAGGGTTTTTTTTAAGGAAATAAGCTTAAGTTCTGTGTCCTTTGAAAAGGTTGCCTAACCTGTACCATTTACTGTACATTTACAGTAGTAGCCATACAAAATTTCCCCTCTTTCCTCGATGGGACCTTAGCTAGAATTCCCTTTTAAACATCAATATTTGTAGTAAAATATTCTTTGTGTCATGATTTCGGGACATTAAGATCTAAAGAGAAGTGCTTTCTCCTGGTCCGACCCTTTAATTCAGTGAAAGGGTGCAGTCAGAGTAAAAAATATTCAAGAGGCAGTCACTCCAGTGGCTGGAAGTTGGAGGGGATTTTGCTGGGAGTTGGAGGTGAGTGGGCTGCCATTCGGCTTGTGTTTGACTGGGAAGGGCCATTTTTTCTGCTACTGTATTAAGAGACATGAACTTTGTGTCATCTAAAGTTTTGGTTCTCAGATTAGCATTGGGCGTATGAAAAAAAGGACACATGTCTTATTTGTGTTTTGAATCTTATTAAATCTATTCAATTTTCCTCCAACTCAAAAAAGAAAAAAAACATGCCGTACACAGTTTTCCTCTCATGAAAAGCCCAGAAGATGTTTGTTTTTTTAGTTTTTGGTCAAAATCTGAAGAGGGTCGAGAAAACCCCAAGGCTGGAGTGTATTGCAAGCCATTGCAAGGAAAATTAAAATATACATTACTTTCCTTTTTTTCCCCATTTGTTGGCATTGTTAGCTGCCTTGCGATTAACTAATCATTGAATATTAAAGTTTCCAAGTTCATAACCGAGGTAAAATCTGGTAAAATCTTTACTAAAAAATAGAAATAAAGTCTTCATCTGCTCATCTCTGGTTGGTTGAATTTGTACTAGTTTTAAAATGTGATCTGGGATCACACCACATTTGGCTCATGAGGCACAATTTGCCATGACATCAATAGAGTTTGTAATAATACAACAGGTTTTATAATGTGAAACAATTTTCAAAAAGAAATTTTCCCTCAGAACTGGTTTCTTCTCTGCTCTCTTATTAATTATTCAGATAATCAAGATGTCAGATTTGCCCTTTTAGCCTACACACTAATAGCAGCTGCATCCCTTTGACAAGATTTATGTGTCTGATAAGCATATGGTGTTAATGCTCTAAATATATCAGCATAACATAACAGAGACAGAAGCTCAGCAGGCTGTTTAGCTCGTTATATCTGTCTACAGCATAG
Source organism: Cyprinodon tularosa (assembly GCF_016077235.1). Lineage (NCBI taxonomy): Eukaryota > Metazoa > Chordata > Actinopteri > Cyprinodontiformes > Cyprinodontidae > Cyprinodon > Cyprinodon tularosa. The sequence goes on along the minus strand of NW_024037781.1, from coordinate 5,024,560 downwards.
TGCTCTTTTGAGCACATCCGTAACGTTTGCTCATTAAGCAAACCTGGAGGGCTTGCTCCCATTAAGATGCCTCTAGATTTGTAATACAAATTCTACCAGTCTTAGTTTGCTTTCAGTGCATATTTCCTTTGTGCTGTAATATTGGCGCACAATTAGCAAGGCTGAGGTTTTGCTTGGTCGGCATCTCTCTATAATGGTAAATCGGTGAGGTAAGCTTAAAAAGGTTAAAAGCTTAATTGAACTGTTGCCTGGAAGGCTAGCTGATTCCGGGATTAAATCTTAATTTTTTATTAAAACCACAATAAGTGGCACGTTCAACCCTCTGTCAGCAACAAATGGTTCATGATAAGATGAGATAACGGGCTTTAACAAAAAAAAAAAAAAAAAAAAAAAAAAAAAAAACATGGGTCACAGGTAAGGTAGATCACAACATGCATGAAACTACCAGGCAAAAAGTAAAGTAAACATTAGTCATGTGGTCATTGATTAAGCATGGGCTATTGAATTAGGATCGTTCACTGCAAAAATAATCAAAAACAAGAAAATAATTTTCAAAATAATTGCATTTGCCTTTAATTTTAAACAAATAATTAAGATAAGCTGTACAATCACTGAGTAGTTTACCTTTTAAAGTAAAATAAACAGTAATAAATGGTAACTGGATATTATGCGCATGAAATAAGATAATGCAATAACTTTCATTTAAAAGAAAATATTCCATTTGTAAATGTATCTGCTCAAATCAATGGAAAATACTCTTATTTCAGGAAAAAAAATTACTAAGTTATGTTTCCATAATTTCAGTGTTTAATTTGGATAAGCTGTCTGTATAAGTATGGACCAATCCTGCCATAATTAAAAAAATATATATATAAGATTTTAAATACCTCAAATATCAGGGAGTGATGGCCCATTGATTTAAACATACTTTGTCAATGTTAGATTAGAAAAAGTATAATAGATAAGACAAATATACAGCATTACAGTAAAAAATCCTAATGTTTGTTTAAATAATGAAGAATAGTGTAGAGATAAAACAGCAGTTAAAATAAAAGTACATGTTTACATCGAAGTAATTTATCAATTTTTAAATATATCTAACTTTCATCACGTTTTTGCAATAAATGACTATCTAATTTAAATTCCAAGCTTTTATATCAGCAATGGATTGTATTTATTGATTATTTTTCTTTATGGGTTTTTAATTGTGGTAGGAATGGTCCTCCATGTAAAATGAACAAACCTAACTTTATACATGCAAGCCTTAGAATTTTACGACACATCACAAAGCTAGTATTCTGGCTTTAACGCACTGCTTTAATGCAATGTTTGTAGGCAATGATATTTCAGACTATGTGCATAAAACTTTAGTTTCCATTACTGCATCTAGACATTTTGTCTCACAATAAAGTAAACATCAGTAGTAGTGTTTTGCACAAACTGTTAAGAGGGAGTTTAATTATCTCCTTTCCCTCTCAGTCAAAAAAAATCAAGGTTCGAAAGGAAAGACTGCATAAAGAATTATTTCAGCCAAAAAGGTTTATTTTTATTCAGGAGAAAAGGCTGTAAAAATAATGAGAAGAAGTTTTCATTTAGCATTGTACAATAACACGGACTAACTTGCATAAGAAAGGATAATACTTTTATTGCCATAGTTTTATTAAAACATCAAGTCAAAACAAAGGCAATATACCTGCTCACAATGACACTGCAGAGTTTCAGCTTTGTTTGTTGACCGTTTTATCTGGGTTTAAAATTCTGTTACATCTAGACCAAAGAAAAGTAAGAACATCCATCTTTTTGCTGCATTGAATTGAGGATTGGGAGACTGCAGGTATAGGAAACATCATATGTTTATTCTTAGTGACACGGTGTTTGGTTTCACTGAGAGAGGTTGAGCGATCAAAACTGAAGAGAAAGCATAAGAATTCCCAAAAGCACAGAGAATGATGACTACTTTACCCAGCTCCTTGTTGTTGATTTTCCTTTTCTATTCATTGTCTTTATATTGACGTTAGACTTTGGTGCTTGCAGCAAAATAAGGCAAACAGCTGCAAGAATGATGATTTTCTCAGTTTTTTATTCATTTATTATTTTAAGAGTGTTTGATTGAAGAAGCAGGCTTTAGCCACTATTGGAACTCATCAGATTTAGTTTTTTCTTTCTCAACTTTCTGCTAGGATGAGAGAAGGTTTGTAGAGGATCCAAAAGCAAGAGAAGCATAACTCCAGAAATATTTACCAGGGAACACAGGAACCAGAACAGATGGTAACATAACTCATAATTGGAATGAAGAGAATTCAGAAATGACTAACTACAGAGGAGGTGTATATATGCCAAACAGAACAATGAATGATAATCAAGTAATTGGGAGCAGGTATGAACTGAAGTATCTAGAAGAGAGCTAAGTGGCTCTAGGCACCAGGAAGCAACAGAGAGTAACCAGGGAAAACAAAAGTGCTTAAATATAACTTGGAAAGAGGTTAAATGAAACTAAAGGGGGATTAAACTAATAAATAGATCATACAAAATGACCAAGGGGCAAACAGAGGATAGTGGAAGGGATTGGAGATAACTTAAGATAATTATGATGCCAAGGTAAACAGAACATAAACATAAATCTAAATAATGAATGGCAAAATCAAACTAGAGGAAAGACTAAACAATACTGAATAGAATATAACTGAAAAACCACCAAAAATGAATGTTTAAAGAAGTAAAAGTAAAATAAGTAATTTTAAAAAATCTATAAATCTTAACCTCAAACACAGAATATTATAAATCATAGCCTAACTGAAAACCCGAAGTGAAAACTTGAACAGACCAAAAACCTAGGGCAGCAGATCATGACACTTTCTTGTCAAACCAACCACAATCGGCAAAACTAAATGATGAACATGAAAGTGGTTCTTTTAGCACCACAGCTTCTGTTTAACAGTAATAGAAGCATTTATCTAAACAGCTATTTAAATGTCTTCCAAAGGCTTTGATTGAAATTCCAGTTTATTTCCAATAGTGAAGCTGTAGTTTTGACTGGCCGTAACATCTACCCCTTACCTCTTTGACTAACCATATTGTGTATTTTCTCCAATTTGCCACTTTGTAGAATGGCAGTCCTGCCTCTATTTCATTTCTATACAATGTCGATACATCCATACCGACTTAGTTTGACAAAATAACAACTAACAACTTTCTTGTCATAGCTTGTAAAAACGATACCCATGACGGATATATGGATGAAGGTCAGAATAAAACAGGCGCCCTATAGAACAATTTCACACTTGAAAAGCTATATGCATATGGAATAAAACTGTTTAGGAATACAAAATTACCAGCTGCCAAATATCTTCCTCGAAGGAAGTCTGAAAAATTGCTTTTTATATGCCCTTTTTGCGTTGCTTTTGTCAAATCACCACTAGCTGGTTGAAAGGGCTGATGGTCGTGAGCTGGTCTGATGTGTGTCTTTTGTCAGTTCACTCTCAAACCATCCCTAAATGCCGCTATTCATCTCAGACTGCATGGATCCTACCTGTTGGAGGTAGGTACAGACAGGCTTGATTTAAGGTTGTCACTGTGAGTCTGTGAGGATGTTTCAGCAGTGCACGATGAGTACAATGAAGCCTACAGTAGATAGGTCCACTTAGCCTTCATTGTACTCATCATGCACTGCTGAAACAAACAGCACATTCATGTCCCTCAACATCTATCAGTTTGAATAATTCTCCTGTTCTCATAGTAACTTTAGCACTGGCTTCCCATTTTTATGAACAAAAAATGACATTTCACCTCTTTCTCAGAGCATATCATAAGTTTAGGAAGTGCTTGTGTAGCTTGATTTTATAGAGGTGGCAATATGACTTACAGACAATGTTTCATATCAGCACTTTTATGCTTAAAAAGATTTTAAATGTGTCCTCAAAGTTCCTTTATAGCCCTAAATGAATTATTAGGTATTCAGAGTACTGCATTAATTCAGCCTTTATGTGGTCTATTAAAAATTATCCTTACCATCTTTAAGTTGGAAATTACCAGCGTATTGTGTTTTTTTTGTTGTAGAGCTGAGAAACATGTTGAATCCAAAGATTATCCTGACCTGCTACTCTTGCAAGACCATTAGTGTCATGATCTTGGCTATGTTGGCTGGCTTAATTACTCATTCCATTCACCTGTCTAACTCTGCTCAGTTGCTCATCACTGCTCAGCTGATCCACCTGTTCCTACTTCTATTTAAACTGTCTCAGTCTCAGTCAGTGGGGCCAGATTATTGATCCTGTTGTAGTGCTCGTTCTCATTGGCTAGTGGTCAGAGGAGATTGTAGCGTTCCATAGTGTTTCACATTTCCTGATCCTGACCTGTTCTGCCTCTCATCCACTGAGTGTGTCTGTTCCTGTCGGATCTCAGTGGAGAGAATGGTTTTTAGGGTATCATATTATTACTGATTTCCTGATCCTGACCCGTTCTGCCTCCCAACCATTGAGCCTGTCTGTTGCCGTCTGAAGTGGTTGCCTGAACTATCTATGGACTCCTGGACTTCTTAACCAGTGTGTTCCTGTTCTGACTTGGCTTTGGACTCCTGGACCACTGAGCTCTCCTGTTCTGATCTGTTTCCCTGACCTGGTTTCACTCAGAGGGGTGGTGCCTGCTGCATCCTGTTTGCAGTCCACCAGCAGGATCCTACTTCATTCTCTGGCGATGGACTGAACTGTTAGTTCAGTGCATAATCTAACATTAACTAGTGACTCATGTTCATAATCTTCCATTAGATTTATGTGGTCACTAATCTGTGTTTCTTTTTTCCAGAGTTTTCAGTTATAGACGCAATCACTGCAGATCCGACTGTGTCTTGGCCTCGCTAAGAGTTAGCTATCCAAGCAGCTAAACAGATACTCAGCAACTCCACAAAAGCAGATTCTTTGTTGTGAATTTACTGAATCTTTACTTTGTGAAACTGAAATACAAACATATACAAAATATACGTCAAGAATTGTACATGAATACACATGAATTACAATTTAGCTGAACTCCACTATGCATTTGTTATGGCATTTTTAACACCAACATATGAATTACCATGAAAGCTACTAGAAATGTGTCAGATTCTAAAACAAAATACTTACAGACGTTGCTTGAACAAGCATGGAAACAAACTGTAACCCATTAAGAGTGGAAGATGAAGGCAGCTGTCTCTGCTGCAGACAGGCTCAAACTGACTCCTGTAACACATCCTCTAACAACTTCCTGTCTAGCTGGATGTCAAAATAAAGGCCTCTCAAAATCGATTTTTACAGCAAGAGTCAGAATAACAAGTAGTTACATTAGTCTTACTAAAAATGTAACCCAATCAAAGTAGCATAAAAGAAAAAATATAAAACTACAAACATAACACTCCCCGCCTGGGGTCTATAAGAACCCACACTTAATTATCTACATTGCTGGTGCTTTCATCAGACAGAAGCAGGACTACTTCTGTGACAGGACGAGAGAGTCTTTTTTTCTCCATCCTTTGTAGTAGTCATCTCGATCTTCCGGACTAGTCCATCTTGCCCTGGGAAAGTCTTTGTGATGATAGCGATGGGCCACTCATTTCTCTTGGATTGAGAATCTTTGAGTAGAACTACGTCTCCACATTTTAAGCTGGCCTTCTTATCCTGCCACTTTTGTCTGAGCTGCAACGTGTGAAGGTACTCGCGCCTCCACTTGCCCCAGAAGATGTCAGCCAGATTTTGGACCCTCTTCCATTCTTCCTTGTACCTGGCCCCACCCTCAAAGTTGCCAGGAGGAGGAGGCGCCGACCCCGTCTTCAAGGTCAGGAGCATGGATGGAGTGAGGATCAAAGTTGACTCTGGGTCTGATGATACTGGGATGAGTGGCCGAGCATTCATCACTGCGGCTACCTCGGCCATAAGGGTAGTCAAGACCTCATGTGTCAACTGTGTTCTTTGTTCTTTTAGCACACAGTCAAGGATGCGCCTGGCAATCCCAATCATCCGCTCCCAGGCTCCGCCCATATGGGATGAATGGGGTGGATTGAACACCCAGGTGCAGTTCTGGTCACTGAGGTATCTCTCTATGCTATCTGAGCATGAAGCAGTGCTGGACATTTGCAGTTCTCGTGAAGCACCTACAAAGTTCGTCCCGCAGTCAGAACGAATTTGCCGAGCAGGACCTCGGATGGCGAAGAGACGTCTCAAAGCGTTGATGAAACTTCTGGCAGTCATCGTCTCTATCAACTCGATGTGCACTGCTCGCGTACACATGCATGAAAACATCACTGCCCATCTCTTGGAATTGGCATGTCCTCCTCTAGTTCGGCGTGAAGTAACCTCCCAAGGCCCGAATACGTCAACACCGACGTATGTGAAGGGGGGCGCTACCTGTAGCCGCTCCGCTGGTAAGTCTCCCATCTGTTGGTGTTCTGTTTTTCCCCGCAGCTTCTTGCATGTCACACACTTGAACAGGAGACTGGTAATGCTTCGTTTAGCACCAACTGTCCAGAAGCCTGCTGACCTGATGGCACCTTCTGTAAAGTGTCTGCCCTGGTGTTTCACCGCTTCATGGTAGTGGCGTATGAGAAGCACTGACAGGTGATGACGGCCGGGTACAATGATGGGATTGATGTCATCCAACTCTAGGCCTGAGTGCTTTATACGGCCTCCAACTCTCAACAGGACATTGGAGTCAAGAATAGGATTAAGTTTATACAGGCTGCTTGAAGAGGCAATGTTTAAGCCCTCTTAAATGCATTTGATCTCTTCTTCATAGCACTCTTTCTGAACACTCTTCAATATGCACACTTTGGCTCGTGCCATCTCTTCCACTGAGGGTTCGCAGATGTGCCAACCTCTGCAGCTGCTAGTTGAAGTAGAGTGAGAAAAGGTGCGAGCAATGTGGATCAAGTGCGCTATGGTTCTGATTAGAGTGCTTAACTTGGAGAAGCGCTCAAAACGTTTGGGCTAAACAATATCTTCAGGGATGTGCACAATGTTTGCTGTCACCTGGGGACGTATTTCAGAGTCTGCCGCAGGATCGACAAGGCCGTATGTCTCTTTAGACTCAGAGAAGTAAAGAGATGGCTTGGTGAGAAAGGCTGGTCCTTTAAGCCATGCCGTGCTGCTGAGAAGAGCCGCTGGCACAGAGCGAGAGCCGCAGTCAGCTGGATTCAAGTCCGAAGGTACGTATCTCCACTGTCCAGAGCATGGTGAGTGCTGTATGCGTTGGACTCTGTTGTGCACATAGACATAGAACCTCCGTGTTTGGTTGTGGAGGTACCCTAACACTACCTTGCTGTCAGTGTAGTATACTATGTTGTCGAACGCTTCATCCATCTCTGAAGTTATCATTTCTGCCAACTCCACGGCAAGCACTGCTGCGCAGAGTTCCAGCCTCGGAATCGTCAAATCAGGTCGAGGTGCCAACTTCACTTTCCCATACACAAAGCCAGTCTCTACATGCCCCTCTTGAGATGAGACTCTGATGTATGCCACTGCAGCCACAGCTTTCACTGATGCATCAGCAAACACACAAAGCTCCTTTCGCTGAGCCCCTGATGTAGAAATGGGCGTGTAGACACGTGGGATCTGAAGTTCCTCTAGGTCTTGCAAAGAGTCTCTCCATTTCCTCCACTCGGCTTCCATGCTCTGTGGAAGAGGTGAGTCCCAGTCAAATGCCAGTATGGTGAGCTCTCTCAAGAGCAGTCTACCCTGAATGGTGACTGGGGCCAGGAACCCTAGTGGGTCGTAGACACTGTTCACAGTCGACAGCACTCCCCTTCGTGTAAAGGGTTTCTGTTCAGAAGTGATTCGGAAAGTGAACGTGTCCATCATGATGTTCCAGGATAATCCCAGACTGCGTTGAATAGGCAGGTCATCTGCAAAGAGATCCAAATCTTCCATATTTTGAGCAAGATCATTAGGCGGAAAGGCTTTGAGGACTGCAGGCCGATTGGAAGTGAGCTTGTGTAACCTGATGTTAGAAGCTGCAAGCATTTGTTGAGTTTGCTTTACAACACAGATGGCTTCTTCTTCAGTGCTGAATGATTTCAGCCCATCATCCACGTAAAACTCACGTTCAACAAATTTTCGCACTGCAGGACCAAACTCTGCTTCCCCTTCTTCAGCAGCCCTTCGTAAGCCGTATATGGCGACGGCGGGTGAGGGACTGTTTCCGAAGGTGTGGACTCTCATCCGATATTCAATGACTTCATTTGCCATGTCATTGTTCTGGTACCACAGAAAGCGAAGGAAGTCTCTGTGGTCCTCCTTCACCACAAAACAATAAAACATATGCTCAATGTCAGCTGTGACAGCCACTGCTTCTTTCCTGAACCTCATGAGGACGCCCACCAAGCTGTTATTGAGGTCGGGGCCTGTAATGAGGACGTCGTTGAGTGACACTCCGTCATAGGCTGCACTGGAATCGAAGACGATGCGGATCTTGTCCGGCTTCTTCGGATGGTAGACTCCGAATAGAGGTAGGTACCAGCACTCTTTGTTTCTTTGGAGTGGTGGTGCAATCTCTGCATGTTGTCGCTTGAGCATATTCTCCATGAAATCCAAGAAGTGCGTCTTCATAGCAGGCTTCTTGTCCAATGACCGACGTAGGGACATGAGCCGGTCATAGGCGAGCTGTCTGTTGTTGGGTAGCCACCTTCTTGGTGACTGGAAAGGTAGAGGACCAACCAAGTTGTTGGCTTCATCTTGATGGAACTCCTCAGCCATGATTCGCAGGAACTTGATGTCTTCAACTGAGGGTCCGAGTTTGTGGTCGTCTGAGGTGCAATTGAAGATTCCTTGACCCAGACTCTCACTATTGAGAGGTGTCATTGTACTGTGCACTCGGCTAAGCATTGGCTGTTGACGACTATTGGGCTTCTCTGCAAAGGTTTCTTTCACCTTCATCTGACCACTGCAAGGCTGAAGACAGCTTGTACGACCATTTTCCAACACTGTGGTCTTGAAGCTCTTTACCTCAAGAGGTCTGTGGGTGGATCCAAGGCAAACGTTTCCAACAATTACCCACCCCAAATCCAGCTTCTGTGCAAATGGAGAGTTGCCCACACCATTGATCTGGTCCCTGACTTTGTGCACCCTAAGGATGTCTCGGCCTAACAACAGGAGGATGTCGGCATTGGAATCACGAGGTGGGATTTCATCTGCAATAGACTTCAGGGGAGTGTGGTGGCGTGCAGCTTCTGGTGTAGGTATTTCGGAGCGGTTGCTGGGGAGCTGATCACACTCAAGGAGAGTAGGTAAGGAAAGACTCAGCTTCTTGTCTGCTGACTCTATGATGAACCCAGAAGCCATTCTTCCTGACATCTCCGTTAGCCCTGCACATGTCTTCAATGTGTATGCATGCGAAGATCCCTTGATCCGAAAGATGTCAAAGAACTTGGAGCGAGCAAGAGAGCGATTGCTCTGATCGTCCAAAATGACGTACATTGTCTTGGACTGTTCTTGGCATCCAGCGGGGTACACATTGACTAGGCTGATTTTGGAACATGCTCGTGGGCTTACTCCTTCTCCACACACCTGTGTACACTTTGAAGTTACCTCTTGGCTGTCCGCTTTGTCACCCTCCCCGCCATGGTTTGCTGGGGGAAGAGACGCTTTGGATGACCAAGGGGCAGGACCAGGGTGGAGTGCTGATACATGAGCATCACTCTCACATTCTGTACATTTAATTTCAGCTGTACAATCTCTAGCCAGGTGTTGCGTGGAGGAACAACAACGGAAACAGATGGAGAACTTCTTAAGGAGCTGCTTACGCTCGTCCATTGTCTTCAGTCTGAACCCGCGACACTTTTTGAGCGGATGAGGCTTTTGATGGATCGGGCACTGTTTGCTTGGGTTCACTGCACTGCTCTCATTCTCACTGGTTGACTCTCCAGTAGAAGAGACTTGCGTCTTGTGGACCGCCACAGGTGTTTTGGCTGACCAGTCTGAATAGCTCTTTTTCACATTTGCAGGTGTAGACGAAGAAGCAAAGAGACTAAAACTGGGGTCTGTGCGTGCTTTAGCCTCTGTGAGAACAAACTTCACAAACACAGAGAACGGTGGAAAGCTGACAAGATGGGTGCGTTTGTATTTTGAGCCATGTGATATCCACTTCTCTTGTATGTTGTGAGGCAATTTCTCCACTATGGGGTGTATGCCTCTGGCAGTGTCTAAGTATAACAGGCCTGATAGACTGCCATCTTACTTTGCATATTCCAGCTCTGACAGTAGATCTGCTAGGTCACGCAGCTTCCATGGATCGTTGGATGAAACCTTGGGAAACTTTTCCACCTTTGAAAAAAGTGCATGCTCCATAGCTTCAGGTGAGCCATATGTCTCCTCGAGCCGTTCCCAGGCTAATGACAATCCGGCTGGTGGGTGTCGGATGTTAACGGCTTTAATTCGCTTGATTTGCTCAGCTGAGTCCTTGCCTAGATACTTCACAAGAAGATCTAGCTCTTCAGTTGCTGACAGATCTAAGCCAGCTATTGCGCTCTTAAATGATGCCTTCCATGCCCAGTAATTTATGGGCTTATCATCAAAGGGACTGAGCCCTGAGGTTACCATGTGGCTGCGAGCTAAAAATTTAGCAAGATCACTGGTGAGATTGAAAGACTGGTAATCTGTACGGTCAGGCACTCTGAGGCTAGAACGCCGCGGAGCTGGTACAGGTGGAGGACCATTACTTGAATGAGGTAGTGTACTATTAACTCTCGGGGTGCTTAGAAGAGGAGGCGGGCCATAATCAGTAGCTGTGTGATTTATTGGCGCTTGTGGATCTGTAGCAGCATAGCAATTTGACATGCTATCTGCATCTGCACTCCTCATCTGATATGGTGTGGCACCTGTAGTGACACTCCTTTGTTCCAGTACATATTTGCAAAACAAATTGCTTTGTAGCTTCTTCTAGATCTGAACTAGAGGCATTACTCCTTATCTCATAGCCCATTTCCATTAATCCAGCTTCTAATGTTTGCATTTCAGCTCTTGCTGTTTCTAGCTCTTCGTCTGCTCTGAGCGAATCAAGTGCGGCTTGCAGACGTGCTTGCTCCAGTTTAATTTCTGCCTCCCTTTTCATGAATGTTGCTCTAGTTTGAGCTGCTTCAGCTTTCGCTTTAGCTTGCAAAAGCACAATGTTAGATCTGGAGCTAACTGAAGCTTGGACGCTATGAGATGCTAATGATTGTGTCTCAAATCTTGCTGAAGGTCTGCGCTCCATCATTTAAAAAGTGCTTGAAAGACAGTTCAGTAGATGTAAGCCACTTGTGAGTTTGTTTGCCACTTAGCTTTGAAACAGCGCTGCTTCGTGCTTGCTGTGATGCCGTCTTTTCACTGTCTTGGCTCGCTAAGAGTTAGCTATCCAAGCAGCTAAACAGATACTCAGCAACTCCACAAAAGCAGATTCTTTGTTGTGAATTTACTGAATCTTTACTTTGTGAAACTGAAATACAAACATATACAAAATATACGTCAAGAATTGTACATGAATACACATGAATTACAATTTAGCTGAACTCCACTATGCATTTGTTATGGCATTTTTAACACCAACATATGAATTACCATGAAAGCTACTAGAAATGTGTTAGATTCTAAAACAAAATACTTACAGACGTTGCTTGAACAAGCATGGAAACAAACTGTAACCCATTAAGAGTGGAAGATGAAGGCAGCTGTCTCTGCTGCAGACAGGCTCAAACTGACTCCTGTAACACATCCTCTAACAACTTCCTGTCTAGCTGGATGTCAAAATAAAGGCCTCTCAAAATCGATTTTTACAGCAAGAGTCAGAATAACAAGTAGTTACATTAGTCTTACTAAAAATGTAACCCAATCAAAGTAGCATAAAAGAAAAAATATAAAACTACAAACATAACAGACTGTTTTCAACAAACGCCTTTTGAATAATCCCACTGTCTGTCTCGTCTGAATATGGGGTCCTTCTGTCCTGTTTTATGACAGACTTCCAAATTTATTTGTTACAGAAAGTAAAGGATTCATCAAATGTATCAACTGACTGCTAGCGACTATCTGATAAAGACTTGGATTATTTATTTTATTTGAATTCCTATTATTTCTAGTTTTTTTTCTCTCATGGAGGTTGATACAACATGAACAACAAAAATACTTGACATCAAAAGGTTTTACTAAAAGAAAGATGTCATGATGGGTTCTCAAATGGAGACCCAATTATGCAGAACACCACTTGACAGACACAAGGATGAAAGTTTAACACGTTTATTAAGCACAACACACAGAATGTACTGATGACTGGTTCGGGCCTGGGTTCTGGTTTCACCGGAGTCTGCGTGAGAGACAGAGCGGTTAAGGACTGCTGACAGGATTTGATTTCCAAGTGGGCTCTGATTGTACCTTGAGGGTTCTTGAGGTTCTCTTTTGGGAGAGTCACTGTTGGTTCTGGAGAGGTGTTTATCAGCAGAGTCCGTTTGCTGCTTCAGCGTCTCACGTCTAGCTTGAACAGACCTTAGCCTTGGTTTCCCAGCTCTGGTCCAGAGCTGCTTGAGGTTCTCAGAGAATCTTCAGGGTTTGGCTCAGAGGGTCGGCTCGGCAGGTTAGCTCTTCCTGAGCTTTCACGGAGGAGACACAGGTTTCCTGGAAACACAGAGATAGAGGTTAGAATTCAACCTGGATTCAAGGTCATGGAGATACTCAAAGATCTAGGCTTTAGCGCTGACCAACTGGAACAACACTGCGGCGTTGAGGCAAGGTCTGAAGACAGCTTATATAGTGGATCCTCTGATGATCTAGATGAGCTGCAGCTGTGCAGGAGGCTCCCTCAGAGGATCCACGGCGGACTCTGCTGGAGAAAGGTGGGATTTTCTCCAGCTCCCAACAGTACCCCCCCCTCAACGACCGCCCCTTGGCGGTGCGGAAGAGGTAGATGGGCAGGAACGCTCGTACTCCTCGATAAGAGTAGGGTCGAGGATGTACGAGCCTGGGACCCATTGACGATCCTCCGGTCCGTAGCCCTCCCAGTCGACGAGGTACTGCCATCCGCGACCTCGTCGATGGGAGTCTACAATGCGGCGCACTGTGAAGGCCGGATGGCCATCGACCTCCAGGGCGGGTGGTGGGGAGTCGGACGGTGGGCACAGAGGGCTCGAAGAAACGGGCTTAATCTGGGAGACATGGAATGTAGGGTGGATTCGGAGGGACTGAGGTAATTGGAGACGAACAGCTGAGGGGTTGATGACTCGTGAGATCTTGAAGGGTCCAATGAATCTCGGGGAGAGTTTTCGAGACATCCCCTTGAGGGGGATGTCTCGAGTGGAGAGCCACACTTCCTGGCCTTCAGAATACTCGGGGGCGGGGCGTCTCTTGGCGTCGGCGAAACGTTTAATTGACTCGGATGACTGGTTGAGTGTGACGATGGTCTCCCTCCAAATCCTCTGACAGCGACGGATGTGTTGGTTGACGGACAGCACCGATATCTCTCTCTCATCTGCAGGGAAAAGAGGTGGTTGGTATCCGAGACTAACCTGGAATGGGGACTGTCCAGTGGATGCAGAACGGAGAGAGTTGTGGGCGTATTCTATCCACGGGAGGTATTGACTCCAATCCACGGGGTTATTGGAGGTGAGACAGCGGAGGGTGGATTCCAGCTGCTGGTTCATTCGTTCTGTCTGGCCGTTGGATTGAGGGTGGTAACCTGAAGTGAGGGATGGTTTGCAACCGAGAGCAGAACAGAAAGCCTTCCATACCTGTGAAATGAACTGTGGGCCTCTGTCCGAGAGGATTTCCTGGGGAATGCCATGAAGCCGGAAAACATGTTTAATAAGTAGCTGGGCTGTCTGGAAGGCCGTGGGAAGTTTCCTGAGGGGTACTAGATGGCAGGACTTCGAGAAACGATCAACAATGGTTAGAATGGTGGACATACCTCGGGAGACAGGGAGACCGGTGACAAAATCAATGGCTATGTGGGACCAAGGACGCGAGGGAACAGGTAGTGGTTGAAGCAGGCCTGAAGGAGGTTGGTGTGAGGCTTTGTTGCGGGCACATGTGGGGCAAGCCAACACATACTCCTTTACGTCTTTGTGGAGTGTGGGCCACCAGAAGCGCCTGGAGATGAGAGCAACTGTTCTACTCACTCCTGGATGAGCGGTGAATTTGGCGGCATGCATCCACTGGATCAGACGGGACCTGACAGAAGATGGGACATATGTACGATTAGGCGGACCGGTACCTGGATCTGGTTCAGTGGCTAGGGCAGAGTTGATAAGGTCCGTTATCTCCCAATTGACCACTCCAATGGTACATGAAGCTGGAAGGACAGGTTCAGGTGTCTCTGGATGATCGACAGACTAGAGACGAGAGAGAGAATCGGGCTTCACGTTCTTGGATCCGGGTCTGTAGGAAATGATAAGGTTGAAACGTGAGAAGAAGATTGACCACCTGGATTGGCGAGGATTTGCCTGCTTGGTTGACTGGATGTAAGCCAGGTTCTTGTGGTCAGTCCACACAAGAACCGGATGCTCAGCTCCCTCCAGCCAATGTCTCCATTCTTCCAACGCCAACTTAATAGCCAGGAGCTCTCGGTCACCCACGTCATAGTTCTGTTCTGCGGAAGAGAGTCTGCGAGAGAAGAAAGCACATGGGTGTATCTTCTGATCAGAGTCGAGCCTCTGGGAGAGAACCGCTCCAACCCCAGAATCAGAAGCATCCACCTCTAGGATGAACTGTTTTGTTGGGTCAGGTTGTATCAGAACGGGAGCTCTAGAAAACAAGGATTTGAGTTTCTCAAAAGCAGCTTGAGCCTCGGGAGTCCACTGAAAAGTTCGTTTAACGGAAGTCAGAGAGGTTAATGGAAGGGTGGTTTGACTGTAGTTTCTGATGAATCGACGATAGAAGTTAGCGAACCCTAAAAACCTCTGTAGCTGTTTTCGGTTTTCAGGAACTGGCCAGTCTAAAACTGCTTTGATCTTGTCTTCTGAAGGTTTTACCTGGCCGCCCTCGAGCACAAACCCCAAAAAGGTGACTGAAGGTTGATGGAATTCGCACTTCTCGGCTTTCACGAACAGTTTATTTTCCAGTAGTCTCTGCAAGACAAGACGGACATGTCTCTTGTGTTCCTGGAGGTCCTTGGAATAGATGAGAATGTCATCAATGTACACAAAAACAAATACGTTGAGGAAATCTCTGAGAACATCATTAACCAAAGCCTGAAAGCAGGCAGGAGCGTTAGTTAAACCGAAGGGCATCACCAGGTATTCGAATTGACCCAAGGGTGTCTTAAAGGCAGTTTTCCATTCATCGCCCTCTCGTATCCTGAGGAGATGATAGGCGTTTCTTAAATCCAGCTTGGAAAACACTGTAGCACCCTGTACAGGTTCAAAAGCAGAGGCGAGAAGAGGCAGTGGGTATTTATTTTTAACTGTGATCTGATTTAAACCTCGATAATCAATACAAGGTCTCAGGGAACCATCCTTCTTGCCCACGAAGAAGAAACCGGCGCCCAATGGAGAGGATGAAGGGCGAATTATTCCAGCAGCTAATGATTCGTTGATGTATCTTTCCATTGTTTCTCTTTCGGGCTTGGAAATGTTATACAATCTGCTGCTAGGAAGGGGTGCACCAGGTAAAAGTTCAATGGCGCAATCGTATGGTCTGTGTGGAGGTAGGGACGTCGCACTGACCTTACTGAAGACAGGGGCTAAGTCATGGTACTCAGGGGGAACTGAAGAAAGGTCGGGAGAGTCCATCTCCCCCCCACCACTAGGAGGCCCCAACATAGGGGCAGCAGAACGAAGGCAGGTTTCGTGGCAAATGGTGGACCATGATTCCAAAAGACGCTTAGTCCAATTAATGTGAGGGTTATGCTTCTCCAGCCACTCGAACCCGAGGACCAGCGGGGAACATGCAGAGGGAAAAACAAAGAAAGTTATTGTCTCTCGGTGGTTACCTGACAGAAGTAGCTCGAGGGGCTGGGTTTGGTGGGTAACACGGTGGAGTCTTTTTCCATCTATGGCGGACACACTGAGAGGCTGAGAGAGAGGAACAGTTTTAATCTGGAGTTGCTGGACGAGGTTAGAGTCGATTAGGTTACGCTCACAGCCTGAGTCGATGAAAGCGGAGAAAGAGAGACTTTGGTTATCACAGAAGAGTGTGGCAGGCAGCAACAAACGAGGAGATTTTATTGTATTAATTTGGCCCGCCAGACTCCTCAGATCCTCTGGCGGGCCCCGGCTTTTGATTTTGCCGGACAGGCGGCGATGAAGTGTCCACTCTCGCCACAGTAGATACATAGCTTGCTTAGGAAACGCCTCTGTCTCTCCTCTGGAGTGAGCCTAGTGTGTCCCACCTGCATTGGTTCAAAATCCCTTTCCCCCGAATGAGAGGCTTGAACAGGCAATGGTAGAGACTGGGACTTAGACCTCTGAGTGGGCATCTGCTCTGTAGAGGGAGAACACACAGTCACATTAAGAGAGGCAGCAGAGAAATTACTCAGCTTCTTAGAACTGTTTCTGGCTCGAATCCTATTATCAAGCCTAATGGAAAGGCGAATTAAATCCTCGAGGGAAGCTGGTTCGTCGAGGGTTGCTAGTTCATCTTTAATCTGTTCGTTTAATGCCATGAAGAAGGCTCCCTTCAAGGCGCTTTGGTTCCATCCGGAAGCTGCCGCCTTAACCCGGAAGTTTATTGAAAAATCTGCCACCGATGAATTTCCTTGTTTAAGGCTGAAAAGAGCTCTGGAATCAATAGTTTGGTCAGTTTCCTGGTTGAAAACCTGGGAAAACTCAGCAATGAAGTCAGAAAAACGGCAATTTAAACTGTCGTCAGTGGCAAATCTTGCCTGAGCCCATTCCAAGGCTCTTCCTGTTAACTGAGAAAGAATGAACGTTATCTTCTTGTGATCTGTGGAAAAGCTACCAGGAGAGTTCTGAAAAATCAACCGACACTGGAATAAAAATCCTTTGCAATCTTTCATGTTACCGGAGAATTTCTCTGGAAGACTAGGGCGGAACTCTGATGACGTCACAGGTTGTGACCTCGGGGGAGGGACTGGACCCGGAAATGGTTGCTGAACAGATGCAGCATTAGCGCTATTCAGGAAGTTAGCACAACTCTGTAGCATTTGGTTATGAGTTCCAACTAGATGGTATAACTCACGGAGCGTTTGGGATTGTCCTTGTAGTTGAGCATCCTGTTCCTCCAAACGATGGGTGAGGTGATCTGCTGGGCCTTGAGTTTGGCCGCAGTGTTCTGTCATGATGGGTTCCCAAAGGAGACCCAATTATGCAGAACACCACTTGACGGACACAAGGATGAAAGTTTAACACGTTTATTAAGCACAACACACAGAATGTACTGATGACTGGTTCGGGCCTGGGTTCTGGTTTCACCGGAGTCTGCGTGAGACACAGAGCGGTTAAGGACTGCTGACAGGATTTGATTTCCAAGTGGGCTCTGATTGTACCTTGAGGGTTCTTGAGGTTCTCTTTTGGGAGAGTCACTGTTGGTTCTGGAGAGGTGTTTATCAGCAGAGTCCGTTTGCTGCTTCAGCGTCTCACGTCTAGCTTGAACAGACCTTAGCCTTGGTTTCCCAGCTCTGGTCCAGAGCTGCTTGAGGTTCTCAGAGAATCTTCAGGGTTTGGCTCAGAGGGTCGGCTCGGCAGGTTAGCTCTTCCTGAGCTTTCACGGAGGAGACACAGGTTTCCTGGAAACACAGAGATAGAGGTTAGAATTCAACCTGGATTCAAGGTCATGGAGATACTCAAAGATCTAGGCTTTAGCGCTGACCAACTGGAACAACACTGCGGCGTTGAGGCAAGGTCTGAAGACAGCTTATATAGTGGATCCTCTGATGATCTAGATGAGCTGCAGCTGTGCAGGAGGCTCCCTCAGAGGATCCACGGCGGACTCTGCTGGAGAAAGGTGGGATTTTCTCCAGCTCCCAACAAAAGATACACTTAAATGAATTTAAGCAATATAGCTACCAGAATTTGTGTATTCAAAATATAACCAAACACTATGACACATGGGGTGTAAAAAAATAATTCAAGATACGTATATATATTTTTATACGCGTTATTCTCTTTAGAACCTTATTTTTCTTGTGCATCCTGCTAACCTCTTTAGGTAGGTCCTATTTAAAGATTAAGTTGTACAAAGATTTTTTTAAGAACTTTTGATGGTTAACCTTTAGTCAAAAGTCAGGATTGACAGCCCTGCAGGTTAAAAATTACACAAGCTATAACTTTATACAAAGCCTTCTGTGCAAATATTTCATCTTTTAATATGAAATTTAACCCAATTGGAGAACATGCTTTAATAAAAGAAAATGAAAAATAAAAATAAAATCTATCATCATATATCATGAATTGCTCACCCTTTTTTTTTTTTTTTTACTACAACAGTTATTTCTTAAATGTGGTGAAGGTAATTAAATTAGACATTCCATCTTAAAAGTGAGAAGTAACTGAGGTTTAGTCGAAGCAGGCTACTAAAGAAAAGATATTTACTGTGAGCTTGTTAAACCATCACATCACATTGTCATTCTTTACAGTTTTTGCAAAAAGAAAGTTTGCCCACCACCAAAGCATACCATATTGCATCCTAACAATAACTTAGAGGAGCCAAACCAGATGTTTTTTTTCCAAATAATAATCTCCAAGAGAACAAATAAATCAAAGTAATGTATCCAATTGAACTCTTAATCTATCTACAGCTTATGTTAGAATCAGGATTTGCAAAAATACATTTGAAAAAAGGTGCAATTATAAAAGCTTTGGCAAGCACAAGCAACTCTGATGAGCAGCCAACCATGACAGCTTACACTTGTAATCCCAGGTTTTTGTTGTGCTGATTTGTGATGCTAAATCAAAACTAGATTCATGGGGCAATAAGGAAAAACAACCAGAAAAAACTTTCCAGGGTGAGTAGCAGCAACTGCATTACTTTTGTTTATTTGAGGTTAATGAGATTTAAATTCAGGTTCCTGCAAACTAAATTACTCCAAGCTAATTAAGACAAAACAAATTTGGTTCTTTTCAAAGGAAATTTAAGTCGGTACAAACATTATGTTAAAACTAAATTATTTTAGGAGCTAAACATCAATCTGTATTTCTCTAAAAACAATGGAAGAATGGCTGAATAAGAAAGAGCAAAGCCACATACAAATTAACTGGTTGTTGCATTATCTAATGGCCAATGAGGTAGACATGAGAAACATGAATCATTGGTTTAGTGATGCAGACAGCTTTTTCACTCCGCTTTACCTTTTTCCTGGTTGTACCATTTTTTTTAAAGATTTATCTTTATGGAAGTCATATGTACAATATCATATGTTTTAAAAATGTATCAATACGATTATAGGTAAAATTTAAGTGTGTTGGGTCCTCCCCTCTTAACACTATAATCACATATTTTTTTACTTTATTTGGTTAAAGCTGTAAACTCTGCTTGAAATTAAAAAGACCTTTGTGGACACAGCAGAAAATGGTGGAAAAACAGCCTATTAGTTTAACTAGTTTAGCATTTTCGGCTACTTTTTTGGAGTTGTTTAGAACCCCACAATATTTCTGATCAAAAAAAGGTCTGTCTCAAAGCCTAAGACGCGGAGCTTACTTTGTCTGGTGAAATCAGTGTAAGCTCTTGTTTTTGTAAAGGTGTGTGCTAAGAGCTCCATCTGTTGCTATGTTTTGTCATTTTGTTTTATATTAAGTTTATTTATATGGCAACATGTTTGGATACTCTCTAGGAAAAGGAATAATTTCAGGCATGATGTGAAGGATCTGTAATTTTTAAAGAAAACCCACATCCAGATAACCGCCACTCCAGGGATGTCAAACTGGTTCCAGGCTGCAGGTTTTCTTTCCAACCAAGCAATAGCACACCAGACTCCAGTCATCAAGTGAGTCCAGTTTTAACATGATGACTAGATGAGAATGGAGTCTGGTGTGCTATTTCCTTTCTGAAGCCAGTTTGACATCCTTGCGCTACTCTCTATCAATGCCTGTTTATACATCTAAACAGCATTCACTCATTTCTAGTTGAAATTCAAAGGCTCGGCCAAGGGTCTTAGGGAACTTAGTAATGCTTTAACAGAGCAAAGCTTAAAGGTATAAAGGTATTGTGAAGGATGTTCTTTTTCCAGGCGGATTATCAAAATAAGTGGTTTTCCTAATTTTCATTCATTTTGGTGATATGAAGCTAAGGCGGAAATTCAACTGAAGAAACTCTGATTACTTCCATTCAATCTGAGGCTGATCCGCCTCCGATGCAGCCAACCCGCTTCAAGCCACTTTCCTCGATGCCCAATCATCTTCCAGCACTCTACTTAAAGCCACTCCAAATCATCTCTAGGCCTGCTCTTCAACAAGCGCAAGATCCATCGCTCCTATGTCGGACTTTGATTCAGACAACCCACCTCCTTCCCTTCTCCACCATTGTAGTAAGCTCATCCGACTCCTCCTCGATGCTCCTTCAACCTCACTTCCAGTGTGTACTCCCTCCAGACTTTCATGGAGTTCCCTGTCACTTTAAACGGTCCGGCAGAAGACCGCCACCTTGAGCCTGGTTCTGCCAGAGATTTCTTCCCAAAGGGGAGTTTTTTCTCTCCACAGTCGCTTCATGCTTGCTCTTCATGGACAGTTCATGGACAGTTTATGCAAACTTTGTTCATTCAGTGACATCTAACTCAAGCATCACCCTGTATACCAGCCTCTATGGATTAACCAAACTTCATCTATCTAAACTCCACCACCAGTTTCAGGCCCTGGGGGAATATCCTTATTCTCATACATCAGTTTATCTGCATTAAAGTATAAATCAGCATTTATGTTTCCTGCCGTGGCCTGAGCGCCAAAGTTCAAACTATTGTATCAATAAACTCTTCTAATTGCATCTTTCTCTCTCTGTGAGTTTTAAAGATTGAAATGTTTACGTAAGGCCGTCCTACATTTTCACTTACCAGTGGTGAGTTTGACATAGTGGAAAAATAGAAATCTACTTTTGGAGAGTAAGCTTGTATAAGCGATGCAAACAGCTACTTTTAAACAGGGTGTGCATGAGGAGAAATTGGCTTGTACACGCTCTCGCACACGGTTAATAGCAGCGGGTACAGGGTTGTGCATGTGCTTTTTTTTAAAGTGGAGAGGTGCAGAGTGAAAGTCGCGAAAATCCTCCTGTATACCTTTATCAAAGGGAACTTTCGATTTTCCTCACTGATATTAAAATAAGTTCATTCTTATGATGCCCTAAATTTTATTCTTTTATTCTTAGTTTGGTTTCTCAACTGGTTTCTGTCTGTCATTCAATTCTTTACCTAAACTGCTCCTAGATCTAATAGTTCTTAAATGAAGTACTATGAAATCCTCAGTTTCTGGATGGTATTCCCTATTTAGCACATTTTCTTTTCTTTATTTTCAATTTTTGGTTGTGTTCTGCCTTGAAGATCCTTTATTATCTTTTTTAATCCTTTCAAAGTTACCTATAGGCTGATTCATTATAAAATATAGCCTTTATATATACTATTTATAGATTTTTGAAATGTTGTTGTTTTCTTCCAACCCCTTAGAAGAGCATTTGCCTTCCAAGGGAAGCTGTCTGTCCCTGTCTGAGTACTGCCCGTTTCTTGACGTCACTGAATCACTCCAACTTTGAAGGCTAAAAAAGACACTTTCAACCAGGCATTGGCAAAAAAGAGAGGTTGTGGTGCCCTGTGCTAGTTGCTTACTAAAACAGCCAGTTCACCTTCGAGCCTGAATCATTGCAATCTGCCTCCCATCATACCTTCCTCATCAGAGCACCAGGCTTTTGTTAACAGTGCTAGGGGAAGTGTAGTTAAAGTGCTTCTTGTATATACATCTATTACTGAGTAATCAAGAGGATTACTCAGTAATCTATTAATCGACTAAAAAATACCACTTCATGCAAGATTATGGTGATGGAACAGCATTCCAATGTGGTTAAAAGCTAAAACAGATTTTGCATGATCTAGGCCCTTTAATGTTTGGAAGCAGGTACCTTGTGCAAGAGTTCACACAATGGATTTTCTTTACACAGTAAAAACCTTGTGAACCTATCAGCAGAATAAAAAATCCAGTAACATACCAACTTCCCTTTATTACAGGAGATTTTTAATATTGTAAGTCTGACTGGCTGATGTTATGAATTAGTCTCACAAAGTCATTTACAATCAGTCTAACGGCATAGTATTTGATTGATCCATCATTTAATTGATTTCTCTTGCCTTATCTTTAGAATAGAGTTCACTGTCAATCACTCATTTTTCCCACAAATCCTTGCAGTGAAAAGGCAAGGTTTGATATTTAAATTGGAGTTACTTATGACATGTTCTTGCACAAGGCAAAGACATAGAAAGAATGCATGTCAGATCTAATTAAATCTGACATACAACTGTATTAGTTCACTTGAATACATTAATACGTGTGTTTAGTTGTGAAGATTGCAAAAAGGTAATTGGTTTCAACAAAAAGGGCAGTATAACATTAAGGTGTGGACTATGGACTATGGTTGCAGAATTAGCTTGGATACTCCATTATCATAATTCGGCTGATTTTCCAACATATTACACATATACTACTGTATATGGGATTGTTGTCATATTGAATTACTAGTGTCCTCTCTGGTATAAGGTGACATTGTGTCTTTAAGGTTTTAAGTCATTTAAACTAAAGTATGAACCCTGTTGTTTGATCTTAAGTCCAATACCATAGCATGGAAAGTATCCCTGTATCATGATGCAGTTACCAACATGCTTTTAAGTATGGACAGTGTTGTAGTGAAGACCAAACCAACCGAGACCAGGTACCAGAATGAGGCTGTTGGGATTTTTTGTTCAATGCTCATCTAGGGATGCCAATTAATGTTGTGATTTTATATTATATGCCAATCCAGGTTGGAAGCCATATTTATGTTGTGAATAACTGTTATATTCAATTCCCAGCCAGCTGGGAATTTAAATTTCTGATACTTTAAGATGTTTATTGCCCTCCCCGGTAGGGGTGGTGAATATCTTAATCAGATATTATTTCGGCTATTATTTATGAACACATGCGCTACTAGCTGTGTGTTAGAACAATTAATGAAAAAGTGATTCGAGCTCAAATCCTGGTCAAACAGTAAATTCTGCACATACATGGAATAATTTCACCACAACTACTATTCAAAATATAAGAGTTTATTCACAAAAACCATTCAGCTCCAAGTCAAACATATTTCAGTTTAAAAACTCTAAACTGAAACTAATGAAACTCAACTAGGGTGACCAGGTTTCTGAAAAGGAGGACACATTTTTCTATATTTTTTTGGGGGGGGGGTTCCTGCTGGCCAGGGCACTGGAACCGAGCTGTCAGCTCCGGGGGCTGGTCTGGGTACACCGGCAGAGAACCAGCATGTGAGGAAGCTCGGAGTCGCCGCAAAGGTGTAACTTTGTGATGAAAGTTGGTGTGGACACCGGGTGGACAGTTACACTTTTATTTGGCTAATTTTCCAAAAATGAGCTCAAACATATATTTATTGAATGCTTTCCCATTTTTGAGAACACAAGACCACAACACACTGATATATGTATCTATAGATGTTAGAGAGATGCCTTTTAGTGCATTACAAATATAAGAACATCAATGCATGAAAAAAATAATTAATAATAGCCAATTCCACTGTCAAAATTGACATATCATGTATCCATTTCTAGAGGTACAATTTCAATTCCATCCAGGAAAAAGAGGATATGCTCCATTTTAAATATAGCATGGCATATATTTTCTTGTAAACTTACTGGTAAACTTGGAGATATATTTTATTGCATGTTGCATATCCCAGTAAATCTGTTTCATCTTTAAATCTGCAGCTCTCCCTGCTTCCCTCTGTTTAAAAAGATTTATGAACCTATTTACTAATATGATGATGCCAGAAACAACATTTCAAGATATGTAGAAGCTCTGCAGTGTGATTTTGTATGTTCAATAAGAAAAAAATGTGTATTATTTAATTCCCCAAAATTAGGCTTTGCAAAGGCTTATTTTGCTGATAGCCTAGCTTCACATAACCTTCCTATACTTACAGCTGCACAGTATTTATTGGTAGCTGGAGACCATTGGTCCCCCTTGAGAGGACTGCTGGCTATTTCTTTGCCACTGTCCTATCCTTCAGCCTCTTATGGTTTGCCATTTTATTCAAAATCTTTCTTATTTAATTTTTTTATTCTAAATTATTTGAGGAAATTTTATTGGGGAAGCCCTTGGTTTTGTACATTTTATACAGTATGTTTTCTCTTCTGTGTTCCATACTTTAAACAAAGATCAACTCTTAACTAAACAAAGTCTTATAAATTGTTTACTAATGAGAATATACTAAAGTAGCATATACAACATACTTAAATTAGAGCCACCTGTTGGAAACATTTCATTTAAAGTTGTTAATTACTCTGCATAGCTGAACCAAAGCCTTTGAAACTTACAGTGAAAACACAATGTCAGTTTATGCTGTAGAAGTTACAATTCTAAAATAATACTTGTAAGTACATTACAAGATTTATTAAATTTTAAATTAATGCATTTTCATGCAACATGATTAGAATTTTAAAATAGTATGTCAGAACTGAACTATTAACAGATTAAAAGTTCTAAAAAGTTACACCATTCTTTACAGTTTGTTTCAGCATTCAGAGCAATTATCAGATTTTGAGCCCATCACACTTTCACTGAAACATTCAATTTGGAAACCTTTCCAATTCATATGCAATGTGAATTCTTTAAGAATCTATATCAAAATATAATTTGTTAAGTTTCCTAAATCCAGCTGGCAAGCTTTTTACTTGGGTTTGTTAATTTTCTATAAACCTCAAGAAAAAGAAATAGATTAGCATGTTTTAAAGGCTGAATTTAAAAAAATCATTCTTTATTATAGAGTTTAAAATGTATTGTTATTGTGCAGTTATTGGTTCCAAAAGTAAAACTCATCACTAGACTGTGTCATTTTGTGGTTTTAATTAAATAGCATTTTATTGTTTGACATGAATTGTCAATCTCAATTATAAAATTGTTTTTATGTAATATTACAGAACTCGCTTCAGGTTAAATTTGAAAAAGTAACATTTTCTACATTTGTTTATCAAAGTTGCTTTTGTCCCTAATGACATGGCAGATAGTGGTACAATTAATGCAAGTTAAATGGTGCTTTAACAGTTAACACTTTCTAAAAGGGGCTTTTAGGGAACCTTTACAACACAAACATCAGAGCAAAAAGGTGAAAAAGTATCTTCCCTTCATTTTAAGATGGATTGCTTTTTCCAGCATAGACTTGTTGGCTTGTGTTCAAAGAGACTGAGATGCTTTAGACTCCAAAGGAGTCCCCAGAGTCGAACTGCAGTTTCCTCGCTACTTGCTGTCATTCCGTTTTTATCCTCTTTTCTTGTTCCATTTCGAGTACAAGATTATTTCTAAATATCAATCCTTCCCTGAAAATGTCTTTTATCCCTCTTTAATGCTTCAAATTAAGACATGACTTTGGATGTGATTACAATGTAAAAAGCAAAGGGGAAGAAGGCTGTAGAAACCTCATTTTCCAAGGGAACATATATTATTATAATAACCTTATAATTCCATTAAGCAGCATCCAATTTCTTATTTTCTTATTCAGTAGTACTTATTTAGAGCTTTTCTATATCTAAATGCAATTGCATCACAAGTTTAGTTAATATCAGAAGTCAAGGGGTGGATCATTTTGATCATAATAACTCGTAAAGTAAAGTTTGCAATACTGAGGAAATCCTCCTTTTTTATAATTAAGAACCAAAATGAGGTATTAGTATTGTTATCGACTAAATTTTCTTTAGATCTTGGTTGGCAAAATGTTTTTAAACCAACTTTTGAATCACCTTCCAAGATCAAAATTTTCAAGATGGAACTGAAGTCAATTAAAGCTGATTCTGAATATAGGACAGCTGTGGACAATATATGTATGGTGGCCCTGAAGTGCAAACCACACCAACAAACCTTAAACACAACTATATTTAAAAAAAATGAAACATGTTCAAAACCACAACAATATATTAAAAATTCAAAACGCCATTTACTTGAAGCAAGTACAACCAAAAACCCCAACAACATATTAATAATCATACTGTAACATATTCAAAAACACAATGACATTAACCGACCGGAAGAAGTAGACATCAGCAGGAAACATTGGACCTTATTGATCGGATGACGGCAATGTATAGTTGTCATTCCGTCTTTTCTGTTCAAACATTGGCAGCATGACTTCAAGTTTAAAAGCCAAAAAGCAAATATGCTGTTCTGTTTTGTTGGTTTGTATTTGTTTGGAGTTAATTTCATTGTGATTTTTGAGTATGTTGTTGTTTTTACTCTGTTGTTAATTTTTTTTTTCATTTTTTAATGTTTAAAGATTTTTTAAAGATGTTTTTTGCACTTCAGAGCCATTGTGTAGATGTATTCACCATTGTGCAGATTCTGAGACCATTTGCAAGAAATGCAAATACTGTCAAATTTAAGATGGTGCCGTACATCCTTTAAAGAAAATAGAATTCTTAAAATCAATGACAATCTTGTGAGTCTACAGTAACTGGAAGTGAAAGGGCATAGTTACTTAAATCACCAGCTTGTAACAGATATTTTATTTGTGTTATTTTTATAATCTTAATTTTTGATGAATATATTTTAGCTGTCTAATCTATTGTCAAAACATTTTAATTTATTGCCACTGTATTTGGGAAGTTGTGAATGGATTAATTTATAATTTTGGTGATGATGTAGTTAAACACAATCTGTTCTGAGGCTTTTATGATGACCATAATGGAGCCCCTGAACTTAGAATTATCTGTAGTATATTGCTATTATACTCATGTCAAGAACCTTGGCAAAGAATAAGCTAATCAGAAAGAGGAAGCACTTCATGTAAAATAAAATATAGATATCTACCTGTTGCCCCTGTAATAACCTCTGAAGAAAGAACTACCTGTCCACTTAAAGACTTAGTGACCATTAAGCTTTCATTAGATCCAACAACATCAACTATCCTGCAGTCAGTTGCTTTAGAAACCACTCACATACCATCGCCATTAGATCTGAGGACATAGAGCAAATTTGTCTTTATACAGGGGGTAATGTTGACTGGAGGTTATGCCAGTAAGTGCTTTATTCTATCAATTTATTAAGAATAGTGCAGGCATTGGGACAAATGAAAAACATAAACTGGGTGTTTTGTAATAAATGACGTGCTTTCAGAAGGTATTCTTTATACAATGCTGGTTGAAGCCTAACTGTTGAACACTATATACATGAATCACAAAAGAAAACTATTTTATTTTTAGGCTGTTATAGGCAAACAGGTTTGTGACTATGATGCTTAGGCAGATATTTAATTGACTGATTACCTTGCAATTACAGTATAATTACTGTTTGCATATGTTGATGTTTTTTGTTTACTCACTTGCTAAAATCACATTGACCATAAGGAAATTTGAATGAAATATATTTTTCTTTTCCATGTGCTTCTTTGTGTTCTACAATGATATAATAAGGTATAAAACAATACGTCCCAAAGGGCTCACACTTCTGTAACAAAATATATTCCATAAAACATAATCAGGGTTTAATTTGCTTACAGCTTCATTAAATAATCTACAGTAAAAGGGATTTCTCGTATACCGGTAGTAGTGATGCCCAAGAGGTGTTTTGCTTCCAATATTCTTGCTCTGTTTATAAATGCTTTCTTACTTCAAACACATAAGGTTATTTATTTAAGATAAAGTTTATCTTTGACTACCAGTCCATCTGAGTTGGGGTCATTCAGAGCAAGCATTTGCGAATACTTTGCAACAGAAAAATTGAGTCTCTCTGCTTCAACGTGACTAATTTCTTCACTAGGGGGCTCACTGCAGGGGAGACATCAAAGGAAGACAATGTGCTAATGTGGAATGTGGATGCTGCAGTTGGTGGGTTGAGAGTCAAGATAAGGGCAGTAGAGTGCACACAGACACACAGGCAGAAAGAGCTGCTCAATGTAACCTGCAAATGAAGGACATTTCACTTAATATGGGGATTTTATTTTTTCAAACACCACAAGGAAAATAAAACACAAAGCAACTGATCAAATAAAAGCTTACAATCCAACTACATTTGGTCCTCCAACAGATTATATGGGTTATCATAATCATTTTAATTATAGCTGAACTCCGTATGACAAATATTAGATATTTTTGGGCTAATGAAATCACAGTCTATGGGCATACTGTATATGAATTAGGTTTGCATGAAATGTATTTAAGATGTTTTAAGAAACTACATTATTCGTTGATTATTACTTATTCAGTTTTAAATATAAAAGTTGAAAATGTTTTAGCTTGGTCTACGCTGACTGCCATAAACCTGGTGCTTTATTGTAAAAGGTATGGCAAAGTTTCTAAATGATTCAATGTTTGGCTTTGACTTCTCCCTCTGGCGGTTAGGAAAAATCCACAAAAGAGCTGCAACTTCTTATAAGCCGCATGGTTCAAAGAGTGGAAAGAAAGAAATGGCTCATAATCTGGAAAATATGGTGATATAGGTACCGATCTGTTATTCCTGTGGACAGTTAGTCCACAATGACATGTATTAAATCAGAATTTATTAGGAGCATAAAAGGAGCTGTCCTTGATAGCCCAAACTAAACATCGGAAGAACAATAAAATTGTAAATCTTTAGTTTGTAGTTTTCAACAGATAAAATCAAGATAATTACAGCTCAATGTGTTACTACTGTTAGGAATGAGAGACACAAGGAAACTCAATCGATGAGCAGTTTGTTATCGGTAAAAGAACCCTGGGGTGGCCCAGCAGGTTAACAGATGCTCATCTCACCAGTAGAGTAGAATAAATGAAGGAAAGAGGAGCATCTCTTACTAACCATTTCTTTGTTCCCTGATATAGTTGTAAATGTCACAATCTAAATATCAATTTAGGATGGTGTATTGTCATTTGATAAAGGAAAAGAATGTAAGGGCAACATATAGGATTTATTAGTTTTAAGCTTACTATAGTTTAACAGATTTGTTTACAAAGAAACGTCCTCTTAGTGCAAGGAACCTTAAGTGTCCTAAGTAGCCTGAGAAAAGGTGCCTGATTTTGGAACATATGGGTAACAGCGTTGACTTTATAAAGGATCATATTTTCACACTGAACAATATATATCACAAGACTCACTGCAAGTATTTGGGTGAGGGTGGAGTGGGGTGCAGGATTTTGCCCTGCAACTGCATGGTTTCCAATTTATACCGAGATTCAGTCAATCTATGTTGTGCACTTGGGCAAGTATTGCCTACTGATGGTGTTCATAGCGCTCAGTGTCACCTTTGTACGGTCAGGGTGCTCCAGGGTAGCTGTGGTTACAAATGTATCTTGCCAACAACACTGTGTGAATGGTTGAATGACATACTGTAGAGTAGGGCTTTATCATCAAGGTGTTTCCCTAATAAGTTACAGTTATTTAAAACAAAGTTATCACCAAATACAGATTACACTATATACTGTACATTATGAGCATTTAACAATGGATGAGATTGAATTTTCGGATTACAAAAAGCCTTTTGACCGATTTCTCTACTTAATTAATTGGTTGGGCACACAGATTTCACAGAGGCAAAAAGTTGAATCCCATGTCTCACTATTGACTTCACCTGACAGACCTTAAAAGGAAATGGCGAATGAGCACCAGAGTGTAAAAAAAAAAAAAAAAAAAGTTGTGCCTCATACATGTTTTAAATGACTACTTATGCATGTGCAGTCAGGGATGCCTGTGCCCTGCTTGCTTCTTGAAAGCGGAGAGATTGTTCGACGTCGCTTGTGTTAAACTGCAATGCATTCTGTGTTCTTGTGTTTTCACTGGTAATGGGACAACAACCTGTGGCTCTTGCAGTTGGCCTTTAATGAACTACTGTCACGTCAGATCATCTTGCATGTTGGGAATCATTTGGCATGGTAATATGGAGAGAACATCTGTTAAATCCCTTCTGTCGAGGCAGAGGGAAATGAGGAGGTAACACCTCTTATTGTTACTATCCATTTGATCCGATAGAGGGGAACTCGATTAAATGGGTAACAAATTACATGTTTTGGACACATGCTTTGAAAGCATGTATTCCTAATTCATTTTCACAGTTTTTTAGCATGTATCATTAACCTGGTAAAAAGATCAAGTAGTTAAGTTAGCTAAAGCCATAATCTTCTTTTTAACTTGAAAATGATTGCATGTTGGTCAATCAAAGATAAAAACCCAGAGCTGGTCAGCATGGCTAAAGTCAGGCTGATGATTTCCCTTTATACAATTTAATCATGCAGAGTGGACAGTTAGATTAAAAATATGAATAATTGTTAGATCTGCTTAAAGCAATTCTATTCAGTGTCACTACTTTCCTTTCATCCTGTATGCACTTTTTTGGCACCAAAAGTAAACCTGGAGTATTTTATCTGTAAGATGTCAATCTATCAATCAATGTAGATGGATAAATCACTGACCATCTATGATTGGTCAATCAATCAATTATTAATGGCCAGTAAAAGTGGCTGGTTTATTGCCTTGCCTTCATTATGTCTTAACGCATTCTACCATCCACTTAGTTTGGAGTTACACAGTTACTCTCATCATAAAAAAAAAAAAACTACTGACAGATTCTTGGATAATTGCACCAATGATCCAACTGTATGGCTGCATATTAGCAATGGTGTTTGATAGACTCTAGTTATGAAGATAATTTGCTTCAGCAGGCTCCCTGCGGGTATTCCTTCAATTTAAAACTCCCCACTGTGCGCGCTTATGAGGGCCTGCATTGGTTATGTATCTTCAGGATCTGTGTATCTTTTGTTGACTGGATTTTTGTTTCGGAAACAGGAATTAAAGTAAGACAAATACAAATGGAGATTTAATGTTTGTTTTAAAATATAAAAAAGAAAATTGGAATTCAAAGTGTTTTTTCTTTTTCATTGCCAAAAAGGGAAAAGTAAAATTTGGAAAATTAATCTTCCATTTCGGGAAACACAAAAGAAAAATAATTTTGAACATAAACGAAAAAAGGCTTGTTTGTGGTCGTTTGTTCATATTCCAAGACTGGATGTGGTTACTTATTTATGGCAAAAGCGCCAAAGGAAGAGCTGCCGGGGGGGGGGGGGGGGGGGGGGGGGGGCGGGGGGGGGGGGGGGGGGGGGGGGTTGGGCAATGCCGAGCAGCAACAGTGTCCTTGACGGGAAATTCAAATCCAGAGTCAGAAGACAGGTCCAAGTTCAGAAGCCAGTAGAATCAAGGAATCAGTTCAGAACAGATCAAACTAACAGAGCAGAAAGTTGCTGTTTGCATTGCTCGTACAAACTTACTTTCCAAATGAAGATTTGCAATTTTTCCACTATGTCAGATTAACCATCAGTAAGTGAAAATGGGGACAAGCACATAGGACGGCCTTACGTAAATATATATCCCCAGAATGATTGACAATTAGGAAGACCACTTATTTTGAAGATACACCCAAAAAAAAAACATCCTCGACTATACTTAAAGCTACAGTGTGTAATAATTACAGGGATATACGGTCAGAAATGTAATATATTATACATAACTATGTTATTTATCATCATCTACGAGCTCAGCCTTTTAACCTTAATATTTGCGTTGCCTTAGAATTCGTTATTTATAATTACATAGGAGCGGGTCTCGCAGCCATGGAGGCAGACATCTTTGCGCTACGGCAGCGCAGAGCCAACAAACTACCGATTGCGAGATCGCCCATTACGCTCGAAAGTAACTACGGCAAGTTGAGAGAGATTAACTGAGACGGTACTGAACACACTGACTAATGAAATACTATCTGTAAAATTATCTATGTAAACAAACCTCATCACTTGAGAAGGTAGGTGATGCGGACGTCGTGGAAGACATTTTGTCCCGTAACGCTTGCCGTACTGTTGGTGGGGAGAAGCGGTGGGGGGGAGATATTCATGTTGTTGCAGTCTGCAGTCTGACCGCTAGATGTCGCTGAAAATTACACACTGTAGCTTTAATCTAGCTTTATCTAAAATTCTTGAGAAATTAAGTGTGCGACCACTTACACCATAATGAACTTTTTGAAGAGTTTCAGTCTGGCTTTAGAGCTCATCACATCACTAATGATATTCTCATGGCCTCATGATGGAATGGTATCTATACTTGTCATGTTAGATCTCAGTGCTGCATTTGATACAGTTGATCATAATATTATTTTAGAAAGAACTGAATATTTTGTGGAAATTAAAGGGACAGCACTAGACTGGTTTAAATCTTATCTATCTGATCGATTTCATTTTGTTCACGTTAATAGCAAATCTTCCTCATGCTCAAAGGTTATATGTGGAGTACCACAGGGATCAGTGTTAGGACCCATTCCCTTTACTATATATGATCCCTATCGGTAAAGTTATCGGTAGAGTTATTAGACAGCATGGAATTAATTTCCACTGTTATGCTGATGATACTCAGCTATATCTGTCTATAAGTCCAGATGACCCATTAGATAGATTACAGGCATGTGTTGAAGAAATTAAATCCTGGATGACTCTTCACTTTCTGCTTTTGTATTAGTATTTGGACCAGAGTTTTTGATAAATAAGCTGATTAGTCAGTTGCTTCATTTGGATAGGATTAAACTGATTTCAGATAATAAAGTAAAACATCTTGGTATTATTTTTATCAGGGCCTGTCATTTAAATCCCATATCAAAGAGGTTTCTAGAATTTCCTTCTTTCATTTGCTGAATATTGCAAAAATTAGAAATATCCTGTGGCAAATTGTAGTTAAAAGCCTTCAGCTGATCCAAAATGCTGCAGCCAGAGTTCTGATAAAAATTTAAAAGAGAGATCATATCTCTCCTATCCTAGCTTCTCTTCATTGGCTTCCTGTTAAATCAAGAATCAACTTTAAAATCCTCCCTCTTAAAGCCTTAAATGGCCAAGCTCCATCTTATATCAGAGATCTGATTGTTCCTTATGTTCCTAACAGAGCACTTTGCTCTCAATCTGCAGGTTTACTAGTGGTTCCTAGAATTTCTAAAATTAGAATGGGAGGCAGATGTTTTAGTTATCAGGCTCGTCTCCTGTGGAACCAACTTTAAGTCCATGAGACAGACACCCTGTCTTCTTTTAAGGGTAGGCTTAAAACTTTCCTTTTTGATAAAGCTTATAGTTGGAGTGGCTCGGGTTAACCTGAGCTATCTCTACAGTTATGCTGCTAAAGGCTTAGACTTCTGGAGGACATAGGGACCCCTTTTTCATCATCATTCTGCTTCATTCTATCTCTATTCTCCCACTCTGCAGAATCTGTTGGT
Organism: Cyprinodon tularosa; assembly: GCF_016077235.1. Classification (NCBI taxonomy): domain Eukaryota; kingdom Metazoa; phylum Chordata; class Actinopteri; order Cyprinodontiformes; family Cyprinodontidae; genus Cyprinodon; species Cyprinodon tularosa. Next base: position 4,991,240 of record NW_024037781.1, on the reverse strand, counting down.
TCAGTCTCGAACGTTATGCTCGCTCTGCTTTTTCTCATACCAGCTTTGCCTCGTCTGTTCCTGTTTGACTGTGACACCATCCTGGAGAGAAATATCAGCTGTGATGCTGCCATCAAAACCTTTATTTATAAATGTTAGAAAATTGGCCTGTTTTTCCAGTGTAGTCATGCTTCTCTGACTGTGACAAGCTGGATGTGCTCTCTTCATCCTCTCACTTGGGAGTTGGCTTGGAGCTCGTCTGCCTGGCTGTGTGTTTCCTGCATGGGGCCGCCTTTTACAGCTGCTTTTTGTATCTTTGCTTCTGTCTTTGAACCTTAGTAGGCCTTGGCAGATGAACACTCACACTGAGAATGGTTCTGCCTGAGTTTTTCCTCTCAACTGTCGCTACAAGCATGCTTAGTGTGAGGGATTGCTTTCGAGTCAACGAGTCAATGCAATCAACTGGTTTTCCTTAGATAGAAAACTTTGAATCAATTTGACTGTATGATCTGGTGGACTGTAAAGTGCCTTGACAGGGACATGTGTTTTGAATTGGCGCTATATAAAGAAACTGAATTATACCTTTAAGTTTCAGAAACAATGATACAAAGGTAAAAAAAAAAATCCTTCTCAGGTAAACCTGGTAAGATTTTGGACATTTGAGACCAGATAAAAAAAAAAAAGTGTTCAAAGGAAATAAAAAGGTAATGCTTAAAACCAGTGAAAAAGTTAGGTTTTCTGGACAAATCCTGCCCAGAAGTCTGTTTGTCTTTCCCTGCTGTCTTTAACTCATGCCAAAGCTGTCAAAGCAAATCAATGTTTAATTAGTCAAGTCCCCTACTGACATAAAAAGTTTTGTCATTACGCAAAAGATTATGGTTAAATAACCAGAATACATGTTTCATCTTGCTCATATAGAAGACCATATATGTCTTTGTAATTACTACTTTAACTCTAAGCACTAAGAGGTTGTTTTCACTTGGGGTGCCCTACTATCACAAGAATGCCGGGACTCAGAGGAAGACATGTAAGACTTCAATAACATTCGTGTTAACAGGGATATCTGGAGGCAGGGTCATTGTCAGCATGCCAGCCTCCAGGGTAAGAGCTTCACTTCAAGTGCACATCATTGAAGTGCACTTGAAACCTCTAGGCTTTCCAGTTTTTGCAGAGAGCCCCCATTGGTGTTTATGTTTCAGTCAAGTGACCTTCAGCAACATGTTTCTAATGGCTGTACCCTGAATTCAGCTCTTTTGCCCTGATATGCAAACTTGGGTGTTCTATATGTAGAGAACTCTGAGCTTTACGACTTTAATTTCACTGACTTTACAACAGACACAGAATCATAGAAAGGCTTCAGATATCACAGGCTAACTATGGAACCAAACGACCCATTCATCGGTTACCATTTGCATGTTTCCAAGTGATACAAGGCTTTGTCTATATAAGACTCAAACTCACTGCGGATCCAGACATTGAATTGAGAAAGCTTCCTGGAGAGGTGGCGAAACGTCTTCAAATCTTGGAAACCAAGTCCAGTTGATATTTTTTTGGAAATTTTACGGAATGACTATGACCTGGATGACTGAGAACCTTCATCAGCATATACTTAAATGACACCAATGGCAAAGTAGTATGCATTCAAAGAATTTAATGAAAGTTAAAATTTGTTTTAAAACAGAAATTGCCTATGTGATTTATTTAAAAGTTTTGGTTTGACTCAACTTGTTAAACATTGATTTTGTGTTAATCGTGGACATATTTTATAGGTGGTCAACTGTAAAGGTCTAAATATTTCTAGTGTTTCTGTATCTGATGTTGCCCTATCAGACAATTTTCCTGCTTACTCTGAAACAATCTTTCCCAATGAGCTCATTACCAAAAGAAATATTATAAGATTAGATTGTACCCTTTCGTTCAGTGCTGCCAGACATTATAGCTTATTCTCTTATGTGTTTATTAGTGCTACCATTTAGTCCTAATCTTGTTTTCTCATTTATGTATGCTTTATTACTGGATAAATTCTGCTAATTTCTTGGCTATGTTTTATTTTCCTGTTTGCCCCATTAATTAATCTTCCTCAGCCTGAGCCACCAATTAATTAGTAGATCTCATTCACTTGTGTGTCCCCATTGCCTGCACCTATTTCCTACTCTATTTAGGCCCTTGGTTTGTTTTTGTTTGTGACTTGGTTCTTTTGTTTGCTTTATGACTTTTACGATTGGTTTGTCTTCTGTATGTTCATAAATTTTTTTCAATTCACCGTGCTGCTTCCAAAGCTCTCTCCACACCTCGGTCCAGAAGATCAAACCCTGACAAGGCAAGGCAGCTGACCAATTTTCATACTGATATGTGTATTGGTGTATAAATGCATGTATGGCTGACTGCTATTGGGTAAATGCAGGAGTTGTATTATGCACTTGAAGTGATTGGTACTGAGAGGGTGGAGGTTGAGGACCCAAATGCAAAGATGAGTTCTTTCAGATTTAAGTTAGAAACAAATGACAAAAGAAGCATAAATCCAAAAACAATAAACATAATAACAAAAACAGGAGACGCCAGGTAAAAAAATCACATGAGAAGTAAAATCCAGAAAATTATTTAAAATCCTCCTTCTCACATATAAAGTCTTAAATGGCCAAGCTCCATCTTACATCAGATATATGGTTTTTCCTTATGTTCCTAACAGAGCACTTTGCTCTCAATCTGCAGGTTTACTAGTGGTTCCTAGAATCTTTTAGTTATCAGGCTCCTCTCCTGTGGAACCAACTACCAGTTTAGTCAGTGAGGCAAACACCCTGTCTACTTTTAAGGGTACTGTAGGCTTAAAACTTTTCTTTTTGATTAAGCTTATAGTAAGAGTGACTCAGGTTATCCTTAGCTATTTTTATAGTTATGCTGCTAGAGGCTTAGACTGCTGGAGGATATAGGGACCCCATTTTTATCATTCTGCTTCATTCTATCTCTATTCTCCCACTCTGCAGAATTTGTTCGTTCAATCTCTACCATTATGCTTTCTCTGTTTTTTCCTCATAGTAGTTTCATCTGGCCTGTTCCTGTTTGGTTGTGACACCATCCTGGAGAGAAATATCAGCTGTACTTCTCCCATCAACACCTTTGTTTATAGATGTTTGAGCTTGGCCTATTTTTCAGTGTAGTCCAGTTTCCTGTCACAGCCAGGAAACAGGACTGGATGCTGGATGTGCTTTCATTGTCCTCTGACGTGGGAGCTTGCTCGGAGCTCGTTTACCTGGCTGTGTGTTTCCTGGACGGGGAAGCCCTTGGAGCTAGTTGACAAGCTCCTTTGTATCTCTGCCTCTTTCGGTAAGTCTGCTTCTGTCGTCTTGAATCCCAGTTACTGTAGCCTCAGCAGATGGCAGCTCACACTGAGCCTGGTTCTGTTGTAGGTTTCTTCCTGTTAAAATTGAGTTTTTCCTCTCTACTGTCGCTACAAGCATGTTTGGTGTGAGACATTGCATTCAAGTCAATGAGTCGATGCAATCATCTGGTTTTAAACAGATAGAACACTTTGTATCAGTTTGATCGTATGATCTGGTTGAATTGTCTCCGTAAAGTGCCTTCAGATGACATGTATGGTTAATTGGCACTATATAAACACACTAAATTGAATTGAGAAGAACGGTAAAGAAGATAAATCAGGGAGCAGGTGTGGATAGGAGGAGCTAGAAGCTAGGGGAAAAGAGGCTGGCACAAGGGGGCAACAGAGAGCAACACAAAAACACAACATAGCTAGAAAACAACTACAACGACACAAATTGGGAAATAACCCAATGACCAAGAAAACACAACATCACAGTGTAACTGAAAACCCAAAAGAAACTCAAAAACAGGTCCACAAAGGGCAGAACTATGGCAGGTATGACTATAAGTGAGCCATTTTAATGAGATAAATTTAAGATGCATTTTTTGCTGATGGCAGTGTCCTAGTGGAATCTTTAATGCTCCCCATATGCCAAGAACAGCAGTTACTTGATATTCTTGGTTCTAGTGTCTTCAATCTATTTTTTTCCAGGACTGGACTATGAATAAATTTCATGAACAGTAAAACAACATCATGAATATTGATAAAATTTAGGAATTTGCCTATTTCATCTATCTGTGAGAAAAGTGTATAATACAGAGGTGACATTCTAATGAATTGCTCCTGTATTTTGTTTCTGGTTTATATTTCAAAAACCATTAATGCATATTTTCTGGTCTTGTATTTTTTCCAAATGTCACTTTTTAATCTTGGCCTCTGGGGTGTTTGTTTTAAAATGATGGTGTGTAGAATATTAATGGCTGCCCTTTATGATTTATGAGTACCTTGTTGATAAAGCATTGGTTTATTTAATGTTGTTCCATGCAGCCACCCACAGTTACAGCCGGCATATGAGTAATTTATTTTTTTGGTATTACTAGAATATTTAGAAGTTGTCAGTCAACCACCCTGATATCCTGTTGGTTAGCGGAACATTGCATCTCAAATGTCTTGAGCACAGCATATGGAGACTATGATTAATTGTTTCAGGTTTGTCCCATTGTCACTCGGGATTTCGTTACAAAACAAAAAGGAAAACTATATAACCATAGAAAATGGCTGTCTCAATTTTAAAATTTGTTGTATTTCTCCAAAAGGTAATAAGAAAGAATATTGTCCTTAGATTCTCGAGAAGCAAAGAAAAAAAAAACAATTCTAAAAGTCCTATTTCTTATATAAAACTCTGTTTTTATTGTAAGTGCTGACTGGTGTGTGGGAGTTATTTCTTTTTATCTATGTCACTGTGTAATTTCAACCAAAAGTAACAGCTTTCCCTTTTGGCAGCATTGTTGTTTCCATAAAGTATGTATGCGTTTGTGTGCGGGGGAGAGATTGGGAGAAGGAGAGTGCTTTTCCCCTTTAAGTGTGTAGTGATGCACTGCTAAATCACACCGGACATCAGGTTTGTGCACAGCTTTACACTTTTCAAGAGGTGGTAGAGAATTTTTTATTTTTTATTTTTTTGCCTTAAGGGTGACAGTGCTGAGAAGTTGTGTGGTGCTCATTGCTGTTGCTCAAGCTTATGTGATAAACAATTGCAATGTCAGGTGCAGTTATCTATGCTGGAAATGTTGGTCACAGCTGGCATAAATAGGCCTTTTGTTTACAGTCCTTTTATTGTAATTCTTAAAAAAGCCACCTTGCCCCTCCAGCCTTTAAATGATTAACTCTGAGATCAGTGTGTGATTTTGGTACTACAGTGTTGTTTGTTTACAAACTGGCAGACTAGCACAATTGCAAAATGCCAAACTGCCACCAGTGATTGCATACAGGTGGAGAGCCAACTGTTATTGAATGATACTAATAGAAAAAAATATATATATTTGAAACACAATGAATCTTTGTTTTTTGTATATTCTGGAGTTGAGGATAATTTCTATGCAATGTGTAATTACTTGCAAATGATACAAGCATCCAGATATGTAGAAACCCCAGATAAAGAGACTGTAATAGTAGAAAAGGCTTCAATTTCTCCAAGCAGGACTTTCCTAATGTTCAGAGGTTCCCTGTGTTTCTAAGTCTAACTGTTTGCAGTAACCTTGGTTAAAGTAGTTCGCTGCCAACCAATAACAGTTGACTACAGTCAAACTTTTACGATAGTTGCTGTAGACAGTAATTTAAGTAATGTTATTTTCTGTCTAGCTTTTTATTTTTCATTACACTGCCACAAGTATTGTGCGGCACCCGGGGAGCAGAGTGGAGTTTAGGGCCTTTGCTTAGGGACCTAGAGTGGCAGTCTGTGGGAGTGGGGCTTGAACTCAGAACCTCTGGATTCCAAGAGCAATGCCCTTACCACAAGGCCGCCACCCCTGGCTGTTAAAAAGTTCTTTTAGATTTGTTTTGTAGAGATAAAGGCAGACCCAAGCACATGTGGGAGGACCTATATGTGTCCTCCGGTATGGGGGAATCTATAGATTCTCTGAATAATAAAGAAAACCTTGCTGGAGAGAAGGACATCTTGGTTTCACCTCAGCCCTATAACCTGATGTTCTGTTCTTGCATAAGCAGAGGGCAGAAGATGAACAGGTCTATCTGAGGCCTTCTATGCACTTGACTGAAGACTGCACCAGGAGGTTTAAAATCAGTTCAAGTTCAAAGAGAATGTGGATTGTGTCAAAATAGTCCTGGATATGTTTTCACAGATGCATCAAAAATGTAGCACACTTCCTATGAGGATTGATGAGGTAAGACAGTTACCAGACTATAATGATGAGGCATAAGAAATGTTTAAAAATGTTGGTGGTGAAAAGGGAAAAGAGCCTCCTTCCTGATAAAAAATGTTTGCATCAGACCAATGCTTGCTTAGCTATGTCACTCAGAACAGAGACCCCTTAACCTACTTTATTAACTCCTTCTGGCCAATTACAACCACATTAGTTAAAATGGGATAACTGTGGGGGTAACACTGCAGTATAGCCATAAAATAAACACCAGTGAAAGACCCATCTTGAGAACTAATTATACAGCAGCATTAAAACTGCCTTCATAAAAGACAAGTCTGTTTTTTCAGATGTTTAAGAGCCATCAGCGAGATTTAATCCTGTGTAAGATTCCCGTTCTATGTATTAAAGTTATAGTTAAAGGTATATGTTTACTTAAGGCCGTCCTACGTGCTTTTCCCCATTTTCAGTCACCGGTGTGGAGTCTGACAATGGAAAAATTGCAAATCTTCTTTTGGAAAGTAAGCTTGTATGAGCGATGCAAACAGCAACTGTTAAACGTTTAACTTTTAATAGATGTTCTGTCTCGGGAGCAGGTACAGGATTGTACATGTGCATTTTTTGTGAGGCCTTGTAGCTGAAATATGATGAGTAAAAACCTTTATAAGTTAGTAAATAGTAAATAGTATCATTTCATATATGAAAATAAAAGAAACAATTTTTTCTGATCACATTCTTTTTTTCAGAAATTCCTGAAAATCCTCCACTGTACCTTTAGAACTGCAGATGGCTTAAAACTTATAACTGTCCTTTGAAATGGTCCTTTAATAAAGGTTCTATTCTAAAAATGTATACTTTTATAAAGGCTACACATTGTCTATTTTAAACGTCTTTTACTTGAAAGTGCCAAAGCACTGTGTGCTGACAATTGAGAGCTGTACTGACATTCACTGTTTTCCTGGGAAATATAACAAAAACCCAATGTAGGTGCAACCCACCATCATGCTTTACATTTAAAAATTGTCTTTTTTTTAAATCTATTTATTGTTCTCACAGTGGAGAAATTTACCTCTGCAATTAACCCATCCCCTTGGGGCACAACAGGCTGCCTTTGTGCGCCGCCCGGGGAGCAATCGGGGGTTAGAGGTGTTGCTTAGGAACCCATAGTGGAGGCTGTGGGGGTCAACCAGGGTACAGTACTTGCAACTTTCTCAGAGCAAAGGCACACTGCTCTAACCCACTAGGCCAACACTCCCCTTTTGTGTCAAGAAATAGTAAGAAAACATTAGAATATTTCCATAACTTATGTGTAAACAGCATGTTTGTGGAATTGAAGAATATAAAAAGATCGATTTCAACATCACTCCTTTTCTGTTGGTAAAGGGTTTTTTGAGATGCTTAAGTGTCCTTAAAGTGTTAATTTATTGTCTTTAGTATTGACTCCAAAAAACTAGGCCTAAAACATGGCATTATTATGGTACCCAGGATAGGGTGATCTAAGCTGACAAAATCAATTGAGGGACTTTGATGCTTATGATGCAAGGCAGGATAGATGCGGTGATTTTTTTTTTTTTTTCACTTTTTCTGTGTTTCTTTCCATTGCGCTCCTCTGATATCAAATTGAAAAATAACTATTGGAATACCTTTTCACTGACTCCACTCCACTTATAAACCATTCTGCAGTATTTGGTTTTTTGGATTAAAACTCTTCACCTGTTTTTTTTTTTTTTTTTTTTTTTTTTAGAGCAGTTATTGCGTTGTGAAAATACTGCAGCTTTATTTTCTTTGCATTTAGGAAAAGTGCCACTAATCTTTTTTTTTTTTTCTTTTCCTTTATTTTTTATTTGACCCAGTCAAATATGGGACATTGTTTCGATTTAGCAGTGTCATGTTCTATGGAGGTTTTTTTGGGGACCCAAATGTAGAGACGGAAGCTGAGCTGATTTCTTGCAGACTTAATTAATTAGTGGTAGCAACGGAAGCATAAATCCAAAAATAACTGATCAAAGAAGACAGGAAGCTGAATGAAGAGGAACACATGGGTTACAGAGGAAATGAAGGAATGAAGAGAATCCAGCCAAACAGTAACTGCAGAGGAGGAGTATAAATACCAAACAGAACAAAGAATGGAGTAATCAACTGATTGGGAGCAGGTGTGGGCAGAAAGACCTAAAAGGGAACTAGGGGAAGGAGACTAACACAAGGGGACAACAGAGAGTAAACAGGAAATACATAAGAACTCAAATACAACCAGAAAATAAAACAAAATTAAAATTAAACCAATTAGCTGGAATACACAGAATGACATGAATCAAAGTGTAAAAGAATATTTAAACAGAACCAAAAAGTGCAGAATCATGATAAGCAGGACAGAGGTAAAAAATGTTGCCATGTCTAACCCAATTTTGGGTCACCAGAATCCAAATAGATATATTAAAATAGGTATATATATATATATATATATATATATATATATATATATATATATATATATATTTTTTTTTTTTTTTTTTTTGTCACGGTCTTCATTTCTATTTTGCTTTGATCAGTGTGTTTTATTGGTTTGTTTCCTACTTTGTGTTTCTAGATTTATTTTAGTTCTCAGATTTGTCTGATGTCGCCCTCTTGTGTGTGTTCCTTTCCCCTTGGCGTCCTCGTATCTCCACTCACACCTGCTCCTAATCAGCTCGTTAGCCCTGCCTTTGTCTCAGTCAGCTATACTCTTCCGCTGCTGTTACTCCTTGTTGGTTCCTTGTTGTTGCTGGTCCTGTCGTCGCGGTTGTCTTCTCACCTTGTCACTCCCTGGCTCCTCGAGCTTGTTTTCCCCTGATGTTCTCCATGGTTCTGGTCTGTGAAACATTTAAAGTTGGATTTTTGGATTTTGCCTCTATTGTTTGTGTTCACTATTAAAACAGCAAGAAATCACCTCAGCCTCTCTGCATCTGGGTCCACAAGAACCTCCAACACTACTCTGACATATATATATATATATATATATATATATATATATATATATATATATATATATATTTTATCCAGTCATTGGGAAAATGTTTTATTAAACTGAAATGTTCTTGCCTTGCCATTGTTTTTATGCGTAAAACTTAATAAAACAATTTCATCTCTGTTACCTTGATAAACATTGATAAAAGATTCGTTCCTTACTTCACATTTATTTAAACCCAACATACTTACTGAGTCTTTATTTAAAATTGGTTGAGTTTTATTATTTGCTAAGTGTTCCTTGTGTGCTCTGAATCTGAGAGTTATGCAATCATATTTTGGCTTGAACATTATATTTTATTGTCACAACAATCAGACTTCTTGGCAGATACTCAGCAGGTATAAAACAAAAAAATCAAACAAAACAATACAAAAAAAACACAAACAAAAACAATCTTTTAAAGGTCGACATTCTGTTGAAATCAACTATTCAATGCTATAATTGATTTACATGCAATTTAGGCATACGTCCTTGGTATTAGGTGACATGCGTGGGGTGGAGAAGGTAAAAGAAAGCACTTTGAATCATTCTTGGCAAGCTTTTAATGCTCTGGCTGCTTATTAGAGGAGAGCTTTCTGTTTTGCTGAGTCTGACTTAATGATTTCCTTTGCGGTGTATTTTTATCATAACCCTTGGCTGCTGATTCTTTTAAATACCGGTTTTAATACCGCTAAGCTGCTTTTGTCATATAAAATTACACACACAGACACACACACACGTTGCAACAGTCTTGGACAACATGTGGCATTGCACCATGTCACCCTCCTTTTTTAAAAATGTGTTGTGAGGATGCAGTGGTGCTGCAACTTGGTGCATTTTCACCAGTGTTTTGACCAGATCAGCTTTGTGAATCTATTACATTTGCTTCCTTAAGACATTACAGCTTAGACATTTTAAGACATATTTTCTGTAGCTTATATCCCCTGCTGAGGCACCATTACTTCACTGCATATGTCTCATGGACAACATGCTGGGGCCTCATTAATGCATACCTCTGTACAAAAAAGCTGTGAAATATTGTATGGAGTCATCAGGGCGGTAAGGAGAAATTTTATATTCCATAAAGTTATTAACTCACTGGTATAGGTTAGGGTTAGAGTCATACAATAACTGATAATCTGCACAAAATTCTGGTGAAATTGTCTAATCTTAATTTTAAGTATATAGTATGTAGGAAAAATAATCCTCAACATGTAAATTATTACTTAAAGAATCCATTACAGAATAGTTGCATCAAAAAATTTGCCATCTCAGGTAGATATGTTGCACTTCCTTAATACAATTTAAGCTTATTTAATCGAAATTTAGTGGAATCGAATTTTAGTGGAAACAAAATATATTTTCCTTCTATACAAACGACTAAGCCTGTGTCTGGACATTCTTTATTGTGTTGTCCAATTTTAATTTTAGATTTCTGACTTTCAAGAATATACCTCTGTACTTCAAATTTGCGTACTTGGCTCACAATTCTGCTGGATTTACCGATCACATCATAGACAAACTCTACTATCTTTTCATACTTAAGCAAAAGTAGTTCTCTTCACACCATACAGGTAATTGTTACGGAAAGTCATAAAAGTAGTAGCTGAAAACTCCAATGAGCCTTTTGTTGTTAGATTATCTTTGATTTATTTGTTCACATTTCCATGTATAACAATCCTAAAGACTCTAGAACACTTTTTCACACCGTAATCCTTTCCAAAGCATAGAAAAAATTTTTTAATATCCATACTTTCTTGGTTCTTTTTCTAGTTTAGCTTTTTTGTCATTTTCTGTTTGCTTCATATTTTTACCAGTGTTTTTGGAAGCATTTTCTTACTTTTTCTATGGAAAAGATCCATACGATTGACTTTTCCTTTACGCTGGAGAGAATAAACAAAATTGGTCATAGACGTCTTTAAAGAAAATGAACACACACATAAGAGCTAACACTACTTGAAATTAGGATTAAAATTATTCAAAGCTATTTTTCGTGACAAATGGAAATAATGCAAAACACATACACTAATATGCTTTTTGTGTTTGTTTCTTCTAAATCCCTCTTCTGTTCTGATTTAATTACTATTTTGTACTCTGATGCTACTTTAGTAGATTTAACAAGCTTGGCACAAACTAGGACATTTTTATGAATAAGAAAAATGAAAGACCAACAGTACTCTGTTCCTCGACTTTTTAACCAGTGGAAAATTCTCACTTAATTATTGTTTTTCTTCTGAAATAAGATGAGGCAAGCAAGTCCGAGGGTGGAGAGAGAAGGCATCATCATCAGACACCGAGCAAGATTAAATGCTGCGACGATCCAACCTGTCAGCATGCAGATGCCACAATGGAGCAATTATAAATCAACAAGCTCAGGTATTAATCCAGCAGACATCACTTTGAGATTGGCTATTTGGCAGAGAACGATTTTTGGCCCAAAACAGAGGATGTGAGGAAATAGCTGACGCTGGGTGGAGAGCAATGTAAAGACAGGACATAAAGCAGGAGAGGAAAACACAGGGGAAGCAAGAGAGAAATGTAATTGTCCCAGGCATCAGATCAGAGAGTGCATGTAGTAAAAGGCTGACTGCTGGTATTTCCAGCTAATGAGGCATTTTGCTGTTGGTGGCCATGGTTTGGTCTGACTGTATTCTTGAAATAGCCCCAAAAGGGATTAAAATAACCACAGTGTTAAAGCAAAACAAACAAAAAAAATAAAAAAACATTTCACCTCTGAGTTGTTTGCTGACAAACTTATCAAAGTTTAACAGATTAAGTTGTGAAAAACGTCTATGTTATGGATTTAAAACTGATTGGACACTGATGTAGTTAGCATACACTGCTGTATTCTAAAAAAAAACAGGGCTAAAAAAAGAAAATCAAACCATATGATTAAGGGCAGGTTAAATATATCGCCACATGCCCTGAATTAATTAAATAAGAACATGACAATCAACTGGAAACTATTTTCAAAGGGGACTTAAAGTATTTGTTTTATGTGGCTCTATTTTTAATGATCATACTGTAAAGTATGGTAAAGGAATTCTCATTATGCCAGGTCTCAGGGAATGCATCAAACTGCATCAGACAACAGACAAAAACAACCCCACAGACTTCAGACAAAGTGCCCTAAGGCAATGGAAAAAATACCATCAGGCTGAACGAAATCAAACTTAACATCCCCACACAGACAACCAGGCAACCAGACCTGCATCAAACATCAGACAAAATGCTGTTTGGACTAAGCAGACATCCATAGGCATCACCCTAAATGGCCTCAGACTAAAGAGAATAAACAAAAGAACATAGTCTCTGACTTGAGTCTAAACACCTTCAGTAATAAAAGGGATCAGCAGAGAGGAATCCATATATAATGTCATTGGATAGAAGACAAAATTGAATGAAACAAAATGACATCAAATAAAATGCTAACTAACTAAAATAAAATAGATAGCTTAATTTAGGTCAGCTGCTGATGCAGTGAGCTGCGGTCGCTCCACTGAAATTGTTAATTAATACCTAAATTAACTTAAAATGTCGAAATCTGCCAAAATATGTTCACTTTTATTAATCTGGTGCCTGCAGTTTGTACCATATACCTGGATAATGCTAACATCTACTTCCAGCTGCCACAAACAGTAGCAACAAGCCTCTAAGAGGCGACCTGGCCTGAGGCAGCTGCTGCTGGGGATTCCCAGTGAAAGCACACCACCGGTATGCGGGGGTCTGAGTGCCTCTGACAGCGGAATAATATTTTAAGGCAGGATCCTTACCTTGATTAACTGACTGCACAGATGATGTTTTGAAGTGACTTTCTCATTTAAAACATATTAAAACTACTTTTATACCACTGATTAAAAACAAATATAGCAAAGCCAGTCTCTGCCATTGAACACGTAAGCAGCAGAACCATCAGCTGCATCTTTACACACCTTAATGTGTACACTCATCAAAAATGAAGCAGCAGGAGCTTTTTTACTGCTCAAATCGCAGTGTGAATGTAGCTTAACACTTTCTGATGGTTTGAAATAACAGATGAAACACAATATTGTACTTGAAAATGAACTCACGTATTCCTTTATGAAATTTCCACCCTTACTCACACATGCTTCTCTTTAATCAGGACAAAAGTAGTGTTAAAACAAAAACATATACATGTCATAATGCAAGAAAATTGCATTTCAGAGAGCCTAAAATTCAAAATTTTCTGAGGAGGATAAGCCCGGTCTTCACTACAGAGCGCAAAGCCTAAAGATGTGATGCACCAATGTGTACAACCTATGAAATATTCCTACCAAATAGCCTGATGGAGGGTATCTGTTAACATTCTATTTTGAGTTCTGACACAGATTTTCTGTTTGGTTTAGGTCTGGAGTTTGACTGTTTTATGATTTTGCAGAAAATAACAGGTTTCTATTCTAGGAAGCCCAGAATATCACATTATCAATTTTCCCATCTCACCACAGCATATTTCTTTACATGTGCACCGTGTCCCCTAAATGGCATGCAGCAGGTTGTGAACAGGACTTCTTTTTATCGCCCAACCATAAAGGCCAGTGTTGTATTAATAGGTCATAATTAATATTTCACCTGTCAATGGATTCTTCCAGCTGTTTGGTGGATCCAAGCTCCTCCTCTAGAATTTTCACAACTTTTTGGATCCTTGTCTATAACTCCCTTAATTTCTGACCTGTCAGTTTTGGAGGATGGCCATGTCTTATGAGGTTTGCAATTGTGTAGTACCCTGTAACCCAAATCAGTTAGCTATGTAATGGATGGGATACTTTATTACTGTTTCGCAGCATTTGCTGCAAGCCCAGCAGGTTTTGCAACAGCTTTTTCCCCCTGCCATCAGACTGTTAAAACTCTAATCAAGACCCAATGTTCTACTGCATTTTGCACCATATTTATTTATTTTGCACTGCACTGAGCCTTTCCATATCGATACCATTTGCACCATGACTTTAAACTGGTTTTCCTTTTGTCCTACACAGTCTAAATGGTAATGTTAATTTAACTGTTGAAAAGATGTATGCACAGAATTTTCATTTTGTATACACTGTGTATACAAGATGACAATAAAGTTAGTCTAAGTCTAACTGTTTATTCAAAGAGCAGTGTTACGGATACTTACTGAGATTAATTAGATAGCTGGACTTTAGAAATAAAACTTAGTTACTCCTGGAAGCACCTGGTTGAATTTTTACAAGCACCTTGAAAAAACCAAAAAAATGAAAGCTATTAAAGAAAATTTTAATTTTCTCTTATATCCCAAACAATAAATGTCTCTCCCTTTGTAAGTTACCAGAGATTTGCTGTAACTGGAACATTAATGAAAACTGACACTTACTGTGGAGACAACTTTTGATAGATCTCCTGTCGTTCTCTGTAACAGATGACATTTATCCTTATATCCTTGGCAAACAAAGACGGTACAGTAGCTTTATAAAGGCATGTTGACAGTGGAAACTATTCCTCTCACTCAAGCAAAAAGATCAAAGTACATCTGTTTTTAACACCAAAACCAGCCGCTAATCAGAAAACTTTATGATGTGCTGCATGGTTGTCATAGCAGTCCTCTGATGTGCTGAGACTCCATTTGCAAACGCAATATAGAACAGAAAACACATTGGTTTTCAAATATGAACTTTGCTTTAGCGGTTATTGCAAGAAATTAGTCAGCTGTCATCTAGACCTTGACAGTCTCTGAATTTGCACTTATGCTTCAAGGCTGCTTTTAACAGAAGTTAATCACATTGCTTTGATGGGCAACATTTAATACGAGTGCAGTTCATTATATTTAATGAGATAGTTGATTGAAAGAAATACAAGGACTTGCAGAACAAAAGTACCAAAGACAGACAGAATAATTCTCATGAGGGAAAATAATTTCCCAACCATACGGCATCCCTCGACAGATGGTCCAGGGAGAGCTTAGCATTTTTTTTTTTTTACAGCGAAAACCTCCAGAGCATCACCCACTCTGTTGATGACACCAAATAGCACCCAATTCACTACTGACCTGATTCTGCAACCCAGAGCAGCAGTTTACCTGAGCATAGCCTTCCCTGTCAGCTATATAAGCCACTCAGGCTTATCTAGGTTTCCGAAGAGTTTTGTCCAGGCCACATTAACCATATGAAAAAGGAATTTTTCTATACGCTGAGCCTGAATTATGCAGTGTAGTTGTGGATTTTTCAAAAAGTGAATATGATATTGAATAAAAGGCAGTGGAATTGCACTTATGTCCGCAGTAGTGGAAAAATGCTTCAGACATTGCAACCATATACAGGTGCTGGTCATAAAATTAGAATATCATGAAAAAGTAGATTGATTTCAGTAATTCCATTTAAAAAGTGAAACTTGTATATTATATTCATACATTACATACAAACTCATATATTTCAGATGTTTATTTTGTTTAATTTTGATGATTACAAATGACAACAAATGAAAATCTCAAATTCATCATACCAGAAAATTAGAATATTACTGAAGACCAATAAAAACAAAGGATTTATAGAAATGTTGGCCAACTGAAAAGTATGAACATGAAAAGTATGAGCATGTACAGCACTCAGTATTTAGTTGGGCCTCCTTTGGCCTGTATTACTGCAGCAATGCGGCGTGGCATGGAGTCGATCAGTCTGTGGCACTGCTCAGGTGTTATGATAGCCCAGGTTGCTCTAATAGTGGCTTTTAGCTCTTCTGAATTGTTGGGTCTGGTGTATTGCATCTTCTTCTTCACAATACCCCATAGATTTTCTATGGGGTTAAGGTCAGGAGAGTTTGCTGGCCAATTAAGAACAGGGATACCATGGTCCTTCAACCAGGTACTGGTAGCTTTGGCACTGTGTGCAGGTGCCAAGTCCTGTTGGAAAATGAAATCTGCATCTCCAAAAAGTTGGTCAGCTGCAGGAAGCATGAAGTGCTCTAAAGCTTCCTGGTATGTGGCTGCGTTGACCCTGGACCTCAGAAAACACAATGGACCAACACCAGCAGATGACATGGCACCCCAAACCATCACTGACTGTGGAAACTTTACACTGGACTTCAAGCAACGTGGATGAAGTGCCTATCTTCTTTTCCTCCAGACTCTGGGACCTTGATTTCCAAAGGAAATGCAAAATTTACTTTCATCAGAGAACATGACTTTGGACCACTCACCAGCAGTCCAGTCCTGTTTCTCTTTAGCCCAGGCAAGACGCTTCTGACGCTGTCTGTGGTTCAAGAGTGGCTTGACACAAGGAATGCGACAGCAGAAACCCATGTCTTTCATACGTCTGTGTGTGGTGGTTCTTGAAGCACTCACTCCAGCTGCAGTCCACTCTTTGTGAATCTCCCCCACATTTTTGAATGGGTTTTGTTTCACAATCCTCTCCAGGGTGCGGTTATCTCTCTTGCTTGTACACTTTTTTCGACCACATCTTTTCCTTCCCTTCGCCTCTCTATTAATGTGCTTGGACACTGAGCTCTGTGAACAGCCAGCCTCTTTAGCAATGACCTTTTGTGTCTTGCCCTCCTTGTGCAAGGTGTCGATGGTCGTCTTTTGGACAACTGTCAAGTCAGCAGTCTTCCCCATGATTGTGTAGCCTATAGAACTAGACTGAAAGACCATTTAAAGGCTTTTGCAGGTGGTTTGAGTTAATTAGCTGATTAGAGTGTGGCACCAGGGGCCATCAATTTTGAACCTTTTCACAATATTCTAATTTTCTGATATGATGAATTTGAGATTTTCATTTGTTGTCATTTGTAATCATCAAAATTAAACAAAATAAACATGTGAAATATATGAGTTTGTATGTAATGTATGAATATAATATACAAGTTTCACTTTTTAAATGGAATTACTGAAATCAATCTACTTTTTCATGATATTCTAATTTTATGACCAGCACCTGTAAAGCATAAGCCCTAATATTCGTCATGTTTTGGCAAGGGCAGGAGGCTACCCTCGGTCCTTCAATCTATTTTCTACATTTAATGTTGACATGTGAAGTTTATTCCTGTCTATCCTTTGTGCTCTTTTTTAATATCCCACAAAGTTTTATAGGGACTTTATCACAGAGTTTCTCTTTAGGGACACATTGTAACTAATTTGGCTTTTTATTTTCAAAAACTGACATTTGTTTAGTAATTATGTTTTCTAATCCTAAATGAAAGTATTCCCATAATTGTTTATGGAGGACTAGGTGGCAGTGTACCCAATGAAAGATGCCATATGTCACCATCTTTAGTTATGCTAGCCAAAAACTGACAGGTGTTCAAGATTTGCATTTCAGCTGTAAAAGAACAATTGTTCTTTGGGAAGGTGGAGAAAAACAAGCAGAGACGACCAAAGATCATTCCATTGGCTGTTTTCTTTTGAAATGGAGGATCATATATACTCTTAACCGATTTCTTTGTGAAATCCGATTTTTTTTATTGCGTTGCCATTCACATTTCCAAATATAAGCAACTTGTACTTGATCTTCTGTGTGAACCGCATTAATGCAACCTAAGTGTCCCGCATGAGCAGTATAGGACACATATATATATATCTCAATCAATCAAGCAACTTTATCGTCAACTAGTATCGAGATTTTAGTTTCAGTACAAAGCCATCATCACAATACATCACATAAACTGGAGGAGGAATGGTTTTACTGAGGCCATGCATGCCGCAGAACACTGCGTTTGGCTCATTCTTATGGCTTCCGAGGTTTCCACCAGTTACCTGGCTTCCCATGTGGTTACCTATAGCGCTGCCTTTAAGTTATATATGTATGTATGTATATATCTGTAGTTGCCTAGTAAGAGTTTTTTGACTTTTACAGAAAGGTAAAGCAAAGTGTTTTCCCACTAGTTGGATAGAACACTTAATGTACCTGAAGCTATAAATGTGAAGCAGAACGTTGTAAGGCCAAGACACCCTTATAGTGATAACCACTCATTGCTGGAAATGCAGACCTATTTCCCTAATTCACTGCACTAAAATGTAATTCATAAGTCTTATGTAAAGCATCCCTTTTACTTTATTGGTTCAAGCACATGTTTAAAAGCCTACACTTATCTTACATGAACAGCATTTTTCTTGCCAGGCTTTAAATTTCTGTATTATTGAGTGCTTGTTTTGGGACCTTTACCCAGGCTAAGGGTAGGAATAAAAACATGATACATTATATTGTAACACTGAACCTTCTCAACAGAGAATTTAAACATTGATAATACAATCTGGAAGGATATTTTTATCACTAAATAAATAGAAGGGAGTAAAAACAAAGACAGGGAGATGGAGAAGTAATTTGATTTCATTAATATATAATATAATTTAAACTCTGTAATCAAAAAATGAAAGTGTATTGCATAAAGGGAAGCCCTTTTCAACAATATTTTTAATTTCTTTTGAAGTTGACCCCTAATAAACTTTGAATATTATGTTTTAAACTTAAGCCTGGAAATTGCTTAAGATAGTTATGCATTTATTCCATAGAAAGAAATCCAGAAACCTTTCCTTGTTGTTTTATTATCTGTGTAACTGTAAGTGTAACCAAACATTTCCCAGTTTCATATACTGCAGTCCTTAAAAAAAATATATTAATAAATAACCCAGAGGATCAAATGGTCACACAACCCATTTGATCCTGTTGTTTTCCAGATTTTTTTAACATAAAATTACAATTGATTGTTTCAAAACCTTTGTTTTTATATGAGGGAAAAAGTGCAACTGCTAAATTCTCAATATAAGGAACATTTGTTACTTCTGTGTTGTTTACTTTGATCTGAAACTGTAGGGACTTTCAGTGAATAATTTCTGTTCCGCTCCACTACTAGATGGTGTTTCTTAAGCTTCAAGGGTTTTTGCTAATGGATATAGAGGGTTTTTAGTATGAAAATGTGTTTTTATCTTCATTTTATATTTTGGGATTCCTATTTTAATTTGATAAGGTGGAAAGGTTTAAAATGACAGATTACTAATATTCTGTCACAGTTTTGAAATCCCCTTAAGTACATGTTTCATTAACTACATATAGATGGAGTCCTAATGGTTTTGTGGTTTTAGTGATTAACTTGGATACAGGGTACCCGCTTGCATCAAGAAAGGATATCTGATGTAAAAGCTTTGCCAAGTCTGTGAGTAGATCATATTGACTACCTTAGCCAACCAAGGATGTATTAAACGTCTTCAAATCAGCTGATCACAAATCAATCATGTATTTGTATTTATCATGTCAATGTTAAAAATCTTAGAAGCATCAAACAGAACAGTGTTGGCAAAGCCAACCATTAGTAAGACCCAGGTGACAAGCTGTATAAGCAGCTTATGATTACAATTTATGTTTTTTTTTAACAAATTTCTATTGTTATACATTTAAGTAATTTTAAACGCAAGTGTCATATCATCAGGTACTCGGATGTTAATTGCAATATTAACTCCCCTGTTTTTTTCTTTAATTCACAAACCAAAATTTATTTCTATCAAGTAAAAAAAAAAAAAAACAGATCCACTTTATGTGTTGATCAAGGTCCTGATTTTGCAATAATATTAAGTGAGCATAAAAGGTTTTTGTTTTTGCTTCAGAAAAGAAAGCTTAAAACAGCTCTACACTAGATTACTTTCAAAGGTGCAAGCTGAAGCTTTTTTGTTGGCTTCTAAGTCCTCCTGGGCACCTTAAAACATTGAACATAAAAGTAGCACATCCAGAGTCTGATAAAAGTAGAGGTGTTTTGCTGGAAGACTGACTGAAAACCTTCCAAAACAAGTACTAAAAGACCTGGCTACAAATAATGTTTACATGCCTTGATATATATTCCATAGCAGCAGAGTGCCAGCCAGCTTGGCACCTTTCCTTCATTAATACTTGGAGAGTGATACACAACTAAAATGAAGAGGTAATGCTGCTGAAAGCCAGTCTAATGTGTCTTAAAGCATCTTTAAAGAAGGTATATCATTTGAAAATCAGGTGATCTTTGACAAACTTACAGAAAAAACAAATAGTTTGGCCTTTAAAGTAGATAATGGAACACATATCTGTTTTTCCTCCCTCTCTCTCTGTCTCTCTCTCTCTATTTTTGTTAATCAGAGCGCGAGGCTGCTGCCAAATCCCAAGCATAATCTATGTCCTTGTCTTCCTCTGGATACTGTTGACCCTATACACTTTTAAGCACTGCAGTGTTTTGTAACTAGATCAACAGCCAGAACGGCACTCGGGCAGACAGATGGACTATCAGGTGCAAGCCCACATTGTCAGCATGCTCTGAATTTCCTCTGAAGAGTCTGTCAGTAATTATCTGCATCCTGTAGGTGTTAATATATGCTGTGGTCCTATACCGAGGTGGCAAAGTGCTGTGTGAATGCTAATCCAAGTTATCTCAATTATCTGCTCTGTTGAGATGATTTGTGTAGAAAATGACATTATGCCAACCCGAGGTGATTTGATAATACGAGTGGACTAGGAACACACTGAGCAAATGCTGTAACAATTTATCTAATTGACAGACTATGACTCATTTCGCCTGGCACTTCATTTCAATTACTAAGTCAGAGTCCCTGGTAGTGCTGGCAACTGCTAAACAGCGGGTTTAAGTCGCCCCCCGCGAACTGTATAACTGGGAGTTTAAATTTGGTAAATTCTGAAACAACTCCAGTTTTACTAAAAGAATAGAGGTATCGTTCCTGATCTAAGCCCTTACTTAATTTC
Organism: Cyprinodon tularosa; assembly: GCF_016077235.1. Lineage (NCBI taxonomy): Eukaryota > Metazoa > Chordata > Actinopteri > Cyprinodontiformes > Cyprinodontidae > Cyprinodon > Cyprinodon tularosa. Next base: position 4,970,396 of record NW_024037781.1, on the reverse strand, counting down.
AAATAGTCATGTTTAGAATAACGATCATTCTGAAAACTTCTTTACTATTATGTAATGTATTTAGCTATTAAACTGCTCTCACAAACATTATAGTTTGCTAATTTGACTGAATGTCTTCCTTTTTTTCTTTTTTTTTGTACCGACCTGGTGTATATGTTGCTGTAGCTCTATAATGCTAATGGTTGACTTAGGCTGGTGCTTAAAATCAGTTAACAGGTGAAATGACGGAGACACATTGGACACAGCTTTTATAGGATCAACATCAACAACTGTGTGAACACAATAATTCCCAGTCAACTTTCCTGTGTTATTGCCATTGAAGGAAACAGGAGTACCTGGGGAGGGTCCATGTGGACACATGACATGATCCCTCTTTTTTCTATTTTATGTCAGTTTAGTTGTTTTTATATCATATTTAAAATGTAAAAACTAATTACAAATGTATTTTGTTTTTTCCAGCTCAATTATGTGTCAAGTGGATTACAGAGCAGGTGTCTTCTTTTATTGAATAAAACCAATATGTTATTTTTTCTTTTTTTTTTATTATGTAACTGTAGCTAATTATGTAACTTGTTAGCTTGCCTTTTTCCTTTTCTCTGCAAGGATACCTCATAATACTTTTGCTGAACTGTTCAACTCAAAGAAATAAAAATAGCTACATGAATAAAAGTATAAGACCAATAAATTTTCTCTTTTTCATTTTCTAAACAGTGGGATTTGCACAACCCAGCCAGAAATTTCAAATTCTTAAAAGAGTTTTCAAAAAAATTATCATCTGGGCACAAAAACAGAGGTCAACAAAAAAATCTTCAATTCAGGTACTAACTTAAAGAAATCAAGCACAAACTGACTGATCAACCAAGACATGAGGGAAACTTAAATAGTTGCTGATCAGACCACTGTTGACACACAAGGGGGATAACTGACTGACAAACTAGCAAACAAGTACACTTAATTAAACATATAAATACTGGCCAGACAATAAGTACTTTTTAAATTTGACAAATTAACAAAACTACCCGAAACTAAGAATATCTAAACAAATGATAAACAAATTTCCTTCCCATTACAACAAATGGTTTGACCCGCTGATTAGCCTGCAACGACCAATTGAGAGGAAAGCTGGAGCTCATTGCAGCCCTCCAGCAGCAGATCCAAAGGAAACTGGCAACTCGAGGAGAAAGAAATGAATCAATTGCATTTTAACAAAGATCTAACAACCTGACAAATAAAGTCAACTTAAAGTCAGGCTAAGGAAAATATTTGAAATGTGCAACTCATTTTGAAAATAAAAAATATAAAAGACAGAACTACTGATGGTGCTTTTGTGAGCGATGATTTCATGTACTTATTCTTTTTTGTATCAATAGAAGAAATCCTGTAATTAAAATCTTTTTTTTCCCTTTATCTTTCCATTAATTTAAAAATCATTATCATTAATAATGTGTGTTTTCTATATCTACTTTCTATTCTTCTAAATATCAGACAGTGACAGCCGATGCCTGTTTATACCAAGTTCCCTTTTGCTGGGGGGTTATATCCATAATTTGGGAAGCCTTTTTTTTTCTTCCTCTGGAGCCATATGCTTTAACTGAATTGACTGAGAAAAAAAGAATGAGTAGTGTTGTGTGAATCAGCATAACATGATCAATTGTATTTGACTTTATTGTATGATTATTTCTCTTGAACTAATCTGCAGGTAATGAAATCAGAATATGACTATCTGCTGTGCATGACTAGTGCAGCACATGTTTAGGCTGCTTATACTATTGAGCTTTACATTAAAGGTCTTCTGACTGACAGAACTACCACTATCTGATTATTTCTGCTTTCCTCCATAAAGTCACAGGAGACACTTGAAAGCCTCTATGAAACACAGAATAATTTAAGTGGTTTATTTATCATCCTCACGGGGGTTTCCATATCACTGTCCATATATTCTGCATATTTAAGTTTGCAGAAATATATTATGAGGATATCTTTAGGCATAGAAGCTCTTTTTGATTTCCAGGCATTAATTATGTTACCATTTCTATTCCTCATGAGGCCCACATACCAGCACTCTTGAAGTGGTCTTATTGGATACTCCATTATGTGTCTCTTTTTTTTTGGATCACTCTCTTCTTAAAAAACAAATGCAAATCAGTTCAAATTAAATTTGCATTCTAAATAAACATCTGGACGGTAATGTCGCTGCGTCCTTATATTCTGGTCCAGCACAAGGTTTATAGAGGCTACTTATTTTAGTTCCAGGATGTCTTGTTGGAAGCGAGCCCAGGCAATGGTCATCAGCCCACTGGTTTGGCAAAGCACTCCCGTGAGCTGTAGCACAGCTCAAAATGTGAATCCATAGATCACAGCCAGAAGAAAAAAGAAAAACGGAATAGGGCTGCTTTAGCTTGCACCATTGTGCAATTAATTCAGGGAATTAGAAGTTCATCTGAAAGCACAGAGGATTTTTACGTGATTAGACTACTGGAAAAACAGCCTTATTTCTATTCTAAGTTCAGATGCAATCCTGGTTTTGATATAACAGTTCATGTTAATTTAAATGCATCTTTCAGATGTACTGATGAGAGGATTATAGGAAGGTTGTTACTCAGTAAAAAGGAAATATGTGCAAAAAGAATAAAGTAGAATGCTTTATATAATGTTTAAGCATATCCAAAGGTGGAAATAAATGTCCCTCTTTAGCCTTGTGATAGCATAGCAGGACCTGTATGTATTGGGAGTAAAGAACATGGATTTTTCTCTCTAACCTCCCCGTCTAGAGGAATGCCTGCTACCATCAGAGGCTCCTCTTCCCTGCCCACTCAAGGTCTGGCAGCTCATTAAGTTCTATTTGCTATCACGTGTGTGAGTTTGCCTGCAGGAGATTTAAGTCTTTCCAGTTCCTTTTTTTTTAGGCAGAGAAAGAAAGGTTCTGTTCATTCTTTTTATATGCTGGTAAACCTTGGATGACTGTGTCTGCACAGTGACAATTTATGCATGGGTGTATTCACTTATTTTATACAGCTCGGCTTGCATCACTCGCCAGCTTTTTTACTCCCACCTGAACCTCCTGGATTCTATTTTCTGACTCTTTACCTCAGTTATGCTTTCTGGTCTGACACATTTGAATTTCCATGAAGGCTTGCAGAATTATACAGGTTCTCTGTGACAGGAAGTCATACTGTAGGCCTTGTGGACTAAATAAATCTGGTTTTGTCACTGATATGCTGACTTTTTTTTCCTTCTGGGAAGCATATCTGATTCACACATGTACATTTAAACCGAACATCATTCATAACCCCAGTGGATTATGATTTAAAAGGATTTCATTTCATCAATATTATAAGCTTATTTTCCCATTAAAAGGAAAAACAAACTTGTATTTAAATGTGATTTAATAATGCTGTGCATAAAGTGTTTATCATCTTCTCAAATAATAAATGCACTGTGTGTCCTGAGCTCGTAACATCATCAGCGACCACTTACACACCCACCATGGAATGTTTTCCCTGCTGTCCTCTAGGAAGAGGCTTTGCAGCACTCGCTGCAGGACCAGCAGATTCTGCAACAGCTTCTTTCCCACTGCCATCAGACTATTGAACTGTTGAAACTCTAATCAAGATTTGAAAACATCATATTTGCACGACCTGGTTGCACTTGTTGCACTACCAGCCATCCACAACAAGCCAACTTTTTCATAATCCCTTTAAATAAAATCCCTTTAATGTTCTACTGCATTTTGCACTATATTTATGTATCTGCACTGCATTGAACCTTTCCATGTCAATGTCTTTTGCATCATGTCCCTAAACTGGTTTTTATTTTCTCCTACACTGTTTACATTCTGATCACTGCTGCACTTTATAAATAGAAATTTTCATCTTTGTGTTAAAAAGCTGTATGCATAGAACTTTCATTTTGTATACACTTGGTGTATACAAAATGAAAATAAATCATCTCTAAGCCTAACATTTTCTATATACTTTCCCTGAATAAAAACATATCAGTAATTTAAAAAGTTAGCTCTAAACCTACATATGAATCATTCTAGGGATAATGTTAGCTTACTTTGATGAACTAAAACTCTAACGAAGAAAAAAAATGTAAAAAAATGTTTAATTGATCTGAATAAAGGGGTTTTTATATTCACTATAAACAAAAAAGAATTTTCTCTGACCACCGTCCTTTAATGTGCTGCCTTGAAAATGTGTCATGAAAATAAAACATTCCAGTGAGGTTTTACATTATGTTCTAAAACTCTTTCACAAACTTAACTACTGTTCTTTTTTTTGTATTCTGATATTTAAAAAAAGCTCTAACTGCAGACAAAGGGTCAACAGACTTGTAAGCACCTACACAAAGTGCTATTTAATATTTGCAGCATTTTGTGACATTTTTCTTTGTTCTGCTATAAAATCTGCACACATTATCCCCACTTTGACTTTTTCAAAAGCAACCAACAAATCAAATGCATTGCGTTTTCAAGGCTGTAAAATAAAAGCCTACAACAGTACTTGGAGCTTGTAGTTATTTCCCTAATCAGGCTGCAGCCATTATGTTTCAAACATTGCATTGTTTGTCACAACAGAATCAATTAGTTTCCCTTGAAACAGCCTCGGCCTTGGTGCACGGCACACTGGCTAAAACACAGCATTTAGCAGGATTGACCCTCGTCTGATCGAATTCAGAATCGGTGGCGTGCCTCCTCTATCGACCTCCAAACTCAACAGTTTCAAAAGGGCTGCGAGATAAACTGCTGCATGCTTTAGAAAAAGCTTTTCACTGCCGATTTCTCTTAAAGTTTTGATCAGAGGCAAACAAGGCAGGGTGTTTCTTTATCTTTAAGTTCAGCTATCTCTTTGAGAATTGTCCAAGCAGTATGCATCACTGTTCGGCGCAGCACAGAGGAATGCAGCGTGCTATCGTGAAACCGTCCAATCCCTTGTGAAGCGAGACTGGGACTGATTTTCCTGGGAGGCAGATAGACAGACATGTGAATAGGGATTTAAAAATAAGAAACTGAACAGGAAATTCAATCATTTCTCTCCGCTTGTGCTTTATGTGTGGGCCTGATTCACATGGGGAATGAAAAGACTTGTCTCTCTCGACTGGAGCTTAGAAAGTAGGTGCAAAACTGTGTTAAGATCTTAACAATGTAAACACATGTTTACTTTTTTATCCCACCAGCCTGCACAGAAATGTGAAAAATACAATACCATCCAGGCCTGTCTGTGTAAAACTTAAACAATTTGATATTCTGTAATATTTAGATGAATTATTGACCTTTGCTTCGATCGCTGCTTACCAGACACAACACACTAGTCTTACTCTTACAAAGTCAAGAACAGACTCGGATGCAAACCACACATTTAGTGCTGTTGAGGTAGGTGGACAGGATATCATACTCCTCTGCACTTTGGCACAAACTGTACTTATATGTACAAAACACATTACATAAGAAATTAATACTTAAAAACCCACACAGGAGAAATTATCTAGAAAGTGCAGGCGGCTGAAGTGCATTTTGCCACTTTTCTATACGAGGCAGGTAGCGGTTGGTACAAGGTTAAGCGAGGTTGCATTGGTCACAGCATGCATGCAGTCGGCTGGAGAGGAGCCAGAGGCGGCGGTGTGATTGGTGCCTGAACAAATGTGAAAGGAAAGAGATTCATGGTCCTGCATCCTCAACTTAAGTTGACTCCACATCGGCTTGACACATAAGGCCAAACTTCAGAAGAGGAGACGCGACTCATTGAGACTTTATGCTAAAACAAAAGAAGAACAGTGGAAATGCAATGTACTTAAACTGACTGTGGGAGGCTGGGAAAAAAGCACTGTTTGGACTAGTCTGTACATGTGGTGAAGTGCATGAATATTACAAGAAGAAAGAAGGGTTGAGTTAAAATGACAATTTGGTTTAACAATATGCTCACAAAAAACTTTTTTTATTCATTTTTTTATATAATCTAATATATCTTCAAGTTGGTTTGTTGTTGAAGCCCACCTTAAAACCCTTTTTTATATAGTTACTGCTGTAGTTGTGCATTCAGAGTTATGTTAATTATGAATCCCATTTTCCTATATATATTCTTTGTATATTTTATTGCCTATACCAGACAATTAAATCAGTTACAGGGATTTATTTCTATTTCACTGACTGCACCATATGAGCAACTAACCACAATTTGTGAAATAAGCTTTATTTTAAAGCAGCATAAGTTTGATTTAATGTTATTTGACGTGCTGTTATGTGTCTATAGTATAATATCAAATCAGTCTACCCTTTATCTTCTTATCTCTGAGATGAAAAAGTGTTTTACCATAATTGCATTCACTGAATATTTAATCTTTTGTTTGAAAAAGCTCTCTAAGCCCAAAATATATTATGGCTGGAAAATCCTGTGGCTGAACAGCTATTGAAATACTCACACAGATCTGTGGCACAAACGACCACCTAACTTCCATGTCTACAGTAAATGCTTAAAGGTGGAGGATTAAGGAAATGCATGCACAAGCCAATTGCTCCTCGTGCACGCTCTGTTTAAAAGCAGCTATTCTCATAGCTCATACAAGGTAACTGTGCCTGAACATCCGCTCTAACCCCTAAATCCCTCAATCACTAAGTACAATGGGGACTATATAGTGAAATTTATAGCGAACTCAGTTAACTGACCGTTCAGACAGATGACCTCCTTATTTTGCTCCTCTGGTAATGTAACTCCTCCTTCACTGCCTATTCTGAGGCCTTTCTCTTCTTCTCATACAATTCGTAGACACTTTTTCTTTTACGTTCCTCTGCCAATTTCAAAGAACCGTGGAGAGAAAGGTGAGCTTCAATGACTGTCTGAAATCATAGCTCACCACAGATGTGTGGTTTTTAAATAGTTTACAAGACAATCTTGCATTTGAATTCAGGTTCCCTGTCCTTCTGGAAGACTAACCTCAGTCCCAGTCTACTGTGTTCTGAAAATAATCCTCAAAGTATGATGCTTTTATCATTGTATGACATTTTTCTAGAATTTCTTTTGTTTTTTTTGTTTGGTTTTTGCAAATACTCCATAAATGCCAGACTTCTGGAGGCCTCTGGATTACGTTCATCATTGTCAAATATCACCACATGTATTGAAGATACTTATTCTTAAAATATCATGGCACATTTTCCTTTTTTTTTTAGTTTTCCTTTCAAAATATTCCTTCAAAGAAACAATGCTAATGGCTCACAATTGACTTCTTCAAGAGGACATTTCCTTTTTTTCTCTGTTGCTCCGTTTTCATAGCTTTTTGTAAATCAGGAGAGAAACCAGCACAATCTGCATCAGTAATTTAAATTTCTGCCAATGATATTGCATTTGTGGCATTAATCACATCATGGTATGTTAGTCTGATATATTAAGTAAATGCTAGTTCTTTTCTTTTATCTAAATTTAAGTAAATGAAAGAGCTATGGGAAAATTAAGCCAATTTCAGTGGATACAAAGAAGATACAATAGTCCTGTCAGATTCTCTTGGCTTTTTTCGCCCTAATTACAACTTGTAATGCATTATGTTAATAATACGTGGCCTTTGTGAGTATTTGCTGATTAAAAATCCTCCCATGCTGCCTTTTGAACTGGTGGAAATCTGAAAAGCTACTCCTAAGAAAGATTGTTCATGTTGTAAATGTTTTTGAAATGCATGCCCTTGTGACTTGATCAAACAGTTGGTTTCAAATTATCAAAGTAAAAGCCCTTCAGTCGGAGAAGCTGTTTTGCCGAGGAGCGCATTATTAAGGAGAGGGGCCCTCTTCAAACAAAAGCTTTCCAAAGATGTAGAGAGAAAAGCAGAGGATGTAGGAGGTTAATGGTGATAATGCTTTGAAACATTGTCAGTTTGTTGTTTCTATCCAATGAGATTCCAAGGCTAAAATTTTGGGGATCTTACCCTCTCCTCCGTTTCTATGAAGAGTGACTTTTTCCCTTATGTTGTTCCAGTTATTTTGTTATAAAATGACCCAAATTCTCAACAATGTGCTCATGGATTAGAATGGTAAGCAGCCAAATGCATTGTCGATTTTGGATGTTATTTGGTTGACAAGCAGACCAATCAAGTGATAGTGATTGGATTTGTAATGAGAATGTACCGCAGGCAATAATTGGAAGCGTGGTGTGAAAAGCATGCACTTGAGTTTCTATGAATCTGCACAGTGAGACGATGCAAAATGCAGTAGAGGTCTGTTGGCTGAATATATTAGTCCTCCAAAACTCTGAAATCCACACCAGGAAACTAAGTTGGTTCTTAACACACCTTTCTGACTCCTATCTACTGTTACACCCCTGTTAGCTCATTAAGACAGTGACAGAAATTGAGACAACCCCTTACTTTATCTATTCTCTGCTTTTTTTAATCATGGCAGATTCCTTTGTAAACATCAGGTGGGCTGCTACTATCAGCAACTTTCATTATAGATGATAAGTTGGGCCTATTATAAGTATTTAGTTGTGTTTTGAGACATAGCCATGGGTCCAACCTTTACTCTGTTTATGCACTCTTTCGAGATAAACCCCAGCTAAGAGCTCATCAAACTATTTCTGAGACAGATAGGATCATGGTGGTAGTTTACCTATACATTTTCTTATACTGTATAGAAAGTACTTGTGGATCAATGCTTTCATGTTCCTTCTGTGTGTCTGCTTCTCTCTCCTCAAACTCCCTGTTGGCCTTGGCAGTAGACTTGTCACACTGATCCTGGTTCTTATGGAGGTTTTTTCCTGTGAAAAGGGAGTTTTTTCACTTTACTGTTGCTACATGCATGCTTAGTGTGATGGACTGTGTTGAGTAAATGAACCAATGCAAGCAGCTGTCTGCTGTCACCACATGCCCACTGAGGAGGAGAGGAGGCTAACTTGATGGCATAAGCTTGGTTTCTTTAAAAAATGTTTGACTTGTCTACCTGAATGATTTGACTGAATAGTCTCTTTAAAGTGTCTTAACATGTGATGAGAGGTGAGTTTTCCCAATAACAAAATATCAGTCAAATTGAGATTTCAACTTACTTCGAGATTTTTAGTCTACATTTTTAGTCTGCACCATTTCATTTTTTCTTCTGTTTATTGGATAGATTTGGGTGATACTAACTGTTCGACTGGTTATGGTAAAAGGTGAATGGTCTGTGCTTATATAGCACTTTTTCAAGTCAGAGGACTTGATCAAAGCACTTTACACCACATTCAGTCACACACTAATGGTGTCGAGCTACACAGCTTCCCTCTGGCTCACTGACAGAAGCGAGGCTTCCTTACACAGATGACACCAGTCCTTCTGACCACCATTAGTAAGCAATGCAGGTAAAGTGTTTTGCACATGGACATAATAACACTGAATGCCAGAGCCTCAGGTTAAAGGGGGGAATCATCCATCACCACTGTCTAACATTTTATTTTAGAACAAGTTCTGTTGTGAGTATGGACACTTTTGTTTGATATCAATCACATAACTATCGGTAAGCAGAGACTGCAGTTGCTTAGGGGCCCCCAAACTCTTACTGGGCCCCATCACTGGCACCTTGTAGGCCCTCTACGCAATTCTGGACTAGGACGTCTCTTTGCAGATGTAATGATGCAAAAAATTCCTCTTAAACCCACCTGATACTAGATTGACTGACCGAACCATATTTATACCGCAACACATGCCAGATTTCAACATGATGGTGAGCTGTTTAAACATGACAGCAATAGCAAAGCAGACAGCGGTAATTCTAATTACTATGTTAATAAGTGTGTATAGGTCATTAGACAGTTGGTAAAAAATGCACTCCTATAATATGTTTCGAACCGCAATAAAGATCTTAAAAGAATTATGTATTTGAGTATTTTATATATATATATATTTTTATTTTTTTATTATTTTTTTATTTTTCTTACGGGCCTGTTGTTGTGTCGTTACGCCATTGTTTGATCTGACATATTGCAGAGTCAATAATAGGGGAGGATTTCTTTTTTCTGCCTCTTTTTAGACTTGTCAAACATATAATTCTCATCTTTTTGTTGGCTATTTATTTTGTGCTTGTTTTTTGCTTCTCCTTTGAGCTTTCCGTTATGGTACTGTGTTCTATTAAGGCAACACAAATGCTGGTATAAACTGGAGTGCTGATGGCTGCAAAATGTGCTCAAATCATCAGTCCTCTAGTAGTGTTAGATAGTGGCTATCAGCTGTTTGCTCTTATGTAGGGTTTGTTTGCCTTCGATCTTGTACCGTGCATTATCATAAAACATGTTTACTTTGTTCTTCTCTGTCTAAACTCCATTCTTCCAGAATGCATAGTAGCCTGGTGGCCTTTCAAGAAGTATTTATTTTTTTCTTCTAATTTCACTTCGATAAAATTCATTATTTTTCTATTATCGACGCAAGGTCTGACCTTTAGTTAAAATTGTCAAGATGTCGACTGCGTTGAAGATTGTCAACCATCCTTCATGTTTTACATTTGAACATAACTGTCCTTGCAAGAAAATAATGGATGCCAAATTGTTAAGAAATGTCCTCTTAACCCACCCCCAAACAATTATTGAAGATTACTGGTGATGCTTTTCTTCACTAGATGAACCAGGTCCATTAGATAAGCATAAACTATTTAACTAACCAGATATACTTGTAGAACAGTTGTTTTTACTATAATTATGTTGAGTTACATCTACCTTTATCTTTTTAATGGACTTTGTTGTTATTTACTGTATCCCCTTTTTCTGATGCAAGTTTTTTCACTTTTATCTTAGACTTTATTTCTTTTTTTTACACCCATTTGTTAAAAAATTCAAATGCAGAATTTCTGCATGGTGCAGTACATAAATTAAAAATGCCAAATTTCAAAATTAAAGACATGACTACTTTCAAACTTCCAGCAGAGAAGATGGATTCTGTTACATAAAAGAGGATTCCAAGAAGCTGTCCCCTATAAATATTAGTTTGCTCTTACTGTAAGTGCTTTTCGAGTTACAAAGACCTCAAAGAGTGAGAGGCTCTGAGGATTTTTATTGCTGTAATAAAATGGTTTAAGGATGGAGGAAATCATGTAAAGACTTATGCACCAGATCAAGAATGATTTCAGTTTTTGCTTTCTTTACCGAGAAGCCTCAGTCTTATTCTGCATAACATGGCAAATACACAACAAATAAATTCACCCTCCTCACATACTGTATAAATCTTTCACTCTTCTCAAACCAACAAATCCTTGTGTTTTTCATGCATTAAATAAAGCCTGTTTCCTTTCTTTTTTCAGCTGTGTTCTTTACTTTAAAACAAAAACAGACACTGACGGGAAAGCTTAAGATGGAAAAGTTTAATAGTAAAAATTTTATATGTGGTACTTTTTAGGTTAACTGCAGCCTCTGCAGGCTGAATAATGCATCTATTAGTGTCTTTGAATCAGAGCCCTTTATCTTCTTTTTTTTTTGCAAATGGAATTTTATTTGTTTCTGTCTTTGCCCAATCAAACAACATTGCCCAATCAGAAAAAGACATGAACGTTCCTTTCCCTTACTTAAAAATCCCAAACACATATAATTTAAATTAATAATGTCTTTCAATATTTAGTTCAGGAGGACAAGGGATAATGAGCGCAATAACAGTTTTAGTATTTACGATAGACCTTTTTAGAGGAGCTATATTTCACTTTTGAGTCATGTACAGGGCTTTCTTATGATTTAACAGTTTAATATCATCGCTGCCTCTTTATATCAAAGCGAGAGTCGCACAGCCATGCAATCAGTATTCAGTTATTCAGGGATATGAGGCTCTACCTGCATATCCTAAGGACCTTTATAGAAGGTAGCATGAGGCTGTGGGCAGGCATCCCACGGCTGCCAATGACCTCCAGCTACAGGGACACATCTTCACTAAAACATCTGTTTATTTTTCATTTGATTATCATAGAAGTTTCTCCCTCTATTTTAACAAATGGCTCTGTTTCCACTTCAGGTTTTCCAGTCTGTTGCAACCAGGCGTCCAACTGGTCATAAATATTTTTTTTATTTTTTTCAATGATACAGTGCATGTTAAGGATGGAGGTCTTGCATATTTAAGACATCCAACCACATTCATCCCCAAATTTGATTCCATTCATGTCACAGGAAAACAGGCTACATTATGTTTTGAGCGGGTGCTTTAAATGTTTAAACATATGTAAATATTTGGTCTAAGATATTTCTTTAATACGGCTAAACGTGTTTTATCTACACCTTCTTGAAAGTGAGCCAATATTAAAAGTAAGGCCTCATGTGCAATTTTTTTGCCATTTAAAAAAAATAAATAAATCTTGTATAGAGATTTGTTACACACACATTTTCATATTTCAAGCTTTTATATTTGTTGTAATCTTATGATTATGGCTTACAGGTAAGGGAACCCCTAAATTCATGTCTCAGGGTATTAAAATATCATCTTAGACCAATCGAATAAGGACGCTTTAGGCACTAATTCAATTTCTATACACTCTATACTTGTTTAGGCCTCCACTTTTCTAAATTACTTCATAAATGCTCCATGCCACAGAGGCGAACAGGCTGTATCAGTATAATGGAAGCCCAGATTACTTTGATAGCTGCCTATAGGTCATCTGCCTTGTTGGGTGTCTCTCATCTTCCTCATGAAAACAGCCTGCAGGTTATCAATAGGTTAGGTTAGAGGAGTCTTCTGGCCAGTTGAGAACAGGGACTTTATGGTCATTGAAATTGCTTTTGGTATTTTTGACAGTGTGGCAATTTATTTTAATCTGAAAAAAAGACTTTGGTAAATAGCCTGTATTTATATAGCCCCTTCTAAAGTCAGGAGACTCTAAAGAGCTTTACGATATTTAAACATTCACTCACACATTCACACACAGGGAAGACATTCCTGACATTGTGTCTAGTTCAGGATGCTTGATGTGAAGAATGCAACATTGTAGCTTATTTCTGGGTAATAGTCTGTGTGTTGTGGCTCTTGATGCACAGATTTCTGCTTCAGTCTTTGTAGAGCATCCCCAACTTCTTGAATGGATTTTGACTGACATTAAACTCATTGGTCAAGTTACAAACCTCAAAGTTCTGTGGATTTTGCTGTATTTGATGTGATAAAACCACACAAAGTTGTGTATAATGCGGAAGATGAAAAGAAATTATACATGGTTTAATTTTGTTTTAAATCCACATCTTAAAAGTTCTGCTTTTGAAGTCAGCCTTTGAAGTTGGCCTTCTAATTTAGCCCCCCCTCTCCAACCTCCCCTTCAATCTTGAGACTGACGTTTTGCAAAATCAATCATGCTAAGACAAAGGCTAAAGCTTGCTACATACTCTGCAGTTTCAGAAAAATGTGTTATTGATGCGACAAGAACTAGAACAAAAAAATTGTTTTTGCTTTTCTTAAATAGCAACACCCATTCAAATCCTGACCAATGGCACAGCTATTCTTGGACAAAGTATGAGAAAACAGTTCTGCCCAGCTGTGTTAAGACGAAGCAGCGAGAACCACCGAGACAGAGCTAAGAGAACAAAATAAAAACATTTTCTGTGTGAGCAAGAGTAGAAATCTTCAGGATGGATCATCAGTTCAGAGTATCAGAGAAAATACTCTCAATTGTATTAAGGACTTTAGTTTGACTAAACATCCTAACTCTTTAAGATTCTGTGATCATAGTAATATCATTCTAGCTGTATATTTTTGGTTTCTGTCGTGGAAGAAAGTGAACTTTCTCCCCAGTCTCGTCTTTCGCAGCCTCCAACAGGGTTTCTCAGCATCCCTGTCCCTGCTGCAGAGAACCATTCCACTAAGCGATTTTACGCTAACCCTTATTTGTTGCTGGTAGCTTTTCCTTCCTCTTTAGATTACAAAGAAAGGCTGGCTGCTGTTGTAATTCTTTCAACTTCTTTAATTCCTAAGAAAGCATATATTGAACACCTGTCCATGAAGGTTTTGCACAGACTCCCCACAATCTGAGATCCCGAAATGTAAGTGAAAAGTAAAAAATTCTATCTGTATGAAGAAAAAATCAAGATCACTCAAAGGATGGTGAATTCATGGTGATTAGGAGTATTTTTATTGTGATTTTGTTGACTGATTTTTCCACCTTATTTCTGAATCTTTGTAGATCCCCCAGAGTTATGTCTTTGAAGGATGTGATTAACCTCAAAATTTCAGATGATGGCCTTAAATGTAATTTTAAAAAGCATCCCAACGTGCTTTTTGAGATGTCCACCAGTGTTGATAAAACTCCTAAACAGAACAGCTGTATTTACATCTAAATTGAACGACACATCGTTGAACTATGCTTTCTAAATAGATGATTTCCAAAGACCAGTGATTTTAATTTCGTGCATAATTTTACTTCCACTTCACAATTGTAAATATGCCTCATGTAGATCCATTAGATGTTCCAAACAAAACACACAAAGGTTTGTAGTTGTATCTTGACAACATGTGGAAATGTTTGGCAAGGCAGTGCAAAAACTAGGAATGTTGGCTTTTTATTTCAGAGTAGAATCTGTACAGACTAATTTAGCTTTTTACAAGCCTTCATAAATTAAGCTAACAAATATATTTGTGAGAGAAAAGAAGCACATGTTACTTCCACTTGATGAGCTTCAGCTTCAGGACAAGAGTCAATTCTCAGCATGTAGTACAGAGAGCATCAAGTGAACTCTCGACAGTTCTTTCTGTGGTGCAGTACATATCCATCTGACAACCCTGGGAACACCATCTGCCCATGAAAAGTATGACTTAAAGACCATTTTTGATTAATCTCAAGCATGAAGCTCCATAACTCACCACGAGTAAGATGGACGATGAGAGTTAAATGCATAATTTTTGTGTGAGACATCTAAGTGTTCACTAAAGTGGAAAAAGGCATTTCTGGTCAAAGTTGGCTCTTTTGAAGATTAAGCTCTCCAGGTAAAAAGCTCTATGCAAAGTTTTTCATGACCTTCTGATTGTGATATTTTTTGATAACAAATGTTTAATTATTGTGGGAGACAAACATTATCATTGGCACCCCTCAAGAAAGAGTACGAAAAGACCCCTCAGACACTTGTCATGATCTTCGCACTGATGCCCGGTCTGGTTATCTATTTCACACACCTGCTTTTTAAATTCTCATTACCTGCTTATCTGATTCACCTACATTAGTCTCTATTTAACCAGCCTTCAGACTAATCATCAGTGCCAGATTACTTTGAGCCATTGTTGAGACTTATTCTTGCATTCCGGTCTTCTGATTACCTGATCCTGACCCGTTCGTCCTCTCGACCTGTGAGCGTGCCTGTTTATGTCTGACCTGTGACCCAAGCCCCGCCTCCGCCCTGGATTCTTCCTCAACAGGAAGCCATATCACCCCTATCTAAAACTATTCATTTGAAACTGTACTAGATAGAAAATGTTTAAAATATTTAATTTGTTAAGTGAAACATATATGCCAAAATCAACTTAACATAATGTAAAACAGTAATCACATCCTTGTTGAAATATGAAACTGTGAATAAGAATATCTTTGGAAAACTAAGATCATTTTCATCAGCTCCACCCAAGATGATTAATGGGAGACAAAATCCCTTTAAAAGCTTTTGTGTCACAACATGAAATACGGTAACAAAAATCAATTAAAAATGATGACATTTTTTCAGTCTGAAAAGAATTATTAAAATATTTTTGAAATGTGACGACACAGGAGCTCATAGCTTAAGTACTCAAAAAGTGCATTCACAAGTCAGCCATAGGGATCACAAGAAAACCTACAGAACACTTTATATTATTAAAGCCTTACCTTTTTTGAGCTCAAGTTATTATTTGTGATTTGACAAACAGTATAAGTAAAATGCCATGGGACACCTTCAAACGTGATGGTAGTGGTTTAATAGTCTAGGGCTGCTCTGCTGCTTCAGGACCCAAATGACGTAATTAATGGAGCCATGAATTTTGCTCCTAAGGACAATAAACAGCCTCTAGCTTGTAATTGCAAACTCAAGTACACATACATACACTGCATGAAAAGTGAGATTTTCGTCCCCGTAAACCCCCGTAAACTCCCGCAGATCTGCCTGATTTTCGTCAGTTTCCGACAATTTGCAACCCGTGCTTGTCCGCGTTTGTCGTGCCACAAATTGTCGAAAACGTACCGTGACGTATGTGGAGAGCGATCAGCTGTACTAATGGCCCTAATTAGCATATGAATGCAGCAAACCCGCGCGGCTGGCCAGGTCTGGCTTGAATAACCTTCTCAGTATTGGCTGAAACCACTATTCTCAAACAAGTAAAATCGCTCGTGATTGGCAGCAAAACCACACGTGGCCACGCCAGGCTTTAATTTTCTTACTGAGTATTGGACGGAACCGCTTCCTTTTAAACAAGTAAAGTCGCTCGTGATTGGTTGGCATATATATATATATTTACATATATATTTATTCATATATATATTTATTCATTCATATATATATATATATATATATATATATTCATATATTTATTCATTCATATATTTATTCATTCATATGCTGTGTATTTATGTTATCCTACACTACTACACAATTATTATGCTACCATAAAGGACATGAATGAATTTATACAGGAAATGAAGATTTGCCAGGAAGCTGTTTATGCAAAGAAAGAGCTTTATTAAAACACACCCAACTATATACAACGCGTATCCAAACACATGTGTATCTAAAAATTACAACTCCGTGAATGGTCCGTTTGCTTCCTCGGGGTTGGAGGTAACAGACAGCATTCCCTCCGAGGCAGGTCCGATGTGCAGACGCCTACTGTGCGTGGCCCTGTACTTCGGCATCGCTTCTAACCGGGACTGCAGCTTAACACAGAGTTCAGTGAGATCCGGTCTACGAAATGGCGGCGACCGTAAAATCCATCCAGAGACACCGCCGACGACGCCATCTTCTTCGTCGGACATGAGGTCGACGGTGGCGGACTTACAGAGTTCCACTTCCTCATCTGATAGCACACTCTGCCTCGCCTTCAGCAGCTGAAAAAAAAAACAATGAATCAGCGCACTGCATATGGACACAACACATCTATCAATGCACCTGAAAAATAGTCACCAAATAAAGTCTTACCCTCTTTCTTCTGGCCCGACTCCGAGCAGATAGCCTGGCGGCCTCCGCATGCAGCGTGCTGGCTAGCAGCGTGTATCTGAAGCTCCTGCATACCGTCTCATAATACGTCTTACAGGCAGCTGGAAAACAATTAAATGAGAGTGGTATGAATAAAAAAAAAAAATCAAACGCAAGTCACAGTAACAAGGAAGGAGAAAACATTAAAACAAGTCACTTACACACAATGTCGTCTTTATCAACATCGTGCAAATCCGAGCAAATAGGAGGTCACCGCCTCATTGAGAGGCGACTGTAGTCTGTGAAAAAAAAAAAAAAGTACAGCTATGGTCGGTATCCATCCGTATCCATGTCCTTTTACCGCATATTCTTTAAACCTTACCCCTGCTCCGGTTCATAGCGCCTGCAATTAGTTTCCGAGTTGTTAAGACGGCATATTGCTTCCTGTGAATCACAAAAAATACACTTTAATAAAGCTTTAGGCTAGGCTGCTTTTAGCTTACCTAGCTAGGCTAGGTTGTCTTTAGCTTGCCTAGCTAAGCTAGGCTGCTTTTAGCATAGCTACCAGTAATCGAACATATATTTACCGCTAGCGTGGCGTTGTGCACCCGTCTTCTCTTCCTCGAGTTCGTATATCCTGCAAAGTTGCTCGACTGCAGAGCCGCCATCTTGTCCTCTATGGACTACAACCTGGAGCGCATCGAATTCTCCAGCTGAGTGAGGCGTTCATTCATGTCGGCAGTATGTTGGGCAAGCTGACGAGACAGTCCGCTGATAGCAATCAGCAGTTTCTTCTCGTCAGTCTGCGGGCTGGCCAAAAGTTGTGGACTAAGAGCAGTTGGAGGCGAGTTGAATGCGAGACGTCGTGCAGCCATTGTTCACGTTACAACAAAATACAAACACGGTAAATGGAGATGAAGTTCTTCTAAGTGTAGTAACACAAACATGTCTGCTAATATGCTGGTCTCGCGAGAAGTCGTAGTGCACAAAAGCTCACACGTGATTGGACGATGGGGCCGAAGGCTCATCAGGCTCCTCCAATCACATACGACGTCATTGTTATACGGAAGGACTCGCGAGAAGAGCTTGCGTCGCTCCATTCTGGAAGGTGGCGGTAATGCACCTATAAATTGTTTGCAATTGCAATTGTTTGTCTCCATAAGATTGAATTTGAGCAGGTGGACATTAGAGATAATAAATGCAACAACAAGTTTTTGAATCAATATTCTATAAATAATATGTACCCAGGAAGAACAAAAAGCACAGCTCTCTAACAAAATTTTAAGAAATCTATGATAGTCAAAATTAGGACAAATTATTTGAAATTCCCAATTCCTCCTAAATATAAAGAATTACAATTTAAAATAATAAATAACATATATCCTTCAAATGAGTTTTTAAGAGAGAGATTTAAGTTTAATGTTGAGAATTGTGGCTTTTGTACAACTCAATTGGAAACAACTAAACATCTTTTTTATGAATGTAAAGAAGTATTAAACTTATGGGATCAACTTCGAACCTTTCTGTCTTCTAAAACAATAAATTTAGATTTTATTTCCTGGCAAAACATTCAATTCGGTTTATCCATTAAAGAAAAAAAATTTGGAATTTTTAATCAATATTCTAATAATTGTAACAAAGTATTATATCCATAAATGTCGCTATGCAAAATTGTTGGGTTAATTAATTGAACATAAGTTATTCTACTTTAATCATATTATACTTACACATTTTGTTATCTCTATCTTACTCATATTACAAAGAGTGTTAAAACATTTAGTTTTGTTTGCTGTGTCATTAATGTTTTTTAAGTCTGTGCAGGAGGGATGTTGACTGCGACTGCTGTTAACAGATGTCGTTAAGGGTGTGGAGGAGAATGGAGAACTGTGCAACTAGATAAGGAGAGGGGTTCTCCTTATCCTCTGATGTTGTATGATGTTGTACGAAAATTCTGGTTTCAACTGGGTTCTGTTCCCTCCCCCTTTAGCGGTTGAAACCACATTGTAATCAGGGCGTTTCTTCAATAAAGGGCTTGGAGAGCAGATACTGCTTCAGAGTGGGTTTGAAGTTGTAACTGAATGCAGTTTCTGATCCCCTCTCCTTGCAAGTAAAATATACTAAATTCTCTGTGTCATTCTTTGTGCAGGTTGCTGAATAAGGTGTTTGGTGTTTAAACCTAACATTAATTGGTCCTTCGAGCCGGATTGCAAGATACCCGACGACCCCCAGCAGGTGAGTGAGATCCAGATAAGCCTGCGGCCGCAGCAAAGAGACCCTTTACGGGACTGGTCTCTCCCTTACAAGCTGGGGTCCGACGGTTGAAGCATTTCGAGGACGCAGAGAATTGTGAGTAGTTTTTCTTTTAATAAGGAGTGAGTGAATTATTGGAAGAAAAATATATAAAATATAAAAAATTTATAAAAATATAATAATATAAAAAAAAAGAAAAAAAGATCGAAGTGAAGGGCGTGGGGTCACGAGATTCCCCTTTTGAAGTCCTCTCAGCGTGGGGTCACGAGATTCCCCTTTGCAAACAGTTTAAACCTCGTGAAGGACGGCGGTGTCCTCTATCTTAAATAGTTAAATTCCGGATGGGGTAACGAGGTCCCCCTTTTGTACTAAAACCCTGACAATTCTAGACTCTATCAGGTAAAACAGAAATTTTAAAACAGTTAAAGTCCGCGGGAGGGCAGGCTCCCCTAGTTTGTAAGGGCAGGCTCCCCGAGTTGTAAACTAGTTAAATTCTGCATAGGATAGCGGCGTCCTCTGTGTTTAAAATAAGTAAACAGAAATAAAGTAAAAGTTAACTGCGCAGTGAGTGTGTGTGTGTGTGTGTGTGTGCGTGTGTAAGGAAATATAGATATCACTAGATATCTGTATTTCATACCAAAAAGACAAGGGTTAAATGGTGAGCTTTTGTGGATGTTTGTAGACAAGAAAACTCCACCTGTAAGGGTTGAAGTGAGTTTTACCACAAAAAGTCGTTGATCACCATCTTGTCTGAAGCCCCAGTGTTTAGAACACGACAGGTGTTGAAAACCCACTGGGCCCAAATTTAGTTCAAAATGGGAAAGGGGCAAAGTAAAGAAAAACAGAAGTTATTGGAGAAACTCCAGTGCAAAGATTGGAAAGCAGTCGAAAATGATGACCCGTTGGCGGTAGAGCCATTGTGTCACTGGATAAAAAACTACGGTTTTAATGGTAAATTGAGCACCGCAAACATTAAAGAATTGCAACAAAAAATAAAAACAAAAAGCAAAAATAAAGACATTTTGATGGCAAAAGAAGGTTACATGCAAACCATGGTCTGGATGAAATTGGCAGGACAGAGAGAAGAGGGAGAGTGCAGAGCTAACAGAGAGAGGGAGGAGAGACAAAGAAAAGCAGTAGAAGGAATTCCCTCTCCAAAGAAGGATGTGGAAGAATGTGTAATTCAAGAATGGGTAAATCGTCACCACATAGAGATGAGTGGTGCAACACTCCAAAAGTATATAAACCACGCCCTGCATGCAGAGAAAGTCATAAAAAGTAAAAAGAATCACAATAAAGAATCCACTGTGTTTTATCAGGAGGAAGAGGACACTGTGTTTTATCAGCAGTCCAGAGGTAGGGGCCGAGGCCGTGGAAAGGGAAGAGATTTTGGATCACGCTCAACTGATAATTCCAGAGCGTGTTGGTCATGTGGAAAAAAAGGCCACATAGCTAGACACTGTCAAAGTAAACCACAAAAGCAGGAAGCTCAGCATGACTAGATGATCAACCATTTTCTATTAGAGAGATAGAGGGTGAAAATATGGATGTCTTAAACCTAGAAGATTTTTTTTTTTAAAGAAATGTTATAGACCTGAAATAGTTCTGATGGTCCAGGGCACTCCTGTTAAATTTTGTGTGATACAGGAGCCTGCAGAACCACAATAAAAGAACCCATACCCTTGCACATACCCATCGTAAAGATGATTTACCTGTAGGTCCATATTCAGCATTATTACAGCAAGCACAAGCAGCTGCACAAGCAGCTTTACAGCAAGACCCAAATGAACTTGGTGCTGCTGCTGCTTCTGCTTCAGCCCCAGTCTTGCCAGCTCCTAAAGTTGAGAATCTACCGGCTTATTCTCCTATGCCCAGCACCTCCACAAGGGTTACCCATTCTGGGGGACCTGTGGGGGCTTGGTCAAAAGATATGGGGGGAGGCTTAATCTCCCCACAGCCAGCCCCTGAACCCAAACCTGAAATTGAGTGTTTCCTTTAATTGAGCTGCCAAATCCTTTGGCGGGTCAGGGGCCAGCTGAAAATCCATTTTTTCCTGTCATGATGGTCTATAGGCAGGGGCGGATTTAGGAAATTTGGGGGCCCTGGGCATGGATGGGCAGGGGGCCCCCCCTGACAAGAAAACCTATAAAACAGTCCTATTCTACAGATAGAGAAATGTTAATAGAATAGACATTCATTATTTGTTCTAGGTTTTGTCCCTCTGTTCTTGTCCTTTTTTCCTCTCTATTTATCAGCCTTCTGATGGCATTTTAGCCAAAGCATTTTTATCAAAAACATAATTAATATGCATAAATAAGGATTAGTTGTATTAACTATACATGTGAATAGCACCCCAACAGTTTTCCTGTGTGACAGTGGTGCATGCAGAACAACTGTTAAACAACAAATTCCAGGTGCTGGCCAAGGACCTGAGACTGTCATAGTCCGATTAGCTCAAGGTCATTTAAAGGCTGTGCAGGAGATCCAGCTTGTGTGGTTGAGAGACCCTGAAGGACTCTCCTGCCGGCTGTCTGTACTGACTTTACCTGAATGTCCAGTTAACCTCTTAGGCAGGGATGCTCTATGCTTTGCTTAGACAGAGGCTGGGCATTCCATCCCTGGTAGGGACACTATTGGTCTGGTGTCATTGGTACTATGCATTATGCATGCCTTTCTTTTTTTATGCTTGATATGAGCATCAGTACTGATGAGAGGAATTCATTGTTTAAAGAAAAAAGGAGCATTTTGCTACATTAATAAAAATTTTTAAGCACTACACTAACTAGATGCTGTTTATCAATGTTGGAGTATCACCGGCTCTGATGAATGTGGAATTAGGACTGTTTTCCACTTTGTAAATGATTTTATTTGAACAACTGAGACAGACGGTAAATACAGTACTTTCTTCTGAATATATAGAATCGTGCAGAGTTAAACCCCACTCTTATATTTTTACCTACTATGCTTCATTAAAAATAATAACTTCACTATGAAAGTTGAACATCTGGGCTGTAGTTACTCTGTGTTGCCCATCTCATGTATTTTATCTGTGGCTGAAAACATGAATCATATTCATTGTTTATTTACATATTCGTAAACAAATTTAGTGATTCATCATTAAATGGAGTATAGAGACTCTAACACATAATATACATGTAAAATCTGGCTTTCTCCGACAGAGTAACCCACTTGGATCAGTAATCATACCAAAACTGTAAAATAAATTTATAAACATTTTGCAAATACGATATAAAATGTTTTTGTCTGTCAATAACTTCCGTCCGGAGCTCTTCAGGAGGAAATGTTTTGGTTTCACCTGGTTTAATGTCATTAGTAATCTTCTTTACAGAACTTTTGGCTAACCAATTAATCGAAAGAATTAACGATAGACTGATCGATTTACGAAATAATTGTTAGTTGCTGTCCTAATTTCATCGTAACATTGCATTAAACATAACATTTCTTATTAAATACATGTGAAGTGGGGATGACATTCAACGAAACAAACATGTTATTCAGCCAAACTATCATAAAATCCATGATGGCCCCTATATGTGACCAGAACATAAACCAATCCTTCCAAATAAAAAAATTTCTTTGAATGAGCTGCTATATTGAGTCATGATTTCACTCATGTCTCAAACGGGGGGATTGTAGGATTGATTGAGCATTGAGCATCATTATACAGCATATGGATTTATATTTTATGCAAAAAACTTTTGTAAAGCATGTCTAATATGTGCTAAACATAATCTTCAAGGAAATTTAAGACCTAAAAAAGGTGCTTTCCCTAAACCTATTTATCCTTTCAATTCTGTTTGGTTATAATAGATTTGTTTTCTAAATGGATTGCAAGAAAGTGATAGTTAGATCAGATGAGTAATAAGTAAAATCACTTTCTTAATTATTCTGTGGAACCTTACCATACTGCTTAGCACTCTAGTAATTCTACTGTGGTACCTGTTATAGAATACGCATTTGGTCTCCTTCACCGACCTTCAGAGGAAGTCCATCGTACAAAGGGGGTTGTATTTTTAGTATACAACCGTCTCAAACTGGTGATGATTGTACACAACTCTGCCGAGAGGTCATAGGAAGTAGACCACTGTGTAAAAGATTACCCATAGGAAACTTTTTGAAGTTTGAACCTAGATGATGTTGCAACTTTTCATATTAGTTTTGTTTTTAGCTCTCACTCAGGGCAAGGATTCTTGTTGCCCCCATGAGCCAGCTATTTGTAAAAGGGACGTCTATCTCTGCTATAA
The DNA here is from genome assembly GCF_016077235.1 of Cyprinodon tularosa. NCBI lineage: Eukaryota > Metazoa > Chordata > Actinopteri > Cyprinodontiformes > Cyprinodontidae > Cyprinodon > Cyprinodon tularosa. Next base: position 4,946,827 of record NW_024037781.1, on the reverse strand, counting down.
CTCTACTAGAGTAATCAGTGTAGTGACTATTCCTTTTCAAACATTCTCGCAAAGATTTAAAATTGACCCGGGAGATTGGCGAGGTTATGATTTCTACCTATATCCCCGTGTAGTTCAAAGAACTCAAAAGAGTTGGGGAGTTTTCAGAACCACTGGACAGTGGAAAAAAGGATCATATGGATGGACATCTTTAGCTAAGAAATGGATGAGTAGAATATCAGGGTTCACTGTTAACCATGCCTCCAAAGTTTTCACTATGACAATAAACTCCACAGCAGAACCCCTTGAGAAGGAAGGCTGTTCTTCCTCATTTCTATGTGCACGGTCTAGTGAAACCGATCCATGTTGGACATTGTATCTGTGCTCTGCAAATGTTACACAAGAAGGAGATGAGATACAAGGGATTCTTACTTCTGCCCAAGGTGAACAGATAAAAATTCAAAATATTAATGACCCGCTTAAAACAGATGAATTGTTTCAAGTCACCACTGGAATCTCTGGGCAAACAAACACCTGGCTTTTAATGGCAGAACAAGCAGCTAAAACAGTGTCTAATGATTGTCTTGTGTGTATGGGAGCCAGACCGCTGTTACGTGTGGTTCCTGCCACCATAACTCCTCAATGTCTTCTAAATATAATGAATTATACAGTTCCAACTGATAATTGCACCTATTGGGATAAGATCTATCCCCTGACCACAGATGAGAAGAAAAAAAAAAACCAATCTTTTTGAAGAAAGTGGCTGTGGCAAATTTCACCTGTGTAAACAGGACCGGAGTGGGCCCAAAATTGGGTACACTAAATGAAAAACAATGTGCAAGCATTTTACTGGTATCCACCTTTTTTAAACCTCAATCCCGCAGTGACATCTGGTGGTGGTGTGGAGATGACAGATTGTTTGACAGACTTCCATGCAACACCACTGGATTGTGTGCTGCAGTCACCTTGATTTTACCTGTTTCTATTACTTCACTCACAATGGATGAATTGTTAACGACTGTAAACAGTATTTTACCTCACACATGGCATACTAGAAGAAGGAGGGCATCTGAAAATGCGTGGAGTCCAGATGACCCTACTTATATTGACAGTATTGGAGTACCCAGAGGTGTTCCAGATGAGTATAAACTAGTGAATCAAGTTTCTGCAGGATTTGAATCTTTCTTATGCTGGTGGTGTACTATAAATAAAAATGTAGACAGGATCAACTACATCCATTATAACGTCCAGAGGCTGGGAAATAAAACAGAACAAGGCTTCTCCGCCGTCCATGAACAATTGTCAGCTACCTCTCTGATGGCTTTCCAGAACCGTATTGCTGTTGACATGTTGTTAGCTGAAAAAGGTGGTGTGTGCTCTATTTTTGGAGATCAGTGTTGCACCTTTATTCCCAACAACACTGCTGCAGATGGCAGCCTCACAAAGGCCCTTGAAGGCCTTCGCTCTCTTAACAGCAAAATGAAAGACCATTCTGGAGTTGACACAAAAATGTGGGATGGATCTGGAGACATTTTTGGTAAATACAAACAACTGGTACTTTCTATTTTGATGTCTGTAGCTATATTTGCCGCCATCCTGACCTTATGTGGATGTTGTTGTATTCCATGTATTAGATTGCTGCTAAATAGACTAATTACCACTGCAATACAACCCATTAAAACAGAAATGTATGCCCTTATGTCCACTGAGGAACACCTATCGGATGATGAAGACAGCGAAGAGGATGAATTCTCTTTGCACTTTCCTGACTTTTATCCTAATCCCAACGACAATAACCCACCAGTTTAAAGTACCTCTGAGTGTACCCTTTACAGCTAAAAAAAGAAAAAAGAATGATTTCTTAGTTGAAAATCTGAAAAGAAGTAACTATTGAATGATAAAAATAAATAGCTTAAAGTGAATAAACAGGAGGGAAATGTTGGGTTAATTAATTGAACATAAGTTATTCTACTTTAATCATATTATACTTACACATTTTGTTATCTCTATCTTACTCATATTACAAAGAGTGTTAAAACATTTAGTTTTGTTTGCTGTGTCATTAATGTTTTTTAAGTCTGTGCAGGAGGGATGTTGACTGCGACTGCTGTTAACAGATGTCGTTAAGGGTGTGGAGGAGAATGGAGAACTGTGCAACTAGATAAGGAGAGGGGTTCTCCTTATCCTCTGATGTTGTATGATGTTGTACGAAAATTCTGGTTTCAACTGGGTTCTGTTCCCTCCCCCTTTAGCGGTTGAAACCACATTGTAATCAGGGCGTTTCTTCAATAAAGGGCTTGGAGAGCAGATACTGCTTCAGAGTGGGTTTGAAGTTGTAACTGAATGCAGTTTCTGATCCCCTCTCCTTGCAAGTAAAATATACTAAATTCTCTGTGTCATTCTTTGTGCAGGTTGCTGAATAAGGTGTTTGGTGTTTAAACCTAACAAAAATGCTCCCTCTCAATCTCTGCTCTCAAAAATGAACTTTCCCTTTTCAAAAGATGTCTGAGAAAGATGCAGAATTTAAATGCAATTAAATTGTTTGAGTTAATTGAAGAATTTCAGTTGGTAGTCCCCACTGATTAATTTACTTTAAACCCTATTATTATTTTATTTATTTTTATTTATTTTATTTTATACTTTGTTCCAGCCTGTGCATTTAATTTTATTTTTCAAAAGCAGGAGTTGTGATATTTCTTCTTGTATTGAAATATTTGTTATTGACTTGTTGTTTGAGATTGTTATTGTTTTCTTATATATTCAATAACAAAAAAAAAAAAAAGTGGAAATCTAAAAAAAAAAATTAACCATTACAGCCAACTGATTCTGATTAAAACTAATTTTTGAAGTAAATTATTTTGTGTATTTTCTTTTACATAACATTTGCATACACAGTAATCTAGCGTACTTTAATTAAATAAATCAATTCAAGCTAAAATGTAAGAGTCTATAATTAGGCTATACTGGGCCTGATCTATTTCTACCATCTATTTGGAGGATATTTATTGCCACACTTTGGGCCACTTAAAACCAATTTAGCATGCTGACCTATGACCTTATGACCACAGTGTACCAATCTTCTGATGGCTACTTCCAACAGGATAATGCGCCATGTTATAAAGTGAATCATCTCAGAATCATTTCTTGAAACTTTTCCACTTAAGTAATTGTGAATTGAGCATATTGACAGACAACATTTTATTTTTTATCTTAAATGCAAATTAAAAAAAAAAATAATTACTGCTCTAAATGTATTGCTCTGTCAGCTAAAGATCTGTTTTGGTCTCTATACTTTAATTAAATAAATCAATTCAAGCTAAAATGTAAGAGGCTATACCTGATCTCTTTGTATCAGAGATTTTCTTACCCCCCCTGCAACCCTGGTTTGCATTTGTATAGCTCACAGCATGTTCATTTACATGTTAAAGCCTCCCCTAGAATTCCATGGGGGGGAGGCATGGGGGGAACACTGCCTAAGAAATTCCCCGTCAATTTCTGACAATTTACGGGAGTTTACGGCAAGGCCTGCAAATTGCCGTAAACTGCCGCTAACCTGAAGTTCCACGACAATCTACAGTGCCGTATATTGACGAAAATCCCACTTTTCATGCAGTGATAATAATGTACAACATTGATATAAGGAAAACGTGCCATGTCTAAATCTAAATAGCTGGTCGAAGTTTATACCTGAATTCACTTGCATGAGAATCAGCAGAAATAGGTTGAAGGTAAAATATCCAGGGGTCCATTTCAAAAGCAGTTATGAAGTAAGGCGTTACAGCAACTACATTACTTTTGTAGTACCTAGCACTGTAAATACAGTAGTATGTACAAGTCAATAGTTAAGTTATAACTGCACTTTAAATAGATTTGATATTCATTACTTTAAGTATATAAATAAGGACTACAATCACTTCGTTTAAGTGCACGCAACAGCAATGTCCACATGTAAATTCACTTGCCGCACACAAAAATGGAGTGCAACTTCAGCGTAAGCACAGAGGAAAGACAATGGCGCAGAGCAACAGATTTAATGACACCATTCATACAGAAAGCTGCTCACTGAAGGCTAAATGTTTTTTGATTTGCTTATTATCTGCAGGAACAAAGACTTTAAAAACATTGTTTAGAAGCTGTTAGAAGCCCCTCACATAATCTTAACACTGAGTTACAGCTGCTGCCTTTAATCAACACATTTTCTTTACTCAGGGCTTTATTAATTTTATTTTGCATGGTTTATATTAAGTCACAAAAATACAAGGAACATATGTCAAGGACACAGTATTCAAGGCTGACAGACAGTTAGATTACCAAGAGAAACATCTATTTAAAAATGACAGAACTGCAGTGAGCAGCTAGGGTGTCTACAACAGGAACCTCTGCAGGAGGGAAACACAGGTTAGTGACCATGTCAATCTGGCAAAGCATTATTATGAATGTGTGAGTCACTAACCTTGTCTTAAAGTTCAGTCTGTGCCTAGGGGAAGAGGTGGATTCCAGCCAAACAGCTGCCAACACCATGCAGCGAACCCTGCCCAGAGAGTTCCAGACACTGAAGCCTTGAAGTTTGCAGAACAGGCAGAAGATCAGATCCAAGCAGACAAAGGAAGTCAGGACAATCAAGAGGGCAAAGCCATAGCCGCTATCAAAAAGGTTCACAGCGGTCCAAGCCAGAAGATCAGAAATCTAAGTCGGTGTCAGGAAGCAGTTCCAGGTTTGGTCAACAAGCAGAATCCAGCAGGAGTCCGAAGACGGGTCAGGCGAGCAGATCATAACAGGAACAGGCAGGCTCAGAGATTCAAAGGCAAAAGATGTCAAATTCAGGCAATCAGAACACAAGAAGGTACACTAGAGAACTCTCACTAAAGGCTCTAATAATCTGACATAGATGACTTGAAGAAGGCAGGATTAATAGAGACGGGAGCAGGTGACAAAGACGAATGGTGATGGGAAACTGGGCTGAGCTAGGGGGCTGAATGGAATGAACAATCAAGCCAGTCATCAGTGCCAAGATAATGACATCATACAGTCCTGCTAGCACATCTCCTCCAGAACTGGAAAAGGGTCTGGTAGAGGGAAGTCTGGGATTCTCTGGCGATATTGCTACCCCCTGTCCTGGATAAGCGGAAGACTATGAGAACAGTATGAGTACAATTCAGTGTTGTGGTTTCACTTTAAATATGCCATTTTGGCATGACAACCATTTCCTATGGCCATGTTTAAAACAATTTTGATGTTGCTTCAATCCAAAATGATGTAAGAGGTTTGCCTCTAAGGCTTGAAAATCAGTTTTGGTTTTCAGAGGGTAATACTTGCTAGCCCTGGTCATGTTGGTTTTATTTTAATGGCTAAAAATGTTATTTAAAAATGCTTTCATACTCAATCTGGTTGCCTTGGTCTTAGATTCAAACTGTTTTGATAGTTTCATATTAATGTTTGAGCGAAGAACAAAAACTCTGAATCAGGAATTATTAGAACATATTTTGAAAGAAACGCTGAAAATTCCCTTTACTGAGAAAAGAAATGAAACATTCTGGCTACAGGAAATAACACTGCATGTAAAGTACGGTGGTTGCAAGCTTTTGCTTGGAAGATGATGAAACCTAAAGTGTTGCAAAACAACTGTGAAATTTCAGACATGGCCAAAGACACAAAGATGCACAAACACCCTAACTCTACACTGTAGGCTTCAAATATTTCGTAAATATGCTTTCTGTAGCTTCAAACACATGCAATTAAGATTCAGGATAGAATCACCCCAGATATTATATGATTAAAAAAACTCATTCTATTAAAAGCTATGAGGGATAACCTAAAATTAAATGTTGCACTTGTCTGTTTACCTCCTACTATGGATTCTTCACTCAAGTTTTTTCTGGGACAAACTTAAATTAGTGACAATGTAGCGTGTTTATGTCACTTTCTAGCAATCATATTTGTGCTTTTGGATTAATTAGCAAAATTGTTAGTACTTTGCATTCAACTGGTTCAACCCAGTTTATGAAGCGTGACAGGGATTGGTGTTTTCTGCTGGTAGCAGACAGCCTTCTTTGCTGTCTGTTTCTGCAGCGTCACTCTGCCTGCAGCTTTGAGAGAAAACAGTCAGTCGCAGCATCGCAAGAGAGTACTTGTCAGGAAGCGGAACATTAAGGGCTTCAATGTGTGACTGCTGTACTTGTGCGATGATGAGGAAAGATTTTCTGTGCAGAATTTCTCAAATGCTGTTATACACTTGCCTGGATGCAAGATTTCTAAAATGAAATGACAACCGAGTCTTGCACTGAAGTCTGACATGTTTTAAGGATTTAATACAAAATCTCAGTTTCCTGACTAATCTCCTATAAGCACTCTAACCACAGCATTTCTTAATCGTTTCAACTAGTCTTTTTCGGTCTGAATAAGAATCTTTGATATTTAGAAATGGAAATTTATGTTTTAAACCAACATAAAATGCCTCATGATTGTGAGGCAGACAGAATAGGATCCAAGTTATTTTTACATGAACATTCTAAAATGTGTGGTTTACTTCTATTTTATCCACCTTTAGGCTGATACCTCCGCTTGCATAAGGCACATGAGAGAAACCCTGAATGTTGAGCAGGGCTGAAGGAACTACTTTCAAAAGGCTGCCATGTGCTGAAAGAACAACCCACTCAGAACAGCAATTAAGCCAAAATACACACACATTTTGAGTTTAACATGAAAAAAGCCTCTTTCTCACTTTTGACTCCTTTGGTTACATTGTGCCACCCTCATCTTCATGCATTTTTTTTTACTTACAGTATGTGAAGGAAGCAGTGTGTGTAATCTGTAGAGTCTTCCAATCTCCAATAAATCTCAGGGTAGAGAACTTTGTATTGTAAAAGTGTTTCTGTCAGAGCACATTTTCCTCAGCAGTTCAACAGTAACTATCTCAAAGGCACAGATGTGTTTGGGGGAAACAGTGGTGATTGCAATCTATTATTAAAAAGCGTATAAATAAAGTATTGCACCAAAATAATAAGAATAACATAAACACTTTTAAGCAGTCCTCCTGACTTAAAGTGACCTGAAGCAGGATTCAGACACACATTTTAAGTTTGGGTTTGCATTCATTTTTTACGCCGCAATCTGTTGAGCTATATCTACAGGGTCCTTTCCTTAAATAATGGATGCATCTGAAAATGGAGCATTTCCCCCACTGTAATAGCCCATGAATAAATCACGGCCGTGAACATTCACCCGTTCAAGCTCCTTGGGCTTGTTGCGTTGACAGTTTTGCCTGTAGAGTTCACCGTCATTACAAGCTCTCCATGTTGTCACCTCAGTCTGATTATTTTCACTTTCATCGCACGTTATTACCTGTGCTTTGATTGTTTTTTTAACAGAAAACTTTCACAAATGAACAATCAGCTGTCCTGATGAAAGACGACCAGAAATACATGTTGCACTGAAATCAATGCAGATGGATGATTGTAACTCAGCCCCAAAGCGCTGTTACTTCATTTTATAGAGCAGTGCAGCCGTTAATTTGTTAAATCATTACAGTGCACGGATGCTCATTTGAATCTGTTTTTTAATGAGTATTTGTGATAAAAATTGCATTTTCCGTCTAATTACCATTTCCTCTGGGAGAATGACTGTGTTTAATGTTTCACTGCTAATTAAACGTATTAATTTTCTGCAAAACTTCTTCTCTGGTATTACAAAGCTACAGAATATAATATCTAAAAGGTTCAATATGTTGTATTTATAAGAGACTTATTATTCACAGTATATATTTCTTACATTCCTCTTATACAGTCTGTTCTCTTTCTTCCTATATGTGGTCAACATGGTTTTCCTGTCAACATATTCAAAGGGGAAGTGTCATTTTGGTTGACATCTTACCTACTGCTGTTATGATGAATCACCAGAAGTGTGCATAAAGGCAAGTGAAGATGGATGAGAGGGATGACAGGTGATGGATGACAGAAGGGTCCTGTTGACATGTTAATTTCATGCCTTTCGGACCTTACTGGTTTCTCTAAGTGGAAGATACATGTTATAGCCATGTTGCTAGCTGTTTTGATCTGTTCAATATTTTTCACAGTTGAAAAAAAAGGAAATTAATATTGGCTGTCTCCCCTTACATGTCTTTACATAGAGGTGGTGGCTTGTGATATTCAGAGTACATCTAGATGTATCAAATAAAAAAGACCCTTAAATGACTGTTATCATTTTTATTCTAAAAGACAATTAGATTTTCTTTCATGTCCACTGAAAATCGATACTAAGAAGAAATACTCTCACATTATCATACCGCTGCAACATGTTTTCTAAGGTAAGCTTGTTTTCATTAAAAGCAAAAAAGTATTATTTTAATTTTACAAACTTAGCGTAGGAGGATCCTGTTGGTAATTAAAACTGCTTACCTTAACAAAACAGAGAGCAAGAGCAAAAAATAGAAAGGATAATGTGGTAAATAGTGTGGTTAAGTAAAATACAAAGGATATTTTTTAACTAAGACTTAAAGTGACAAAGTTATTTCTCTCCTCATTTTAAGATGATCAATTTATGTGTTCAGCAGTTTATACATTACCCCCCCCCCCCCCCCCCCCCACCAAACTTAGATATGATGCATATCAACTATATTTTTTCAAGTGCAATACATTTGTCCAATGCAAATAGATATAGCAACAACCCTTTCACCCCAATTTCTGTGTTTTTGGTAGCTTTGCCTAAGCTTTTCTGCAGTGATTAACCGGCATTAGGTCGATATGTAGCTTTTTTCCACTCTAATTGTGGGCTTCAGTATTGCTGCACCATAATCTATCATCTTATTAGCCACATTAGCCTCCAATAGCAACAAGACAAGTGCAGGGGGGTGCACTGTTTTGTTTCGTTGCCTTTAAGTTTGTTATCTGAATGAGCCGTCAGCAGAGTGGAGCACCATGGTTCATAACTGAGCTCCGTGAGAAGCACATCTGTCATTGTGGTGTCTTTTTCCATTCAGCTAATAACAGAGAGCACTTTCACATGTTACCTCCAAATTTCACTATTTAACTTTTGCAGAAACCAGAGCTTTACTAACCTTTTTCATTAATTTACTGATCCCTACAACACTGATCTGAAACAACAATGTTGATCAGCAAAAATCTTTTTTTTTCACCTGTCTTACAGAGTAAGAACAATTGTTTTGTTTTTGTATTGTCGATTAAAAGTTTTCTTGTGTTTGTCTGGCATCAACATGTGGTGAAACTGATAAGAGCTGAGGTGCTGAGTAGTGTGAGAATAGCTCTATAACTTGTTGACACAAACAAGTATCTTTAAATTACTGTTTTTTTTTTAAGAATGAGTTATATATTGGTGTTGAAGAAAACTCCTTCCTTACATCGAGATATTTGGAAAACGCCATCAAAGAAATTTGAATCAGTTTAGGAGATATTTGACATCAGGGAATGTGGCTGTTCGTGTAATCTTTGGAAAACAAAGGTCAATGAGGGAAAATAGTACCAAACTGGTTTCCCTAAAGCCCTCAGGAAATACTGTGCTATAACAGTTCATCTGAACTGCACTAACAATAGAAGTAATTGAAAAAACAGCTGTGAATAAACACAGTCTGTTACTTTGTCAAATATTAAAGAGGAAGTGTATTACACAAAGCGGAATCTGTGTCAAAGTGTGTCCTGAAAAATCTACTAGGCGTGGGTATGAGCTTGTCTCTGAATAGGTATAAAGGCAAGATTAAGTCACAGGTTCATGCTGTTTTTAAAGCACTTAATCTGTGTTCATTTTGAATATTAATGCCTTACCTTCCATATAAATGTGCCATTTGTTTAATCCTGAAGTGATACTAACAACATTTTTTAATGTTGATGAAACTGTTAGAACAGCAAAAAAACAGTCAGAAAATAAGATAACATTAACATTATTGTAAAAGAAAAAAAGCTAATTTTTTCTTTGACACAGTAGTACAGTAACAGCTGCTTATGTAAAATGACAGAACATAGAACACAACACCATTTGCTGTCACAGTGGCCCGCTGTCGCCATAGGCTGTCGCTCTCTGACTAATAACAAAGATGGCGTAGGCACTGCGCAGTGGAGGAGGAGTTACGTTCCAAACGAGGAGCAAAACGTTGTGATGATCTGTCCAAACGGTCAGTTCCTGCTTTATATAGTGATTTAAAGATTTAGTGGTTAGGGCAGAGGTTCGACGCAGTAAGCTTGTATGAGCTATGAGATCAGCAACTTTTAAACAGAGTGTGCACAAGGAGAATTAGGCTTGTGCACGCTCTTGGGAGCGCTTAAAAGTTTAAGCATGTACCTTTTTCTTTTAGAGTGCAGAGGCCGGGTCTTTTAAAATAATTGTGAAAATCCTCCACAATACCTTTAGGTCAAATTAGGTTGAGTCTACCATGTTTTGTGATTTACAAAAACATAAATGAAGATAAAAAAAATCCTATAAGACATGTTGAAATTTTAAGTTAGATCATATAATGTTTGTTTGATTTTTCCATACTGTGTCCTAGAAATTAAAACACTCACTAAGTGTCTCAAACAATTCAACTAAGCCCAAACAGGCTCTTAAGTTGTTTTCATCTGCTGAAAAATACATGTTGATCTTGACCTAAATAGAATCAGAATAGCAGAGCCACACGTTCCAAAGTATGAATCCACTCATGCTTTCATCAACATAAGGCAATGCTGTGCAATCGCAACAATAAAGCAGACAGTAGAGTGACGGCAAAGGGAGACAACAAACGAGCACAACATGAAACAGGAGGATTTTCACAGTCAGTGCAACCAGCTAAGTGTTACTGTTTTATTGAAAGCCTAGATTGGAAAAACTGCTCATTGATGCCCAGAGATTGGAAGTAACGAAGTACAAATACTTCGTTACTGTACTCAAGTAGATTTTTCTGATATTTCTACTTTACTTTACTACTTATTTTTATGGCGACTTTTTACTTCTACTCCTTACATTTTTACACAAATATCTGTACTTTCTACTCCTTACATTTTAAAAAATTGGCTCGTTACTTTAGTTTTGAATCATTTCAATGGAGTTACCGTTATTATTTTTCACGTCATCAATACCAAATTCAATCTAATTGGATGGGAATCTACGTTGCATTTGACGCACTACAAGATGAATCGACAGATTCGGCGGTATTCATTGGCGGTAAATCATTGCAGCTTGGTGGTGGTGGCGTTAGCATAGTAGTATGGACGACGAGATGATTGAAAATGAACACAACGGAGATCTAGTCCTATTGGCAGACATCCATTTAAAATGTAGGCAACGGCAGGAAAAAAGTGGTTTCTACTTTTACTTTTATACTTTAAGTAAATTTACAAGCCTGTACTTTGTTACTTTTACTTGAGTAAAGAAGTTTAATCAGTACTTCCACTTTTACCAGAGTATTTTTTAACACAAGTATCTGTACTTTTACTCAAGTACGGAAAGTGAGTACTTTTGCCATCTCTGTTGATGCCTCACCTGTAACAAGCTGCATCGATATGTATCCAACAAAAACATAAGAAGGACGTACTTGTACTCAGTTTGGGCACAAACTAAGCTTAAGCACCTTTCTATTCTTTTTTGTATTTTTTACTTCCCTCCTTTCCATCAGCACCATAACTCTCGTGCCCTTGAGTATTAATTATTTGTGTAACTTGTGCTCTGATCTATGGTCTCCTGTTAGGATCTGCATGGATGCTGCAAGTCAGGCATGTCTAATTCGTCACCACAAAGGATTTAAGATCCTTCTTTACAAAGCGAATCACTAAGAAAAGTTTCAAAGGAAAGAAAATATCAATAGAATTAGCTCATTTGTTGCTTTAGATTTGCTCTAAATGGAGAAAAAAAGATGAAGAGTTTGAAGTTCCAGTTAAATTTTCTAGAGTTTTTACTCTGTTAAAGCTTTGAGGTCTGGGAGGACATGAGTCAAAAAGAACAAAAAGATTCACTGATGAACTTGCATTATTCACACCGTCTGTGACAGTCAGAGGTCTTAAAGTAAGGCGCAAGCACTCTGCCCTGCAGCAGAGTGACGCCTCAATTAGATGCTCATTTTAAATTAAATTAAATTAACATTACCCAATCCCCTGGGCTGGGTATTGGCCGAGGGACTTTAAGACCCACTTTATCTGGAGATCTTCCAGCCGTGACATGTGACGGATGAAATGAAGAGGCGCTGCCATTTTTTAGGGTAGCTATAATTAAATGCTCCTAGACTAGAGATAGCCGTTAATTCAAGAAATGAATTGTGACTGAAAATAATTAGCAGGAAATTACACTGGCTTTTTATCGATTTTAAAATGCTGACTGTGGAGCTAATATTTTGTATTATCACATCAGTTTCAGTTTATTTTTCTTGTACCTTTCACTCAGAGTACTCCGCTTAACACTAAACTTTATAGCACATTAGGAAAAATCTATAATCATCAGTATTTTACCTGTGCATCCGTGTACTGCTGCTGTGCTTCACTGTCTGCATCTGCCAGGACAGACTTTGCACAGCAGGAGTGTTGTTCGAGTGAATGCACATCCCAGCGAGAGATTTCATGGGTGCATTGTAAATCCCACCTTGTGCTAAAGCGTCTGAAATTTAGGAAGGCTGGCACTTACTCCCACTATCTTTCAGGGTCAGTCATTTTAATTTAATGCATGTTAACTTAGCAAGAAAAAAAGGATTCACGGTTTTCAGAACTTCTTCCAAAGTGAAATCTTGTGTGGCATGCCCCTCTCATTTCTTGGATTACAAGAAGAGCGTTAGTGAACGCTGGTGCTCAAATAATGTTATAGGTTCTCATTTGGATGTAAGGTGTACACTTTTATAAAGTCGCTGTATGAATATTATTTCATCTAAACCATTCATTTGTAGCTCTGGCTGTATGTTTACAGTTGGGGTCCTGCTCCACAATGAAATTACAACTGCGACCAGTATTTCTGTCCCTTATGAAAAAGAACAACCCCACATGTTTATGCTGCCACAACTGTTTTTAATTGCAGACATGCCATGTTTAAAGTGTTGGTTCTCCATCACTCTCACTTATTTTTCACCTCACCAGACCAAATTTCAAACATTTGCTGTTTGTCCTATAATATATTATGAAAAACTATGATGTATTTCTTTGTGACCCTTATTCCATAAAAACCCCAATTGTTGTCAAATATGTTGTGATGTCCTGTTAATAAATTTTCTCCCTCATGAGCTCTGGATCTTTACCCAATTGGCCCTTGTGTTTGCCTTCCGTTGCTTTGCTGGTATAGCAGCGTTGTGCTTTAATATTCTAAATGCATGTCAATGCCTTAAGATTTTTATCTGAAAATAATTGAAAAAGGTTTTTATAACCAAATATATTATTGCTTTAATTTCCCAATAATTCAGGAAAGCATTATTAACAGGATTGTCTGAACTGTAACAAATATTTTAGTAAAGTAAACATTGCTAAATAAAAAAAAATTCTGATTTTTATTTGCAAACCTTATTAAAGGCCCTTCTAACTTTAGTTTCCCTCTTACTTTTAAACTTAAACAGGGGTTATAAACTGGAGGGAAAAAAAGTAGTAAGTTATTGAACTTTTCTGACTGGAGAGTAAATCCCCCTCACTGCTTTGAGTCTTCTAGTCTGCATGCAATGTGTTATGAGATCAAAATTAATGAGGCATCTCTAGCAGCACATGCTCATGGTGCCCAAATACAGACAGTGAGACTATCTTGAGTATACTAACAAAATTGTATCAAAATTGATCCACATAAAGTGGAAAAAAAAAACAAACTGTGGTCAATATTGAGGGAATAAAAAAATATCTACATTCTGGTCTTTGGAATCAGATATTGTCGCATTCTGACCCCTTTATCTGCCGTTAATACTTATTTAAAACCTGCATTTTAACATAACATAGCACAAATGCTTTTCTTAATCTGATAGATTAGTAGATTTGATTATCCAACATAATCGTCATCATTTATGATGTAATTCCTTGGGAAAGTGAAATGTAAAACCTCTTTTATTAAAATAGAATAAATAAAATGTAACACTATATATATACTGTATATACATATAACACCTTCAGTATTAAAATTAGATGGCAAAAAAATTGTATACCTCCAAAACAACCTATGTATAAAAATGAACAATCAAAGATGGATAACAATTTCCAAAAATATGAATAATTTAAGACTACAATGTGCAAGACATTGAATAATAGACTGCCCTCTACTTCCAGCTAATTAAAAGCCTATACGTTAAAGTTTAGGGTGTGGAATAGTTAATCAACATGACAAAAATATATCTCTTTACTTTGTGAGAAAAATAAACCTTTGACCTTTTTTTGGCTCTGAAGCATAGAACTGCAGGTTGCTGCCCATGGTGCTTAGTTAGGAATGATATAAGGTTTATCCTGTTAAATACTCCAGTGCTCTTCCTCTTTAATTGACATATTCAGCCCTACAGTAAAAGGGAAATAAATTTGCCATGGCACTGCTATGAATTGAGAGTGACTATTCAAGAGGTGCAATGGGATTTGTCTGTCTAATATGAATTAGGACATCTGTTGAGACAACTAACAGTTCCACAATATAGTCAGAATAAAGCAAAGAAGACAAGCTACAGTTTTTAATGTGTCATCAGTATGGACAGTGATACATTACATATTCCTTCATAACCTTGGCAGGCTTTTTCTTCAGTACTCTCTCCTACATAATGTTAATTGTTTCAAACAATAAACTTAAATGTTTAGGTTATCAATCAACACCATACGCTTTATTGTAAGGCAAGAAAGTTTGATATATTGGATCAGGCCATTTCATGCTTCAGCACAATAGGAATTTGCTTGATTTGCTTTTTATTTTCAGCAACAAGTGCAGATTATTGTACTCTGCCTGGTTCCACATTCCAGCAGTAGAGAAAGAAAAAACATAATCGCATTTCAGAACCATGGACGGTGCAACCAACTGATCAGCTGCATTTTCTTTCCTCAGACATCATTGTAAATATTATCTATATGATCATTGATAAAATATAGTATATATTATTGTAACATGGAGTACATATTTCTATGTAAGGGCCATGGGCAGAGATACAAAAAGTTTTAGCTGCCTACTAGCATTGCATTCTAAATGTGAGACATGTAAGAAGTTACTACATCCATGTGATGCAGCACCAAGCAGAGTAATATAAGTTTTTTACTTTCTTGATCAGATTGAGAACAATGTCATATTATTTAGGTTTTCCCATTCAAATTACATTACCTGCTACTACACAGGTATTATTGATAGGCAGAAAAACAAACTTATGCCATATGTAGGGAATACTCTGTTTGCTGTGCTAATCCATGATCCATTATAACTTTGAACTGCTTCAGCACCACGGACAGAGACACAAGTCATGTTCAGTTTCCATCTGCTTCAGCACCATGGACAGAGAAACAAGTCATACTTCAGCACCCCTGGTACTAACAATGAACTTAATCAGCACCATGGACAGTTAATTTGTTTTATTTCTCTGTTGGCTTAAAAATGAATAAAGTAATATTGTTCATCATTGATTAGAAAGCTATGGACCTAAATCAGTGACAGATTGCATTGATATTAAATGAGATATTGGGTTGAAAAATGTATCAATGAAATTCCAAACATTATAAATGCAAACATGTAATTTCATACTTTGTAAATTTTAACGATGAATAGTCAATTACTGAAAATTCAAACACTGAAATTTCAAAATTCCCTCTAAAAAGGTAAACAAATACCCTTTTAAAAGATAAACTTATGATGATTTTAGATGCAGAATTGTTTTCAATAAGAGATGATTTCGGTGTCACTGCAGAGTTCTGACTACGATATCACTACAAGCCCTAGTTGTTTCTGTGGCGGTGGGTGGGAGTAAGCTAAAGGCTCACTCAATTAAATACAATCGAGAGTAAACCTCCCTAGGAAATTTCTCAAAATTGATGGTAAAATAAGTGCTGTCAAACTTCATAAATGTATTAATTAAATTGTATTAATTATGTGCAAAAATGTGTCTGATTTTATGAGTATGTTGTACATTAAATAGCTTAAATCATTCTCAGTGAAAACATGCTTCAGCTAAAAATTCTTTATTTTTTATTATTATATGTTGTAAAGGGAAATTTCAATACTTGAAGTTTCACTGTTTGCATATTCAGTGTTAGATTTTTCAATGTTTGAATGTTCAGTGCTTAGTTTTTCAGTGTTTGATTTTTCAATGCCTAATCTCACATTTGATGTCATTGCAAGCTGTCACTGATTTAGCTCCATAACCACGCAGTGGAATCAGAATCAGTTGCTGTCATTGCCATTAACTTCAGTTTGAGCTAAGTTTTTGTCTCATATAGGAGTAAAAAAACTAGCAAGTTCAATTTGTAATGCATACAATAAATGTATGATACCAATTATGTGTGATTTAAAATAGTCTTCAATTCATACTTGGATTCTTTATAGAATCCAAGTATGAATCTGTAAAGAATCAAAGAATGATTCTTTACAGAAATAAAACAAATTCAATAAAGGGATCTGTAAATATTTATGTCCTTGAAGCTTTAGTAATAAACCTAATTACATAAAGAATGCATGGGTTGTCTGATAAAGAAAGCCTTCTGAGGGCTTGAAAGCTGGCCTTTGCAACATTTCAATTAGTTAGCTGCCTTTATGAACCTAACGCTGTGGATTCAAATAAAAATATTATCTGTATGCCCTAACAAAATTACTGCGCTTATAGTGGGTCTTCACAGCATTGTGGGTGCAAAAGTTGATTATTACAGAGAAATTGGAGAGACAGAAACATTATTTATTTGACTGCTAGCTGCTTGATTGGATGTTTTATGTTTTTTTTTTTATTCAAATTTAAGTAGATTTTGTGCAGTAATATCATAAACCCAAAACGGAAAAAAACAAAAACAAAAAAAAACATCTGGTACAATATAATTAGTTATTTAGGCAAACTTGTCAGTGACATGTCACATCGCATAGCAATAACATAAATTTCTATATGTACAGTCACTTTCTTGGTAAGACTTAATATTTATTCATATGTACCGCTTCTTTTGCCTTGTAAAAAAGCTGATTGTTTCTGTGAAGAGCCAATGACACTTTTCTAGAAATCACAACCCCAAACTGCACACTGTGACATAACATTCACCTCAACTCCCCATGTGTCACTGTGGCCGGTTCTGCATCAGTGACTGTGAGTCACTTTCTGTGTTTCTGCATGTAGAAGTGCTGTCACCGAGCTCGGGTTCTGCTTCAGATATTTTGTGTCACCACCACTGCTGCCTTCTGATCGCAGCACTATGTCAAGCTCTCCTGTGTATCTGCACTTATTGTTCTGCACATGATGAAACATCAGCTTTGCACTCTGTTCTGATTTAAAAAGATATTTGTAAATTTAGAAACAACAAGGGCTCTGTAGGTTGCCTTTATTCCCTTGTGTTATTTTGCATCGATTACTCAATTAATATAATTTCAGAAGTTTGAAACATTTACTGAAAAAGCAGGTCCATTTTGTTTCATTCTTGTTTCTAAGGTTGTCTTCGCTAATGTTTATTCCAAATGTTTTGAAATTTTAGTTGCTTCTAACCCCTGTTATCTTTCAATAGCCAACATGAAAACCACTATGCTGCCTTTTCTTCTCTTTCTCTCACTCATTTCTTTTTACAGATATTACCATCTGTAGCCCTTGTGAAGTTGGGTTTAATGTCTTACCACAGACTGTGCTTACAAAATAAAAATGCACTTTAACATACTTTAGTAACAATCTTATGTTGTTTGGAACAACTCCTCAGCTGCCTAACTAGCTATAGCATAGAGCTCATATGGAAATAGAGAGAGCTGCAACGGAACAGCATGCCTGCATTAGTTTTGGTACACTGAGTGCACAATGAAATGAGAATTTAAAACCTTGGAAACAAGCCCAGAAACCATTCACACAGAGGGCAACCTGCCTCTCCACTATCATACTCATGATGACCGAGAGCACAGAACTGAAAAACATCTGAGTAAAGGAGTCCAATTTCACAAGGTTACCAAAAACCTGTAAAAAGAGGTTTTGGTTAAAAAAAAAGGATATAAAAAACAAAAAAGGGGTCGGTTGACTGAAATTATTCTGTTTCCTGTTTTCAAAATTGAATAATTAAAAAGTGCACTGCAGGGATGTTACTGTTGATGACATGCTACACTTAAATTACAATAAACACAAATGGAAAACATATTTCTTTGTTGCTCTACTCTTTCCTCTGCCTATTTAAGGTTTGACCTTAAGCAAATTAATCAGAGTTCTGAATTGACATATCAAAGTAATAGAAATTTAAGCATGACCTTCTTTAAAATTAACATAAAAAAACATGGAAGATCCAAAACCAGCTACCCCTGAAAAATGAAAATATTCATGCTAAATGTTATTTCAGCTGTAAAGTGAAAGTGCCTTTTGCTCTTCTGCTATTTATAGAAATGGGTTCAAATTGTCCCAGACACTATTATTACATGATAAATTAGCGTGTCTACAAGCTACCCTGTTTTCTATTATTTATTTTGCTGATAAATATGCTAACTTGTGTTGATGATAGGTAGCCTTTTATGTAAAAATGCCAATACCTTAAAGCATTATATTTATCCTGCATATAAATGTAGCAGTTTTGCTTAAACTGTTGGCTTCTCAACAATGTGATATCTTTTAGTTTATAAACTGTTATTTACCAGTTCGATGCATTTTTTTTAACGCTAAGGTCAAAACAGCATTGCTCTAAATGTCAGGTTGATTGGACATTTTAGAGAAACCAAATGCAGACACGGAAGGAGGCAGAGATGAGTCTGTACTGATTTGATGCAATTTGAAGGTATCAGAAGTAAAGTCCAAAAGCAAATACAAAAAACCAAGAGACGTCAGGGAAAACACACACAATGAGTAAAGAAACGAGAAACAAGCAAACAGTAACTGCAGAGGAGGAATATAAATGCCAAACAGAACAAAGACTGGACTAATCAACTGATTGGAAGCAGGTGTGGACAGAAGAATCTAGAAGGGAGCAAGAGGAAGGAGACTGACTAAAGGGGGCAACAGAGGGTAAACGAGAAATACAGAAAAACTCAAATACAACCAAAAACTAACTAGAATGAAACAAAATAAAAATGAAACCAATAGAAAGTCAAAAAGAATACATAAACCAAACCAAAACTATGACACTTAAAGGTTTTTGGGGCTATATTCTTTGTTAGGTCAGTCATTATGGTGTTTGAGATGAAATACAGACTGATTTTTCTTTCTCTTCATGCAAGAAAAAATTCCAAAGAGAAATGCTTATTCTTGTTGCTTTTTATCATTTGATAGAAGGCAGCAGCCAAGAAGTTCATCCATGAAGTAGCCAACAAGAATCAGTGGCAGTTTATGACAAATTCACAGGTAGCTACCTTTACCAGTTTATTACAACTTTCCACACCAAACACAAAAACACTGCAACAGATATGAGTAAAACCTGTAATTTTAGCAGCGATCCATAATTCCATGTGCAGTAGAGGAAGGGGAAGTTGGCATGAATCAACAGCATGCCTGTCTGTTGGTTTTTCATCCCTTTCCTGGAATGTTTTATCTATATTTAGCCTGGCCTGTAAAGCTCATAATAATTTGGCAGTAAGGTAGGGTCATTTCACAGAATAAAGCAAAAAAAAAAAAAAACAATTTCTCATGTGCTGATGATACAATCCTGTATTATTTGCTAAAATGTATGAGAGTAGATGCAAAAGAGATTGCTTAGTAGGGGTGAAGTTTGTTCAATTAAAGGAAAGCATGCTGGAAAACTAGGTGAAAAAGTTCAGTTTTAGGTTTCTTACTAGGTGCAGGTTTTTATTTTTAAATTTCTTCTTATGTAACATAAAATGTAAACACGAAAGAACAACAAACAACCTGCATCTTTAGTTTTTTGTTTACATTATAGACCTTTCCTGTACCTATTCCCAAAGAACAAAAGCTTTCTTGAAAATATAATGCAGGAGATCTTAAATGTTTCTTAATAAAACATAAAAAAAGTTTGAAATCATGGACTCAAAGTCTGATTGAAGAGCCCCGAACACTAACCACGACCCCCCGGAGCTGTCAAGCCTCTCAAAAGTAAGGCTCTGATCTCAGAGGGAAGAAGGGAGACAGAAGGACAGGGTTGTCGTGAAATGACACCGGACTCCTAAAACAGGAAACTGAGCCACACTGACAACTCTGTCAACCCCTTAGAGAAGACGGGTATAAATGTCAGCTGTGATTTTAAATAATAAAGTGTAAAATGAGTTGCAGGGAGGTTTCATGGTACCAGTAAAAGAATTCGCAAAAAAAAATGTCTTTACCTTTTTAAGAAGTTGGCATCAACCATGAGGTTTTAACACTTTAACATATTTATATTTAGTTCTGAATAAATGTTTGTTTTATTGCAAGTAAAATAATACATTTAAAATAATTATGCACACTGTTATATTATTCACAGAATGTGAATGTTAAAAGATAAGATAAGATCAAACACAGAATCATTCATTCCTAAATACATTAGGCTTTATATTCATTAAATTGATCAATTGATCTGCTTCAGTTTAACTTTTAGCAAACCAAAATACATTGCTAATAGATAATTAAAAGTCTTAATAATCCTGCTTCATAGAACAATGAGCAAAATGTACCTTTTATTTCTGATACCTGCTTGTTAGTTTGGTCATTGACTATTCTATTAGCTTTTTCTTTTTTTTAAGTAAGCTGATGTCTGTTTAGAAACAATATTGCTATTAAAATGATGGCCACTGTTTATTTTCATTGCTGGTTTGCTTTTCTGTTTATGTGAACAGAGGAAACTTCCCACTGTGTTCTTGACCTTTAAAACAAAAGGTGTTTTGGAGGTTTTTGAAACCTTCACACAGTCTATTTGAACCTAGTGGAGAAGCATGCTTCCAACTGAGACTATTTTAACTCACCTGAATAACCATTTTGCAATCTGTACTGGTTTATACTAGAGATGCACCAATCTGATACCTGAACTGCATATCCCCTCCAATATTGACCAATTAGCTGGTTCTTATATCCATGGTTTTATATTGGATATCAGAGATTCATCCATATGCACTGCACATGGAACAGTTCATTTTTTTCTTTCTTCTGCATATTTGTTTTAAATAATATAAAGTACATTTATATCTGTGTAAAATATGTTACCTCTTCTAACAATAGGAAGTCTTTACTCAGATAGCAAAATATATAGTTCATTCATTCATCAGTTGAATCGGATTGGATATCAGGTGATACGCTTGGCGAAGGAATCGGTAACTGTCTGGATCGCTGCCTTTCCAGTTTATATGCTTTCTTCATAGCTGGAAAAAAAGAAGAAGAAGAAAAAAATTAAATAAACCTAATGTCAAAGACTAGGGGATCACCTGAACTTAACTGTTTTTATATATTTGGTGAGAAAAAAGAAGATGACCTGCTTGCTGTCTTTCCTAAAAAAAATTGCTTGCTTCCCATGTTCTTATGATTTATCCCTTCTTTCTCTCTGTATGAAATCTTTATGGTGTTTTCCGTCTGGGAGTCTCATGGAAACTGAATGTAAGCTAGCAGGTCACAAAAATCTGCTCCAAATCTAGTGGACAGCTACATTTACATCAAATAGGCTTTCTAGTCAAGAAGACAGGCTGTTATATCTGGCTTACACCTTAAAGTATTTTTTATGAGGCCAAAACAAAATTATTTGTCAGACTTAGGTGTTAGTTAAACTGCACACAATTTATTTCCTTTTTTATGGATCCAGCTAATAATAAATGCACAGATGTTCCGGCCGCTTTCAATGGAATTTACTGCCTCAGTTTTTTTGTTTGTTTCAGATATAATTAGCTAAAGTGATCTACTGCTAGCATTATATTTACTATAGCATGTATTTATTTTTCCTGATTAAAATAAATCATTAGAAGTGAAAGAAAGTGCCAGTAATTTGTTGCTTTTACTTCACCTACTATGCTGCATGTTGTAAATCAATTCAGAGCTGCTTTTACACTCAGTTATCTCTAGTAAGAAAAAAAAAAAACTGCTTGTAGAATGTTTTTTACACATTCAGCAATTATCTCAATATGGCTCCATCCATGCTGGAGACACAACAGTGCTCCAGCCCTCAGGTCAGGTATTCATAATTCATGCATCAGTGTTGTAGATGTTATCACGTTTGTGCTTTTCCTCGAAGAACATCCACATCTGGTGCTCTCACTGTCAGGATCATCAAATCCTTAGATGATGAACGGATATCACATTGGAAAGGATCTTGACAGCGATCACAGATCATCTACCCAAAGCTGTTAGCTTAGTGATGTTCACATTTAGCTAACAGGTTTCACTAAGAGGAGGGACAGATCTAATTGCTGACATGATGCATGGGTGAAACTTTACAAACATGTAATAAATAATTAAGCAGTTTTTAAACCCTACTTTTTGTGCAGATAAAGATCTTTGCCCTCTTTATTTGTTTCAATATTACTACAAAAGCCATTAGGAGGTTTTTATTCACAATTATTGACATGAATGTAATTATTTCTTTGCACTAAAAAATCTGCTTCCAGAACAGGCAGAAAAAAAACCTCCAACATTTCTAATATTCATCCTAACATCTGGTATTTTCTCATTCCATTTGCATTTGTATCACAAGCCTTGGAGAAGAACGTCTCCTAAATACATTTCAGGAACTGATTTCTCAGGAAGAGCTGATGAAACTTTTGAGCACCTCTTTTCATATAATATCCTGCCAATTACCAATAGATCAGGGCTGCTCACTGACTCTTTCTGGGTAACGCTTCCAAGTTGAGGCAAAGCGTGGAAGAAAAAAAATCAAAAGACACACTGATTCAGCAGAGATTAACCTGCTGCTATGGTAACAAGACATGGTTGCAGTAATTGTGGCACCTCACAACACAAGACCAAGGCTCTGTCACTGAAAAGAATCGTTGTTTAAATCAAAATGAGAATGTTTTGATAAAGCACTATACAAAAACAATCCAAAACATGGTGAAATACTATATTATGGTGTAATATACAATTTAGTTCCTTCTAACAAGATTTTAACCTGTAAGGAGACTTGCTATATTTGATAATATGCTGAATTATTGCTCTTTAAAACAAAGTTAATGTTTTTATTTTTAATTAAATAAAAAGATAATGAAAAAAATAGAATCTAATAATGGAGAAGTAAAAAGAACATTTAAAAATGTGCAAATTAATAATTTTTTAACTATTCAAAGAAGTAAATGGGAAAGTATAGTAATATAACATACACACACCTTAAATTCATTATTTGAAATGCACGAACTACAAAAAATACGAAAAATAAAAAGTATAACATTTATCAAAATCAATAAAACATAAATATAAAAAGTATTGTTTTTTTAAGACTAAGGCTTCTCCAGAACTGCAGTAACACACACGGCAAGAGTCTGTGTAAATAAGTTAAAGTTTCAAAATATACATTTTGGTACATTTTGTCAAGCTTAGAAGAGTAGGATCCAGTATTTGAGGCAGACAAACAGTTTGATTTCTCAAAAAATGTAACGGAAACAGATCAGCGATGAAGGCAGGAATCTCTGCAGGAAGAGACAACTGGTTAGTGACAGCGTCTATGTGGAGGTGAATGATAACAAACATGTGAGTCACTAACCTGGTCTTATAGTTCAGTCCAAGCCCAGAGGATGAGGTTGGTTCCAGCCGGTCGGCATCCAAAAAGATGCGGGAGGCACCATCGGAAAATCCTAGATGCTGATTTATCAGTGGTCTACTTTGAAATGACTCAAATAAAGTTTTTTTTTTTTATGTTTTTAAAAGGTGGTCTAGGAAACTAAAACCTAATCAAGAATTAAGCATTACAGAACCATACATGGGAAATCATAAACTACAAACGGACATCAGCCTGAGTATTATATTTTTTCTTAAAATTATTTGATTTTCAATTCATTAAATTTAAATTGTCTAAATTAGATTACAAAAAAGTCTTAAACTAGACACTGTGAAAAGTCTCATTCTTTGATAATAACTAACACCCAAATACTCAACCACTAGGAATTTGACATTTTGTTGTTTACAGTGACACAGTTTCACAGAGGAGAAACACACTGAATGCCGTTGGATGGATGAACTTTTGTGAGCAGCTACTTATAAAGGATCTAAAGCAGGAGTCCCAGGAAAAGACAATTAAAAATTCAAGTTTTTCAGGAAATAAGTCACGAATAGAAAGCATACACCTTTTTTGCAAAAATCTGTCCATGACATCAACAACAGAAAATTGCCACAGACTCTCAACTTATTAGAACGATTATATTTTTGGTATACCGGTAAATCATTGTAATAACTATAAACTAAAGGCACAAGTGTATAACAGACATTTTATTTTGACAACATTACAGACATTGCTGTTTTCTGATATGATGGCTGTCATATTGTCAGTGGTGGTCAATATTGAGCAATGAAAGAAGCATCATGTAATGATCCTTTAGATCAGGCATCCCCAAACTCGGTCCTCAAGGCACCCTGTCCTGCAGGTTTTAGAGGTTTCTCTACTTCAGCACAGCTGGTTATAATGATTGCAGTAGACCAAAAGCCTGTTAATCAGCTTTTAATTAAAATCAGCTGTGCTGGAGCAAGGAAACATCTAAAACCTGCAGGACAGGGGGCCTTGAGGACCGAGTTTGGGAATGCCTGCTTTAGTTAAAGCATTGCGTTTGGAAGGCTTTATTGCTTGGTGAGGATTCATTTCACCATCCCATCTCAGGATCAGGCAATTAGAAATATGGATACGCTAGAGAACTTCTCACCGCAGTCTCAAATAATCTGGCACTGATGACTGGCCTGTAGGCTGGTTAAATAGAGACTGCTGAAGGCGGGTCAGATAAGCTAATGAAAACTAAGGGGAGATAAGCAGGTGATTGATATGAGTAATTAGAAAAGACATCAGTGGCGATATCATGACATTAAATGCATCTTTTCTTCCCAACTATCTTCAAGCTGTCTTTAAAATGTGCACTCAACTTAGATATATTTTTCTAAATACTGAGAAAACATCAAGATTGTCCAAAATTTGAAAATACTTTATTTAGGCTACAGCATGCTAACTAGATGAAAGTATACAGTCCCTGATATTAATAATTCTTTAATACACCCCTGTTTGAGAACAGAACTTTTATTCTTCTTTTTGAATGCAGCTTTAATTTAGTATTGTGAAGCTAGGAGGCAGTTGCTATGATGGCTCCAGTTATATTAAAGGAAGCCGTTAGTTCAATCAGACATTTGATAACTTTATAGAGCTGTGTGTTTTTTTAAGGGTTGAATGAGGATCTTCCATGCAAACGCAGAGAGCCATAAAATCTTGTTTGATCAGGTCTGTTTGGACTCCCAGGGCCTTTTTGATGGTTACAATCATGTTTTGTTTGATCGGGGCAGGGGGGGTGGAGGGGCAGGATTCCTGAATTGATACATATAGATTTGCAGTCCAATACTATGCTGATTGCCCATACAAGCGAGCCAATCAATACATCTAGAAAGCTTCTGATGCTCCTGTTCTTCCTGCTTCTGTCAATAGCTGGATTGACTTTGAATTGGCACTTAACCAACCAGAGATTACATCACTGCATAAATCTAGATTGAATTTTAAAACAAATACACACTTCAATTCACTACTTGGTTAAGAGACGAAGGAGCTTCGGAAAAACAATTAGGTATTACCGGTCTTGTTGACAATTAAATTTAATCAAGTCATGTAATTTAATAACCAGTGGGTTTAATTATAAGTGAGACATTTTCTATTGAACCGAGAACCTTCTTGCAGCAAGGCAGCAGTGCTACCCACTGCGCCACTGAGCAGCCCCCAATTGGGATAAGCGCAGTACTTGAGTTGAGGGGGGATTGCATCCCCTTTCTTAAAAGCCCATCCCCCCATACCATCCCCTGTGACATTTTATTACAGAATGTGTAAAATTTCTACTATATATTAACAAAAGTGACAATAATATTGTCCTTTCAACATTTGGTGGGCTGTTGGCTTATGAGTAGCCTCAGCAAAAAACATAAAATCAAATAAGTGGCCTACCATGACTATGAAGCTGATCCAAGTGGGAAATTTGTACTTTGCTTTGTCCCTAACTATGTAGGGGCAGTGATAGATTCTATTGTAAGGTGCCTTGGTCAAGATCAATGACCAGCGTACCTGACATGTAACAAAGATGCCATGCATATTGCTTTAGGTTAACAGACTATATTAATTAGGATATGTATGTTTAAAAAAATAATAAAAATCCACCCACCATCCCTTTTCTTTCTTTTTTACAACTTGAATACTGGATAAGCATGAAGGAAAATGGATGGGTAGACATTTTCTATTGTTTAAAATTAAAAAAAAGATCATTTTTGCTGCATTTTGTGCTTTTCTGTTTTCCTTGTCAGCTCACTGATCGGCTAATACTTCCTCATAAACCCCCAGAAGCAATGTTCCTGTCTTGAATGCTGTCTGCGGACGTTGATATGTACATTCACGTGAAAACCAGCTTAACGTGGCTCCTGACCTTTTCGGTAATTACCCCACAGAGCTTTTCAGTCTCACAAAAACTCTGCTGCCTTTGAAGCTCGGGGAGAAAATGCTCCACCCCACGATATGGAGAGAAATGGGGAAAACCAATATAAGGTGAGTGTCTGTGTGTGTATTTGCTCCCAAAATGAGAAAACGAAGAGTATCTCAGTGGTAGAATTTTGTTGTTGAAGGAAACCATCATTTGTGCTGTTTGATGAGATGAGTTTCTAGAGTGAGCAAAAGGTACAGCTATAGTTTTATTGTCGACCAAAATGCCTTGTCAAACTATTGCAGTGGTGTCAAAAGTGCAAAATATTTTTCAGTTTTTAGATGATATGATTATAAAACTTCAATATTTGTGTTTAGATCATATACCGTAGAATAAATCCAAGTATATTATTTTGGATGTTAAAAAATCTAAAAGGTGTGGCACTTAACTATTGCCCCTAAATAAAACATTGGCTTGAATGAAAGTTATATGAGAGTATTTTGGAGTAAACACACTAGTAAACAAAGAGCATTGTTTAGAGGAGTGAAGCTGCATTGATATACAGCTCAGGTGAAAGAAACTGTGCTAACGACTGCTATACTGTATATCCATTCCTAATATTGTCAATTGTAATTTAGGGGATACAGCTAACATGTGGACATAAATCCTTGGATCAGAGGATACCAAGATTATGAAATTATGTTAAATTCTTCCAACGTTTCATTAATTTAAATACTAGACACTCAAATATATATTGAGTTATATATGATACTCAAGGAGTCTTTATATTTTTTTGCCTGTTCACTGCAAAAAGACACATTTAGAACCTATTTATATCAATAGAGTAAACATACTTGTAACTGTGACTTTCTGTATCAACCAATTGTGTGCAAGTAAATGCTCCATCAGAAATGATTGTCCAGGGGTGGTCAAGTCCAGTCCTCAAGAGTTACCATTCTGTAAGTTTTAGATGCACGTCTTTTCTAACACATCCCCAAGCACTAACCCCGAACACTAACCCCCCATTTGCACATTCCTGCTGAGAGTCCGCCACATTAAGGGCCATCCCAAACCACGTAGAGGGTAGTGGCGAGTGGATCATTCAACCCTTAAATAGCGAGTCAGCATCAGCTGCAGGCTCGCTGGGATTCGGCATCAGGTTTAAGAGCAGCCTGGTGGCGGAGCAAACACGTTCCGCCAAATGTAAATTTCGTTGGTTTGCTGCATCTCCTTCACACTGACAGAAAGCGTAATTAATTCCAAAATGGAAGGTGCTCTTTGAAAAGTTTTATTTGACCCTATACATTTGTTTTAAGAAAGGGACTAATGTTTAATGTAACAGCCACACACGGGGCCTCACTGTGTTGCCATAGAAACGAATACTTTCCTTTTCCATAAAAGGGAAGAAGCTATTCCATTCTCGTTTATACAACCCCACCTTCAATCAGGGTGTCTTCCACAGCTGCGAGTGAGACTACATTTGGAGTGACACTTGATAGTTAAGGGTTAGTGCTTAGTGGGTGGTTTGGGATTCAGC
Organism: Cyprinodon tularosa; assembly: GCF_016077235.1. Lineage (NCBI taxonomy): Eukaryota > Metazoa > Chordata > Actinopteri > Cyprinodontiformes > Cyprinodontidae > Cyprinodon > Cyprinodon tularosa. The sequence goes on along the minus strand of NW_024037781.1, from coordinate 4,918,776 downwards.
CCCAAATCTCGATCCCCTCATTAAGCTCAACAGAGGCATGGTAAAGAGCCACTTATTGATTCAGGTTTGTTAAAAATGTTCTGCTTAGAAATTACCTTTAATTATAACTTACATATAAAAATAATTTTTTCATCAGTTGCTAGTCTTTGCTTTATATGTTCAAGGCTGTATGGTGAAGTACCAACACAAACATCTGGGTGTCTTGATTGTGACCTTACAATGTTAAATCCTATGGTTCATATTTCTGCTGTGTAGTATTGTTATCCTAGTGCCATTGGTCTGAATAAGCCAACTATAATGTTTTTATCGACATGCAGGGAGCCGCTGTTATGACTTGTGTTTGAGATAATTATATAGCTTTATGGAATATCACAATTCTTATAGTCCGGGGGGGGGGGGATAAAACGGAACACTTAAAGCAGATCAATAGCATTCAATCAGGCGGCACCCAAGATTGCCTGCAATTTCCCGCTCTCTTTTTGCCCCTCACATCAGCCAGACATCTCTAAGCACCCATTGTTGCAATCACCCATTATGCTCCTGTGATGTTTAGGTGGATGAAATCAGCCCATAAGCCAAACGGTAGCTAATTTTCAGCCATTTAGCTTGTTGATCAATCAGACAGGTAACTATCAAGTAAATTAAATAATGAAAACGTGCTGCTAAAGTGTTTTGCTTGTTGAGGTGAACATATTTGGAAAAACATGCTGTCTGATTAATTTTAGGATTTTAGCATAAAAGATAAAGACAAACTTCTTTTGATTTCATGATTAATTATTTTCCAAGAGATGCATCTTTAACAAGCTCAGGGATTTGCTTTGAATGAACCAGGACATCTTTTATTACCTTTTTGTCAGATTTGATTATAAAGACTACAGTATTTCCCATGTTTTTTTTTTCTTCTTTTTTTTGTTTAGGTAAGGGGCAACTTAAAGAGCTAGTCTTGTCGTTTAAGTGTTTTTTTTGTTAGGCTTTAGTTTTTTTTCTCATATTATAACCAGGAATGTTGCCTGATCTGTCACCTAAACTGTTGCTGTAGGTTTAATTGTTATCCTGCTGGACGGTAAACTTCCACCCCAGTTTGAAGATTTTAACTGTCTCTTCAAGTTTTTTTTATTTTTCCTGCAGTTCCTCCGTCTTTAGCTCCACCTTTATTAACTCTAGTTTGTCCTGCACCTGCTGAAAGTAATAAGTCTTTCACATGAATGTCAAAGTCCTGTAATTCACCATCAATTGGGACTTGGGGGTACTGTTTCTAAATGAAACAGTTATTTTAAGTAGTTTTAGAGTAGACTCTGATTACTGCTCAAAAACATTCATTTTAATTATTTTAAAAAGTCAAGGTCCGGCCAGTTGATATACAACTGCCCTGCCCTGCCAATAACTCATGAGAAATTAAAGTTAAGGTTACAAACTAATGATCACCCTTCTTTAAGGATTTTTCTGCTTGAGAGCAGAATTAAAGTTGCCACCAGTGACTCCAAATCATCCTAATCCTGATGCCACAAATTAGCTTGTGAAGTCACACTACTGAAAGCTTTTAAGACTGCCAGAGGTGTGAGAAGTAATAAGAGTAAAGTAAAAATAAGAAAAATAAATAAAAACATCTGAAAGAAAAATTACTTTGCTAAAAGTCTTAATATGATACGAAAAGAAATTATGTAAAGGTATAAAATTGTCCACAATTTTCAAGAAAGTAATTTTAAAAGTTTTTTGGGTTTTTTTTGCATAAAAAGAAGCAAAAGAATCCATTTCTTGGTTTCTTTTCTTCAAGTAAGTGAAAAAAATGGATGGATTTGTTGAAAACCTGCATTTAGCCCAAAATAACATAATTTTCAAACAAAGCAAACACAAAATACATCTTTTAGAATAAAATGCATCCAAAATTATGAGCTACTGCCTCATAAAACGAAAATGACGAAATTTGACCACTCTTTCTTAAAGAGAAAAAATACTAAAATGGATTATCTAAAGATAGCTTGCAAGCAAATAAGATAACTTTACTACACTCAGGGCCGGATTTATCAAGATCCAATTTTGCGTGCAGTAATTTGCGCTCGCAAAGTGGAATTTTGCGCGAGGGGCTGAACCATGGTTTGCGGGTGATTTAACAAGAGCGATTGCGTAACTGGTGGCAGGCGCAAAACTGTTGGAGACGCCCTATTTAAATGATGGTTTTGCGCGTTTTGTGGTTTGCGGCAAAGTAGTTTGTGCAAACTAGTGCATTAAGAAATTTTAATCTTACAGTGACACCACCCCCTCCAAAAAAAGAAATATATATATATATATATATATATATATATATATATATATATATATATATATATATATATATATAAACTTTGGCAACCTTTATTCCCTAAGGTGGTATGTGGCTGAATTTCTACTTCACCGCAGTAAGAAAAAAACACAAAAAAAAACAAAAAAAACAGGTGTTTTGTATCGGCCTGTAGAACAATGCACACACCAAATGGCTCACAAGAAGTGACTGTGGATAAGATGACTGCATTGGCATGTTGCTCCACAGGCGCAGGGTGTCGGGGTTCTCCGATAGGGCGTCAGGGCGACATGGCATTTAGAACGTCGGACAGCACTTCTGAAAAACGAGATTGGGAGATCCCAGATGCAAAAAAGTGCAATGTTGCGAGGAGTTTTGTGATATCTGCATGCGTGGGTCCTCCTTGTGGCTGGCTCCAAATCCATTCGGAGTTCCCCCAACAGCTCCAAAATGGCAATGCCGGATAAACGATATGTTTTGATGATCGTTTCCTCGTTCATTCCAAAAATATTCACACGGAGTGAAAAAATGCGTTCTCTGCGTCTCATTGCTTCATTTCGATGTCTCCTTCTTGCGACAATAACCGCTGCCATGTGTGCGCAATTACGCATACAGACCATTTGCACCTTCTTTTGAAACGTGTTAAATATAGAGTCAGATACCGTTAGCAAAATTGCTTTCAGGTTTGATAAATCACTTTGCGAGTGCTAAATTAATATATTTACATGTTCTCCTTCCACAAGACGCACTTTTGCGTGTAAACGCCCTATATTGAATATTCATTGCAGAAAAAGTACTAAATGGATAAGAGGCGCTATTTAGCACGTTTTAAAGACCAAATCCTTTTAGCACGCTGTTGATAGATCAGTTTGTACATTTTTTAGCGTGCGCAGTGAAATAGCTCACGTTTTAATACACGCAAACCTTTGATAAATCCGGCCCTTAGACACCAATAATGCAGAATGATTAAGCGCTAACTTGTGATGGAATAAAGAATTTTCTTACCCCATGAAAGAAATGGAAATTTATGTTTAAATAGGCATATTAAAAAATCTGTTAAAACTTGATATAGTGTTGAATTGTCGCCACAGGAGAGTTAAAAGTATGGTCACGGAAAAACAGGGCACAGTTCTCCTTTTGTTCACATGGAGGTTCCACATAAACAATTACGATAAATTCAAGCTAGGTACAGTGTCTCAGATTTTTTATTAAAGAAGTAAAAGCAAATTTTTCAAGTCTCTAATGTGAAAAATTAAAATAAAGTAACAAAATAAAGTTCTCAATAAAAAATATTTTTATTAATGTACAGACTCTCAAAAAATTGACTATGGTACTGTATTGAAGTGAATGTACTTAGTTACTTTAAACTGAATAATGACTACCGGTATCTTTGTCTTTCTCTGAAATGCTTTAATATTATGTGATCACCTTCCAGAAGTTTCCTCTGCAGTTCTTTAACCGTTGCCTTCTAGAATGTTATGTGGAATCCATTTTTAGTTTCTTAGTGTTAAATAATAAAGACTGACTTTTGGTAGAAGCAACTGTGACCTGCAATACTTTTCATTACCTCCTGAATGTGTTGTGAATGCAGTCTTGGAGAAACTTTCAGAGCCTCACCACTTCTTTTGTATACGTGTTTGACACTTTTTAATAATTTTCAATTTTTAGACAATGACTCTGATTGTCATTCTCTGGAGTCTCAGAGCCTAGGAAATGACTTATTGGATCTATTAAGTTTGGTTGATGTGTTACTCAGACATAAAGTTCTAAACAAGTACAGACCATTTACCATTTACTTCCACAGCTATGTATTAGTCTGCCCTAAGTAAAAAGTAGTTTATTCAAGTATACTAAAAGTGCACTAATTTTATACTTAAAATCAGGCAGTGCACTTAGAGTTTACTTATTCTAAACTATATTTCATATACTTTACAACAGTATAGTCAAGTGTACTTGACTATACTATTGTTTACTTTATTGTTTACTAAAGTATACTTTAAGTATACTCTATTTCGAAGAAGTATTACTTTAGTAATACTTCAAGTACACTAAAAGTACTTTGTTCGGTATACTTTCTAAACTTATACTTAAGTTTTCTTAATAGAATTTACTTCAAGTATACTACATTTTGCTAAGGGTGGTGAAGAGCTGGTAAAGCTCAACTTTAAAGGTGGCACTAACGGTATCAGCGTCATCAGGTTAGAATCAATCAGATAACTATGGATGTGAGGCAAAAACTCCAAGCAATGCTCTACAGCAATAGCAAATGTGTCCATTTAAAAAATAAATGACAATTTCACTTAGGGCATAAGAAAGGCCATCATTCCAACATTGCTCTGTTGTGGTTGTCATCTTTTAATGTTAGCAGACAAGTTTTTGATACTTTCTGCGTTTGAGCGTTTTTGATGCCCATAACATCTTTGCTGTGAACGCAGCATAAGAGTTGTGATACTTCATGTTATCACTTAAAGCCGCAGTGTGCAAGATTTACTCCCAACTAGTGGTGCGCTAAATGAATTACAAATAACTGTGAAGCCCGCTCTGTTGCCTCACCACTAAAAGCATAAAGGCATAAGCGTGGGTGAATGACTGAATGTGGTGTAACGCACTTTAAAGTGTCCAGACTTGAGAAGGCATTATAAAAGTAAAGTACATTCACCATTTTGCCATAACACACTGTAGCGTAAATAGTTTTGGTGTTGAAAGGGAGCTCAGATCACCGTAAAGTGGCACTCTTGGTCGCATGACTCATTCAGGAATCTGTTTTTGAGAAAGCACTAAGTGCTGAATCTTGACCCTAAAGATCATTTAATATATCTTAAATTAATCGTATGCTTAGGTCAAACCTGGCACAGTGTTGATTAAAGTAAAGTACATGTAAGCTACAGTGAAAATAGTTCCAAAGGTATATTTTTGTTAAAAAGTCACTCAAGTTAAAGCTACAGTGTGTAATTTTCAGCGACATCTAGCGTCCAGACTGCAGACCGCAGCAACATGAACATCTCCCCCCCCCACCGCTTCTCCCCCCCAACAGTACGGCGAGCGTTACGGGACAAAATGTCTTCCACGACGTCCGCATCACCTACCTTCTCAAGTGATGAGGTTTGTTTACATAGATAATTTTAATACTGCCATCTATTGTTCAGTACCGTCTCAGTTCATCTCTCTCAACTTGCCGTAGTTACTTTTGAGCGTAATGGGCGATCTCGCAATCGCTAGTTTGTTGGCTCTGCGCTGCCGTAGCGCAAAGATGTCTGCCTCCATGGCTGCGAGACCCGCTCCTATGTAATTATAAATAACGAATTCTAAGGCAACGCAAATATTAAGGTTAAGAGGCTGAGCTCGTAGATGATGATAAATAACATAGTTATGTATAATATATTACATTTCTGACTGTATATCCCTGTAATTATTACACACTGTAGCTTTAATGTAAATAAGAAAATTTAACTTGTTACTACCCATCTTTGATTGGGACCACAGCCAGGTAAAAAATACTGGAAAGTCAAGTAATTGATTTATCTATCACCCGGCACAGCAGTGTGGGGCTTTGTTTTTTGCCAAAGAAATGCTAATAGATTCTTTGACATGAAATCAGGGGGGAAATAGCAATTTATTGACTTTCTCAGTTGGAGCACACAAAAGTAAAAGTGTAATTAATGAGCTGAATATCATTTTAAGCTACCATATTTTCTGCTTTGTCAAACCTGCTAGCTTTACAGTTTCCAACTGATTCACTATGCTTAAATACAATATTTTGTGTATGAGACACTAGAACCTTGCATGGACAAAAGCTGCACAGTTGGCTGCAATTGTGCATGCATGCGTATGAACCTATCTTGTCCTACACCACACAAATTCAGCTTGACAGTATCTGCATGCTATCATCCCACTGAGCTCCATGGAATTTTTCTTTTGGATACATTTAGATACATAATCCAATTAGCTTTGACTCCAAGATAAGTGTCCCCCCCACCCCCTCACCCCTTCCACCATACAAATGTGATTTATCCTGTTTGGAGGATTACTTTAGAGTCTAAATGCCCGGCCTACAAGGACTGAGCTAAGCTTATGTGGAGTCAGAATTGTTTTTGTTAATTTTCTTTGGTGGGAACAAGATGCTCAAGCATGACTAAGCATTGTGTGTGTACCATTGGTCCCCCCCCCACCTGCTGCATAGGAAAGCATGCATGCTGCAGCTCTAATACAAAGCTAGCAGGAATGTGATTGCAGGAGGCTGACCGAAAGTTGCACAAACCACCATGAATGTCCATAACATTTGTCCACCATTCAGCTATCTGGTAATGATAATCTTATAAAGTAGTCTTTCGTTTGACCATATCTCCCTACCACTGCCTGATACAGTATAAGCACTTTTATTCGCTTTATGCATTCCCACATTTTCACCAATAACCAACTATTTAGCATTTTACTCAAACACATCCTACCTTAATCTACCTCACAGCAGGCATTTTAAATGGAAGAGTAAATCCTTGTTCAATTGGATGAAAACATACATAAATGCAATAATAGAAAACCCTGAAGCTTTTTTGGCTTTTTGCCTTAGAAGCTACATATACTGTATGTCTGAATCACTGACCAAGTAATTCAGAGGTTTCAGCAGCATCACTTCAACCAGAGGATAAGTCAGTATGTCGGGGTGCACGCTCTAGAGGTCACTGGTCTCTCACAAGGCTGAGAGATGCCTAATGGGATCTAAGAGCATCCATTAACCCATCATGCATGTCTTTGTATTACAGGAGGACTTCAAATTAATGGTAGAAAAACATCATGAAGGGGAAAAGTCAGAAACTCCACAAAAATAATTTATGTAGCTTTGGCTCACACCTGTTGTCAAACTTCCTCACATTTTATTACATCACAACCATTAATGTCACAAATTGTATTTTGTTTTGATTAGGGCTGAAAAAAATAATCAGATTAATCATGATTAGTCGATTGTTGAAATAATTGTCAATAAATTTAGTGATCAATTGTTAACTGGAGCATACATTTAGCTTACAGAACCTACCTTGAGGAGCAATTATACCGAAAAAAAAAAAAAAGAAAAATATGTAAAGATTTTGCATTTAAGACAAAAATTATTTTCGTCTGTCCATATTATCTATCCACAATCGTATCAATCCAGAAACTTTTTCTGAAGTGGAAAAGTTTTATTTTCAACTGGTTTAATTTAGCAAAAAGTCTTTTTTAAGGAACCTTTGGCTATCCAATTAATAATTGATTAATTAAAAAATAATTGACAGATTAATTGATTTGCAAAGTAATCATTAGTTGTAGCCCTAGTTTTGATTTAATGTAATACATCAAAGATAATGAGAAAAGAAAATATGTATTTCATAAAGTAATTATTTTAAAGATAATCATACAAAAATAAGAAATAAAACTGTGTAAGAAATGCTTACAGAATTCACATAATTACTTAATAGACTACTTTTAGGTATTGAATCTAAGTATAACACCAGATTTTCTGTAAGTACCAGAAGTTTTCTTTGCTTGTTTGCTTTTTCATGAAAAACAAGGAAAATCCAGGACGGGTCAAAACAAAGTTGTGATGAGCTTTAAAACAGGGTGCGGTAAAAGAAAAATTAAAATATCAAACCAATGAAAGCTCAAGTAGGACTTGTTAATCCGACTTCCAAGGGTGAACGAGGGGAGGATTGATCATAAAAGCAGTAAAAGAGATTAGTAATAAAGAACCTACTGAGATCTGTAGCTCAAGTGAAAAAATAGAAAAGTTAACAGCTAGTTATGTGCAGTAAAAATGTGTCCTTAATGGAAAAGTAACCTGGAGAAAATCGCTGCTGGGTTAAACAAAAAAAAAAGTTGTAAGAAGACCCATTTGAGGTTAGCCAAATGAGGGGTTAAGACATGCCGGGGGATATAGGTGGTCTGGTAAGATGAGACCAAGACACCAAGTATGAACACCATCAGCATATTACAGTGCAGATGAAAAAATGAAAGGATCTGTTTAAAGCTTGTGACTGCAAAAGAAAACTGTCTACGTAGTGGGGCAACTTTGGTATGGAGGAGACAGTCCCCACCGATAATTTCCGCTTTTCATATGGCAGCTACTTTAGTATATGTTTCAGTAAAAATTAGGAGACCGGTTGGTTAAAAAATGTTTAAATGCCACCGAAAAAATGTGTTCGCTACACATACGGAGCTTTATCAGCTGAAAATGGCAACAGAGTGTACATTTATATACGTTTAAAAAGCTGGGCTTCTCAGAGGACCATTATTCAGAGTTAAAGATGAAAATTAACACATATTTGTTGTTTTCTTATTGAATAGAGAATCAGACTGCAGAGCTTCTAGATTTCTTGAAAATGATTTTCTCTGGCATCATTATATTGCTAGACAGGTTCATAAATCTGTTTTTAAGCAGAGCAGACAATTAGGGACAGCTGCAGATTTAAAGGCAAAACAGATTTACAGGGATATGTGACACCGATAACACATATCTCCAAGATTACAACAAGAAAAGTTATGCTATGCTATAATAAAATTCAACATATCTTTTGTAGATCAACAATACTCAGATATAGCTGCGCCAGCAACCCAGAGACAGCCAGACTCACAGGACACAGACTAAAAATTTAAATATAAAAAACCTGCAAGAATTAAAGCAAAAATAATAAAAATCAGTGCATAAAGGATTTTTGAAATATAAGGTTTAATACATAGACTTTGGCAGTCAATGACATATGGGACAGATTTCTAAATTTGATTTTCCTGCTTGTGAAGGAGGATAATCACTGATGCAGCTTAAAGTGAAGCCATGCATGGATGGATGGATGGAATTGAAGTTGTGTCCATACTAGGGATGCATGATATATTGCTGTTGGCATCTGTATCTGCTGTTATTCGTCATTTTTTATACATTAATGTTTTTGAGCCGTTTATAATTAAGGCACTAAAGGCGGGCATCTGTCTATAACTATAAATATCAGTGTACTGTGGTTCTCTTGTGTTCTCAACAATAGGAAAGCATTCAATAAATATATGTATGAGCTCATTTTTGGAAAGTATAAGCCCTATTGAAAGCGTCCGGGTGGAGTAGCTGTTGATCCATCAGCCACTATCCTTAGAGCGTCCCCACCAACTTTTATCACAAAGTTACATCCTTGATTAGTTAGAGACTAGGCTACATGGCGTTATAGCAGCAAAAACGTTTATTTGAATGCAAAACAACGCTTTCAGATGCAGATTAAAAACACTACTAAAACTCAGTGAAGTTTGTGGCTGTAAGGTGATGAAATGTGTGAAGGGTTTAATGCGTGTGAGCAGTTCTGATAAGCTGTTTGGGTGGGCCTGATGTTGCATTTGCTTACAGGATCCCCTGACACGTCTGGATCTTATTAGGCGTCACAGTCACAGTTCTGACTGAGCACTGCAGATGGATGATGGGGGGGGGGGGATGGAGCAAAGAGGATAACTATACCCCCCACCCTGTCTCTCTCTTTCCTACTGATGTAATAATCTCAAACGGAGGAGTATAATGCAGATCTATAGGCGATGGGAGGTTGTTTCAATGCCCCCCCTCCTTCCTTTCAGTGCAGTTTTTTTTTACCTTCAATTTTTCAAAATAAAATGAAAGAAAAAGAAGAGAGGTGATTTTTTTTTATATCTGGGAGAGAGTAAAAGTACAAAAAAAAAAAAAAAAAAACGTCACGCACACATGCGCATACAGGGAGCCACTGACGCATCTTTTGTTTTCTTTCTCTCTCTCTCTCTCTCTCTCAGCTGGTGTAAGGCATGCCTATAGCGGACGGTTTGCTTTACCGCATTCAACAGACTGTTTTTCCAGAGTTAGAGCCATGGAAGTAAATTAGAAATTAAAAAAGAAAGAGGAAAAAGAGGCATCGGTGCTTTTTTTTGGCAATAAAACACACTACCCAGCAGCGCTTTGGACGATGAGGACTAAATACAATTAAGCAGGGGACTTTAAATAAGAAGATTTAAACGTCAACAGTAAAGAGTGTCCCTTTTTTGTATTTAACCGGATTGCCCCCACCCCAACCTCCTTTGCTTCAGTCGGGATTTTTTCAACCACAGCTCAGCGGAGGGTGTCAGATCTTCCTCAGACCAGCGCGCAGTGGGGATGCGCGCTGCGTCCGCGCTCCTCTTACTGTGACGACAAAAAAGGATAACAAACACAAGAAAGAGAAGGAAAACAGAGCGAGACGTCGCGAAGTAAAGGGGATGTGAAAGAAGGGGATGCGGGTGTTCAGGATCAGCTGCGCAGGCTGTGAATTCAGCACTAGAGGGGAGGAGAGAGCGGGGAAGAGAAGGGGGGGGGGGGGAGGACAGATCCCGACGCCGCAGCGCGCCGCACGACTCCGGGAGATTTCTTCGGTTTTCCATCAACGCGCCAAGGTCAGTGTGAAAGAAGCTGAGATACATAAATAAATAAGCAAATAGAGTAAAGATGCGCTGGAACCTGGTGCATTGCCCCGCTGATGCTTTCCATCAGACCAATTGCTGGAAGTGAAGGGAGACGTTTGTTTTTATTTTTTTATCCTAAAGTGAAACTGGACGTCTGGACGCAGTCTGGATGCGCTCCTTTTCCTCCTAAATGTCTACAGCTCCATCCCCCCCTCCTCCACCACCACCTCTCGCTGATGCAGACTAGATCAGCAGCTCCTACATGTCTTGAGAGGCGGGAATGAATCGTCCGCGCTGATAAGGGGAAAAAAAAAAAAACACAAAAGGGGGGGAAAATGCTGCTGTGGATCATCCTGCTAAATGCGGCTCTCTGCGTTGCAAGCGGAAATGTCACCAGGGAGGTTTGCAAGGAGAAGATCTGCTCCTGCAGTGAGGTGGAGGGCGACCTGCATGTTGACTGCGAGAAGCGCGGCTTAAACACGCTGCGGCACCTGACCGGCCCCAGCTCCCACTTCTACCACCTGCTGCTGCACGGTAACTCGTTGTCCAGGCTCTTCCCCAACGAGTTCGCCAACTTCTACAATGCCGTGAGCCTGCACCTGGAGAGTAACGGCCTGCATGACATTGTGCCAGGCGCGTTTCTGGGGCTGCAGCTGGTCAAGAGGCTGCACATCAGCAACAACAAAATCCGATCATTCAAGAAAAGCACCTTTTTGGGCTTGGATGACTTGGAATACCTTCAGGCGGATTTTAATTTGCTAAGGGACATTGATCCAGCTGTTTTCAGGGACCTGAATAAACTGGAAGTTTTGATACTGAATGATAACCTCATCAGCGCACTACCTATAAACGTGTTCCAGCACGTGCCCATAACGCATCTTGATCTGCGGGGTAATCGGATCAAAACATTGCCTTATGAGGGGATTCTTGAGCAAATTCCTGGTATTGCAGAGGTGCTGCTTGAGGACAACCCATGGGACTGTAACTGTGAGCTAGTGTCCCTAAAGGAGTGGCTGGAGAACATACCACGCAATGCCCTCATTGGGAGGGTGGTCTGTGAGGCCCCCACCAGGCTGCAGGGCAGTGACCTGAATGAGACCTCAGAAGCAGATTTGTGCCCATCACAAAGTGAGGGTGGAGATAGTAGCCTCCCTGCCCCTCCCACACAGGAGGAAACCTCCCACCCCACACCTTACAAGCCCCCCAGAAATCCTGGTGGAGGGCCCCCTACACCCGGAGTCAATGGTTCCAAGAGTAACTCCAAGTCCCCAGAGAGTTGGCAGCTGAAAACAAAGCCCACACCGGTAATGGCAGCAGCAGATGGGAATGGAGACGGCGGAGAAGAGCAGCTGCGCAATATCACGTGCCCACAGCCATGCAGCTGCAAGCTGGTGGGCGTTAGAAAGGGACTGGCAGTCAATTGCGAGGGCAAAAAGATTGAGAGTCTGGCTTCCCTCAAGCCAAAGCCTCTGGCTGCCCACGAGCTTAACATGAGAGACAACAACATTCATGCAGTTAAGAAGAACCAGCTTCTCGGCTATTCCAGCCTCAATCTGCTGGATCTCGGTGGGAACAACATCAAGGTTGTTGACAATGGCACATTCCAGAACCAGAGTGAGCTCCGGTGGCTGTACATGGATAAGAACTACCTGGATACACTAATGGCAGAGATGTTTGTGGGCCTTGTAAATCTGGAATACCTTAGTTTGGAATACAACGATATCCAGCTGATAGTGGCAGGTGCATTCAGCCCGATGCCGAACCTGAGAGTTCTGTTCCTAAACAACAACCTTCTTAAGGCTCTCCCTGTGGATGCTTTTGTTGGGATTTCTTTGTCAAAAATCAGTCTACATAATAATTACTTTACCTATCTCCCTGTGACCGGTGTCTTGGAGCAGCTCAACTCCATCATCCAGATAGACCTTCATGGGAACCCATGGGATTGCTCATGCAACATTGTGCCCTTCAAGCGTTGGACCGAGAAGCTTGGAGCCGACGTAATTGTGAGTGACCTCAAGTGTGAAGCACCAGAGGAGTTCTGGAAACGGGACTTCCGTTACGTGCGTAATGACCTCATGTGCCCCAAGCTGTTTGATCGGGCCGTGCCCACACCAGTGTCCAAGAATGGGACTTATGCCCAGGACTCAGGTGGAACACGCTCAAACTCATATTTAGAGCCCAACCGGGTCTCAATATCAGTGCTTGTGCCTGGGCTGCTGCTCGTGTTTGTCACATCCGCCTTCACAGTTGTGGGGATGCTTGTGTTCATCCTGCGCAACCGGAAACGGTCGAAGCGGCGAGACGGCAACTCATCCGCATCAGAGATCAACTCCTTACAGACGGTGTGCGACTCGTCCTACTGGCACAGTGGGCCATATCATGCAGACGGAGGTGCTCATCGGGGCTTCGACTGCAGCACACACCTCTCAGCTGTGGACGATGCATAAAAAACACAGACTGGATTATAAACAGTAGACAAAAACTACAAGAATTCATTAAAGAATGGGAACATAAATTTGTTAATGAACCTATAGGTCAGCCTGGAAGCTGCAGAAGGCCCCACTCTGTAATATATGTATATGCCAAGCCCCTCTGGCTTACACCCTCAGCTCTTTTCTCCTCCTCCTCTTCTCTGCCGCAATCAGACTACAAATCTGTAGATGGGAGAAAAATAGATTGAGAGTGGAGAAAAGGGAGCCAGGGAGAGTGTATGTGTATGTATGTGAAAAAGAGAAAGGAACGACCTGGGGAATGGTGCACGAACGCATGAATGTACATGTAAATACTCAGACTGATGTATCATAAAAATGCATGATGATATTTCCGCATGGTTTCAACAAGACACACAACAGGCGAGGAACCATAACCACCAACCAGGAGGCAAACTCAGTCCCCTCCCCTCTCATGTTATATACCACCACAACAGCTATATATATAGATATTAAGAATTATATGACTATTACAAAGTGCCATTTCTCTATTTTTTGTGAACCTGCAGTTAGGATTTGTATTTGTTGTTTTAAAACTTGTTCAGAGTTGAGAAATGAGAAGAATAATGTTAACTGGTGAAGGAGTTGGGTGATCAAAGTGAAGCTGTCAGTGCATGTTCTTTTTAAGTGTTACCATTTATTTTATTAATCAGCTCATCATTGGTTAATATTTGGGGTTATTTATTCTGTATACTAGGTGGCAAAGCGGGTCCAAAGCATTTGCACAGTAGCTAGGTCCTCTAGGGCAGCGGGAAAAAAAAAATAGACCACCATTTTGTTATTGTTGCTGTTCACCGTATTCTTCAGGTTTACATTTAAAACATAAAAATTAAGAAAACAAGTTTGATAAATTTTTTAGATTATGTTTCCAAATATAAATGTAAAATATTTTTGATTTCATTTTGTTTAATTGCTTTAAACATAAGACAAATATATGGTCACCATAGGACTTAAAATCATTCTTTAATTGTATGTTAAATGTAATGCAACTTTGGGTCTGCTATGCCAGGTGGTTGCAGAATAAAATCTCCCCAGGTCTGAGGGTATGGAAGTCCAAAAGTGCCACAATTACCTAAATAGATAATTCATTAAATTCATTTTTCAGTGTTTAACTGTGTACAATCGCATACAAAAAAATGAATCTTGAAATTATTAGGTCTATTTAAAAAATTATACATTTTACAGTTTAAACATCAAATTCAATTTCTCTTTTTAACTTTTACCGATTTATTTGCAAAACTTAAAACTCCTGATATCCTTATGTATTTATTAAATATTTTAATTACATTTCTTTGGTTAATAATTTAGGCCATATGAATGTTTTAATGATTTATGTATTTATTACTTTATGGCACTTTTGACTTTTCACAGGGTGATCATCTTCTTTTATGAATGTAAAAAAAACATGAAGAAGACTAAAAAAAAAATGCTGTTCTTTTTTTAAACAGTGTGCCAATTGTTGAAGATATTCAGACATGCAGATGAGCACGACCAGCTAACGTCACTCAGATGCTTATGCTGCAAAAGTTCATGTAGCTCCAATAACAGTTATGTGGTTCTTTTTTGTGTGTGTGTGTGTCAACGAACATAGCCTGCTTTTGGGTGAAAGGAACAAAATATAACAAAATCTAAAATTTTGGGGAGGGGGGTTTGTACCATCATATTTTTTCAATAACTGTGCAAAGAAGTGATTCTAATTATTCATTGGATATATGTAAACAGCTAGAAAAACATACATTAGGATAGGGTGCTTTTTTTTCTTATGTGATAAAAAAAAAAAAAAGTATTCCTCCACACATAATAGCTTCTGGCTGTGATTCACTTCCATCATATTGTGAGCTTTTGTAAAGCCATCTTAATCCTGTCCAAATACAAGAACTGTAACGGGCTGTATTTACTGCAACACAGGCTATAATAGAGGGGATGGGAGGAACATAGAAACGTACATAAATATCATAAGTTGATGCAAGATGCCTTCTTTATTTATTTAGTTTGCATTTTTGGAAACTTGACACACTCCTCCTCAAGGCTGCATTATTATTTTTTTTCCTTTTCATATTTTTATACATGGGCTTATGATTTAAAACCAGTTTTCACAGCTTAGCTACTCCAGGAGGGGTCTATTTTTGGGTGTATGGGGGTTGGTTGTTTACAGCTTGACCTAAATTGCTTTGTTCAAAACTTCCATTCAAAAGTTCCATTTTCCTAACAATTTGCTTCTAAAAATTTCATTAGGTATACAGTTTCACTCTCAGATAACTGAAAATATATATTTTCTGTACTTGGGATTTTACAACTGAGTTTGTGTACGGAAATTTAGAAAATATAAGCAAAATAACTACCCGATTTGGTTATGATCAGCCTGTTATCACACTGCAAATTATTGAAATCTAAAAAGTAATTTTTGCTTAAAATAAGTGTATTTGTTATTGAATTGAGGAGGTAATTGAGACACTTTGCCAAAGGAACAAGATTATTTAAATTTAAAATAAGAAAAAAACAATTGCATTTTCTTATCCTAAGTGCATATTATTCAATTATCTTATTTTAAGAGTAAAATTACTTATTCCTTTGGCAAATCATCTTATTTATCTACTCAAATTAAGAATAAATACTCTTCATTTAAGACATTTTTACTTATTTCCAGATCATTTTTGCAGCGCACTTTAAAGTGAGTTGCAATCTTGATGCAAGACGTGTGTACATCCCTATGCTCCTCCTTAACTTTCTCACTTTCCCACCCTTTCCATCTTTGCAAAATACAAAACTATACATCAGATCTATTTTGGTGCAGCCAACTGGTTTCCCTTCCCTCTTAGTTTTTGCTGTGCAGCCACATTGGGATTGGAAGGCTTAGGTCATTACATTGTGGAGCAATCACAACTATACTGTGGGGTATTAACTGTGCCACAGAACCACTGATTATAATAATGATGATTTGTCATGATTTGTCATTTGGCATTTTCAAATGCTGTGTTTCAAAGTTACATTTATATGCTTTGCGATATTTGACCTGCTTATATTTTGTTAAATAAAGTGTGGTTGAGGTTGAGTAAACAAAAAAAATTGAAATGATGTTTGCTTTTAGTAATTTTGTATGCAACATATTGGAATGTTGCCCCTTGATATTTTTCATCTTTGTTCCAAATATGATTGAATTTGTACAGCAATGGGCAACTAATAATGATTCCTAGCTAGGATTGTTATACATGCAAATTATCTTCTTTATATTTTATAATAGGCTATTAGTCTAAGCTGATATCAGCACCACAATTGATAAAAATAGGGTCCAGTGTAAAATCTAGAGTAAATGATATAAAATAAAATAAAATTACATATTAGATTGGAATATATAATCATGTTCAATTTAATAATCTCAATAATTCATCAAATTACCACATGGACAGAAGATGAATTTATATACAATGGTTGCTTTTATGATAATTTTTATATAGTCTAAAACTTTTTATGCAAAAGTAATATTTAAAAGTGGACTGGGATTTGATGTTGATGTGTAATGTAGTTCAAATTGGAGTAAAGAATATTTTATTAATCCATAAAGGAAATTGTTTGCTCTAACTCATTATATGGGTTTCTTAAAAATGTTGTAGATTTTGATGGCTGTTGGCAAAAAGAATTATAATTTTGCCGTTCTGTTTTACCAAATCTATATTTTTAAGCCATGTCTTATTTAACAACAGAATTCATTCAAAAATTCAAATGGTTTGAAAAATAAAAATAAGCTACTACCATGTTTATGTTGGTTGAAAACTTTAATTGAGGTCTGTGGTTAGTTACAATCCCCCTTCATAATAAAACACATTTTCCAAACTGATAGATGTTAAAGGTATTCAGTCATCATTTGAGATCTTTATAAACATCTGCTCAAGTAAATGCTAATTTATCTTTATCATGCTTTACTTTTAAAGTTGATTTTTTTTTACTAAGACACTTTATATATTCGTGAAAGTGTTGTAAACAACTTAAGAAGAGAAAATGAATAATAATAAACAATGCATTGGTTTGAAATATTTAAAACACTTTTTATGTCTGTTTAGTCTATGATTTTGTTAACAGCCTAATGCAATTGGAAACAAGAGACAATTTAAAGTCATTTCCCATAACTGAAAATAATTTAAAAACCTGATAAGCCTTTCTCCACCACCATATGGTTGCACTGGTGAGTCATGGTTAGCAACTCAGATTTACAGTTTGTTTAACAAAGAGTACAATAAGTGACAAATTATAGATACAGTAACCTTCTAATACAAACAATATGTTTTTTTTAAATTGTATGCATTAACCATTGTGACATTTCTTAGGTGGGGTTTGTTTTAATTTGGTTGAAATATCTGTTTTTTCGGAAGAGCTCCTTTCTTTAACCTTCTCTGCAAAAAAACTAATTTATTGCTAAAGAATTTGAGATATTGAATAAGATATATTATAAACTTGTTATAGACGCTCATAAAAAAAAACCCTTGCGATAATGCCTACTCTATATTTAAAGTAAATAGCCAATCTCTTGGTTCTGCTGCAGTGCTATCTCTTAAAATATTATATGATGTGTGTCAAAGGACAAGATGGTGGGTGTATCATAATGTGGACATATCTGGTACTTAGAATTTCTGATAATCTGAATGTGAAAATCATTCATCCTAATGTTTTTAGATTGTATTTTTATTATCCAGAAGAGGTCCTTTTATTTCCTGTGTAAATCCAGTTCAAAACATTACATGTGATGGAAAATGAAGATAAAATACTCTCTGCTGCAAATACTGTGTGTAATGCTGGGTAACAATGCTTCAAAACATTGCACTTCTTCTGCTTGAATACATTAGGGGCTGTCAGGTGCTCCGCTGCCGCAGTCCTGGATGAGTCAGTGAACAACAGTGGAGCCCATTCATTAATCCGCCGGATAATAGTTGTTGGAAACACGGCAGAGCTGAGCAGCCTCGTTTACATGCCGGGCACACAGTACTCAGACACTGTTGTGGCCCAGAGGGCCTGCCGAAGTGCATGTGAACCCCCCCTCCTCATCACCACCTTCACCCACCCTGGAGGAGCTGGCAGTTGATGCAACACTTCCAGACGGGATAACATCATCTGCATCACATTATTACACCCAGCTTTGGCGTTAAGTCTTGAAGGTCTACCTTTTGAAGTGGGTTTTTTTCCCCAATGATGTCTTTTTCTTCTTATTATTTTTTATTTTATTTGGTAAGGTGTGCTTGTAAGAGTGATCCTGTGTCTGTGTGGTTGATCCCGTCCGTTGTGGGTACAGCTTTGCTCTACTTTTTTAAGCATTTGCATTTTTGTGTTTTGCATTGAGCTATTATATGTGAACAATCAATCAAACGGCAGCCCTTTTTTGTTGTCTTTTTTGAATCAAGAAAATACATTTTAAAAGAGGAAAAAGAAGCCTTACCAATATCGTTTCTTTTAATCTGAGATTGGTCTTTTATCTTACTCCCACTGGTTACATTCAGCATGTCAGCACTTGTCCAGGTTGTGTCTTAAATCCCCCAATGAGTTTAAGCACGGGTGTTAGCTTTTGAAGTTAGCTTTGATGAAAGTCCCATGTGTTGCACTGAAGAGCTGCCAGTACTCGTGCACTTCCAACTCTGCAGCCTCTGCAACTGTCGCCGTGGGTATTACCCCATGGGGGGTGTGTAGCAGTAATTATCTTGCATTAACCCTGATGTTTTCCCGGAGTTGCTGCTAGATATTGTTATTGATATTATTATTATCCTTGCTTTTTTTTCCCCATCTACTGAGCAATGTTTAGCGTATGATTCTCTGGGGCTTTGTTTTATTAGTTCTCTTTAAGCGACAATCCTGTTGTAATGGGTTAAGGTTTATTACCTGTAAGGTAATGCTTTTAATTTTATTTTCTATCATAAAGGGAAATGTGTTGGTGTGAGGAAGGTATAATCACTGAGCTTATGATAACTTTTAGTGTGAAAACATTTCCCAAAAGTTTGATAAAATCGTACATTAAAAGGACACTTTTAGATATTCGATGTGTTTGTGTTTGAAGTTTTGCATGTAGCTTCTGTCAGTTCCCATCTTTGCATGGTTCCATATCCCATGGAGCTAATCAGTACTTTATTGTTGTATATTTGGCTTTGTGACAGCTGTGCTAAAGCCAGTGAAGGTTGAAGCTCTGGCTCGCTGCACCAAAGCAGCAATCAGAGATGTGCCTCCAGTAAAAGTTGCATGTCTTTGATGTAGTGATTCCTCTCTAAAAGCTTGGGCAGATCTTTAAAGCTACTTAGATTAAATATTTCAACCCTTCTTGTATTCCCACATCTGCCAGGCTGACTAAAGCACAAATACCCTGAGTAATTAAAAGGATCTCATCTTATAAGTGACCCAGAACTGGTGTCGTTCCATTGCTAAACCACCAAACCAGATAGAGCCTTTAATCAAGATGACTAAATGATCTGCCTCTGGCTCTAAGTAATACTCTACTTCAAGCCCCCAACCCCTCTCTCTACATATATCGATTAACCCATTGATTTGGCACATGCACGCCTATTCCTCACCAACATTTCTGGCACTATCTGGCCTCTGCCTGACCTGATCATGTCGGTGAGAGGGGAGAAGTAGAAAAGATGTAGGATATAAGGTTTGTTTGCAGTTATAAGGTAGGGATGTTTAGGGTTTGCTCAAGGAGATAAAAGCTTTTAGGCATTTAGTCAAACTCCAACTGAACAGCATTGTGCAAAAATTTAAAGTTACCCTCGTGTTCCTTACATTTTTCTTTCCCAAGAACCAGACACTATTTAAATGCTCTAAACTGCCTTTGCTAAGTAGTTCTGTAGATCATCCTACATATTTAACTCATTCATAAATCATTGTCGGTTTAGTTTTTAATCTGGTTCAGTTAGGAGTTTTATTTATTTATTTTTTATTGAAGGATCCTAATTTATTCGGAAAAATTCTTGAACTGAGGAGTCTTTAATAGCTGAAGGTCAAAACTTTGCATGCAAAGGATTGATCAACCGAGAGATAATGTATCATGTTCCAAAGTTTGAATATAATTTATTAGATTGAACAACCAACTGACATACAAGTACCTTCATCACTCATTCAAATTTATATTTCTATAAGTAGAACAATCAGCTTGTTATGAGATCAGACTTTGTGGTTATTTAACCTACTTTATTCTCCTCTTAAGGTAAGAGCCTTATTAAAAAAGTAATTTTTTTTAAAGAACTGCAACTTATTATTGGGGGGAAAGAGCCACTTTCCTGCTAATATGACTCAGCAAGCTTACAGACATCAAGACACTCATTCAATGCAAAAATAGGATTTACAGCATAGCTACAATTAACTGTGACTTCTTACTATTTTAAAATTATAATTTACTTACTATTTGATGTTCTTTTTTTTAAGTATTCAGATTTAAACTTGGTTTAGGTCTATAAACTGCTGCATAACCCAAGTGTGCTTGAGATTATCAGGTGATAACCAGATATTTTTTTTGTATTTAATAATGTAGAGCAGAATTTAACATCCCCTTACCAAAAGTGTGTTTGCCCTGTAGCACTGGAGAAGCATCAGACTATAATCCGACTAAAATCTTGTTTGCTTCGACTAAAAGATTGAACGTATATTTTGTTTGTGGAGATCTGTATTTTTATGCCAGTAGTAATGATAGACTCCACTTCCAAAAAATTACACATTTTCAGTCCACACACTTACTTTTGCCCAAAAGGGTTAGAACAAACAATATGCATTTTTATAAATTTATAATCATACTTTTTTTTTTCCTGTGGCCTCCTAGGTAGGTCCTTGATGCAGTTGTGGAGAAAATATAGAAAACAGGCCACTCAATGGAATCGTAGAAACGCCTTTTTAAGTTTTTCCTAAGCAGACAGATTTCCATGTTTTTCTATTGTTTCCAGATTTCTTAAGATTGCAGAATGATACATTTCTGTTATAGGTCATTTAGCCACCATGACGCCAGACAGGTACTATTTAAAATAATCTTTGCCTCCTTCACCTCTTGCAAAACATGCCTTGCAGTAATCCACATTTAATACCTGTAAGATTTGCCTTTGCATCTCCTCATATTTTAAAATGCACTGAAACCACTTCAGTTTTTCAATTTATTACTTCCTGTCAAGCTACTTGGTCTTTTTTTTTTTTTTTTTAGAAATGAATGAAATTTGCTCTGTCATCCATCAAAATTAGATTTGATCTGTATTTCGGATGGAGAGAGGCTGTCCGTCCTGCTGTTAGGCCAAGGAGCGGGTTGGAATTGGCAAGAAGCTCTAACAAAAAGTCCCACAGAGAAGGTTTGAAAAAGTCTAAGATGGACATAAACATACTGATTCAGGGATTTTTGTCAGTGCTGATGACTTGTTTGATAATAATCTGCTGAGTCACCAAGGTGAAAAGTACTTCAAACCACTTGAATAGGCTTTAGACCTCGATGTACATCTGATGGAATCAATCCTCCTTTTAAGTCAGAAACTGATCCTTCTGATCTGTTTTTCAGAGAACAACTCCTCAGGATTCATCTCTGCATGCTGCTCGACATAGCAAACTAGATGAAGTCTTAAAATCTTCAGAGAAGTGGAAACTTTAAAACGCTCAAGGGGAACTTTCATTAGAAGTTGCTGACTAAAGTCCGTAGAGATAAAGATTATACCACTAACACAAAACCCCCTAAAGATTTGGGTTTTAGCAGGGTATTCCTTTATAAAAGAGTGGTACACAACTTAGCAGAAATATAAAGCCTTCCAAAAGCTGCAGTATTTTATGTAAAATCCATTTCCTGTTCTCCTGAAAATAGAAAAACAATTCAGTTGTTTTGTAAATTGCAAAAAAAATTCAGTATCTATGCACCCATGTTTTTTCTTGCAGTTAACATTTTCTTTAGCAGTTTCATACACAGCTTAAAAAGGTTCAAAATGCATCTCAAAATACTCAAGCACAACATTGATGGTTTTCATTCATTAATTAATAAGATTAATTAATTAATTAGATTTTTCTTGGCCTTTTTAAACTCTTGTTTATTTATTTATGGTTTTCTACAACATAAATATTTTAGTAATGTATATCCAAACCCCTAAGCAATAGACTGCAATTTAATTTTTTTGTTACTTTTATTGTTTGGCTGGATTCATACGTGCAAGTGGGTCAGTGTGAAGTCCAAGTCCCAGAGGAAATGTTGGATAACAAGGATTTAGAAATTTATACCTTTAAAGGTTAAAATCACTTACTGTACAAGTGCATGGCCATTATATACAAAGAAGAGTTGCAAAAGACACACTAACCTGTTTTCTACTTGTATTTAGAATTATTTACCTATAACTAAAATACTATTTTCCCAACCTCGTACTCAATAACTGTACAATTATACTACATACAACTTTTTCTATTTATGATTTGATACAATATTGAGGCTTTGAGAATTGACTGACACCAATATTGACCCGATTTGACCGTTTTTTTTTCTTACTTTGGACTGTAGAATGTTAGAAAAGGCTTGATCAAGTGCTATTACTGAAACGGAGAACAATTGTCAACAACAGCAGGTATTAGAACAACTGACCCATGTGATATTATCCAATGCTTATGGAAATTACAAAAAGAAACAAGAGTTTTATAACCTATATTGAACAAAAGAGGCCGAGAAGTACAGGAAATGTTGTTCTATGACCTCTTTGATATTCTGGGTTTGCAAATTTTTTACCAATTTATATCAAATGTCATCCATAGTTTGGCGCTCTAAACAAAAAATGGGCAACTGCACAAGTTTTAAAAGCACTCCTCTGGCAGTCCTCAGTAGAGATGCCTTCTAGTCAGCATTCATACTGGCAAGGAGGGACATTTGGTTACAGTGCTGATGATTATATAGTTTTCACTTACTAAGAAACCTATAAGGTACTGAGACAAGCTGAATGAAGAGGGGTGACAAATAATTACCATTTGTGGATGGGCTTTAAACCATGTTGTTATTTCTTGAAACAGGCAACATTGGTCATCATGATTGCCATTAGCTTCCCCTGTCCTGTCGTTGGTTCCAGATGTTAGTAAAGGTCTTGCAAAAAACAAGAAAAATGAGTGGTCTGTATTGTAAGACCCAGCCTTGCATATATGAAGGATCATTTAAAAGATTTCTATTGCCAGTTGATATTATAATGATCTTCTCTGATTTGGTTGTTTGTCTATCCCTCTTTATACATTCAACTCTGAAACAAAAACAAATACAGATTATGTAAATGTCTTTGCTCACACCAATGTTTATTTTAAAAGATGCTAAATCCATCTGCATTATTAAATATTTGGTGGAGTTCCACTCTTCTAATCTGTATTTCCTATAATTTTATAGCATAAGTGATGACCATTTTTTTCCCACCACATTTTCTGTCTTGGCATTTTGGAATCACAAGAATCTCATATTAAAGGATATAGATCACATGATAAAAAAAAAAAAAAAAAAAAAAAAAAAAAAAAAAAAACACCTGTGCATTAATTGTATAGGATGTGAATGTGTGTAGGCATGTGTCTATGAAGCAGATTTTTTTTCAGTAGACCTGGAGGTGGACATAATTTACACATTGCCCCATGTTTCTTTAAACTCGTCATGCTTTTTGAAAAGCAAATTTAGTAATTTTTAAAACAAAGGACCCGTTTGATGGTAAGACATCAGGTGTGTTCTTAAGCTGGGCATACACCGTACGATTGCAAGGATGTTTTAATCGGACCGACTTTCAGCCTGATCATGCATTGTGTAGTGTACAGGGGGTAACGAGGGCCAATCAGCCACTCATGACCACCTCCCAATCATGGCAATAAGGTGTCAGGAAAATATAAGCATTTCAGAAATGTTCACTCAATCCATTTTATTTTAGGATAACATGAGATGTGTTATTTATATGCTGAAACCGAGACGATTTTATGCTAATTGAATTAAGATCTTTAAAGGTTGAGTAAAGATTCGTCAAAGGCTTATCAACAAGTCACAAAATTTGAGGCTGATCAAGTCTGTTGGCTCAGTCCTGTCTTTAAAACAGTTTTCTATAGAACAAGCTTTATATCAAAGTTTTAAGAAAGGCAGGTATGTTATGGTTGTAGCTTTTCAAAATCAATACATTTTATCGATAGTTCTACAAAACTTTTTTTAAACTTGTACATAAAATTACAAAACTCATTGACTCAAGGAACAGCCTAACTCTTGCTATAAAACTTTTTGTGGTTAAAAAGAAGAAAGATAATAGTAAGGGAGCAGCTTTATTCCAATTGTTTTGCATTAATAGAATAGAATAGAATTCAACTTTATTGTCATTGCACTGTCACGAGTACAAAGCAATGAAATGTGGTTTGCATCTATCCAGAAGTCCAAAACAGGATATAAATATTATTACAGCTGTATATGCAAGCAAAAAGTAATAGTTAGGGACTGTAAAAAGTTGTGTATAAATATAAATATGAATATGGGGGCTACCTGCACAGATTATACAGATTAATGTAGATTTCAAGAATTTTCTAAAAATCTCTAAAAGATCAGAACATGTAAAAATGCTATAACTCATAGATCACAGCATCTCAGTGAAGGAAGAAATGTAAAGAAGACTAAGAAAAACACTCTCAGAATATTACTTTAGGACTATCGTTAAGAGCAAGACCCTTAGCCTCAGATTGCTTACCAGGGACCACTCAGTGTGTGGCGCCACTGCCCCTTATATAATGGGGTAAAAGCAGAGGACACATTTCCCAATTGAGGGAGAATGATGGGATGGTAAAATAATGCTTATCATAAATTATGGTAAATCAAGGTATTGAAAGGAAACTGTTTAAATATTAGTTAGTTCCCTGACAAAAGTAGGTCACAGAAGATATTTTTTTTCTACATTTCTGGAGATTTTCAAATATTCTTTATAGAAGGGTCAAAATAGAACAAAATGAAAAGAAAAACGGCAGTAAAGTCGGTTATTAGTCGACAATCATAAACTACGATATGGTAAAACAAAATCAAATTTCCTTTTTGATTTTTTTAGAGGTCGTATTGCAGTTTTTGAAGTTGTTTTAGTACCCAGGGGAATAAATATATCTAAACGTTTTTGTTTATAAATCATAGAAATTGCTAAGAGTAAAGGAAGGGGAGAAGATTTCATTTTGTAAATAAAATTCATGTGTCTCTTTAAATTAAGGTCCCTGTTAACATGAAGCCAAGCCTTGACAAGTTTCATAAGATATCGCTTGATCATGATTGTGTGACCTTTTCCTCTAGACGCAAATAGAATCTGCCAAATGACTTATGGGCTTTGGGTACAATACATTTTTATTCATTTTCATTTTACAGTATTGGCTGAATATATTTTGAGCCATGCTGAGTAAAGATTGCTTAGATCAAAACATCATACTCCTTTATATGCTTTTTTTTTTATCTCGTCCCAACGGCAAAGCATTTCTGCACAGATTTAACAAAAGACTCAGCAACATAATTAACTGAATTAAATCTTACAGAGAGCAAATAATCTTTTGCATTATAGCATAGATTTTCTTTTAGCATGATGGTGAAATTCTTCTTGAATAGCTGGAGATGATAAAGCACTCCTCTGTCTTAAAGATTAATGTGCTTCTGTCTGTAACTGCTGCAAGTCAAAGATAAGAGCGGAGCAAAAACAACTAAAACAAGAACTCTTGCCCAAAGGGTTACGACCTGAAATAGGAAAATGAAAAACCAAAAGAGAAGCAAATAAACAAAAAAAAAACAAATAAACCTAAAACAAGATTTTGAAATACATATTTCTCTAGGTATTTATTCTAGAAACATCCCATTGGGTAAATAAGGTCTCTGAGAACTAGATTACTCCAAAGAGAAGGTCATCTCGCAGTATGCTTAACTGATTCATTTCATAACATATTATTTTGGTGCTGCTGATTAACTGACTTCTACAAAAATATAAGCTCTAATTAAGCTAAATTTGGGCCATGTTAGGTGAAAAACACAAATATATATATAGAGTTGATTTGAATAAAATTTCCATTGTCTATTTTGGTTGCCTGCTGTTTACATCAACAAAGGTTTGCTAAGTTCCAATCTAAGTCTGGAACTTCATGTGTGTAGATTGTAGCATGACTCTGGTTATGTTCTGGTTTAAAAATAGATGGTGGATTAAAATGCATAAATGCACAATGTTTCCAAAAAACAATAAAATAATAGCATAATCCCATAACTGCTCTGGATTGGAGTTATCAGCACTATAGTATAGCTGTGTGCAGAGCAGTTACATTTCCACTTTACTTGTGTTTTTATACAAGCAAATGCTTAGTAGAGCAGGGCCTAAAAATGGCTGAATGAGGCATTATGCAACTTTGCAATGATAAGTAAAGCATCTCTTCTAGGGCACACGCAGGTAGTCACCAAACCTCCTCTTCAGGCAAACAACAATGCAAACAAAATCTTGATGTCTAATTTAACAACAAGTGTCTTTTGTTATAAACATTGTTTCCCCCCCACCCTTCGGGCAATTAAAAACAGCACATTTCAAACTGCTGATGAAAAAGAGCAGATTGGGGAAGCTGATACTGTACAACCACAAGCCTACCTCAAACCTTTCCTTCATCAGTACGATTATTGAAAAACTTGTGTTTCAGCAGGTAAACACCTTCCTAACAAGGACCTGTCATTTCACTCTTTTCCATTCATGCTTCTCTGCTCACCACAGTAAGGAGACTGCCCTTGTTAAGATGCTTCATGATGACAACCATCTAAACATAGACTTTCAGAGAAACACAAACAAAACCAAAGTAATCATTTTTGGCCAAAGTAAGAATGTTTTAAAGTTAGCACACAACATCAATCATTACAACTTGAAACCATCAGGATGGGTCTAAATCTGGCTGTGTGATGAAGTAAGACGTTAACCCTCAGGGACACAAAAGAACACTAACAAAATCTACCTTTGATATCCAAAGAAACATTTCCAGGATTAAAGGACTGATTTCTCAGGAGGATCTTAAAAAAACAAACAAAAAAAACAATAATAATTCCTGCAATTATATTAAGTGGGTATTACGGAGTTTCTAATGTTCTTGCCACCTGTGGCAGAGCTGCTGCACCCTTATGACCGTCCTCGTAGTTCACGCTTACTTTTTTCACCTTACGTGGAGTCGCCATTGGTGTCTCAGTTGAGCTGGACGCTAGTCCCAATTACATATCCTCAAAATCCATCCTGTATGTATTCATTTGATTGGTTGCTAGATTGGATCCTTTTAAGGTGGACAAGCTTGATGTCACATCTGCAGAACATCGCAGTTATTTAGACCTGAACTACATTTAGGGAAAATAGGCTACAATGCCGGTCCATTCTGTATACTAATGCTACATTGAGACTGCAAGCAGCATGAGCAGTAAAAACGCTTGTGCTGCTTCATTTTTGATGAAAAGTTTACTTCTGATGCACGGCTGAAGCATCTTTGCTGATCTAGCTGTGTGTAGTCAAAAAATGGGTCTGATGCACGTTGGGTGGAGCTACCCTATCCTTTCTTTGCCTGTAACAATGGCAGACAGTTTTGCTGTGATCAATGGGTAAAAAGTAGTTTTAATATGTTTTTAAGTGAAAAGGTCCACCCGAAAACTTCCTGTGTGCAATCAGTTCATCAAGGTTACAATCCTACCTTCAAATATTATTTCACTGTCGTAGCTGCTCACCGGTGGTGCGCTGTCACTGGGAATCCCGCTCAACAGCAGCCTCTGGCCGGTTGCCTCTTTGCGGTTTTCTGCTATTGATTATGGTGACTGGAAGGCATTTTTAACTTACGTAACCCAAACTGCAGGCACCAGAATAATAAAATTGAACAGCTGGCAGGTTTCAACATTTTATCTTTATTTAGGCATTAATAAACTGTTTCAGAGGATTGATTATTGTGATCTGCATCAGCAGTGCTGTTTCTGTCTCCCTGCGAGGCCCCAGATCAACTTCTCTGATTGGTTGATGTGGCACGTTGAGCAGCTCACAATGTGCTGCTTCAGCTGCTCAGATGTGCTGCTCCTGCTCCTTGAAACACGCTGCGGGACCTTTTGCTGCACTAAGATTTGCGTCAACCATTGACTTTACATGTAAATTAGCTGTTTCAGCTGCCTCTGCTGCTTGTGGTGTGAACAAACCATTAGAACCAGAATCAAACATGGAGAAACTGCTTTCAGTCTCCCAAAAAAATGTAAAGGTTATGAAAAGCTAAATTGCTTAAAGTAGCAATAAGTTACTTTTAAATCGTGTAGCTAACATATTGCCCAAATGAAATGTATCTTTGGCTCCGCCATGTCATGAATCTGCAAATAAAAAAATAAAATAAAACGTTTTTTTATTACCTGTATGGAGTGTAGTGTGAGGAGAATAGCTATTGGAGGCAATGACTGTTGAGCTGCTGCAAAGTTGTTTATTTTAATGCAAGACCACCGCCACAAGCCTGTCCCCTGTTTTGCTGCACAGAGACTTGTAGGTGTGGGTTTCGGACTTGAGCCAGAAGGGAGAGATGACAGATCGCCCAATGCTCTCATAAAAACCTAGATCACGATCACAGTCACTAAGAAGGTGATATATTAACATATATTTAAGGTAAACATCTTATGTAGTGCTGCTTTAATGGCACATAATATCTGACACAAGTGCAATCTGTGTGGAAAAATGGGGCGCCCGTTACATCGTCGGCAGGATTCATATTCTGTTCCACTTTTCCCCAATTCTGGCTGAGTCCAGGGGGACATCCTCAGCATGAACAGCAAGATGACACCACCCCAGTTCACGCAGAAGTAGAAAACACAACTTTTTCAAATCGTCTTCATACCACTGAGGAGGGAGAGGTATGTCTTTTGTAAAACTTTTTCAAAAATCTGGTGATAGTGGTGATGTTTGTGGGAGAATATTTCTGGATTTTTTCATCTGTCTGCATAGGTGTAGAAATTTTGTCCACTCTGATGCCACAAGGAGGGGTATGCAAGCCAAAAATGACAGAATTTTGCCACTTGCGGACCCGACAAGCATAAAGCATGCTTTAATAACCCATTTGTTTAGAGTGGCCTTTGACTGTGTTATCTAAACAATATTAGTTTAGCCTCATACTCCAAGCTCCTTTTATTCCATTACTAATCAAGTTTTTCTAACTATATTCATACATTTTTATTCACTTTTAGTAATGTTTATTATGTTTGTTCCACTGCTATGTATTCTTCTCTGTGTGTTTTGTAATTATCTTTCTTTTATTAAATGTTCTACATAAAAAAAAACTCACCTTGCCTTACTGTCAAAAAAATTATAATCCTACAGTAGCAGCCATTCAAAATGGCCCTCAAAATGGCAGCTGAAGGGCAGCCCACTTCCCTGTGACTCCCATGAAAATCCCCTGCAACTTCCAGCCACCAGCCTCATCAGGGGCTTAGTGTGGCATTTATTATTCCTTTACCATTTTATATACTTAAAGTCTTGTTGCTCTCTACTTGAGGACATCAAATGTTCTCTTTTAACCTTTGGGGGGAAGAAGTAATGTCTGCTGAATGCACAACGGGGATCATGTGCTAGCTAGAAGCGGTTTGACTAATTTTGATTGGAAGACAGTGGAAAGTAAGCCCTCATGAACACTGTATCACATGTAATGTGCAGTGACAATACAATGTCCTGTGACAATGTAATGCACCCTGATTGCATGAAATAAAAAGGCCTTCAAGGAGACATACATTTGGAGTAGAGCAAAGAGACTTTGGTACACAAACTTCTCTCCCCTTTTGAAGAGGTTGTGAAACTTAGACTGTGTCTGCCTGGTCTTTCTTCTTATAGGATAAGAAATTGAAATAAATCCTTTAGCAATTCTAAAACAATTATTATTCTATGATTTGTTTTTTCTCTAATTGTAAAATGTTTGCAATAATTATCCAGTGAGGTCACAAAAAATCTTTTTCAAAGCTGGTTGTGAGTTCCACTCCACTTGCCATGTGTGGCAACAACATGAATTTCTCTGGCTATACTGGATGACTGTGAATAAACATCTGAGTTAAAGGCCAGAGCTTTAAAGAATGTGGGATACATCTGGTGTGAGCGTGCACTGATGCAATTAAACTAAATGTTAAAAAAAACGAGAGACTGGTTGGCATTTTGGCTTAAATTTGGTAAACGTGCTTATCACACGTTTCTGTGTCTACAAGAGTTGCCAACATTTAGTGGACAGATATCTTTATGTGCACAAAATGTGGATGTTGGTTTATAAAGCGCTTAGACACTCTAACCTTTCTGTCCAGCTGTGGAGCCAAACAGGTGCTCAGTATTAGAGCAAAGATGCTGTATAGTTTGAGAAGAGATGGCATTCACAATGTACGTCCTGTGCTGGGAACAGTGAAAAAAGAATATACCATGGCTAACCTTACATGGCAAAGCTTCTTTGGCACTGAAAGGGGGCCTTACAGAAAAGAACAGAAAGACAAAACTTTTATTCACAATGATTTTTTTTCCAAAGGACATTTTAAATTGACTCATAAAAAAGTAGTCGAAAAGAGAAAATAAATCATCAGCATTTCTTCTGCACTTTTCCTTACCATGCTATTTGTGTTTTGTTTAGCTAAGCAAAACACATCAGTCTAGATGAGTCTGAGAACTTTTTGCTGTTTTTCATTCTTTGATGACAGTTGGTGAATCAATAAGATGAGATTCGGGAGAGCAATGACTCTGGGATGCAATATATCAGTTTATTCTATTCAAAGGGTTTATTAAAGCATTATCAAATATCTACTTATCCTTCCTGAGTTGTAGCTGAGGTTTTTAACAGCCATACAGCTAAAGTGCCTAAAATAAGTGTTTGCTTATAACAGATGTAATAGACATTTAGTAATATAATTTTAAGATTGATTCCAAGACAAATAGGAGTCCACAAATTTTAAACAAGAAAAATCATTCCTAAAATTTTATTTTATTTAGGTTTATCAAGAGTGGATTGATATTCATATTTATGTGGAGCATTTTGTAATTAAATTCTGTCTTTAAAATGGACTTAGTGTACATAAAACCTATCTTCAAATGTTCATAAAAAATTTAGAAAGCAGAATATGTACCTTATTGCAGTCAACAATTACTGCCATAAAGCTTGTTTCTATCTACATACCTCGTTCTAATGTCTCTTAATTTGAAAGTTTGATTGAAGTTCTTTTAGGGGTCAGTATGAATTGATAGGAAGATATAAGCTTAGCTCATATACCATTGTAGCACTTATACCCCTGACAGATATATATACAACTGTACAATTATTTGAACATCCATCTATCGTTTAATCCAAGGATGAATAACAATTCACACAAACACACATACACCTGTCATGTTTACCTGTTAAATGGGACTTTTAATTGATTTTAAATTCATTTGTTTGGCTTAATCCTAACCATTACCACATATCCCTAACCCTGACCTAAAATAAATTCAAACCTTGGAAAAATAAAATAAACTCCAAACCGAAGAAGAGAATTTTCCCTTACGGGGACAAAATTGAATGGTCCCCACATGTAGCATTAGTACTAAGTAAGTAGCAAGTCCCCATAAGTAGCATTTTACCAGGATGTTGGTAACAAATACAAGTACCCAAGAACATACCTGAGTGTTTGACATTTGATTTACAATTAGAACATCCACTTTCCATCCATAAAACATTAAAACATTAGCTAGTTTTTGTTAATTGTATAATTTCATTACAATGAACGCTCAAGGTACTGCTCACTTACATGATCTGTTTTATAATTTAGGTAAAACAGTAAATTATACAAGTAAAAATAGAATAGAATAAGTATTTCACTAAGCTGTATTTGAAATTTTTCCTGATTGGTGTGTGTTCCAGTAACTTTGTGTGTATGCAAATTACTCTGTCTGCCAAAGATACCGCTGCTATTTAAGAAAACTTCTCCTTACCTTTACTCTTTCTACCTGAAAGACTTTTATTTTTAAATCAAAACAGAAGCATATTGTTTGCTGAAGTTTTGTATCAAAACTAGATAGATAAAAACAGCAAGAAAGTTGTTTCTTTGCACCCCAGGCTAAAAAGGCAGCTAGTCTGGCACTTGTGCACAAAAGATGAGGAAATAGGGGTTTGTTAAACAGAAACCATGTGGATAAAGGCGAGACAGCCATTTCAGCAAATGTTCCTGGCAATATATGCACTGTTTCTATCCTGGGGTTTGTTTTCTGGCTATTTGCAGCTGCCAAGCGCTTTTAGCATTCAAATAACTTTCAAAATGTTTAAATGGTATTTTTTATGTTTCTCAGTAAAATTAAAAGGAAAAAATGGGAAATGGTATCCTTGACCCATCCCTGCATTGTAGAAAAACCCACACACACTCACACAGAAAAAAAAAAACACCTACTATCTGTACATCTTTCCAGTATGCATGAGTAGGAAAAACAAATGCATGCTTGATAAATGTTGTCCTTAAATCTGGTGGCCTACAACCGCTCAACAAATGCCAGCTGGGTCAACAGATGCCCTGGGCATCCAAGCCCGCTTTCATACAAAGAACACCAGAGCAGTCGCTTCAGACCCACACACACATACCCACAACTTCACACACACTCGCTTGCACATTTTTAGCAGTAGTGACAGCAGTCGAAAAGGAGATTAAGAGGTTTTGTCTTGCTTTGTGTTTGAAATTTCAGTTAGTAAAGTGGTGGCAGTCCTGAGCTAGAGGGGTTTGGGATGTGGCTCTGCTTCACATAAATCTGTTACGGATAAAAGGGAAAACATGTATTACACAACATGAAACATGATTGCAAACAGCTATAGAAGCAGGGTGGACCGGTGTTGGTTTAGAGCTATAATACTAAATTGCCTTTCAGATATTCAGATTCGATTTGCAGTCATGACGATAAAATGTTCACTTCTAAAAAGAAAAAAAAAATGGATTTGAAAAGATAATTAAAAGCCCTGTATGTCTATAAAAACTAAGTGTATCAGAAAGTTTAAAAACTTCTGTAACAGAAATGTAAAAAGTTTGTTGTTATTAAACATATGGACACCTGACTACAATAGGCCAAGGTTGAAAGATACCAGCTGGTACAGTAGCAGGCATTCAAAATGACCCTTCCGAGTCAAACGCCAGCCAATTTGCAGACTACTCCCCTGCGACTCCCAGCAAAATTCCCCTTCAACATCCAGTCACTGGCCTTCTCCTGGGGGTGATTTTTTTTACTCTAACTCCACCCTTTCACTGAATTACAGGGTCTGATCAGGAGATGATGCTTCTCTTTAGATCTTAATTTCCACAAATCATGACAGAAATAATATTTTGGTACAAAGATTGCTGTTTAAAAAGGAATTGCAGGGGACCAACCACGGACCAGCCAAGGACTAGCCAAGTGCCCATGGAGGAAAGTGGGCAAATTTTAAATGGCTACTACTGTAAGTAGAAGTAGAGGTTTTATTTAAAGACAGGAACCATGGGGTATGGGAAGTTTTCTCAAAAAGGAATTGAAAAGAAAATCTCTGGTGAATATGGTAAACCTCTTGCCATGGTTGAAATATTTACCAGACTGAAAAATGTAAAACTTTATGCATTCAAACCAGACATGGGCAATGTGGAGTCAACAAATCATATCCATGTCATGTATTTGTTCTACCCAGCCACTGAAGCAGGTGAGTCCAATCTTCACCGTGAATTAACCTGTGCAGATTTAACTCACCTGGTGATTTGGCTGGGTAGATTAAATACATGACATGGAGATGACTTGTTGACTCGACATTGCCCATGTCTGATTCAAACTCTCCTTTACTAACAGCAGATTTGTACAGTTGGATGGACCAGTTACCTTTATGTGCAAACATTATATAGACCTGGCATACAAGATGATAAAGGTACCCGAGTGGTGAGGGATAGAAAAAAAGTGGGAGAAGGGTATATTTCATACAATTAGCATAATTATGTAATGGTTTTCTAAAATTGGACATCATGGATAGGACAATAACCCTAAACACAGCTGCAACTATACACAATTGTCAGGCTCCGAACTGAAGGATCAAGTATTCAAAGTGGATAAATAGCTAGATTTTTTTGAATGTTTATTGACAAGAGAATCGGAGTAAGGGGCATTGGCGTCTAATGCAGGAACCTCTGCGGGTGAAGACAACAGGTTTGTCACCACGTCTTTCTGGAAGTCGATGACCATGAATGTGCAAGTCACTAATCTGATCTTTTAGTTCAATCAGAATCCAGAGATACAGTAGAGGATAGTCAGTATCCTCTAACCACTGCCAACATGGTATGGCAGTCGGTGTACAGTGAGTCCCAGATGCTAATGTATCGGTCATCAGGGGACAGGCAGGAGATCAGATCCGAGCAGACGGATGTAGGCAGAATGATCCAGAGGGTGAAGACAAAGCTGTTGTCAGGGATGTGGTCCGTTGTCAGAACCAGGAGGTCAGAGTTCCTGTCTGATGCCGAAGGAGAATCCAGGACAGAGTCAGGTAAAAGTTCCAGGTACAGTACACAGGGACAGCAGACAGCAGACAGACTCAGTGGTCAAAAATGGTTCCAGCTGGTACGCAAGCAAGCAGAGATCAGACAGGAAATCATGGCCTACAATGGCTGAAAAGAAAATATTCTAGGTTGCTATGGTCCAGTAACAGTGTAGCCCAGAACCTGATCAAGGGTATGCAGTCTCTTGGGGAGGTGATGGCCTAGTGTTTAGAGCAGTGCGCTTGTGCTCTGAGAAGGTTGCAAGTACCCGATTTGATCCCCATAGCCTGCACTCTGGGACCCTGAGCAAGACCTTTAACCCCACACTGCTCCCCGGGCACCACACAGTGGCAGCCCATTGTTCGCCAAGGGAATGGGTCAAATGCACAGGTGAATTTCTCCAGTGTGAGATCAATAAATATTATTAACAGTCTGACATTAAAATAGATCTGCAGAATCAATTATTTTGTATAGATGATATTATATTTACATCTTTTGCTACATGTGTCATGTTGTATGAAGAATGTTCAAAATATCCAGCATTAAACAGTAGATGAATAGTTGGCTTATATGAGAGGGTAAGTGTTGTGTAATGTCAACCGTAATGAGAACCACCAGGTTCAGTGACCTAACCAAACTATGCACAGGAACATCTGAGCCTCGATTTGCACTGACTGACTCCCACTGCTCCAGATTCTGTACATTGCTTTGGATATCTTTCCTCTCTCTCAATGACAGTAACATCAACAAAGAAATTGTGTTTTTGAGTCATTCAGATTTTGGGAAGCCCTCCCATAACACAAAGTGGTTAAAACAACTATGCTCTGAGAGGATCTGCTCTTGGTGATTCACAGATTCATATGCCAACAGTAAGAAGGAGAATAACAACACACGGAACCAACTTTTAATGATTAATGCTAAATTTCCAGCCTCCTTT
Organism: Cyprinodon tularosa; assembly: GCF_016077235.1. Lineage (NCBI taxonomy): Eukaryota > Metazoa > Chordata > Actinopteri > Cyprinodontiformes > Cyprinodontidae > Cyprinodon > Cyprinodon tularosa. The sequence continues at coordinate 4,883,221 of NW_024037781.1, read as the reverse complement.
AACCTTTCTGTCAACCTGTTTCTGATGTGTTATATTTATGAGCCACAGATTTTTTTTTTTCTATTTGAGTGATTTCTTGCTTTAACCTTCCCCTAATCTTCCCAAGACTTGTCTCCACTGAAACATCTTCTCATTTCAGACGATTACCCAGAAATAACAGAAAATAGCTTGTCTGAGTGCCACTGTGGTTAGTGGTTGGGTGGTCTGGTGAACTGAGACAGCCACTGATTCCATTTCAACAAATACAAGCAACATGAGAGGCCTTTTGGGGAAGGCTGCTGCCTGTTGTGAGTGAGACGCAGCAAGATAGGGGATTGAGGCAAATCTATGAAGTGCATAGACAGCTAATAGAAAAAAAAATGCAAAAAAAAAAAAAAAACACCAATACAAAGCCATATCAAAATTTTCTAAGATGTATCCTTTTGTGGCCTTTCCTTGAAATTTTCTATTTTAGCACTGTGGTGCCAACATGTGAAAATCACATTATATATAAGACACTTGAACCATTCATCCAGTGTTTAGAATCCACCTGATAAATTAAATTTAGAAAGTCTTTGGGTGAGTGTTGCACAGAATCCAATGCAGTTAGTTGTCAAAGATAAGTCAGAGTGATAGAATTTTCTCCAAAGGCACAATTGTTCTCTTGGACCTTTGCTTTTATTGATTCCAGATTCACCCAACAGACCTGTTGCTATTAGCAGTCATGGGGACATTTTTGATATGAAACTGACACATATGTGTCAGGGTTGGGTGGAAGTTGGTTGAAGACTCCAATGCAGAGATGATTTAAAACAGATTTATTTTGTGTGGTAGCAACAGAAGAATTAATCCAATCGACAACAGTGAGGGAAATCAGAAACTAAAACAGGCAGACAATCAGGAGAAACATAGAGTTGGAATGAGGTAATGAAGAGAGTACAGCAGTGAGGAACTGCAGAGGAGGAGTATATATAGGAGACAGAACCAAGAATGGCATAATCAATTGAGAGCAGGTGTGAACAGCACTAGCTAAAAAGGAGCTAAGGGGAAAGGAAAGGACCACAAGGGGTTAACAAAAGTAACCAGAGAAAACAAGGTTTAACTGTAACTAGAAAAGAGTTAAATACGGGTAAAGAGGGAAAAAAAACAACTAATGATTACAAAATAAGGAATAACTAAGGGGAAAACTAGAGGATACGCAAAGAGACTGGAGATAAGTAAAACCATGGAAAACAAATTAAGTACAAGGAATAAATATTAGCAAAAATATGGAAAATAGCATAACAAAGAGTTTTAAAAACTAAGAGTAAAAAAAAAAAGTGATATACATCTTGACAATACAGAAAAAGAATATAAAGCATAACTGAGAACCCAAAATGAAAACTTACACAGAACCAAAAAGTCCAGAATGGCAGATCATGACAATATGTACCTCTTAAAATCATAAAATAACCCAACCCTTTAAAGAGGAATAATCTGAATTGCAAAATGTAGATTAAACAATAAATTATGACATTTTTACCATGCCTTGAAAAAATCTTAAATTATACTTTGCCACTTTACAGCTCCATCCTTCAAGTATATCATTCAAATTGGACACCAGCCAATGGTAAATTAATGGATAATTCTAAATTGGTTATCTCCATTTATATGGCTTCCCATAGCATAATGTTGCCCCTGCCATGTCTCATTGTAAGCATTTTGTTTTCACTTTTATGTGTAGCAGTAGATTTCAGCTAAAGGGCATGTTGCATTTGGGCTGCAAAAATCTATCTTTTTTCACTAAAGGCTTTTCTCTATATGTATTGATGTTTCCCAAGTGGCTTGTTGCAAAAATGCCTTTTAGGTTGGTTTTCTTCTCGTCCATGTTTTATAATATCTTAGGGCCCTCCCACACCTTGCCGATTTAGCCAGTGTATGCCTGATGAGCAAAATATTTGGATTAAGCGTTCCCTCGCCTGGACGCGGGTCACCGGGGCCCCACTCTGGAGCCAGGCCTGGAGGGGGGGCACGATGGCGAGCGCCTGGTGGCCGGGCTTTTACCCATGGGGCCCGGCCGGGCTCAGCCCGAAGAGGAAACATGGGTCCCCCCTTACATGGGCCCACCACCCGTGAGAGGGGCCACAGGGGTCGGGTGCAATGTGTGTTGGGTGGCGGCCGGGGGAGGGGACCCTGGCAGTCCGATCCTCGGCTGCAGAAGCTGGCTCTTGGGACGTGGAATGTCACCTCGCTGGTGGGGAAAGAGCCGGAGCTAGTGTGTGAGGCTGAGAGGTTCCGGCTAGAAATAGTCGGTCTCACCTCAACACATGGTTCTGGTTCTGGAACCAGTCTCCTTGAGAGGGGCTGGACATACTTCCACTCTGGAGTTGCCCACGGTGAGAGGCGCCGGGCAGGAGTGGGCATACTTGTTGCCCCCCATCTCGGTGCCTGTACGTTGGGGTTTACCCCGGTGAACGAGAGGGTAGCCTCCCTCCGCCTACGGGTGGGGGGACGGGTTCTGACTGTTGTCTGTGCTTACGGGCCGAACAACAGTTCAGATTACCCACCCTTCTTGGAGTCCTTAGCAGGGGGTACTGGAGGGTGCCCCTCCTGGGGATTCCCTTGTTCTGCTGGGAGACTTCAACGCTCACGTGGGCAATGACAGTGAGACCTGGAGGGGCGTGGTTGGGAGGAATGGCCGCCCTGATCTGAACTCGAGTGGTGTTCTGTTGTTGGACTTCTGTGCTCGTCATGGATTGTCCATAACGAACACCATGTTCAAGCATAAGGGAGTCCATATGTGCACATGGCACCAGGACACCCTAGGCCGCAGTTCGATGATCGACTTTGTCATTGTTTCATCAGACTTGCGGCCGTATGTCTTGGACACTCGGGTGAAGAGAGGTGCTGAGCTTTCCACTGACCACTACCTGGTGGTGAGTTGGCTCCGGTGGTGGGGGAGGATGCCGGTCAGACCTGGCAGGCCCAAACGTGTTGTGAGGGTCTGCTGGGAACGTCTGGCGGAGTCCCCTGTTAGGCGGAGCTTTAACTCCCATCTCCGGCAGAACTTCGAACACATCCTGGGGGAGGTGGGGGACATTGAGTCCGAGTGGACCATGTTCCGTTCCTCCATTGTCGAGGCAGCTTATCTGAGCTGCGGCCGCAAGGTTGTCGGTGCCTGTCGTGGCGGCAACCCTCGAACCCGTTGGTGGACACCTCCGGTGAGGGATGCTGTCAGGTTGAAGAAGGAGGCCTATCGGGCCTTTTTGGCCTGTGGGACTCCGGAATCAGCTGATGGGTACCGGCGGGCGAAGCGGCATGCGGCTCGGATGGTTGCTGAGGCAAAAACTCGGGTGTGGGAGGAGTTTGGAGAGGCCATGGAGAAAGACTTCCGTACGGCTCCGAAGCGATTCTGGTCCGCCATCCGGCGTCTCAGGAGGGGGAAGCAGTGCAGCACCAACACTGTTTATAGTGGGGATGGTGTGCTGCTGACCTCGACTCGAGACGTTGTGGGTCGGTGGGCGGAATACTTCGAAGACCTCCTCAATCCCACCAACATGTCTTCCATTGAGGAAGCTGGGCCTGGGGACTCTGGACTGGGCTCTCCAATCTCTGTGGGCCAGGTCGCCGAGGTGGTTAAAAAGCTCCTCGGTGGCAGGGCCCCGGGGGTGGATGAGATCCGCCCGGAGTTCCTCAAGGTCCTGGATGTTGTAGGGTTGTGTTGGCTGACACGACTCTTCAACATTGCATGGACATTGGGGGCAGTCCCCCTGGATTGGCAGACTGGGGTGGTGGTCCCCCTGTTCAAAAAGGGGGACCGGAGGGTGTTCTCCAATTACAGGGGAGTCACACTCTTAAGCCTCCCCGGCAAGGTCTATTCGGGGGTGCTGGAGAGGAGGGTCCGTCGTATAGTCGAACCTCGGATTCAGGAAGAGCAGTGTGGTTTCCGTCCTGGTCGTGGAACGCTGGACCAGCTCTACACCCTCAGCAGGGTCCTGGAGGGTGCATGGGAGTTCGCCCAACCAGTCTACATGTGCTTTGTGGACTTGGAGAAGGCGTTCGACCGTGTCCCTCGGGGGGCCCTGTGGGGGGTTCTCCGGGAATACGGGGTGCCAGGCCCTTTGATACGGGCTGTCAGGTCCCTGTATGACCGGTGTCAGAGTCTGGTCCGCATTGCCGGCAGTAAGTCGGGCTCATTTCCGGTTAGAGTTGGACTCCGCAAGGGCTGCCCTTTGTCACAGATTCTGTTCATTACCTTCATGGACAGAATTTCTAGGCGCAGCCAAGGTGTTGAGGGGATCCGTTTTGGTGGCCTTAGGATTGCGTCTCTGCTTTTTGCTGATGATGTGGTCCTATTGGCTTCATCAGGTCGTGATCTGCAGCTCTCGCTGGATCGGTTCGCAGCCGAGTGTGAAGCGGCCGGGATGGGGATCAGTGCCTCCAAATCCGAGGCCATGGTCTTGAGCCGGAAAAGGGTAGAGTGCCTTCTCCGGGTCAGGGGGGGTGTCCTGCCCCAAGTGGAGGAGTTTAAGTATCTTGGGATCTTGTTCACGAATGAGGGAAGAAGGGAGCGGGAGATCGACAGGCGGATTGGTGCAGCGTCTGCCGTGAAGCGGGCGCTGTACTGGTCCGTCGTGGTGAAGAGAGAGCTGAGTCAAAAAGCGAAGCTCTCGTTTTACCGGTCGATCTACGTTCCTACCCTCATCTATGGTCATGAACTCTGGGTCATGACCGAAAGAACGAGATCGCGGATACAAGCGGCCGAAATGGGTTTCCTCCGTAGGGTGGCTGGGCTCTCCCTTAGAGATAGGGTGAGAAGCTCGGTCATCCGGGAGGGACTCGGAGTAGAGCCGCTGCTCCTCCACGTCGAGAGGAGCCAGTTGAGGTGGCTTGGGCATCTGTTTAGGATGCCTCCTGGACACCTCCCTGGTGAGGTGTTCCGGGCACGTCCCACCGGGGGGAGGCCCCGGGGAAGACCCAGGACACGCTGGAGAGACTATGTTTCTCGGCTGGCCTGGGAACGCCTTGGGGTTCCTCCTGAAGAGCTGGAAGAAGTGGCTGGGGAGAGGGAAGTCTGGGCCTCCCTTCTTAAGCTGCTGCCCCCGCGACCCGACCCCGGATAAGCGGAGGAAGATGGATGGATGGATGGATGGATGGATGGATGGATGGATGGATGGATGGATGGATGGATGGATGGATGGATGCCTGACTTTCCAGAATCTCCTAAAATGCTAGCATATGGTGAACTTTCTATGTATTTTTTATTTTTCTTTCTTTTTTTTTTTTTTTTTTACAGCATCCTGTCTGGCAATGTGGCAATAAGAATAATTGTCTTGATGCCAAAAAGAGCCCAACAGATTTTACTTTCACAAGTGGAGCTGTAGAGCTATCCCCATAGTGTTCCGCTTACTTCATGCATATAAATAGCTTTATTATAATTCATGCAGGGAGTATTAGAGATTATATGGACTGTATGTATTAAATGGATTATTATATGTATTTTTTTCTATTTCGGGCGTATATATAGCATATTCATATCAACTCTAGAGTGCATGTCCAACAACAGCCTAACTTATGCATAACGAATGAAAATGAAAATCTGAACAAAAAGAACAAACCAATAATTAATAAACAAATCTCAGTCCACATAGAAAATAACAAAAATATATTTCACCAAACCAAACTGATCTAAAAACATGAAAAAGACAATTTTGTTCATTCAGATGTCATTAGCAATCTTCACAGCACTTTCCATTTGCGCATTTTTTTATTTAGAGTGTTTTACTTCACACCCTTGTTAAGGAACAGGACATTCAGTTGCAATCCTGCTACTTTGACACCGTTTCTTTTGCTTATTGTTTCTTTAATAGTTCATTAAGAAATACAGCTTTTTTCATCTTGGTAATATGCTGAATATAATTTGTAAATTTTAACACCTACCATTATTTGAATAAAAAATCTTATAATAGTTTACATAACTTTACATAATTTTACACTGCTGAAAATTTAACAAGCTTAGACATAAAAAGCCAGCTGAATCTACTCAAAACAGACAGTATGCAGACACCACTAATTAAACAAATTTGTGAAGGTTGTAAATGTTTAGTGAAATGGCAGCTATCATATCATATATAAGGTGCTTTTGGTGTACTTTACATGACTATCAGTAAAACTTTATGATTTTTGTTTACTTAGTGATTAAGTGAGGTAACCCTTTTCAGTCTTCTGGTTAGCATTAAAACATCCCACACTTTATATTGCCCTTCAAATTTGGACACAAATCCTGGCCTTGTCATGGTTTGTTTTGATTTACTATTGTATGTTAGTTTTCGGTTATTCTTATTGTGAGTTTTTATTATTAGTTTTTGTTTACTTATTAGGATTAACTCCATAATTTCCTCCGTATCTACAGCCTTCTGTTAATTAGCCAAGTTCCCTCCACCTGTTTTTCCTGATTTGTTTTACCATTTGACCAGTTTCCTTTAGGTTTCAGTCATTTGCCAATATTCATTGGGTCCCCCGTTCATGTCTCTTCACATGTTTGTTGTTTAAATACCTTTTCAGTCTATTAGATTCTATCAAGACTTAACCATGCTGTTTCTGAGAGTCACTGCATACTAGTCCAGAATGACAGATCATGATAGGACATTGTTCAAACCTCAGTTTTAGCTCTTTTTTGTGTCAATAGGCAACTGTTCAGAGAAACCTATTGACTTTTTTATATCAATACTGTAGGTAACTGTACAGAGACCATAAACATTAAATATGGTGATCCCCAAGGGTACATGTTAGGGCCCCTCCTATGCAGTATCTACATTCATCCATCCATCCATCCATTTTCTGTCACTTTTATCCCTGCTGGGGTCATGAGGTGTGCTGGTGCCGATCTCCAGCTCTCAAAAGGCAAGAGGTGGTGGACACCCTAGACAAGTCACAGGGCACCAGAGAGACACACAGGACCAACAGCCGTTCCTGCACACATTCACACCTAAGGAGATTTTAGAGAAGCAAATTAACCTAATAGTCATATTTTTGGACTGTGGGAGAAAGCCAGAGTACCCGGACAGGGAGAACATGCAAACTCCATGCAGAAAGAGCCCGGCCCAGGAATCAATCCAAATGACGTCATACACACTCCGCTTTGTTTTAAAAAAAATATAAATATAAAAAATATAACAGCAGATGTCTGGGGGACAGTAATTTGCCTACATATTTGAATGCTGGCGTACCATAAATTATAAATTATGAACAGTTTAGTTTGTGCCTTCAACTCGTTTGCCCATAGGAAGAACGGAATATCTTCAGAACAGCTCCAAATGACACAAACCTCATATGGGCGAGTAGAACGTGATGTAATATTACAAAATCAAGGGGCCAATGTAAAAAAAAATGGCGTTCCCCTTTAAAGAACATCTTCAGGATTAAAGGACTAATTCCTCAGCTGGACCTTGTTCATCTTTTGTGTAGCTGATTACTGCAACAACAACTTCACATGTCTGCCTAAAATGTAATCGGAAAGATGCAGTTTATATAGAATACTGCTGCTGGTGTTGTCACTAAAACTAATAAAGGGGATAACATCTCCCAAATATTAACGTCCATAGACTGGCTCATCATATCTAACAGACTATGAATTGAAATGCTTTTGTTCTATAAATCACTGAATGGCTAAAATATATTAGAGACATGTTGCCAGTGTATCAATTGCCCAGACCTCTTAGGTCTAAAATTGTAAACAACTGAAACACTAAATTGCTTTCAATGAAGATTTACAACTTTTTTATTTTTTAAAGTTTGGCTTGCATATGTATGCATTATCTTCAGAACTTAGAATTATTTTGCCACTGTAATGTGCTATTTTGTCTTTTCCAAATGTTCCCTTGACAGAGTATGTAAGGCACTCTTAGTCTAACTTTCCACTTGCTAACATTCTTAATAGTGCATAAAAATATTTTGAAGATACACTTTTGTTTTGATTAGATACTTGTGTATTTTGGGTCTTACAGACAATAGCTCATCATAAGTAATATTAAAAAAATCCTTGCATTTGATTTTTAAAGAACTACAAATTAGTTTGTTCACATAAAGTAATATTACCTTTTCTACAAAGCTGCTGTTTTTCTCATGGCTGATTATTGTATCTCCCGGCCAAAGACACAGCCTTTAGTTTGTTTAGTTTGTAGTTGCTACATTTTATATGCATAACCACACCACACAAGGCCAACTAGCTGTGTTTTAGAAAAATAAATAAAAGTGTCAATCAAGCTTACGCTGATGATAACTCTGCATGTATTAAAGAATAAATTCACCACAATTTCCTTTCAATTTATAAGAATTAACAAAAATCATTTAGCTTCAAGTTGAACGTATTTCACTGAAAAATTATTTCCTATACATCTGAAACTAAGCTAAACTAAGCTACTATGTGTGCAAAGAACAAGAGAAAATATAGTTGCAAACCATGATCAATAAAATGATGTAATGATATCACAGTTTAGCATTGATTTTATATTTGAAATCCAAAGGTAAGGTTATAATAGTGATCTACCCTTTTGTCAAATAAAGCGTTTGTGAAATAACCCCAAACATGTCAGCATGGAGTTCCAACGTGGTCCATTTTATTAGCTAGCATTAGCCAACAGTAAACGCATGAATTGATTAAAATGATCAAAGAAACCAATTAGGTAGGGTCGAAATACAGAGGAGGTTATGAAGTGTGTGATCCTTCATGATTAATCAATGTATAAGGAATTCAGGTCAATCCTAAATCAGAGATTAATTCAAATAAATAAAGGAATAGCCAGTTGGTCAAATATCATGTGCACTGACATTTCAAACATCAAGCCAAAGAAAAGCTAAGGTCCAGAAAATGGCCCTTGTTATGAGTAAGTACACACACATATTGTGACATATCCTGACAGAGCAGATGGGGTCTTTCCCATGGCTAAAAAAGGAATTAAACAAAAAAAAAAAAAAAACTATAAAAAAGGTATCATATAAATTAAATATGAAGCCGATATATTTCTTCAAAAATGGCTCTTTTTAAAGAAAATGTTGTTGACCTACAATAATTAAGGGCATTCCATCTACCTGGGAGCCCAAAAAAAAAATTATCCATCCCTGTCAGCAATTGTTATGGTGGCAGATGACTGGACTAGCATTTCCCTGTTTGTTTAGGAGGATCCTAGTAAATGTTACTTATTTCCTTTTGCGTGAAGTCAAAGGTTTCTGGCAAATACTTAAAACTTGGCTGCAAATGGGTTTCTTTACTGGAGCTTATGCCCATCAGTAATATTCATATTTTCCATATTTCACAATTTAAAGTGCTAAGTGTTGGTTCTTCAGTTTACCTCCCACCTCCTCAACTTTCAGCTTTATATCCCATCAAGTGCCTACATGCAAAACAAAACAAAAAAAAACTTCTAAATACATTTTAGGAGTTCAGAAAAAGAACACCTTTATTTTTTTTCAGTTGGATAGTACCCTTGACCTAGATCATGTAACAGATTCAGTATGTATGTCGAAAAAAAACACCAGACTAAAGGTGAGGCGAAGACAGGAGACAGTAGTACAACTTGTCACTGTCTCTCCCTTGATGGCTGAATGACGGATGACAACATCTACTCTGACAACACCAAACACTGCTTGGGGTCACTTTCAGAGGGTGAAGTAATGTGTTTCCCTTCTGAGGTCAATTACAGAATGCTATTCTCCTTTAACTGACAGCTAACATTGTGCCCTTTCATTTTTATAGTAAGTCTCGACTTCAGGGTTGATCCTTCTGTGATAGACATACTGCAAGTAAAATAATTCATAGATTTACTATAAAAGGGAATCAATGATTACTTGCAAATCATAAGCCTTACAAACTATCTAAATCAGTCTGCACATTTGATCAATAATGTGAGACATTTTCGAGTTAAAAAAGGGTTCCACAATAAATAAAATAAAAAATAGAGATGATGAAAGCCCTTAGTTTGCAGAGACTTTAGAGGGGAACTGAGAATGGGTTGCCGCCTCTCACTCTTTCTCATGTTCAGTGTTTGGGGTTTCTTTCTTTTTTCTAGGCCTTGTCTCCCAGTTCTCTTCTCCCCTTCTTCGTCTCTAATTCCCTTAGTTGCTCTCATGGTTTCTTCTCTCCCACTCTTTATTGCTCTGTATCTGGTTCTCAGTCTCTCCCAGGGGCTTAATTTATGCTTGTGGAGCTACAGAAACATAGGGATGACAGCCCACGCACTCCCCTGGTTTGTTAGCTAGCTAGCTTGCTGGCTGGCTCACTGGCTGGCTTGGAGTAAAGAGTGTGTTCATGAGAATGTACCCTATATATACCCTTATAGAGATTTTTTTTTCAATGTGTCCCTCTTTTCACTCTCATCATTTTACTCCTTTTAGAGATGTGTGGCTGGTTTTCTGTTGTTGCATTCAATGTCAGCCAGTTGTCATAGAGCCTGCCTGAGCAGAGTCATTCAAAGATAAAGATTACTTGTACAATACAAGACGAAGACAGGAACAGACACAAGTATGAGAGAAAGTGTGATTAGCAATAATTTGAAGTTGGGAACAAGAGTCAGGTGTTTACAATCAATGGAATGAAAATAAGATGGGAGTAGGCACTCTAATTAATTTACACAACAGAAGTCTATCAGTGCTTGATTTTCACAACACATTTCTTGGGGAGTGAATAATGACCAAAAGAAATGTAACCATTTCTATTTCATCACAATGTGGCCAATGGTGTAAGGTCTTCCAAGGATAAAAAAGTCTTAGGGGTCATCAATTCAGTTGTACAGTATAGTCTTTAGATATTTAAAGAGACAGCTGAATATAGTTAAAAACTGCTCAGAAATCAAAGAAGACACTTTTCATATATTGTTTAAAAGCCCTACTCTAAAAAGATCATACGTTTTTAGATATGTCCAAATAATTACCATGAATCTGGAAGTTCAAATCTCCCCATACAAGAAAAGTTCTCACCCAAGTACCATTAAATGGTCATAGTTGAAGTCTTAGGGTTCAACATTGGTTGATTATTGGATGAAAATATCTACAGTGACTACACCCTTACATCACTGGAGGTCACCTTCAGAGTTGAAAGTGATATCCAACAACTTTGAAATGCGAAGTTAGGCACAACATTGACCTGGGATTAAAAGTTAGTGTTTTTTATGAACCTGCATCATCCTTACAGATATGCTTTAAGAATGTATGAAAATGTTTAATTTTATCATCCAATGTTTCAAATTTTTTTTTTACCATTTAATCTGTGTTAAAGCAATTGTACTCAATGTCTGGGGTCACATGTCTGCATCCACAAAAAACAATTCCACAATATGAAGACTTCATCTAACGGGACGACTGTTAAACAGAACCAGACTTTAACAGTGTCAAATTTTGTGCAAGTAGTTGAAAGACCCAAATGCTGAGTTGAAGGCAAAATTGGTTCTTGTAGGTATAATTCCAAACTGGGCCTTAAACACTTCCCCTAAACACCAACCCTCTATTTTGCTTCTCCGAGGTAGACTCCGCCATATTAAGGGCTGTCCAAACCATGTATTGTGTAAGTTTGCAGTGATGCAGACTGGCTGGGATTTGGCAACAACTTACTGGGGCTGTTTCTCAATTTACAAGAACATGAGTACGGACTCGTCGCTTTGCAAAGCATGTTCTTGAGAAGAACACAGGAAAGTAGGCTTTCCAGATGGGCTAGGTTTAGCCTTGGCTGTGGTTAGCCTTGGAGCTCTGCTGGTTGCCTCAGTCCTCTCAACAACAGAACTTTTTTAAATTTATGCACTAAATCAGTAAATGGGCCATATAGTAACACTTAAAAGCATACGGTCCTCTGCTTAAATTATCTTAAAACATACTTTATAGAACAACGGCAACAGAAAAGAGAACATTTAACTTAATACTATGAACTCTGTGAGTGCTCCTCTGGAGGCTGCTGCTTCGGCGGTGCATGCTAGGATAGTAACAATGGACAAGTCTGCTCTGATGCATACTTGGTAAAGATGGAGGGGCGAGAACAACATCTGGGGACTTTGTCCGTTCTCGGTCCTATTGTTCATGTGAATTGGAACAGTAATAGGGTTGATGCTGCTGATGTTTTTCGAGTATATGAGCACATGAAAACGCAGAAGTACACAGATTGAGAAACGGCCTGAAATTTGGCAACAGGTGTGACAACAGCCTAATGACAGCGGAAACGACAGCATTTTAATATAATTTCCAATGCTTTACTGTATCTTTGTCACACTGACACAAAATCGAATATTAGGAAAACGAAAAAAAAAAAAGCAATAATCCAAAAAAGAAAGGTCCTCTTTGAAATTGTTTTATGTGACTTTAGTCCAGTGTTTTTCATTCCTGGTCATCAAGGCACCCTGCCCTCCATGTTTTAGATGTTTCCCAGCTTTCACACACCTGTTATCAATTGATAGCCGATTATCAGGCTTTGCTGAACTGCAATCATCTGAATCAGGTGTGCTGAACCTCAGAAACATCCAAAACATGAGCATGTTTTGGATGCATTGAAAAACACTGCTTTAGACAGTTATTTTCAAGAAAGGGGCAAATGTTTTATGTCAAGTCAGCCCAGTTAACAGCTTTTTTATGTTTCTTTGGAAAATATTTGGTGCTGATGGAATTGTGGAATCTCAACAACACATTTAAATAAAGGGAGAATAGGGGAATTGGGTTATTTATATTAAAATTACAATATTTGTTGAACTTAAAGATATATCTGTCCCCAACTCACTCACACAGTTGCAATGTGTAGAAGCTTAATATAAAGAAAGCAACATGAGGTTAAAAAGAGTTGAGACAACAATCTTTGTGCTTTGCAACTTGCGCCACATAGCTACAGCCATGCACATGGGGCATCTCTGTGTTGCCATAGAAAGAACTACTTATCATTTCTAGTGGAGGAATCAGAGTATCCCACTCCAATTTTTACCCTCCCCCTTCAATCAAAACACCCTCACCCCTCTAAGTCTAACTTAATTGGGAGTGACACTGGATAGTAAAAGGGTAGTACACAGTGTGTGTTTCGGTATTGGGCCATAGATTCTTTAAAGGTACTGTTAACAGAAACATAAATTCGGAAGTAAACTGGCAGAAAACCACATAAACAAGAATGTCATTTAACATAAGAGGTAACAGAAACAACTCAGCAATGAGTGGCTGCGGGGAAGGCGTATAAATGCTAGGAAGGAGAATACTAGACAACTGACTGCAGTAGATTGACTAATGCAATGCAGGTGTGGAGGGAGTGAACTGAAAGGGAAACAAAGGAGAGGGAGAGTGTCAGCAGGAGGCTGAGATAACTGAAAGTAAATGAGACTAGGGTGATCTAAAAAATAAGAAACACTGCACTGAATGTTAAAGAAAAACATAGACTATATATATATATATATATATATATATATATACAGCGTAAGACTCCTTTTCCTGTCTTACCCTCACAATTGCCACTTACATTTTTCTTTCTTAGTGACCAAAACATACTTAACATTAAGATATTTTATCAAAACTTAAAAATCAAGACTACATTTAAAATGTGGCCAAATAACAAAAAGTGTATATAAAAGTTATTAGTTGATAAGCTACATAGGAACTCTGCCTACAGTCCTTCTGCACTGTTTTTCTCTTCGCAAAGTTTTACTGGGTATTTCTGAAATCCTGTCAGAGGAGGCAAATGCGCTAGTAGGAGTGATAGAGAGAAAGGCAGTATCTAGCCTGCCCTTCTTTTCGGCATCTCTTGTTTGATGCAAACAATACAGACAAGGACACTCAGATGAAAATTAATTGAAACTAGTGCCGGTCTCAGCAAAGCCCCAAGCCACGGGCCTGAAATGATCAAGGGGACTTACGGAGTGACTCACGCCCACGTCGCAAGAATGACTTTGATTTTATGCAGTCAGTCACACGTCCCAGTGCCTGATGAATTATATAAAAAGTAGTGGGTGTCTGTATGCCAAATAAGCCTTATTCATACGCAGGCACTTATAATGCATGACCTGATAGAAATGGAGTAAGCCATCTCATGGAGGCTAGAAAAGTAAAATAAAATGGCACGAAGCTGAAAAAAGAAGGCATTGTTGATAACAGTTGACAAACTTCTATTGTGAGTTCAGCTTATTAGGAATCTACAAAAGTAAAAAATCTTAACAGTTCATATAAGACACTCCAAAAAGTGATGCCACTGAAGGTATTTAACATTCAGTATGTAAGCCATTTTCAACCGCTGTCTTGAAACATTCTACTTGTAGGTGAAGATCAACTAGACAAAATAATTTTTTCACACATGAACTCAGAGACTCTGTCTTTGAAAGCAAGCACAAGGATGACAGTTTGTGAAAGCATGATAGCAAGGAGTGAAATCTGAATTCAGGATGAGTGTCAGGTTAATATTCCTCCTGCTCTCTGCCACAACTATAATTCATTCTTGAAGAGTGGAGAAAGAAGGGGGATATAAAAGCCCTTTCCTTCCTTCTTCTGCTATCATCAGCCGGAGCTCGGTACACATCCTGTCGATTACCATCACTCATTTTTTCCTCTTTTGTTTCTTCCCTCTTGTCCCTATTCAATCCATTTTCATTTCCCTCCCTCAGTTTCCTTTACAGCTGCTTTCATTTCAACACTATCTCTCAATCTTCCCAAACCACTATTCTACAGCCTTTTTAGACAAGCTCTGTCACCCCTCCACCTGTCTGTCATTGCTCCGCCTTCCTATCAAACTTCAGTTCTGACTTTTCCGATCTTAGTTATGCTCAGCTGTATTGGTACATTTTGGAACTTTTACCCTTGACTCAGCTGCTTCTGCTCTGCCAATGTACACCCCATTCCCTGGACTCTGTACAATTCTTGGCAAAGTCCCCCCATGGGCCAATTAGGTCCTCCTGCTTGATATATGTTTCTAGTGCACAGATTCATGTTGACCAGTCAGTTCATGGGCCTCAAGCACGAACATAGGGGGAAATATACTCTTGAGGCAGACTTTTAACAATATGTTTTTTTTAAAGCGATTTATCGTTCAAGGGCTTGGGTTACATCTTAAGAAAAGTTTGGAGAAATTCCCAGAGCTTATACTAAGAGACTTTTTGCAAAAGTGCCAATGTGTTCAAAGTTAGGCCTTGTAATCTAGACTTAATTACATTTCAGCTAGCGTTTTGCATCAAATAAACATGTTTAATTTGGGGGAAAAAAGCCCAAGCACAGCAGAAATTGTGAGCAGTTACAGGTAGAAATTGCTAGGAAAAGTAACAAGGATATAAATTCTGCGGGCATCTTACACTACACACTGGGGTACAGTCACATTTGCTTGCAGCTCATTTTTCTTGCTGCGCTGACAGTGAAAAACATTAGTGTTTGAAGCATACATATACTGTCAGGCTTGGAAGATTTTTGACTCACATTAAAGGCTTCAAATCAACAACTATGAGTGAAAACATTGCTTTGAATTCATGCTAGTGCAGTAATGTGAACCCTAAGAGGAAATATTGGACCTACCATCATAACAACCTGCCCAATAAGAGAGTTACCTTCCAAGAAGTTGGACTTCAGAGTCCATTAGGAGTTCTTGTGGCTTGAAATGCACTTGTGACAATAAAAAATAAATTTTTCCTTCTCATATTGTTCTGAAAAACTGTCACCGAATTCAATGAAAAGCCCTTGACTGGCAGTCTAAGCACCGGAGTTCTGACTGTTACTGAGTTCTCTTTTTGCAGTCATAAAACAAGCTCCTGGATGTGATGGATAAGGGAACATTTCAAGAACCAAAAAAAATATTTTTATAAGAAACATTCTCCTTTTGCCAGCGTTTACTCAGATATTCTCTTGATGTTACTGTTTTTGTAGAATACCAAAATACCTTGTTAGGATGGTAAAAAACAAATATACCACACAATGGAGCAATAGTTTGGAAAAATCAAGTCAGGCACATTTTGTAAGTGAAATGATGTAATAATTACCTAGGTTGTCACAACTAAGTTCTACATCCTTCCAGCTGAATAACAACAAGGGATCTTAATGAACTGGACAGATATATGAGTTTTACATAGTTGTTTACTGAGCTAAAATGATCTCCAGAGTGAATTTTTGATTAAAGGAAGATAGCATAGACTGTTTGAACCACAATTGTCCCACCATCTTCTGCCATTGCTGACCAAGCTTGGCAAATCTGCTTGCAATGACACATAGGAAATGGTGGACTAAGAAGGTTACATTGGACCCATCCCTTAACTCCAGGCAAAGGGAACATTGGCAGGGCACACTTGAAGGAGCAGTGAAATAGTTTCTCCAAAAATGCAAAAAAAAAAAAGAAAGAAAAAAACACCCTTAGAATTATGATGTCTATGAATTTTTTCTTCAATTTTCATGACAATGGTTCGTTAAAGGCCATTACTGAAAAGTCACCACAAGAGAACTTGCAATGATTAAAGACATATAGACTATTTTGACATAAAAGTTTGCTACATAACCAATCAAGAAATAAATACTGATCATCAGAATAGCTGAAGAAAAATGTAAGCCTGTAAGAATGTTGGGAGCATTTTGGGTAATGGCACAAAAAACAAAGGGTTGACTGAAGGAAAGTGAAGTTACAAATTGCTTATAAGCGCTGTTGAAACCTTACACTTAGTAAACAGGAAATTAAAGAGGAGTACACCGAAGGAACTTGGGGTTAAGAACAATATCAGAGATGTGTGGTCAGGGATAGTAGATCACAGGCTTCAAGCAGATGGATGATCAGATAGAAGAAAGTCTGGATTTGGAACTGTATACATTCTTCAATAGGTTCAATTCAAGAATAAGGTTAGAATCCCTCTCTTGCCCACAGTCACATGGACATCCTGCCCTCCTCTGCCATTGACTCTCCTGCTTTTGAGTCTGTTTTCAGCTAAATCAGAACATGGTGCTGCTCCCTCAACTTTTCACCTATCTGTCTCTGGAAGTCAACTGAAGAAACAGCTCGAGAGACTGAGTTTTAATAAGTCACAAGGTCCTGATGATATCAGCCCCACAGTCCCAAAGGCCAGTAGAGAACAGTTTTGTGGGATTCTATGGCACCTCTTCAAACCTCGTCTGACCAATGAGACCATTCTAGTGATGTTGAAGAACTCCTGCCTTGTTCCAGTGCAAAGAAGACCTATCCAACAGACCCTGGTGATTATAGACCTGTTGCACAGACTTCCCACATCCTGAGGGTCCTAGAGAGTTAATGAACAGATTTTTTGCATGGTATAGAAGCAATCTCCTGATCCTGAATGTCAACAAAACAAGAGAGATGATTGTAGATTTTAGAAGAAAAAGGAACAAGTTGAATCCTCTTTACATCATGGGAGAAGTTGAGAAGATGGAGTATAAATACCTTGGTGTTCAAATGGATAATAAACTAGACTGGAGACACAACTCTGAAGCCGTCTACAAGAACGGACAGAGCAGTTTGTCCTTACTAAAGAAGCTTAGGTTCTTTAACATTTGCAACAAGATGCTACATATCTTCTATTAGTCTTTTGTGGAGAGTGTGATATCTTCTGCCATCATCTGCTGGGGTCACAGTATTACAGCTAATGACTTAAAAAAGCTCAACAATCTAAGAAAGAAGGCAGGGTCTATTATAGGAACTCCTCTAGAACCTCTGAAAATTCTTTCAAAAACAAAACTTCTTCAGAAAGTGAAGGACTTTATTGACAGAAATGGGCATCCCCTTCAGAAGATTTTTAAGACAAAACAAAGCTTCTGTAGATCCAGTGCAAGACAGATCGATAAAGAAGATCCTTCAAGCCCACAGCTATCAACAACTACAACACTTGTTTAAAAATTAACTTAAAAAGAAATAACTCCTCGTTAGATATCCCAGGTTTTCGTATCGAACGCAACAATGTCTCATTTATCAGATATCCCAGCTTTTCTCCAACCTCAAAATGTATCACCCTATTTGGGAAACACCATGTGGTAAGTAAATCTCAAAAGTCGAAAGTACAGTAAAGCAGACCTGTGTACTAATTTTTCTCTTTGTTTTATTACTTGGTTAGTTTGAATGGTGTGAATTTGACAGACTGTTAAAGCAAAATGAATATCCAATGGGTCATTATTTATACTTAAAATGAATAGGTTTGCGGTGATTTAATTAATTTAGCATTAATCAGTAAAAAAATTAAAACAATATTTTCCATCGCAATCACTGAGTCTGGGAGCAGCCATTTTTGCCCAAATATAGTAACACATCACTCCTGACATCTTCCAGCAGTGACGCCATGGTGCGGTAAGCCGAGCACCATTCTCCCGACTTTACAATCAAAATCAATGGGTGCTACTAGACACATTTGCAATCAACAACAATTATTTAAGATTTCGAGAGCACCTCACCATTGAAATTCACAAGAGGTATAGTTAAACTGACAAAGCCCACGTGCATGGCATTTGGGTGTTATAATACATCGGATAAAAGTAAAAAAAAAAAAAATTATTTCACCTTTCCAATTCATAATCCACCATGGGATTTTTGGATTTCCAGCTTGAAGAGGGAGGATTTGCCATTGAACTTCTGGCCACAGAAAAAACACGTAATTTATTCATCCATTACTCTCTGCTTCACATTATGCACTGGTCGTTGCCATCATGGATACTAGTGCATTGTGACATCACCAGCTACAGCGCTGAGACTTGATCAACAGCCAATACCGCACCGTGACATCACAAATTGGTCGGTGGCAGTAGTGTTCTTTGACAAACATGGATGTCTCCGGTAAAGCACATTCAAATGAAATTATTCTTAAATAAAAAATGTATTTATGGAAAAGTATGCAATAATTTCATACTTAAAAGTACTTTCAGAAGTTTATATTCTGAATGTGACAGGACTTTTCCCTTAACACATTTGTAAATGTCAAGGTACTGTACACATTTAAACTTTGTATAATACACATTTGTGAAATGAGATATACACTAACGAGTGTTGTTGTACGCTTGTTGATCTCATTTTAAAAATACAAATCTTGGTGTATGCTTTTTGAATCTTTTTGGGACCAATTTTGTTCCATATACAATGCTCCATCATTTGTCGGGGTAACAGCACCAGAGCTAATGACTTAAAAATACTCAACAAGCTAATAAAGAAGTCAGGCTCTGTTATTGGAACCCATCTGGAACCTCTAGAGATTATTTCACAAAGAAAAATTTTTCATGAAATCAATGACATTATAGATTACATTGAGTGTCCTCTTAAGAAGATTTATAAACAAAAAACAGTGTCTTTAGTCAGAGGCTTCCAGTGCAAGACAAACCGAAACAGAAGATTCTTCCTGCTTACAGCTATCAAAACATAACAACTAGATGGGTAAAAAAATAAATAAATAAATATATATATATATATATATATATATATATATATATATATATATATATATATATATATATTAGTGCTGTCAAAATTATCGCGTTATTAACGCGTTAACGCGAGGCCATTTTAACGGCGATAATTTTTTTAATGTGAGATTAACGCTATGTGGTTTTATGGTACAATTTTCCAAGTACATCCCGCTGCAGCCTGCGAGAAGGCGGGGCTATTTTCCCCCAGTGTATGCATTTCTCATAGGCTTCGAGAGCGGAGCTCCTCAAGGGAAAAAGACGCTCATACACTGGGTGACGCTAGTGCCTTTTCTTTAAGCCCCACCACCAACAAACAAGTTGAGTGTCTGGTAACTAGTAGCAACCTGAAATACGCTGAGAAAACAGATTACTGAGGTGAAATGGAATCTGCTACGGCACTCTTGCCGTCTGTGTACGCCACAGGTCAGTATCGCGTGTGTGTGTGTGTGTGAGGGCGGGTGGGTGCTTTTGTGTGTGTTCTCATTTTTGTTAAGAGTCTGAAAAGTAACTTTCTAGAGCATAGACTACCTCCATCTAGTGATGTCGGTCTATTGATTTTGATGTATTGATTGAAAATTGTTCATTATTATCTTGGTTAATTAACATCTAATGTTAACTGTACTGCATTTTATAGCAGTAGGGTAAAATGCTTGTCTTTGTTCAAAAGACTGTATTAACTGTAAAGACTGTCTTTTACATCAGCCTGTTTTCAGGGCCTTTTTTTTGGCTACATATTTGTTATTTTTTGCTACATGCCTCCCCATCTTCTTGCCATATGTTTCTATGGCATAAATCAGTATCTGTGACCTGTTCTCATTAAAAAAAAAGAACATTGGCACAAACCTAGCCTGTATGTATTTTTTTGTATGTCATCGAGAGTATTTAAATGATTTTCAATCAGGAAAAAAATGTGCGATTAAAATGCGATTAATCGCGAGTTAACTTAGGCATTGATGCGATTAATCACGATTAAAAAATGTAATCGATTGACAGCACTAATATATATATATATATATATATATATATATATATATATATATATATATATATATATATATATATATATATATATATATATATATATAATTTCAACATTATTGCAACATTTAATTTCTCTTTTGGATTAATAAAGTATTTTTGACCTGAATTTAATTTAGTATCAGCAAGTAATTAATATTTAAGTCTAGAACACACAAGCACATCAAGATTTTTTGTTACAAAAAATGTACTAACAGAAATAAAAATATAAGAAAAAACATCAAATCTTTTTTTTACATTTATTTAGTTAGTCAGTTTGTCGTTCAGGTCATCTGCTAGCCATCTGTTACCTATGAAGGTAAATATGTGCCAAAATGAACGAACTTGTGAATTTAATGTGAAAACTTGAGAATGCAATGTGAGAATTTGTACCACAAAAATCTGAACTTGTATGCCAAAATGTTCTGCTGTAAAGAAAAATCGCACACACAAAAACTGAATTTGAAGTTGCACTAAAAGACATATCAGGCAAGACCATGTAGAAAAAAATTACACTCGTAAGTCCAATCTTCACCTGAAGAGGATTTTCACTCAAATCTGATTTAAATGTGAATGCACAAAAAACTATTTACTGGTGTGTTCATATAGTTTTACACAAATAAAATTACAGCTGAAAAATGATTATTGATAGTTTATTTGTAATTATTATAATTTTTTTGCATATGTTAATCTTGCATTACAACCTCAATTTAGCCATTACAGCTTCTTGAATCTGCTGCTGCAAGAACACAAACGCGCTCTCGCGAGACACAGCGTGTTGACACCGCGCTCTGACTTTTGTCACTTATTGTACTGATATCCATGCACTGTTAGAAACCCTATGTGTGCATGCATTCATGGAGAATGTGTTACTAGCTAGAGAAGTATGGAGATATTGCAGGGTCTGCAAAGAACAGATGCTGCATTTTTATTTAAAATCTTTTTCCAGAAATAAATCTATGATAAATTTTCACATGGAAAGTCTAAGTCATCATGCACAGCTGACTTGCTCAAAGCATCAAGTGATAGGTCAAATCAAAGTTTTTTTTAGTATTATTATTATTATTTTCTTTTAACTTTAGTGTCATTCAAAAACGTCAATACATCCCTAATTTTGAGAAATTTTTAAATATCAAACGTCCAAGCTAGTCTTTACATTTGCAACAATGACCCTTCATAGCACAGATGAGCAAATATAATCATCTAGTGTTTAATCAGACTTTACTAGTACAATGGACTCATTTATTTTCAGTGCTTTAGTTTTTCTAGCATATTGAAAAAAATCCTTAGCTGTCATCAAGGGCTGCAGAGCCCTGGTAATCACTCATTTATTTTCAGGTGAATGCAGAGAAACAACTAAAATATGCCGGATACCAGATCATAGGACCCGGCTTGACAACGCCTGTTCTGTT
Source organism: Cyprinodon tularosa (assembly GCF_016077235.1). Taxonomy (NCBI): domain Eukaryota; kingdom Metazoa; phylum Chordata; class Actinopteri; order Cyprinodontiformes; family Cyprinodontidae; genus Cyprinodon; species Cyprinodon tularosa. Next base: position 4,861,463 of record NW_024037781.1, on the reverse strand, counting down.
TGATTGTGAGTGGGTGGGCTATTGTAGTAGTAAACTCATTGTTGTCTTGCTCAAAGTAGCCACTGGAAAATGATAAAGTCTGCTTATAAAAAGATGTGCAAGGTCAGAATGGATGGTTTCTGGTCCTATTTCACTTTTTTATATGTTTCTGATATCTTTGTTTTCACAAAACAAACATGGCTCACTGAATATCTTGGTGGAACTACTGTACACCATCTTCGATAATCTTAACTTATGGTTTTGCATGCTAATTAATCTAAATCAACAGTTTCTGAAATGCAGAATCCAGCCCATCTGGCACCATTGACCCTGCCATGTTCAAAGTCACTTAAACCCCCTTTAATTTCCAATCTGTTTGCTAGTTAAACTTCAGTAAGGCACTACTAATAGCTGTTCTGAAAATTGTTAATTTAACAGGTGTAAAAAGAATATTGGTAAGTAATTGCATATATCTAGCTATAAAAACAACTTTATTGATCTCACATTAGAGATATTGACCTCTTCATTTAACCTATCTCTCTGAGGAGCAGTGGGCTGACATCGGGGGACGACTGGGGAGAAGTGTGAGGTTAAGGGTCTTGCTCAGAGGGCCAGAGTGGCTGTCTGTGGGAGTGGGCCTTGCACTCAGAACCTCAGGATTCCAAGCTCTATGCCCTAACCACTAGGCCACCACTCCCCACTCCAGTTCTGATCCAGCTGAAGGGAAGAAAGTCAAAAACACTTGACCAGAAATGAAGATTTTTACATTTCAAAAACTACAAACACTAATGACATGTCCTATCAATAGTATACAAAATTTGAGTCCTTGTCCTCAAAAATCCAAGGCCGAGCTTAGATTGGCATCTGCGACAATTTGTATCAGCTAGCGGGCCTTACGGAATATATCCCCAAAGCTGGTGAATTTGTAATGTGGAAAGTTAAACAGTGAAGAAAAACACCATAGCTAATCCCTTGCAAATGCCTTGAGTCATGAACAAGCCAAATTTATATTTAGTGGGAGAATTTAATTCCATGCGCTGCTATGATGTCACATTATCGATTCTTTTTTTTTTTTTTTCATCTGTCTTTCAGAACAGACAAAGCTCCCTGAGCTATTATTAGTTTGTTTATTTTCTGAAGCCTTTGCGTTTATTTCTTTACTCCCTTCATGATTAAAAAGGGAGCAAAAGTGATAGAGTGGATGAGTGAAGAAGGTGATAAGACTTGGAAAAAAACAGTTATGCAGAGAAGCACATGATATGGCCACATACACGCACACATTCACACACACATAAACACACGCACACGCACGTCTACCATCATCCTAATTAGTTACGACAGGGAAGGAGCCAAGGCAAACACAGCCACGGCGACTTCCACTGTGGTGCACTGCTGGCAGTGTGCCCTATTTATGCATTTAACACACAAAAACGACATATGCATACACACACTCTGGAATTAGCTGCTTCACAAGCTACCACAGCTGCATGCATGGAAAAAGAACATGTATACACACACATACACTGAAAGGGACAAAAAATCAAATGACATGGCTGGTAGTGTTATCACTGACAGTGATTTAGCTCCTTAGATTGAAGCACATGTGCAGAAATGGAGATAAAAACACAAACCCAGCTCCTCTCACTGCATTCTCTTTCTTCTGCATAGGCGCATGCAAACACATATGTGCTGGAGCCATGCCAAGCCCTGGGGCACAGTCATCTGAATCTTCTAATTGGATGTTTGTTTTAAAAGGCTAATCCTAAAAACAGGACACTGTCATTCCACCAGAGTCCCTCTTTATTTGCAGAATTACATCTTTAATCAATTCAGGGACAAAACACACACACCTACACACACATTTATCAGTGGCGGCTGGTGGAGTTTTCTCCAGGGGGCCTATAAATTCAAAATAGACTTACACCAAAAACCAATCAGACAAATCCTAAGTTATCACACCAATATATTTATATGAATACTAACAACAAAAAACATAATAAAAACACTCTATTAAAACTACATTTCATGTATACTTTACTTTTTGTATACTTTACTTTCAGTCCTGTCTGTCTTTATCCATGCTGGGTCAGATCCTGAAGTTTGAAAAGGAAGTATGAAAGCAGAATAAAGCGTTAACCTCAATGCATGCAATAAACCAAGCCTTGTAGCTAAACCAGTTCCTGGAAAAAGGGTTAGTGAGTACCGTCTCCATTTGTCTTTGGACTGCTGATTAATTTTATTGTTTGGTTGAACAGGTCTAAACAATTTCTCCACCCCCCTCTTTTGGTAAGTTTGCTTTGGGGGATATCACTCCCATGACTCGAGCTGTCAATCACTCACACTACAACAGTGATGTCAGTACCTGCCACCCTCGCCCCAAGCCCTCCTATACCTCTGCATTGCAGAGGAGCTACTGTGCATGTACAACTTTTAACAAGAATAAATTGGCAAAGATTGTTGCGGCCTAGGGCGGAAATACATCACCATTCTGACAAAACATTAAAACAACTTTACTTGTCATTAAAGATTACAAATTTATCTTGCACATCTTAATGTAATTTTTATATGTTTTGTTTATGTCTTAATCAAGGTCATGGGGTGGGTGGTGTTGGTGGCCTAGCGCCCTCTATTGGTAAGTCAATACTGATATATATATATATATATATATATATATACATATATACAGCTTTTCTGCACTACTCCACCACCACAAAGTCAGGTTTCTTCGCCATTACCATTCTGTCAGTCTGTCTCTGGAAGTCCCACAGGACCTTGGCCAGGTCATTTGGAGATGTTTACCACTTTGACCTTAGGGTGTCCAGCCCATACTCTGCACAGATGTTCCTGCACAGTATGCCAGCCACTTGGTTGTGGTGCTCCATGTAAGCTTTCCCTGACAGTATCTTACACCCTGCAGTTATGTGCTGGATTGTCCCAGGGGCGGGAAAGCAGGCAGGCAAGTAGGCAGGCAGTCGGTCCGTCTTTAATATTGTTTGCCTGAGTCACCCATGAGCAGAGAGGAATGCAAAGTTATGAACAGTTTGGAAGCCATCTTAAGTAGTTGGAGGATTTCAGGTGGTATTACTCCTGCAGTATGCATCAAGATATTTTATTCTAAAAGGGTGGAAGGTGTATCATAACAACAGCCAAAAGATTACCCAGGTCGTAAATAATTTTGACAAAATATAAAAGCATATCATTAGTGATCTCCACACAAAGTTCCTTTTTAACAAAGTGTTACATTAAAAAAGGTAATATATTTCAGATGAATGAATATTATGAATGAAAAAAAATCTCCTCAGGATTTGATAAATCATTACCTTATCTCTCCACCCAATTAACAACACAACCTTCAATATCACTTGTCAGTTCTCTTTGTCAAAAAGATTGGGATTGCATGAGGAAATTGAACAAATTAGGTTCTAAATGCAGGCTCACGGAGAAGCCGGAAGATTGAGAGCAAACTGGCTTTCATTATTACTCAAATAGCCAAAAACAGCAGGTGCAGAGGTGAGAGGTGGTACACAAATCCAGCATCCCATATATCTGAACTTACCTTGGCTGGGAGAAGATTTAAAATTATTAAAGGCATAGACTAAATATATATATGGCTTTGCATACATATGCATACATTTAGGAAGCATATATTTTATAAATATACGATTTTATACTATTATACTTTAATAGTATAATAGTACTATTATACTTTATAAATTATATAGAATGATTACTGATATTTTTAGGGTTTATCAAAAAAAAACAAAAAAAAAACTGCTCTGTTATGTTAAAAGTTCTGATTAAAAAAAATTATATACTATATCAATATATGTACACATGTTATAACAATCACATTTACTGATTTTATTTAATACCTAATAAAAATCTGATTTCAGCACAAAATATATTGTTAAAAATTGTATGTCCAGGGCAAAACATCACCTGGAGTATTTAAATACCTTGCTTATGTTATGGTATAAATAAAAATTAAAGTAATCCTTAATTACTCTAAAGACTTGAATGTTATTTATGATTTACCAGCACTGGTGCACATTTTCACCCTTTGGCACAAGTGTGAATTAAGACAACCCAGCATAGACCTCCACAGAGAGATTGGGCTGCTTTGCTGTGCTGCAAACCCTCCAGCCTCTAATCGACTCATCAACCTATAGCTTAGGACTGCTCAGGGCTGCCTGATTGAACAATTTGTTTGAGGAAGTCTAACTTTTTTATCTATCTTGTTCATAATGGTTTCCTGTATACACTTTTTTCCTAGAACCAACCTGAAACCTACCTCGCAATCCAATCCATTCCTCTCTTTCACACATCTCCTCCCAGTGATAGTTGAAAACATCAGCTTCTCAAACAGCCACAATTTTACACCAAGCCTTATACCTTGGCTTTATTCAACAAATCAGTGTAATTCTGGGATTGTGTCCAAACAGAAACCTACCACCATGATGCATTTTTTTTTTTCTCCAACAAACTTTAATAAACAGATTTACATTTATAGATATTATTCAAAACGTTACTAACATAAATAACTTAATCAGTGGAGCATTTAACAAGAAAAATTAAACTTCTTGATAGAGAGAGGGAAAATTTTTTACACTTGCTGATTTTAATTCAGGTTCCTTTTTTTCTGTTTATATATTTTTTTTCTACAAAATTCCATAGATCATAAAGAGCCTGTTAAAAAGTTTGCTGGACTATTTTCCCTGATCTTCTGAAATCTTTTTAGGTAAAACTGTGGCAGTATCTACCTTGGATCAGATGACTGCATTTTTTCTGATTGATAGAAACTGAAGGTAACACATATTGTTTTATGTTTTTTGTTTTTTTCTTTTTAACACTGTCAGTTTGACACATTTATGACACATTTTGTTCTAAACTACAAAAAATTGTTCAGCCATATTCAAGGTAAATGTCTGTGCACAGTTGCTTAAACCATAAACACCTATTTTAAAAGCTGGTTTCAAAGAAAGAAAGTCTTAAAATGAGGTTTCATCCTCATTCTGTGTGAATAAGATGCATTCAAATGATGTGCCACTACCAAATAATGTGATGGTCATAATTCGGTGAGACCAAGCTGTAACAAAACTGCTTGGCAATTATTTTTTCTTAGTCATGGCCAAGCCTACTGTATGAACTTTTCAAACTTTATATTCATGCAACTAATGAGTAAGCAAAATGGGGTTTCGTGAACTGACTCAAACTTGCCATACATTATAATGAAAGTGCTAAGAATAAAAAGAAGGAAACAAAATCCACATCTAAACCACAGCGGAGGTGAACAATCTAAATCTGCAGTGCTGTGACTCTCACACAATTTATTTCCTGGCAGCGGCTTCAGACTTTGAACTCAAGCACATCTGAAAGCATTCATGTGGAAAGTGAAGGCAATAAGGCTTTGTCAGGCTGGCAGATATGATCCCCCGTCCTGCCTGATGTAACATCGGCATAGTAAGTTGACGTCCCTGCACTGCATTTAGGTGCTAATATAAAAGGTTTTATTGGGAGACTGCACCGACCATAAAAACTTTGACAATCGTGCCTAGCAAACTGGAGCTAAAAGCACTCACCTGGACTCTTTAAACTAGACACATGAGGCTTTTGGGCTTCTCTTATTTTTATCTTATGATGAAAAACATATTTTCCTTTTTCTGTATTAATCACAGTGTAAATTTATTGCCATATTTTATAATTTTCGACTATTATTAGGTATTTTCAAAAATTAAAACAAAAAAAACTCTAGCAGCATTTTAAATGCTGGGTACAATTTGCATTTGAAACTAGAATCAGGATGTGGTATCAGAGGCAACTTCACTGAACTGCAGTCCATTCGCAACTTAATATTCAAACACAGAGACCTATTCTATGACAAATCATTCCTGAATATGAAAAAAAACTTCAGTCTACCATTTTACTGTTAATCAATTGAAGACAGGACCAAATTCATCATCTCTAAAAATAAACTAATTAAAACCATGGCAACAGAGAGAGATGTATCCACACTATCTACAATTTTGGAAATCCAAAAATGAGGATTTTTTTTAAACCATGTGCCATGTTGGAAAGATTTCAAAATGGCTTTTGTGTATCTGTATACATACAAACTGCATACTCCTCGGAATCAATGACATTGGGGCTTAACGTCCTTTTGTAACCTCTATGTAGCTCTTTCTTGACACGTTGCTGTGTTTGGAGCACATGAGCTGTCTGTGCATGACTGACTGTTTTGGCCTTTCTCTGTAGCAGTGTCACAACTCCAACAATGAGCCCGGTCTACACGCCACAGCATTTTCACTGGTGCTGGATTCACTTGGGTGGAGGCAATTTTTTTTTCTAAAAAGGGTTTTTCTAACATTCTTTTCCTTAAAAGGATGTCATTTCTGTGTCCTACTAGCAGCAATGGCTCAATCCAGGTCACCACCGCCAAAGCGATTCAAATAAATGAAACGCAAAGTTGGAGAGTAACACCACATATTGATACATCTCTAGTAACATAATGAACTATTTCAATTATAGCTACATCCACATCTTGTACTGTTCAAACTTTCATCCATTCCTAAATGTCTGTGCAGAAGTTAGGGGAAAAGGGTAGAAATCAGCATCCGCTGCAGGGCCAGCAGGTTCTGCAACAGCTTTTTCCCCACTGCCATCAGACCGTTGAAGTGTTGAACTCTAAACTGGAGTCTGTATCACACTCGCAACATCATTTTACACTATCAATGTGCTGAACTGTTATAATCCTGTTACATAAATAGGACACAACTCAATGTTCTACTGCATTTTGTACCATATTCATTTTTGTACCTCACTGAACTTTTTCATATTAATGCCCTTTTGCACCATTATTAAAAAAAAATAATCTTTTTCTCCTATATTGTGTACATTCATACATGCTGTATGCAATGGAATTTGGTTTTGTATACAATCTGTGAATACAAAGTGACAATTAAGTTATCTATTTGTAAAGTCTAATCTACTGAAATTGCAGGACATTGTTAAATATGAAACTACACTGTTTGTGTGTAAGATACACTATAACATGTCATCTAAACATATCCAGGAAATGTTTTATGAAAGGGAGGGTAGATACAACCTCAGGGAAACAACAAGCTTTAAAATACTTGGTATCTGAACAACTATGAAAAGATTTTGCATTTCTGTTATTGGGGTTAAACCATGGAATGAGGTCAATATGGAACTAAAAAATGGCCAAATATATACCAGTTTAAAATTAAATAGAAATCTATTGCTCAAACTATACACCAAATAAGGGAGTGCATAAAAATATGTAATTTGTTCGTTCCTTTCTTCTGAACTAGTATTACTATCATTAGCGGTTTATTAGTTTAGTTATTATATTTACACTCTAAGATTTTATGTGGTTTGTAATTATGTTTTTGTATAGATTTTTAAAAAAAATTTGTAAATGATTCCTATGTTTGTATAAGATAGACAAATAAACTGTAAGCCTTGGGGCTCATCCCAGTCTATTCCCTTTTTGGTTACCGTGGGAAAAATATGATTTTATTTTAATTTAAATTTTTCAATGAGAAAAATAAAGATGGTATTATTAGTGGTATCATAAAAAGCAGCAAAGTAAGGATAATTTGAAATTATGTGCAGTCCAAGGTATAAGCCACATAACTACAAAGAGCATGTCAAATAAATTAAGCCACTTTAACTATAGGCCGTATCATAAAGGAAGGTTTTAAGTCTATTATTAAAAATAGACATGGCGTCTGTCTTAGGGTCTAAAAGCAGGAGTTGGTTCCACAGGAGAGAAGCTTTCAAATGTAAAGACCTGCCTCCTTTTCTACTTTCAGAAACTCTAAATGCCACCGACAGATTTAAGGTCTGGGAGCAAAGTCCTTGCTTGACAAAATGTGGAACTGTCAGAACTCTGATGTATGATGGAGCTTAATTATTAAGGACTTAAGAGAAAGAAATTTAAATTCTATTGCGGATTCAAAAGGGGGCCATGAAGAAAAACTAGAAATATGATCTCTCTTTCATTTTTATCAAAGCTCCTGCTGCAGCTTTGTAGACTTCATGATGATAAAGAATTAATCACAGTCCAGCATTGAATTTAAGATTTCATGAAGTTTTTTTTTCTGAGATGAAATGATTATTGATTTGCTTTCACCTGTTGGTAGGATGCTTCCCACACAGGGGCTGTAGAGTAGACCCCAGTGCGGCTAAATCAGAACCTGGACAGGTAAGGGGCGGTAAGTCAACAATCTGAGTTTACTCTATTAGGTTGGCTAGTTTCATTTCGATTTATTGCTGAATTAGAGGAGGGGAGTTATAGTAAAGTGAATTTATCCTCGAGAGCAACAGTTAGGTCCTTGCAAGGCATTAGTTTCTTAGTTTTTTTAGTGTAGTATCCTAATCAATTTATATTTGAAATAGGAGCAAGCTGTACTGTAAATAAAATTCTGTACTGAAATAAATAGCTCATATATTCTTTGCCTTTTGCCTTTTTGGGCTTTCGTCATTTTTAGATAATGAGAAAATGAACTTGTTTTCTTGAGAAAACCACCAAGAAAAAGTATCAAAGGGGACATGACCGCACTCGGCGCTGTGTGGTTTGCTCCTATTTTGTTTTCTTTTGTCTAAAGAGTTCACGCGCCAAGGTTTGGTTGGCTAGCATTGAAAGCTTCAAGCTACCTCATCTTCAGCCACGTGTATACTTGGGGGCAGACATCTTAGCACAAACCTTTAAAGCCATTTTTCCTGGCTCCGCCCCATCTTGTAGCTTTGTCTTCTGATGTCATTTGAGCTTACTTATTTTAGCTCCAGTGCAAAATGCATTTCTGAGTCATTGTTCACTGTAAAACTGAATGAAGCTTCTCTGTTTTGATAGCATTTAGTATTTCTGCATCATATATTATTAACATTTATCTCCTGTTATGTTAAAGAACACCCTAAATGTATTAACCAATCAAGCCTTAAAACATGAATATTCCTTGAAGACTCTGAACAGACTCTTACATCCATTTCACCCCGTTTCCTTTACACCCAGCCTTTCATTAACCTTGTGCTTATTTCCAGTAGTATGTATTATTTTCATGGTTATTAGAAACAATAATGATATAATAGGGATTATTATACAATAAGGATACAGACATTTCGACTGTGGATGTGTAATTATTTATACGGGGAAAATGTATCACTCTGTGTCAGATCCACCCCTTTGGTTAACTCTTAAAGAAACATAGAAAATTTGCTTTAGTTGGTGATTAATAACTGTGCTGATAAACATAGTCTTAATTACTAAATCTAGTGGTAGGAAGACAACCAGACTTTAACAGCCGGTCCAGAAGTCCAACCTTGGGTAAAAGACTAAAGAGCCTTTATGAGTAAGCAGATTACAGTTATAATCATTGAACTAATAATCATTACCTGGTTTTACTCTTTATTTGAATTACTTATTAATTAACTATAACTCCCAGTTATAGTTATTACATATATTCCTAATCTGCTGGTAAAGTTGCACAACAAGCTCATGATACCTAGACAAAATTTAAAGAATAAAAGATGGATATTTAAATCATTAAATAAGTGAAAGATTTATCTGTTTCTCTTCAGTAACGGAACGTCTTCCTTATTACATGAGATCAGCCAAGGTTGCCTTTCCTTCCTATGCGTGGGCTTACATGACTGACAGCACGGTTATATATATATATATATATATATATATATATATATATATATATATATATATATATATATATATATATAAATGTTATGTGAATCATGAAATCTGCACATATTCTCCTTTTTCCCCCCCCGTACTTCTAATTTGAGTTCCTGGTCTCTGTGTTAGCTCAATAGGAACATGTTTCCCATATGAAGTCGGCTGCTGCACATCTTATCTGACTGCCCTTGGTGTTATTACGGAACGCAGCACACACAACCAGACAAATAGAGAGAGAGTGAAAGAGGGCAACTGGGGCACTGAATAAAAAGACTTCCTCACAAATTACTGCACCTGCTTTCATGAAATGGGGGGGGGGGGGTATTTGTTTCACTTCCACTGTTTGAGAGAAAAGAATGAGTGAGAGTTGGAGATAAGGGAACAACTGTAGGGAGTAAATGCTCTCTGTACGGCGATGGCAAATAAAAGAAGGGAGATTTGGACACGGATTTCTCCCTCTGTTTTCTGTGTTGCGCTAATTCAAAAGCTCTGCTCTGTTTGCAGAGAAGGGGCTGACATTTTCTCCTTGCAGCCCTTTGTTGTGCTGTCTGTCATGCACATACTACATTGTAACTTAGTAATCATTAAAAGTCAATATTGAAAAGATCATAATGCAAACGTATTTGTGCAAAAGGACTGATGATGTCAAACAAACCAAGATTGAATCTATTGACATACTTAAAGTATATAAGAAAGATTCCTTTTGTTATTGGATACAATTGAGGTGAATGTCAATCTTCTGAATCAGATTAATTGTGATGGTTTATTGAGATATTAATCAATCAATCACAAGGCATGCATGCCACATGAAGGTTAGCCCACTTCGGTGTGCTGTGAAATTTGATTTTCATTATGGTCTCTATGGCTGTTAATTATGGAGAAAAGGCTGGAGATTTCTATTCTTTTTTCAGACATGACTGGATTTGCAGCACTGTCGACTGGAGCTGTTATACCTGCAAATTGTCTTTACAAGCGCCCTTTTCCTTAAACCTCTTTCGTCTAAAACTTCAGGGCCTTTGTGAGTCATCAGCTGACGTTAAGGGAAAAAAAGAAAAAAAAACCTGCAAGGACAATTTTAATCTCACAGCAGGTGGGGCAACAACAACTTTATCTGACTGGATATTGAGCAATTAGCTCGGAGTTAAGTTTAACATTTTGCCGATTTCCTCTTGGGGATCCTGAATGAAGAGGTCGGTGAAAGACAAAGACACCTTGATTCCGTTCATTCGGAGCATGCTATGATTTTTAATTACGTGATAGAGGGAGTCTTTTATTGAGCTTACATGGCTCCCCGCTGTCACCTGTCCTCTCTAATTGTCTCCGCTGAGGGGAGTTGGAGGCAAATGTAATTACAGTGAGATCAATAGTCAAGCATCAACGATGACACAGTGGCGATTCAGACTATATGCAGATTGATTCATTTTGCACACGTTGTTTAGTTTAAATTAATGAAAGAGCATAAGCTCCAGGGGGGATTTTTTTCCATTTAGAGAACAAGTCTATAAAGACAATTATATGGGCAACTCTAATTGTCTAAGAACTATCCAGACTGATTAAGAGCCAATAAAAGCAGCCTTTGTAGTCATTCTTTGGGTATATGGTATATTTACAAAGTCAGTTAATTTTATTTCTTTCAAGGTTTCAGAAAGATGAACTAACTAATGTCCTGAATCTTAGCCAGAGAAACATTAAAACCACAACACTCTTTATAAACCAAATGGTCAATAAACTGAAATTATAGGGTGGGTACACACAAATCTGCTCCACTTACTGATTTTTAGACACAACTACCACAGCATGTTGTTAAAAAAAGAAAAGAGGGTTCTAAAGGTGCAAGAATCAGCTGAGAAAACACAAAAATGTTTACGAATCATGGTATAACAAAATACAGCAGTGATTTAATTTGAAGGATGACCCTTTTTAATAAACAGACATAGACCTTTTTAATAAACTGACATAGACCATTTTCATTCAGATCTGTTCTTTTACATGATTTTGTAACATCTATAACTCCCTTAACCAGTGCAAGGCATGTTACAGTTACATATCTCTTTTTGAAGAGAGTTCCAGTCGGAGATGATCCATTTTGTTTTCCAATGAGTGGACGTTGGAGAGCAGGATAGATGGAAGCAGAGGTCTGTGGGGATCTCTCATTAGCTTTGCAGTTAGCCCCCCTCTGCAGCCTCATTTTCTCCATCTCACGCATCTCTTTCTCCGTCCGTTATGTTCCACTTTGTGTTATTGATATCCGTCCATAGCACTCCGCAGCTTTTTAAACAGTAAAGAATGTCTGTATTTAAAATATTTTGTGACCATAGCTCCAGCAGGCGTTGGCGATCATAGATACAGGTTCGATGTCTAGTTTCTATAATTTTAAGCAGCATATTTTGTGAAATTGTCGAGAGGAGCTGTTCTTGGCCGCTGTCTTGGAGCACCGCCATGGTAACCCTTAATATATTGTATATAATATTATAAATGTTTTGTTTCATAATAGCTTTAACCTTCATAAAATAATATTAAGGAATTAGAAAACTCCTTAGTTGGCAATGTGACTTATTGTCAGAGTATTGTATCCAAACCTGTTTCATGCATACGTACCATGTCCTGTGCAGCAGTCCATGCTGGATGTGTGCTAAATCTGTCTATTCATTACTTGTTACTTTGAAATTTACGAGATACAATTTACTCTTGCTGTGTTATACTTTATGTCTTGCTCATCTAGTTTTAAGAAATTGATGCTTTGTGCTTTATCATTTGTCAAAAATGTATTTGTTCTATATATCAGATGTACGAGAGAGAAGTTCCGTGTTTCAAGCCGCAGCACAATTACAAGAAAAGCTTCTATTTGTCAGTTTCTGTAAAACAGATTAATGCTTTTATATTGGGCAGCCTACTCAAAATGACATTTCTTAAAAAAAAAAAAGGTAGGAAACCTATACATGCTCACAATAAAATAATTTGGTGGTGTGGAGTCCTTACCCAAAAAAAGAAAAAAAATTCTCTGTTTCATAAGAAGCCTGTAAAACACAAACGCAATCTTTGGCTCGATTGTAAGGCCAACAATGATTGCCCAATCAAAAAACAGCTTTGCATCGAATGCAAAGTGTTGTATTGTCCAAGCATCTACCCCATCACATGAGATACGTTTGTCAATCTGTAAACATGGATAAATGTTTTTCATACATCCTGTACAATTACAAATTAATCAAGCGTACATCTATATTGTTCAATATGAATAGAAAAAAAGATACATTTTCTATTTTCTCGGGCTTTGAGATAAAATATTGAGAAAAGATAAAATAATTGTATAAAGTCAAAATTGTATTTGTTTAAATTTCTAAATGAACAAAAATGAACTTAAAACAACTAAATGAATATCCCTCTTTATAACTACAGTTATTAGTACAAAAATATGCTAAAAAATAAAAATACAAAATTTATCACTTTGAATAGTTTAATTTTGTGCTGAAGAGAAAAAAATTTAAATACTTCAACAATGAAAATAATCAATTACCTTGTGTTTTTTGGTCTGGAAACATTTATTTGCAAAAAAAAATATGTAATACATTTGTTCAGTGAAATTAATTATCAGACTATTTTCAGAAAAGATCAATGTTGCCATATCCCTTAATTCTGACACAAACTATTGATAATATTACCATTTGATGTTTTGAATATTCTTCTAAGAGTTTACATTAAGCAGTTTGGCAGGAAATATTCAAGATTTTACAGGTGGATCGTTATCATAATTTTGCTGTTTCCATTTGCTTTCATCATTTCCTATAAAGTTAGCTTGAAAGAGAAAGTTTGATGGATGGATTGGCTTGGAACATTATAGATAATATGTAAAAGCATCTCGCAAAGACTTTCCAGTGATGTCTCCCCTGAGTAACATAGCTCTTGCTCAGAGTTTGTTGCTTTTACTGAGTCTGTGGGCATCTACTCACAGACAACTAAAGTAAAATGGCACCTCAAAAAAAATGAAAAAAGAAATTATTTGAGTGAATGAGTCAGCTAGAGTTGGAAATGGGGATAGTTGGATGGGGCAAGATGGGAGAACAGCAAATAGTGGAAGCAGAACTGTGGAAGAGACATTTTTAAGGATCTTGGTGAACCAATAAAAATGGCATATCTTTGACTAATACATTAAATAATTGTGAGATTATAGGGAAATGCAATGTGTTTTTTTTTATTTGTTTTGGAAAAAAATAAACTTAATGTAACCTTTTCCTTGCAATCGCAACTTTTACCAGCGTTGGTTTTTATATTTTTTAAACGTTGCGCAGTAGTAGTTGTAATGACATCACAAGTAAGCATGCTTTGTGTTTTCGAAAGTAAACATGATCTCACCTAACCTTATAAACAAATTCTTTTCAAGATGGTAAAACATAAATACTACTCTCCCCATCATCGTCCACCATGGTTGTTGTTTTGCTTGCCACTTCTGCATAGCAAGATGCAGAATAGTGACCTTTGTCGGGTATTAATGGCATACAAGTTGGATGAATGTGACCTGGCTGTTGAGACACAGGTCGCATTTGAAAAGTCAGATTCGTATCGGATTCTGGAGCACAAAGCCAAGTGGCCTGGGTCGCAACAGAAAAAATTAAATCTGATTTGTTCAAACTGTCATGAAAAGATCAGATAGAGGTGACATATGGGCAAAAAAAAATCGGTTTTGTGTCACTTCAGGCTGCTGTGTGAACGTAGCCTAAGTCTCCAGGCTGTGCAGCCTCCAATAGGTTTACTTTAAGGTTTGCCCTCCATTCATCAGATTTCAATTATCATCTTATCATTAACTACAGTATTACACATTCTTTGTCCTTACTAAATAAAAAGATTGCAACAGTTTGATGCTGCCACCATCTTTCCCTTTGAGAGTTATGCACTTTTTTTTCTTTTTTCTTTTTTTTTTTTTTTACACACTGCTTTCTCCTTGTTGTCCTTACATGGATGGGAAATTATTAGCACAGCAACAGAAAGGTTGAGAGGTATTAATACTCCCTCAGGCACCATATATTCACAACAGATAGCAGAAAACATATTTTTGAAAAAATGTCTGATGTCTATTTTGAGTGTGGGACCAGTTATTCTGTCCCTGAAGATGACTGGAAAATGTATACTCATGAGAACAGGTTATTCACTCCAGAACCAAAGTATCCATTACTGAACCTATGAATTCATACAACATTAAATTGGCAGGAGCCCAGCTGGTCACTTTCTCCCTCTCAATGACATTCAAGAGCTGGAAGCCTTTGAAATGTACTCCACAAAAAAGGTACAGTATGATGAATGTAGCAATATTAGATGGTGTGGACCAGTGTTTGGCCAAAACAAGGAGCTTGATTTCATTAGAGTTTTGCAGCAGCAATATTTTCCCCTGGTGAGCCATTGTGAGTTAGATCCATTAAAAGGCCATTCAAACCAGAGATGGAAACAGTGTTCTCTAAAAGATTTATGACTTAGACATGGAGCAATTTATGAAAACTAATATGAAAGTCTTATATAAAATGAATGCCTCTAATTGCAACTATGCTTAAGGAAAATATAAATGTGTTTATGCTGAAAAACCTCTGCTGGTGGTTATGTTTAAGATTGTTGTTATGAGTTGTAAAAGACAGACCTAAATAAAAAACAAGAGACAAAGTGTATGACTTTTTATATATATATATATTTTTATAAATATTAAACCTAAATCATGGGAAGATATGCACATTTCCATATATTTTAATAATATAATCATGGAAAAAGTAAACAAAAAAAACAAAAAAATTAAAGCCCCCTTAATTTTTTTTTTCTGTTTATTTTAAATCTTTAATAGTATAAAATTAATCTTATATCAGACAAAGATGACCTAAGTAAGTAGAACAAAAGGTAGCAACCAGTGTACATAGAGGTGATTTCCTTATAACCCTAAAGATGATTGTACTTCCCTGAGTAGTACCACACAGAGAAGCTACTATTACAAAACATACATATGTAGCTCCCAAATTCTCAAACTTAATATTATGTCAATGATGTTTTATAGTAAGGATATGCTCACTATATTATACCAATTGTTGTATGTAGATTATTTTTCAGTTAATTATTGACGATTTATAACACTCTTTGGCAGTGCAAAGACTATATAGATGTATATCAATTAATAACTTTCATCTCCTGAACATCAGTCATTCTTGATGTTTGACAAATGCTTTACTGCTTTGTTTTCCAGCGTCTGCCGGGCCTAAATCACAGTGATCACACCACCCTTGTCACAAGTGGAGAGGGAAACAACCTGCAACTGATGGAGAGAGGAAGTAAAGAGGTTGGAATCTAGGGAACTTCACTTTCACTCCAGCCCACCCCCCTGACATCCTCAATGCAGGTATTTTGGACAGTGGAGTGTTTGGAAAACCCATCGGCATTATTTCATCAGAAAGGAGGATTCAGTTAGAAGAGATTTCAGACTACACCCTAATTTGGTAAAACTCGAGAGATGCTATTAAATTTCCTCTCTTTCATTTTCTGCCTGAACTATTTCAACAAGTTAGGTGGTATTAAGTAATTTGTTAGTATAAATGGTGTTTGGTATCAATTGCTCTGACCAGTACTTGTTGAACACTAGCAAAAGGATGCGTCTTGTCATCAAGTGATATTTCCATTGGTTAAAATGCATTGATGCTGATCAACCAGTTAATTGTATCCATTCATAGCAAAATGTATCATTCAAATTCTAATAAGAAATCTCTTTTGTGTATTAAATTACAAATCAAGATATTTCTGTCATATTGGGTTGTAGTTTTTTTTTTTTACCCACATGCAGAATCACACAGAGAACCAATGTGTTTTAACACTTTATTGTCAAAAGGCAACAAGAATCTGGAAGTGGAGGCCTGCAGGAGGTCAGTTGAATTTTCTGGTTGGTCTGAGGAGAGAAAGCAGACTGATCAGGAAGAAGTTGGCTGATGACAACTGATGACTGATTGATTTGCTTATTTGAGGGATGAAGGGGAGGTAGCATGGATATGTAGGGGTTTGATTCAGTGGTATTTGCAGTCTGTACCTCAGAGGTCCAGGAGAATGTGAGTGAGATCAGAGAGATTTAGTACTTGCAAGGAAGAGCTGGCAGGGAGGTGATGAAGACTGAGAACTGCTGCACACAGTTAAGACCTTTTCCATGAAGATCACAGACCAACTGAGGTTTACTGCTAATCTGGACAAATAATACAGCCCTGTTAGAAGAGATTCACAAGAAGACAAATTTCAATCAGAAGAATATTCCTGGTTTAGAAGGTTTGTTGGAATACCATCTGGGTAATCATCCAGAAAAGGGAGTTGATCCCTTGCCTCCTTATATACACGCTAGTCATCTTGATTGAGTAATGTGCTCAGGTGTGCAGCCACATGGGTTGGCCAGGTTACCAGCAAAGATCCTCCATGCTACAGGAAGCTCACTCACACCAGTTAAAAAGCAAAACCACAGAGACCCTAACATCTCAGTTTGTTGAATAAATAATTACTGTAGAATCTCACATTAGAGACTGATGTAACAATTTCAAGAAGGTAACCAAAGAAATAGATTAAGTGGCTAAGTTTACATTAAATCAATAGCAAAATAGTAGTCAACACTAAAGTTCTGACATATTTATTCCATCCATCCATCCATCCATCCATCCATTTTCTTTACACGCATGTCCCGAGTGGGGTCGCGAGGGGTGCTGGTGCCTATCTCCAGCAGTCCATATTTATTCCTCTCTCTTAAAATTCTATATTTTTTATGTCTTTTAAAAGTGATTGTGTTTATTTTGTAAAGGAAGAATTTTCCACACATGTCTTCCGCTTATGTCTAAAAATGGGTATAAAGACGTTAATCATGATAAAAAAAAATAAGTAAATAAATAAAACTTTAATCATACCAGTTCCCCTCTCCATAGTCCATAACATCAACACTCATCCTGGTTCCTTGGTAATTTATGAGTCCATGCTACTCCAAAAGTTGATTTATTGAACAAATGAATTATAACAAGTACATAAAACCATATATATAAACACATTTGCATATGTCTACACACATCCTTTTTCATACATAGCCCAGGTATCCCCTAAGTCGGTCTTTGAGGGTCTTTGTCCTGCAGGTTTTAGAGGTTTCTCTGCTTTAGCACAGCTGATTCTGGTGACTGGAATTCAGCAAAAGCCTGTTAATCAACTATCAATGTAAATCAGCTGTGCTGGAGCAGGGAAACTTCTAAAACCTGCAGAACGGCCCTCGAGATTTTGAACCTGTACCTCCCTCTTTCTCAACAAGATGTTTTGAATTCTGTATGATCACTGTTTACTTCTAGCTTTAAATGTTGATTGTGAGGTTTCAAATTTTACCAAACCAGATAAATCAAGCAAGCAGAATTGGATGACTAAGGGATTAGTGTGGTCATGATACCAAGCCTTATGAATTAGGGTGGGCAATTTCAGTTCCTTCGGGCTGGTATACTGCAGCTTTTGGATGTGCCTTTCGTTCAACACACCTGAATCCATTCGTTAGAGGTTTTAGAGGTTGCTGGAGAAACTGACTGCTTACTGAGGAGGTAACTCGGCTATTTGATTCAGGTATGTTGGACCAAGATTGGATCTAAAAGTTGAAGGATATTAACCCCTTGGAACTGGAACTGCCAACCTATGAAATAATCCTTATGGCTCCCTTCTGCAGCATGCATGGCAGTTTGAGTGTCGTCCTGTAGGCTTTGCCACAGACTTCTGCATAATAGCTGATTTATGGTAAAATCAGTGAACAGTAGAAAAAGTATTATTTTTCTGATATTCTTTTGTGTAGCGAAGAATTACAATTCCTTTAGATAATTTAATCTTAAGTCCTGTTTGATATGTGGCTTCTAATGAGTCCTGCAGTCTGCTCTTAGCAGCAATGATTTTATGGGATTCTTTATAAATAAGATTGATCTTATTAAAAATAAGATCATAAGCACTCCTCTATCCGCGATTGTACCTGAGGTAGTCATGGAATCTGAACCGGGTTTAGACTGCTTTGATCCAGTTGAACTCTCTGAATTAGCAAAATTATTGTCTTCATCTAAGCCTTCAACTTGTATGTTAGATCCAGTTCCAACCAGGTTATTTAAGGAGGTATTCCCTTTGATCTCCTCCTCCATTTTAGATGTGATTAATCTATCTCTGTTACAGGGATATGTACCTAAAGCTTTTAAGATTGCTGTAATTAAACCTCTGCTTAAGAAACCGTCTCTTGACCCAGATGACTTGGTCAATTATAGACCTATATCCAATCTTCCTTTCTTATCCAAAATTCTTGAGAAAGTAGTTGCCAAACAAGTTTGCGATCACTTCCACCATAATGAACTTTTTGAAGAGTTTCAGTCTGGCTTTAGAGCTCATCATAGCACTGAAACAGCTCTGGTGAAAGTCACTAATGATATTCTCATGGCCTCAGATAATGGACTTGTATCTGTGCTCGTCCTGTTGGATCTTAGTGCTGCATTTGATACAGTTGACCATAATATTCTTTTAGAAAGACTTGAATATTTTGTTGGAATTAAAGGAACAGCACTAGACTGGTTTAAATCTTATCTATCTGATCGAATTCAGTTTGTTCATGTTAATGATAGATCTTCAACACGCTCAAAGGTTACCTGTGGAGTACCACAGGGATCAGTGCTAGGACCAATTCTCTTTACTTTATACATGCTCCCAATTGGTAGAATTATTAGACAGCATGGGATTAATTTCCACTGTTATGCTGATGATACCCAGCTATATCTGTCTATAAATCCAGATGAAGCTAACCCATTACATAGATTACAGGCATGTCTTGAAGACATAAAAACCTGGATGACTCTTAATTTTCTGCTTCTGAATGCAGACAAAACAGAAGTTATAGTCTTTGGACCAGAGTCTCTGAAAAAGAAACTGATTAGCCAGTCACTTCATTTGGATGGGATTAAACTGATTTCAGATAATAAAGTAAAAAATCTTGGTGTTATTTTTGATCAGGACCTGTCATTTAAATCCCATATCAAAGAGGTTTCTAGAATTTCCTTCTTTCATCTGAGGAACATTGCAAAAATTAGAAATATCCTGTCCAGGGGTGATGCTGAGAAACTAGTCCATGCATTTGTTACTTCAAGGCTGGACTATTGTAATTCTTTACTATCAGGAAGTCCACAAACTGTAGTTAAAAGCCTTCAGCTGATCCAAAATGCTGCAGCCAGAGTTCTAATGAAAATGAAAAAGAGAGATCATATCTCTCCTATCCTGGCTTCTCTTCATTGGCTTCCTGTTAAATCCAGAATAGAATTTAAAATCCTCCTTCTCACATATAAAGCCTTAAATGGCCAAGCTCCATCTTATATCAGAGATCTGATTGTTCCTTATGTTCCTAACAGAGCACTTCGCTCTCAATCTGCAGGTTTACTAGTGGTTCCTAGAATTTCTAAAAGTAGAATGGGAGGCAGATCTTTTAGTTATCAGGCTCCTCTCCTGTGGAACCAACTACCAGTTTTAGTCCGTGAGGCAGACACTCTGTCTACTTTTAAGGCTAGGCTTAAAACTTTCATTTTTGATAAAGCTTATAGTTAGGGTGGCTCAGGTTATCCTGAGCTATCTCTATAGTTATGCTGCTATAGGCTTAGACTTTTGGAGGACATAGGGACCCCCATTTCATCATTCTGCTTCATTCTCTCTCTGTTCTCCTATTCTGCAGAATCTGTTAGTTCAATCTCTAACCTTCTGCTCTCTCTGCTTTTCCTCAGAGTAGCTTTGCCTCGTCTGTTCCTGTTTGGCTGTGACGTCATCCTGGAAAAAAACATCAGCTGTGCTGCTTCTATCAACACCCTTGTTAATAGATGTTGGAGATCGGCCTGTTTTCCAGTGTGGTCCTGTTTCTCTGACCGTGACTGAGTGGATGTGCTCTCTTCGTCCTCTGGCATGGGAGCTGCCTTGGAGCTCGTCTGCCTGGCTGTGTGTTTCCTGGACGGGGCCGCCTTTTACAGCTGCTTTTTGTATCTCTGCTTCTGTCTCCTTGAACCCCAGTCGGCCTCGGCAGATGGCCGCTCACACTGAGCCTGGTTCTGCTGGAGGTTTCTTCCTGTTAAAAGGGAGTTTTTCCTCTCCACTGTCGCTACAAGCATGCTTAGTGTGGGGGATTGTATTTGAGTCAATGAGTCAATGCAATCAACTGGTTTTCCTTAGATAGAAAACTTTGTATCAATTTGACTGTATGATCTGGTTGAACTGTAAAGTGCCTTGAGATGACATGTGTTGTGAATTTGGCGCTATATAAATAAACTGAATTGAAATTGAATTGAATAATCACACCTAATAATTTATTTAATTTACTTGCTCAACCTCTACGTTCTTGTTTTGTTTTTTAAACCACAAAAGGAATGCTCTAAAAAGCTACCATCAACTCGGTCATCCACTGAATATGTTGTTATCTATCTGAAAAAAAAAGCTGAATCTGAAGGGAAGCTGAACATCAACATAAATGTTGTAAAAAATCTTATTATATAATACTGCTTGTATGTGCCAAAGTGCAAAGTACTTCCCTCTCCCAATGTAGGACACTGAATTGCATAGCAAATATCCCTATTCTCTGATATTTGTCTCTGTGAATGTCATTGCTCCCAGCTTTTTCGCTTCAATTGTACGCATTTCACAGATTTCTTTTTTTTTTTTTTATATTTCTCCCTCATGCATTTTTCATTTTTTGTTTAATACAAATCAACCATGAAGTTAAAATCTGTGGACTTCTCAGAAGTTTTTATGCAAATGATTATTAAAATTGATAGCATCATTCAGTATCACTTCATAGACATTTTAGAGTTAACCTTTTTAATTCACTGTTTTGTGTATGTTTCTTTAAGACAGCTTTTTTGATAATTTAATTTCTAACCTTTTTTTTCTGAGATATTTACACCTTATACCCAGTAGAATTACGTTTTAAACTATTTGAGATTAGGGGTATCATTTCATAAGATTTTTGCAGCAATTTTTCCACATAGAGATTAAAATGTTTTGTTGAGCTTAAACTTAGTCATTAAGGCTAAATCCTTTAAAGGTCTAGTGGAACTTTTTTCAAAAATGTAGACGAGAAATGCTCAAATTACATTCACAAGACAATCTAACCTGCTCCTCTTCTTTTCAGTAGGATAGCCTATCATATGCGGAGTGCAATTATGCACAAGCCTCTTGTGCACACATTTGGTTTGTAAAATGTTCTACATATAGGGTGAGAGCATTGAAGCTACAACAAATTTCTGAAACTGAAGGTTACTGGGTACAAATACTAAAAGTGAGCATACTTAGCAAATTTCATGCACATTAGTTACAGAAGGTGAGCATATCACAAAGATTAGCATGTGGTACAAACAGTAGATAAGATGATCCCCTCAACACTTAAAAGCGAAAAGTCACTGATCACTACTGCTCACTGTTCACAGTTCATTATACAGTACCTTTACTTAAATGTTATCGAAGTTCCAGAAATGTGGCCGTTTTTTCCTAATGAGGTTGCAAACTTTAATCTGGCTTTGTCTTTATTACCAAAAGGTTCCTTAATGTTTTTATTTTTAATTTACTTCTCTAAGGTGTCAGTTGAAGCTATCATCTTCACATTTCAAATTCTACATTTAAAAAAAAAAAATAATAATAATAATGTTTTAAATTTTTTTTAAAGAAATTATTAAAATGGCTCCAGAATACAACATGTTCTACACTACTTAGAATTTTAACTTATGGAGATTCAAAATTCAAACTGAATATTCAAAAAACAATTGTATAGCTATTAATTATCACACATATAACATGCTAGCTGTATTTGTGTGTGATTATAAAATCTTTTTTTGGCGTTACAAATATTTACCAAAATTGCATCACTGAGGGGAATATCTAGTGACATAGTTGCCTCATGGCTTGCCAGTGGAAACTTACATTCCTTCAGTACATATATTATGCCTTCGTCATTGTGTATACTCTTAAAACATGACTCATCTCTTGGGCCTGCTCTAAGCAAACACAGACGATCACATTTGACTAACAGGCTTACCAACATGACATGCAATGACATTCTCTCCATGTCTCCCTTTGCGCTACCAACAAGCTGCCATCTCCTATGGAAAAAAAAAAAAAAAACGTTGGTCATTAACTATATGAGACACAGAGTGAAACATGCTACTATCAGTCAGCTGTAGAACACATTTTCCGTATCATTAACTCTATAAATAACTTTCTGTAATAGATTTCATGAGGAGAAAATGATGGACATTCTTAATACCCCATTTTTATTAAAAACCATTGGCTTCTGGCTAATAGGGGGCGCTAGGGTGCTGCCCCACCCACCAAATGACCATGAGTAAGACATAAAAAATATATAAATATTTTTTCTAATTTAACTATAAAATAATATGTAAAATATTTTTAAATATATGCAAGATTCATATTAATGAGGAGCAAAGTGTCACTTCAACTTTCATCTGATTGGTATTGAATTTCCTTCTAAGGGCGCAAAATCTTTGCCCGTTGGCCCTCGGCGGGCTGCGTCTTCCAAAGGCCAGATTCGAAGGCCGATTACCTAGGTCAAAGCGTGGCACCGAGGTCTGGTTGGATTCCAATTCAATTCAATTCAGCTTATTTATATAACGCCAATTCACAACACATGTCACCCCAAGGCATTTTACAGTTCAACCAGATCATCCAGTCAAATTGATTCAAAGTTTTCTATCTAAGGAAAACCAGTTGATTGCATCGACTCATTGACTCAAAGGCAATCCCTCACACTAAGCATGCTTGTAGGGACAGTGGAGAGGAAATACTTCCTTTTAACAGGAAGAAACCTCCAGCAGAACCAGGCTCTTTGTGAGCGGTCATCTGCCGAGGCCGACTGGGGTTCAAGGAGACAGAAGCAGAGATACAAAAAGCAGCTGTAAA
The DNA here is from genome assembly GCF_016077235.1 of Cyprinodon tularosa. Classification (NCBI taxonomy): domain Eukaryota; kingdom Metazoa; phylum Chordata; class Actinopteri; order Cyprinodontiformes; family Cyprinodontidae; genus Cyprinodon; species Cyprinodon tularosa. Next base: position 4,837,846 of record NW_024037781.1, on the reverse strand, counting down.
AGGCGGCCTGGTCCTGGGAACACACAGCCAGGCAGACAAGCTCCGTGCCAGCTTCTATGTCAGAGGATAAAGAGAGCACAGTCACAGTCAGAGAAACAGAACTACACTGAAAAACATTCTAAGACTCCTTGTTATACGGACTAAAAATGCGTCCTTCTTTTTGCCCGATTTGAAGGACCGGTCCGGTGTGTCCTCTCTATCCTTGATTATCCCAGGATTCATTGCGAGACAAGGCAAGCCGACTGCTCCGTGATCAGAGAAAGTGGGACTTGCCCCGAACAGTGGTGAATATTGGAGGTTCAGTTTAACACAAGTATGAATAGTTCCGTGAATAGCTCCGTCTGAAATCAATGAAAATAGTTGTTTTAATGGTTATTGAGTCAGATATGTGGCTGGTAATGTTTGATTTATCTAAAGGTTTTTTTTCTGTTATTGTGTAAATGGGTTTGGCTGTAATTTAAGGACAGATTCTAATATATCTGCAGTATGGGGACTATAAATCTAATATGATTTATAGTTTTAATTGCTATTTTGCACAATTTCCTTAACTAAGTATTTTTTTGTTATTTAATATAGGAGATTTTGCAGATATATTTTTTAGACATAGATTGTTACTTATATCTTCCTACCCCTTTAATAGAATAAAATAGAATAGAAAATCTCTGTATTGTCCCACAATGGGGACATTTACAGCAGCAAAAAGATTAATGAAAAAGAATAACATAACAGTGTAGAGTTAAAATATAAACAATAAAATACTGTACTGTAAAGTGTTTTAACAATATAAAAACTGTGCACCTGGAGAATAAATAACCAATATACAGTTATGGACATTTTTACAGTAAGGGTTTTTTTGCAAATAGCAGCAACATCAGAGATGTGCAAAATGACAGCAGAATGTTATTTAACTGACTAAGGTTTAAATCATTACATTTGCTTTTATTTGTTAATGCTCCAGGTGGTTGTTGCCTTTATTCCACTCTGTATTCTTTGTGTTTACTTTACAAAAAAAAAGACAAAAAAAAAAAGAGAAACACTTCGAAATCGTGTGTAATAAGTTTCTTGTTTAATCATTGTGCAGGATAAGTTGGAAGTAATGCTGCTTTCTGTCCATTATCGGTTTATTTATTGCTATTTATTTGCTTCGAATTCATGCAATACACATATTTTTTGTGTTTTCCTCCTAAACTCTTAATGCAACTCATTTTACAACATAGGTGCTTATTGTAATACTCAATTACTGGCGATCTCTCACTGTTTACAAGTACTTGTTCCTTTCCCTTGTAGCTGTGCACTTATTCACGATGGATCAATAAAAATAACCTTAACAGATCGAAACAATGTCTGTATCATTGGAATCAATTTTCTTTGAAAATTTTTAACAAGTGGCTCTAAAATAAATTTTTACAGAACTGGAATAAATTTAGTTTCTTATTACAGTTTAGACTGAACTTCGTTGTATGTCATTCGAATATTAAATTTTGTTGTAATAAATTGAGTTAATTTGAATTCAATTAGAACCAAATATAAGTTTGTATTTGCACATTTAACGCGTTTGTCCTGAATTCAGTAAAATTTTTCAAAATTATCCACAGATATGTCTACATCAGCACACAGCTAGAGGGGGAAAATAATATTCTTTACCCCACTCCCTATCTACAATGTTTAATTCCTTTTTCTAGCATAACTTAACTCTGTTACCTGTGGTTTGCAACATAAGGTTTGGTTTTCTTTGGGTTGACTGCAATATAAATGAATTATTCAAGTAAAAGCAGTGTTGTTTTTAAAATTTCACAACATTAGTCAATATAGCTGTTTTCTTTTAATGTTCCCAGACAGATCTCATTTACAGTAATGCAACATTACAGAAATAGAAATCAAGATCTGCAACGTGCCATACATTTAAGATAAGTTCTTCGTGTTGTAAAATCTAGCTAAAGCATTACACTTGCAAATCCACCAGCAAACATGAGTTCCAATATAAATATAACCATTGAAAAAAACATTCAGTTTACTTTGATATTGTCAGCGCTTATCCAGGTCTCGCAGAGCAACAAGAAGCTTCTCATTTCTTGCCATTTTGCAACCAAAAACGATCAGGTTTGCTTCTTGCATTCGAAGACTCTAATTGAGTGAAACCAATGCGAATGTAATCCATGTTTCTCTTTGCAGTGTGTGTCTGTGCACCCAGCTCCGAGTTGCTATGGTTATGCCTTTCTCTGGCTCAGTCTGCAGGCGGATAAATAATGCACACTAATGCTGGCGTAGTGACAGCACTGCAGCAAGCTGTTGCTCAATTCGGCTCTGCCCTGGAAACGCTCATCAACACAGACATAAATATGTTAATGCACGCATGGGGCAGCTCCAACATATGAACACACACATCAGTCTCAGTCTGGGATCCTTGTAAACATTCTTATAGAGATGGTAGGCACCCAGAGGAAGGTGGGATCTGTATCAGCTCTGATATTGATTGACCAAAAGCCAAACCGATCTGCCAGGCTGTCAGGCATGTTCCAGGAGAGTAAGATATCAATGTTTGTTTTGACACAGTCCTGTTTAACGAACCAGGTGATTAAGCTTTGATGGACTAGTGTCAATACCTCCCTCCCTGTAGTGTGTGTTTAAACTTTTCTATCAGTATTTGCCTCTTGAAAGGCTGGCTGAAATGGGTGATTTGATGTCAAGTGATGCAGGACTATGTTTGAATCTGCGCACGTGATTTAGGGTGAATAAAGATAGAATCTTGATTTCCTTTGTGCTGTCAGTCATCAAGCATTGATGTTATTTTTTTATTTGCATATTTTTCTTTGGTCTACGGAGAGAGTGGCAGCAACCAAACGCCTCTTCATCTGGTAATAGTAACAACATCTCCCTAAGTTGATATGTATAGAGCTTTAAAACTGTATTTATATCCATTCACTGTTGATCTTCTTTTGTCATGTTACAGCCATAAACATTGCATGTTGTTGATGGACGTATGTATATTTTTTCTCCAAGTAGTTAAGTGATAAAATATGGCTTATGTGTAGGTTTAGTCTCCTTTTCCTAGTTATTCTAAGTGTTATAAGTGATATTCCACCCGTAGAGTATGAATATATGATTAACTACAACTGGAGTTGTAATTAATTATTTAAACCATTCAAAATTAAGGATAAAATCAATTTAATGTTCTTAGCTGAATAATTATAACTATAACCTGTTTAGTCTCCAAGATTTTAGGCCTCTTCACAACCTAGCTGTCATGTTGGGTCTAAAGTGTGAAACTTAAATGCAGAACACCACAGACTCAGAGTAGAAGTTCAAACTGTTTATTTGAAGAGAAAGCACAATAAAGTTATTTGGGCTCAGATGCAGGAACGGATCCAGGAACCGGTAACACAGGACTCACTGTAGAGAGGGACAGTTTGGTTAGCCAAGAGACTGGAGTATCTTGTCAGAGTCTTAGAATTGATCTTGTACCTGATGTGGTTCAGACAGAACTGTAGAGGGAGGGAACCAGAAGGGTCCAGAGACTGAGGTATCAGCTGAGGGCTTAGCAGTGGCAGGGCTTGGCTTCAGGCTTTTGAGATTCAGACCTTGAATTGATCTCCTAGCTCTCTCCTTGAGAGCCAGCAGGTTGTTCCAGGCGGAGATCTTCAGGTTTGTCTTCCAAGGGCAGGCAGGCAGGTTTTCAGGGTTTGAGCTCTTCCAGAGCTCCAGGAGAAAATCAGATCTTCCTAGGAAGGTAGAGAAGACAAGGCTGGTTAGATTCAGGTTGGCTTTAAAAAGCAGTCAGAGTTCCAGGCAACAGGTTTGGCTCAGGCTTGCTAACCATAAACTGTTTAACACTCTGGCGCTGAAGGGAAGTCAAGCCGCTGCTTATACAGGTGCTGGTCATAAAATTAGAATATCATGAAAAAGTAGATTGATTTCAGTAATTCCATTTAAAAAGTGAAACTTGTATATTATATTCATACATTACATACAAACTCATATATTTCAGATGTTTATTTTGTTTAATTTTGATGATTACAAATGACAACAAATGAAAATCTCAAATTCATCATATCAGAAAATTAGAATATTGTGAAAAGGTTCAAAATTGATGGCCCCTGGTGCCACACTCTAATCAGCTAATTAACTCAAACCACCTGCAAAAGCCTTTAAATGGTCTTTCAGTCTAGTTCTATAGGCTACACAATCATGGGGAAGACTGCTGACTTGACAGTTGTCCAAAAGACGACCATCGACACCTTGCACAAGGAGGGCAAGACACAAAAGGTCATTGCTAAAGAGGCTGGCTGTTCACAGAGCTCAGTGTCCAAGCACATTAATAGAGAGGCGAAGGGAAGGAAAAGATGTGGTCGAAAAAAGTGTACAAGCAAGAGAGATAACCGCACCCTGGAGAGGATTGTGAAACAAAACCCATTCAAAAATGTGGGGGAGATTCACAAAGAGTGGACTGCAGCTGGAGTGAGTGCTTCAAGAACCACCACACACAGACGTATGAAAGACATGGGTTTCTGCTGTCGCATTCCTTGTGTCAAGCCACTCTTGAACCACAGACAGCGTCAGAAGCGTCTTGCCTGGGCTAAAGAGAAACAGGACTGGACTGCTGGTGAGTGGTCCAAAGTCATGTTCTCTGATGAAAGTAAATTTTGCATTTCCTTTGGAAATCAAGGTCCCAGAGTCTGGAGGAAAAGAAGAGAGGCACTTCATCCACGTTGCTTGAAGTCCAGTGTAAAGTTTCCACAGTCAGTGATGGTTTGGGGTGCCATGTCATCTGCTGGTGTTGGTCCATTGTGTTTTCTGAGGTCCAGGGTCAACGCAGCCACATACCAGGAAGTTTTAGAGCACTTCATGCTTCCTGCAGCTGACCAACTTTTTGGAGATGCAGATTTCATTTTCCAACAGGACTTGGCACCTGCACACAGTGCCAAAGCTACCAGTACCTGGTTGAAGGACCATGGTATCCCTGTTCTTAACCCTTTATCGGGCAAGTTACCATATTTGAGCACTTCCGGAGACCTTCTAAATGACGTCACTGCGGCCTCGCGTATACTTGTCGAGTCACGTGATTTGGCCCAGCCAATCAGCAGGGACTAAGCTTGTTACGGTTCGCGCCATTGCGCCGTTCGACCAATCAGCGCGTGTCTGTGACGCGCGAAACGTCAGTGTTTTCCCGGGAGCAGGAAATCACCACTTCGCGGCTTGATTTCTCTAGCGTTTTCACTCGGCTCTCCAAAACTAACCATGGTAAGTTTATTAAACTTTCACATTACACGGTTGAGAAGTTGTACTAAATGATGACAGACATGTTTTTTTCGTGAGACTTTTGGAAATTGGCGAAATCATAGCATGAAAAACAGGGAGCACATATATGTGCATATGCCCAAAACAAGTAAAAACAGACCTGCATCAGTTTCGCCTACTTTAACTCATATGTTCTTTGTTTCTAAGCCACATTTTTGAGTTTCTGTTTACCAAACACGCATTATAACCAACAAATAATACATTAGAATCTTATCTGATGCTTTTAGAAGCTTTTATAATGATTTATTCACATATATATCTCACTTCTAAAGATTATATAGCTAAAAATGGTGAAAATAAGTGATTTTGGATGTTTTTGTATTATATTTTGTATCACTTAACTGTTATTTTATGTCTTAATAGTATTATTATTTATATTATTAATTGTTTATATTGAATAAGTGATATTATGACTAGTTTTAGTGCTTTTCAAGTATATGGCATATTATTATCCACATAATGACAGTAGCAGTAATAAAAATATACAATAATTATAATATTTTTCTGTTGCAGATTTCAACAAACATGTTTTATGGAAAGAGGAAGGCGGTTGTGATTGTTCCAGCCAACCCTGCCATCAGCGATGACGAAGAGGATGAGGAAGATGATGTGGAGGTCGATCCTGATTACATTCCAGTCAGCCACAACCTGGACACTCCCACCACAAGTGAGATGAGTCCTCCTGCCAAGAGGAGACATGTGCAGCCTGCAGTGGAGGTGCTTCAGGATGGGGAAGATGAGGATGAAAATGAAGATCAAGATGAGCAGGTTATACCGCAAGCTAAGGGTCCCACTAAACCCAAACCCAGACCCACCACCTGGAGGAAAACCAAATTAAGAAATTCACCTCTGCCTGAGTACCAGCACTCTGCTCCCAACTTTATTGGGAAACCTTTTGTGTACTTTTTAAGATACTTTACCCCACAATTCATTAGCCACATAACTTATCACACCAACCTGTACGCCAGTCAAAAGGACATTAACACCACCTTCACCACCAATGATGAGATGAGATGATGAAATTTGTAGGAATTCTCATCTACATGGGCATGGTAGAACTGCCATCTATAGATGACTACTGGGCCATGGACACCAGGGTTCCTCAGATTGCCAACATCATGTCATCAAAGAGGTTCAGGCTGCTCAGAAGGATGATCCACTTCAATGACAACACCCTTATCCCTGGCACCACTGACCGCTTCTTCAAGGTCCGGCCATTGTTCACCTTCCTCTGCAGTGCCTTCAGAAGTGAGGAGCAGACCCCGAAGCAGTCAGTGGATGAGGTGATGGTTGCCTTCAAAGGGAAGACAGCTGGGAACTTGAGGCAGTATATTAAAAACAAGCCTGACAAGTGGGGGTTTAAGTTGTTTGCCAGGGCCTCCGAGGATGGATTTATCCATGACATGGTCCTATACCAGGGCAAGACTACGCTGGAGGCCCATGGTGTCCCCCTGACACCTGAACAAAGAGCCTTGGGCGCCACCAGCCAGATTGTCTCTGTCCTGGCCAGTACCATGTCATCCTCCACCACAACAGCCATCTTCGCTGACAACTTTTTCACCAGCTTGGAGCTAGTCCGGTACCTCAAAACTCAGAACTGCAGGTAACAATTACTTTCTGTGAGTGAGTGAATGAATGATTACATTTTTGTTGCACTTTACTGCTGGATATGTAACCCACTTACATTGGATCCATTATTCATCCATTCCATATTTATGTGTTCAGATACACAGGAACTGCAAGGGACAACAGAATTGGACATCCTCCCCTAAAGTCCATCACAGAGATGGAGAAAAAAGGTGTCCCTCGTGGGACCTGTCACTCCGTTGTCAGTGATGATGGGATCCTGGTCCTCAGGTGGAAGGACAATAAAGTTGTCACTCTGCTTTCGACAGACATGGGAGTGGAACCTCTGTCATCTGTCTACAGGTATTGTTTATTTTAGTTTTGTCTGATTGTGTTGTTCCTGTAGATGTCAGTGCTGCCTTTATATTTTTTTTTTTACTTAGCCATTTATTTTCCTCCATTCATTTATATTTTTACACTTTTTATGGAGCTGTTACAACACCAAATTTCACTAATGGTGATCAATAAAACAAAATCGTGTTTTAGGTTCTCCAGTGAATCCAAAAAGAAGGAACCTGTGAGCTGTCCTGCAGTCATCAAAAGCTACAATTCCAACATGGGGGGGATTGACAAGAGCGACATGTTGGTGCACCTGTACCGCACCCCCATGAAGTCCAAGAGGTGGTATATGCGTCTGTTTGCATACACTATTGATCTGGCCATCTCAAATGCCTGGCTGATGTACAGGCGGGACTGCAAGGAACTGAAACTGGACAGCCAGTCTCTGAAAAGCTTCCGGATCGAGGTGTTCAAGCATGCCTCTAACCAAAGGCTGTCTGTAGTTCGCTTAGGAAGAAGCTCTGACAGTCTGAGAGCTGCCTTTGATGTTCCCAAGCCAGTCCGAGGACATCGCTGCTCCAACCCCACTGAGGCTGTGCGTTTCGACCACTCCGTGTTCCACGTTCCTGTCTACACTCATCGCCAAACATGCAAGTACTGCAGCAGGAAAGACAACATTGCAAGGTCCAATGTTTTCTGCGGGGTTTGCAAGGTCCATCTCTGCCTAAATGCAACACGCAACTGCTTTGCTGAGTACCACAACCCTAAATAAAGATAGTCAATAGATATTTAGAAGGCAGTAAGGCACTGAACGTTCTAAAATACTGTGAAAGAACTTTATTTCACAGTATTTTGGAACATTCAGTGCCTTACTGCCTTCTCAACATAAATTTATGTTCTAAAATGCTGTGAAATAATCAAAGTTCTATTTATGTTGAGAAGGCACTAAGACACTGAATGTTCTAAAATACTGTGAAATAATAAAGTTTTATCTATGTTGAAAAGGCACTAAGCCACTGAATGTTCTAAAATACTGTGAAATAATAAAGTTTTATTTATGTTGAAAAGGCACTAAGCCACTGAATGTTCTAAAATACTGTAAAATTTTAAAGTTTTATTTATCTTGAAAAAGCACTAAGCCACTGAATGTTCTAAAATACTGTGAAATAATAAAGTTTTATTTATGTTGAAAAGGCACTAAGCCACTGAATGTTCTAAAATACTGTAAAATTTTAAAGTTTTATTTATGTTGAAAAGGCACTAAGCCACTGAATGTTCTAAAATACTGTAAAATTTTAAAGTTTTATTTATGTTGAAAAAGCACTAAGACACTGAAGGTTCTAAAATACTGCAAAATGATAAAGTTCTATTTATGATGAGAAAGCAGTAAGGCACTGCAACATCCATCCATTGTTCTATTTTCCTATTATTATATTGTATTGTTATGAAATGTTACATTATACTCTGTATTTAAAATATTCTGTCATGATTTTAGATGTTTTCTATGAAGTATTATCTTGTTAAAGTGGTTTCATAATGTTATTAAATGGTCTAAACAAATGTTTATTAAACTATTTCATGTTTTTTCAACAAATTCTATCTTGTGTTCTTTTTAGATTTTTTTTTACCAGAACGGGGCAAGTTACCATATATGATCACTTCGTTTCCTGTGATTTTCAGCATGAAAATGACATTTTTTTAATAATGTAATTACAGATTATTATTATTGATATATACCACAATGACACCCTGAGATGGAAATTTAACATTTCAAAGTTTTTCAATGAGTGCCCTATTTGGCCAGCAAACTCTCCTGACCTTAACCCCATAGAAAATCTATGGGGTATTGTGAAGAAGAAGATGCAATACACCAGACCCAACAATTCAGAAGAGCTAAAAGCCACTATTAGAGCAACCTGGGCTATCATAACACCTGAGCAGTGCCACAGACTGATCGACTCCATGCCACGCCGCATTGCTGCAGTAATACAGGCCAAAGGAGGCCCAACTAAATACTGAGTGCTGTACATGCTCATACTTTTCATGTTCATACTTTTCAGTTGGCCAACATTTCTATAAATCCTTTGTTTTTATTGGTCTTCAGTAATATTCTAATTTTCTGATATGATGAATTTGAGATTTTCATTTGTTGTCATTTGTAATCATCAAAATTAAACAAAATAAACATCTGAAATATATGAGTTTGTATGTAATGTATGAATATAATATACAAGTTTCACTTTTTAAATGGAATTACTGAAATCAATCTACTTTTTCATGATATTCTAATTTTATGACCAGCACCTGTATAGTTGGTCTCCTGACAAGATGATCAGCCTCAGGTGTGCAGGTGGCTTCAGCTCAGGAGACCCAGGGCGCCCTCTGCTGGAGAAAGGTGGCAGATCTCCGGATCCCAACACTAGCAACTGTTTACGGCGTGCAAAGAAAAAAAAAGAATAAATAAATAAATACATACAAAGAAATAAGCAAAAGAAAGAGGGTTTGCAGTTGCAACAGTTTCAGTATCATGTCTGCAAAGAAGTTATTTGGTCGGGGCATGAACGCAGGGGGATCCATCACGTTCACCTTCTGGCTCACCCTATGATGCGGATGCAGTCTGGAGGAGGACTGACGGTTTCCTACTGTTTTTTATACCAAAGCGCTGCCAATACGCCATCAAACAGTAGCTGTAAGTTATAAACATGTTAAGCAGTCGTCTGGAGCACGTCAAATACATTGATATGCGTTAGAGATAAGTTCTTCATAAGTTACACATAAGTTATCCATAAGTTTCTCACAGGATTTGGATAAGCTAGACACTATGACGTATGAGTGACTTTCACTCATGTGTATGGTCAACAATCAAATAACTAACCTGTAACTTTTGGCCCAAGTATGAGCTTACACAGGCATACGTACTTGCCGTATGTCGATGTGTGCCAGCGTGTTTCACCGTGCTCATACTTTGAACATAACTGACCCATAACTTATACAACGTATGCCGTATATGAGGCATACACTGGCAAAATCGTCAAGGTGTGACAGGGGCTTAACATAAAAAGTATTTATTGAAGATATGTTTTTGAATGTCTGCTTCTCTCTCCTTGAACCCCATGTCCGTCTTGGCAGAAGGCTGCTCACACTGTTCTTTATTGTGCTGGAAGTTTCCTTCTGTTAAGGGGGATGTTTTCCTCTCCACTGTCATTGTATTCATGCTCGGTGTGAGAAATTGCTGTAGAGTCAGTGACAAAGGGCAAGAAAATATCTACTGTCGCTACATGCTACATCCAGGAGGAGCCAGCTCAGAGGGCTTGCAGCTCATTTTTAATGAGCGTAACAACCATGGAAACATTTACCTTCTTATTTTCTGATATTACATTGGAAACTTATTTTTCTAAGTACCTAAAGTCAGCCCTATGGGAACACTGCTGCCCGCCCTGCATGCTTCGTACTGTGTTATTGACTCACTCCCCCTGAAATTGCTTGTATATATAAAGGACAACACGTGTTCTCACCAGCAGGCAGAGATCACAACTTTAGAGGGTAGGGTAGAAGTGTCCCTGTCAAGGTTCAGGGGGATTCCTAACAGCTGGCTGATGGTTAGTGTTTTTTTTTTTTTATCTCTACCCTGTAAAATGCATCATTGCTGTGCCAGAGCACAGCCAACCCCTTACCCCACCTGTATTTTTCACTTTCTTAATGTACTTAAAGATGAGCTGCGTATTGTGTTCCAAAGAGTTAAGGGGAACAATAACACCTCTTCCATGGTAACAGTCTCTCAGTCTTCATCTTCAGTGCCCTGTAAATTGTGTCATTTCAAAGACCAGAGAAGTGCTCTAAAAGTAAGGAATTGATTCAAACCAAAAACACTTTTAAAAACCCTCATATTTGTTGATATTGATATTTGTCTTCATGTTTTGCTTGAAGAATATATAGGTTTTCTTACATGCTTAATATGTTTCTGAATCTTGGTAATTGTATAGCCTTGCACTTACACTTGCATTTCGACAAAAATAATAACATGCTATAGATCTTGAAATTTTAGGGTTTAGATCCTCATGGGCAGTTAAAGTCTTCTTCCTACTACCATTGCATTCTCTCACAAGAGTAAGCAATATACCCCGTTTTCGATTTAAAACATGTGAAACCTTACAAATCCTCAGCAAAGGTGTTGGCATTAGACACACAAGCAGGTAAGAAGTACTTTGTATATATATTTTTTTGTATTTTTTCTTTATTTCTATTCAAATATGTCATCATTGTAAACATTTAGGTTACATCGTCTTGTGTAAATATCCTACAAAATCATGCAGGGTTAAATTGGGTAATCTTACTTTTTGCATGATACCTCAATGGCATACAGAAGTATTGTCATTTAAACTTGTTAAAGAGCTCAGCTGTTTGCCACATTGTTTTATTAACATGTAAAATATTTTTTTTCACAACTTTTTGTTTGCCTGATTGTAGAAATTCTTCACAACATAAAAATATTCTCTACTGATATTTCTGTATGGAACAGTGCGTCTAACATGTCAAAAGTAATAATATGGTAAAAAGCTGCATAAAAAGCTTTGATCATCACATTAGTAGATCATCTCTTTATGACATTTTGACAAAGTGCTAGAAAAGAACAAGAGATAAGCAACAAAGGAAGAGATAGCATGATGGAGAGCTTTTTATCTCCTTTATTGAATGTTCTAGTGACTTATTGTTCATAAAAACGTCTAGATATATAGAGAAAAGTAGAGTGTTTCTCCCGTGAAAAGATAGTGGTGCCATTTTTATGGCATTTTATTCTTTTCTGAGAGTAAGCATACATGCTATGGCTCAGATTGAAAGAGAACAGCAGCTTTCTGCCTAAAAGGTAACCGAAGACAGAATAAATTGTACAGCCAAGATAAAAAGACTGTGTGTATAAAAATAGTAATAAAAACACTAAAAGCTCCAAATAAATCAGTAGGTTCTTACAGTACCAACAACTTCAAGATGTGTTGTTTCTGACTTCATCAGCCTGAGATATTGTTATAGTCAAAATTTGGCACACTCTTTTTTTATAATATTGCCTAATATCATCAAGTATGAGCCACGCTAAAACTATGAAGAAGTTATCCGCATTTTATACAAATTGGTTTAATACATAGTTGAAAAATGACATGTAAATTTTTACTTACAAATATCTCGCAGCAGGGAGCAGACAACCCCCACTGAGAGGATTCTTGGATGACCTCACCATAACAACCACAAAGCATGTTCAGGCAAAGTGGATCCTTAAGACTCTTGGGGCTTTAGCATCTAGGGGAAGAATGGCTTTTAAGCCCAGGAAGTCACAGATTATGGTGATAAGGCGGGGTAAACTAACAGAGGCTTTCAAGAACCCCATTAAATGCCTAGGGAAGTGGTACGACGACACCCTCAGTGACAGAAACATTTCTGACACTGCAATTCAGTGCCAGACGAGTGGCTAAGGAGGATAGATAAGTCAGGCCTACCTGGCAATTTCAAGTCCTGGATATACCAGCATGGGCTCCTACCAAGGCTTATGTGGCTGCTGACAGTCTATCAAATTTCAGTGACGGCAGTGGAGGGATTGGAGAGGAGAGTGAATAAACATCAGAGGCGGTGGCTTGGTATCCCTCCCAGCTTCACTGCAGTTGGGCTCTACATTAGATCAGGACAGCTCCAACTTCCATTTTCCTCTGTGGTGGAGGAGTTCAAGGTGGCCAAGTGCATGGTGGCAATGATGCTCAAAGACTCAAAAGATGAGCAAGTAAGCAATGCAGGAGTCACAACACGAACAGGCCGTAAATGGGCAGCAGACACTGCAGTCAGACAAGCTGATAACTCCTTGGAATTGAGAGACATCATTGGTGGCGGTCGGCAAGGACTGGAAACATCTCACTTCACACAGTGGAGGAAGGCAAGCGTCCAGCAGGGGTGGGAGATGGTACAAGAGGAAGTTCGTCACCAGGAGGAGGAGAAAGGGAGGGCTATGGCTGTGGAGCTGGCAACCCAGGGAACATGGACCAGATGGGACCTCGCAAACAGGAGGGTCAAATAGACTGAGCTCTGGAGGCTGGAACCTTGCCATGATAGCTTCCTCCTGAGATCTGTGTATGACACTCTCCCATCACCAGCGAACTTAGCCAGGTGGGGCTGGAGGGAGCACCTGCTCTGCAAGTTGTGCGGAAAGAGGGGGGCACTGGCCCACATTTTAGCAGGGTGCCAAATCGCTCTGGCCCATCGCATGACCAATTGCTTGGAGTGATGGCTGAAATTTTCGAGTAGACCAGGAGAAGACCAGAACTGACTAAGCCACAATTACCATCAATGCAATTCGTCAGGGCAGGAGAAAAGCCATCCTCTAATAAAAGAGCCAGGACCAACATCCTCCAGGGGACACAGGGGTGGGAGATGACAATCAACCTAGGGAAGAAGCTCACTTTCCCATGGTCATCCAGACCACCTTGATAAATATTAAATAGAGGAAGACAGCTGTGCGTAGGATTGGGGAGGCAGCAGAGAGAGTCTCATGCTGGTTATGGTTTAAGAGGGAGGAGGGGGCTGTAGGCCTGGAGATGATGGGCAGTGACCTGACCACCACTGCTGACCTGCCAGCTGGAGGGTGTAGCAGTTAAGGGTCGAAACACCCCGTGAAGGTTGGGCACCGTCTGGTGACATCAACTCCAGGCCAAAAGCCACCCACAGTCACATTAGGGAGTGGCTGTATGTTTAGCATCACGTGATATATTCAATAAGTCTAAAATAGTCTTTTTATTTACCATTTATAACTAAAACGTTGTTTGACTAGACCGACAGCTCAATCGTTCTGCGCTGAAGTATCTGTAAACATGTAGGCTATTTTCTTGTATTTACTTTGGGTCTGATGTTTCCGAGCTCTATATTCAATATGATTTTGTGGATTATCATAAGTGACCAACATCCACCTTGACTAAGACACCAATGCGAACAGGTAAGGTGTAAAAAGTTTTAAAAACTAGCGCAAGCATTGAAACTGAGCAAAAAAGTGCTGCAGTTCTGTGATTTGGCCACAGGTGACAGTACATTAGAAAACGCTGTAATGCCTCTTTAATAATGCACACAAGAAAAACAGCTGCTGGTCTTTTCTATCTGTAATAAGGTAGAAAATTGGTAGGTAGAAAAAGGGAGCTTAGTAGGATCCTTGGAAACCAGATATACATCCGGGTCGCCCTCGATTTTACTTTGTAAAAAAAATACCAAAATTACATATTCCCCTCCCTAAAAGTAGTAAGCATATTAAACTATAATGCATTAAAGGTTAATAATGTCCATTCAATCAGCTCATTTGTGCATGCACAACCAGATATACATCCGGCTCGCCCTTGATTTTACTCTGCTAAAAATACAGAAATTATGCATTCGCCTCCCTAAAATTAGTAAGCATACTAAACTATAATGCATTAAAGGTTAATAATGTCCGTACCATCAGCTCATTTGTGCATGCACAACCAGATATACATCCGAGGTCGCCCTCGATTGTTACCTAGCAGTGGATGTAGTTACATAAAGGATCCATAGCCGTAGTACAATATGCTCCTATAAAAGGCAAAACCTTTCTCAGCCTATTATTGTTGTCTTTCACTTTCATCATTTAGCATGCAAACTGGGACATCTGTATTACATTTTCGTCTCTTGTGGAAAATCTATATACTGTTACTGATTTAAATTACCAATCAGCATCTGTGCTTTATAAGCTGTAAGACCTTCTCAATTGTATTCTGACAGGTAGTGTATAGGTTCAAATCGAGAGAGAAAAAATCTGGAAACCTGTCGGTTAAAGAAAGGAGTTGAACAAAAGTCTGCAGGGACTTCATATGCACTTCTGAAACCTATACACCTTATTACCAAAAATGTTGTTGGTAAACAGTTAATGAATTAATTTGGTTAGGAGCACCTGCTGCTGTCACTCTTAACTGTTCAGAGAAAACCCAGCCTATCCTTACAGAAAGATATATAACACCTGGCATTATGAACTTTCTTAATATTCTAAACAAATATACACAAGCAAAGGCAAAAGAAAAGAAAAATAGCCTCAAGAAGGCAATAACAGTTGGGAGAGCACATACGGGTTGGTTCATGAGAAAGAAAGGAAAATAGAAAAGAGCAATAAGGCATAACCACCTTCTCTTCAGCACTTTCCGTTGCCAGTCGAACTAAATCAAATCCCACCTGCAAACATCGTTTGAAAATGAGGAGTGCAATGGTAAAGAAAGAACACTAGAAAGAATATCACGCTGCACTGGGCTGCTGTTGAAAAAGGATCTAAACCTTCTAATATTTTAAGTTAAGGTCAACAAATGTAAAACTGACAAATTAACTTAAGTTAGTTAATGCTGTTTGTGTATCTCCAGTAATATTGGTATTAAAGACTATAATCTTTGAATGATTTTAAATATAATATATGATGTTAAAAACAAGTACTTATTGGGAGTTTTGTTTCATTGGCCTTCATAATTGGAAATACTTCCATTAACAGGAACAATACCATTAAAGTTAAGTACGAAAAGTGTGACCTGAAATAATATTAACTATGGTCTTTAATATTGGGTTATTTTGTAATGAGGTTTTACAGATTTTTGCAAATGTTTGAAGTGTGAGACTGTTAGAACCTTTTTTTTTTAATCAGCTTTCACAGGAATGATGATGTCACAACCCAAGGTTTTGTCCATGAACCTAAAAGGTTACTTATTTTTGTGAATTTCAACAATCACCAATAGAGCACATTGTGTTGTAATCTTGAGAACATTTCACTATTTTAGACACTAGCTGTTATAATTTCAAAAAGTTTTTCATATACAGATTTTGATTTGAGTTTATACTTGTAACCTTTCTTTGAATAGTTCTTATTATTCTGTTTAGTTTGCCTAAATTTATTCTAGTTATTTTCCCTATGTTTCCATCAGAGCTGACATTCCTCCTTGTATTCTCTCTAAATATCTCCAATATTTTAACCTCTCAGTTTTGGCCAGTCTTGTTTCTGTTGCCCTTGATGTGATTTCCTGTCTCTCTGTACTGTATGATGCAGTAGTTTTCTTGTATCATATTATTATTCAACGATCCCTGCACAGTATACTTCTTGAATTAAAGTCCTCAACAAAGTTCAACAGCTAATTCTGTCAGGGTTGGTGGAATTTCTTGTGGACCCAAATGCAGAGTAGAGGAAGCTGAGATAGTTCTTGCCGTTTTAATGGTGTAGTAGATGGTACAAAAACATAAATCCAGAAATAACAGGCTAGAAACTCAAGAACCAAAAACTAGAGAAGCGTGGGAGAAACATACAAGAAGAAATGAAGAGAATACAGCTCTGAGGGCCCTCTCACACCTTGTTGATTTAGACAGCTTATGCCTGACATCCCAGAATCCCCTAAAACGCTGGCATAGGGGAATTAAACTAATGGCTGCAAACCTAGAGGATAAGAGAAGGGACTGAAGCCATGGAAAACATGACCTAAGAATAAGACAATGAGTAACTAACTAAAAGTAGACCAATGATTAAATAATAGCAAAAATTCTGAAAAGACTGACAAGTGAGAGTAAACCTAAGAATAAAAAAATTACATAAACCTTGACAATACAGAATAACATAAAATAAAGCATAACTAAGAACACAAAATTAAAACTTACACAGACCCAAAATTTCAGAATGGTAGATCATGACAAATACTGCAATTTAAAAGATTGTATCTTGAGAAATATACTTAACATGAATATTTTAAATAAGCACATATCAATACACAGTAATATACCGTATTAAACATAATAAATAAGTGGAAAGCACAGAAAATCTTTCTTTCCCTCACTCTCTGACTTATTTCCAGATAAATATTTCCTAACAATGGCTTTGTGATAAATTTAGTCGTCTCGTAAACCAAAAGCTGTAGCTGGTTCGCAGCTTTAATCCCAGCTTCCTCTTGGAGGAAGCAGAAGGAAGCTCATGTGTGTGTGCCTGTGGATATGAATAAGTGAAATTGGCTCAAGTTTAAAGGTCTGTGAACGGTCAGCATGGCTTGGATTTTTCTATTTATACTTAGTCCATTTTACCAAAAATATCGATATAAAGAGAATGAAAGCTTTACACTGCATAACACAAGTCATACAGTTCAGTTTGATTTCATTTTGGGTTTCTCCCAATATTTTTCCCAAACTTTTAGCAAATTTTTGATGATAGTTTAAACCTGTGTGGAAGATAAATGTTGCAATGGTTGAGCACACACCCTATGTCTTACAAACAGTGATCCTAGGTTTGATTACCAGCCCAGAAAGACCTTTGCTGTATGTCTTGTTCTTCCTCCAATCCATTTCATGCCTGTCAGCTTAGGAAATAAATGTTACTACTTCAACAAAAAGCAAAACCAAAAAACTTGTGGAAATATTAAAGCTTTTAGCAACTATATGTGCTTTCCTCATGATGCCATCAATGAAGAATCACTTTAATGTCCTGCATGAGAATGTCCTAAACGCATGACAATAAGATGCTGCCACCTCTACTCTTAAGGGAAGAGTTTTGCCTGTAAACCTTCTCTTTTTTTCTTCCAATATAAAACATTTCAGCTTTAACGCTATCTGAATACCATTGTCCCTATCTGACAGCAAACTGTAAATTGGCTTTTCACATTGCTTTTAAAGTCAAGGCTTTTTCCTTGCTAGGTATCCTTTCAGCTCATTGGGTACATGACATTTCACTGTGGAAAATGAAAGTTTCTTGCAAGTTTTAGCCAGTCCTTCTGGAAAAATGTTCGTACATTTTAATGTTTGATAGGAAAACCTTACACAATAAATGTTCTGCACTAAAACACAACATTTTTCATTGAACAGATGAAAGTGTCTCAATCAAAATCTTTAGGGTGAAGATCAAATATAATAGAAAATAGAAAATCTCTTTATTGTCCCACAATAAATGGAAAACATCTTATGTATGGCCATAATAAAAAGGTTTGTCTTGCACTGAAATCAAAGATGTGGTTTCATCTGTTGTAAGCCATTATAATTAGAAGTGAAGGAAAAAAAAAAAGATTGGGCGATATATTGGGTTGGGTATTGGTTGGCTGCCCGATGTAATAATTGATTTTTTAAAAATCTTGATAATATCATATTGTGAACCACAAATCGTCACATGTATCGTATTGCAACCCCTATGCCAATAGTCACCCCTAATTATAATGGACTAGCAACATGTCACCAGAGCTAGGTACAGTATATGCTTATGGATTTTATACATGAGCCTTACTAAAATCCTAAAATTACCGTATTTTCACGACTATAAGGCGCACTTAAACGTCTTTTTTTTTCCTCAAAATGTGCGGTGCGCCCTTTGGTGCGGTGCGCCCTATGTGTGTTGTAACTGCGACTTTTGAGACCACCTCATTGAGGAGATGATGAAAGAGTGGCTGAATGTAAGGAGACCAGGTGTTTTTTTTCCACTCATCACAATCGCTGTTAATATATAACTCCATGCGTGCCCATCTCACAGCTGATGTGAAAAACATGGGGAAACAAATTAACGCTGTGCTCGCTGTTCAACCGCTCCACATCGGTGTGAACCGGACCCAGCAGGTGCAGCAGAAGCAGCGTGTTTACATGCAAATTCAATGCTTGTCGCGCGTATAGGTGCAGCAAAAGGTCCTGCAGCGCTTTTTGAGCAGCAGGCGCAGCGCATCGGGAGCGTTTAAGCATCTGCCAATGCGCTGCTGCTGCTCAGATGGAAAAATTGAAGTTTTGCTGCTGGAAGCGCTGCATCAACCAATCAGAGAAGCTGATCTGGGAGCTGACAGCGAGACAGACACAGCGCTCTGATGACATATTATATTAACGCAAATGAAAAAGACTGGATGGATGAGGAGATGATGAAAGCGTGGCTGAGGCAGGTGTATGTGAGGAGACCAGGTGGTTTTTTCCACGCATCACCATCGCTGCGTGCCCATCTCACAGCCGATGTGAAAAAAAGGTGAATCAAATGAACGCTGTGCTCGCCGTTATCCCGGGGGGTCTGACAAAGGAACTTCAACCGCTCGACATCGGTGTGAAGCGGCCGTTCAAAGTAAGGCTGCGAGCGGCGTGGGAGCGATGGATGACAGACGGAGACCACAGTTTCAGGATAAGTGGAAGGCAGCGCCGGGCAAGTTACGCCACCGTTTGCGGATGGATTGTAGACGCTTGGACTGACGTGTCTGCTGGCTCTGTTGTTCAAGCTTTCGCAAAAGCCGGCATTATTTCTGAGGAGCCGCGCTGCACGGAAAGTGACTCTGACAGCGAAGAAGGGGAAATTGGCATGTCTGATTTAGCGCAGCTGTTTAATTCAGAAACAGAGGATGATGACTTTGATGGGTTTGATTAATACTTTGTAATAAATACATGAATAAAGCACAATCATACTCAGTTTTGCTCCCGCTCTATTTTTCTACCTGAAAACTTAATTTAACAGCAGCCTCTGGGCCGGGTCTCCTCCGTGTATACCGCGGTGGCTGGCAGGTGTTTTTTCATCTAAATAATCTAAATCTTGCAGCTATATTTGCTCTGATCAGTGGGAATAAAGTAGTTTTAATATGTTTTTAAGTGAGAAAGTCCACCTGAAAACTTAATCATTGCAGTCAGTTCATCCAGATTATCTATTTCTGTCGGAGGCGCTCAGACCCCCACATACCAGTGGTGCACCGACAGCAGAAATCCTTTCATCAGCAGCCTCTAGGCTGGGCAGCCTCCGGGTTCACGCGGTGGCTGGCAGGTGTTTTTCATCTAAATAATTTAAACTGCAGGCACCAGGATACCGGTAATAAAAGCGAACATATTCCGTCGGCAGGTTTCAGGATTTTAAGTTAATTTAGGAGTCATCACAGCGCTCTGTCATCTGCGATGTGTCTGTCTCACAGCCAGCTCCCAGGTTTGATTAATACTTTGTAATAAATACATGAATAAAGCACAATCATACTCAGTTTTGCCCCCGCTGTATTTTTAAATACGCAGTAGAGGTATTTAAAGGTAGTAGAGGACATGTACCTGTATATAAAAAACGCGCCCTATAGTCCGGTGCGCCTTATGTGTGTGTTAAATACAGAAATGGGACACATAACTGAGAGTGCGCCTTTTAGTACGGTGCGCCTTATGGTCGTGAAAATACGGTAAGTTTTCATTGATTAGAATTTCTTCTATTCACCAAGGAGAGAACATAAGCACACAGATGATGGAGTCTGAATAAGGCCGGGGGTAATGCATAGATGTTTACAGCAATACTGGCTGGTAAAGCCTTGATAACCAACCTTTTATAGTTCCCTGAAAGCTTTTCAGCCAATACTCCAGCACTCCATCAACAGCTTTGCATTCTTGGCCTATTTTCGGTAATTAGCTTCCTCCATACGGCCATATTGGTAATTTCTGCTGGCTCTGTGGCACCAGAGAATGATGGAAATCTATTCTCCGACATTGAAAACATTTGAGCTCAATTCTAAGTTACTGAGATCAGCTCATAGTCACACTTTTGGCTCTAACCCCTGTCTACAGGACCCATGCAACATTTTGAGGGTCTTTATTGATATGTTGTTTTTCATGATTGCAATCATGTCAAATGACTGAGGTTCTGTTATTTACACTCACTTGTTTTGTTCTCTGACTCACTCTGTATTTCATGTTTTACAAATTTTAGTCACATAAAGAAAATGAGAACAAAACAAAAAAAGAATACATTGCTAAGCTTTCAATGTTTTGTGTTACTGAATCCAATCAATGCCAGTCTTATTGTTTTTTTGACAATCAAATTTTGCAAAGCATCTAAGCAACAAGCCCTGTTGGTAACTGCTATCTAACACTTTTTTCACACATTCAAAAACAGCAACAACAAAAAACATAAGAGTGAAACATATAAAAAAACAAAATAACCAAGTCTTTCCTATTTAAGGTTCATCACGATCTTTCAGTTACATCTTGGGACAGAATTCTGAAATTAGGCCCAGGACAAAAATCCTCAATAATCCATAGCTACTTTTTCATCAAAATTCATACGTCAATATTAAGTGTTTCTGCAAATTCATTTACCCCTTGGCTCCAATTATTGGTCACTGAGTCACACATAGAACAAATGACTCACTGCAGACTGCATATTTTTATTCTCATGTATTCCACTTTAATCTAATTCCTCATTATACTCCATCTAATGCATAATGCCACACCAATGATGAACTGGATAGGGAAAAGGTAAAGTCAGAAACAAAATGGAATCTGTTTGTGTTTTCTCACCCACATATTATAGGGCGACAGTGGCGTTGGATGGAGGAGTTTGCCCTGTAATCGAAGGGTTGACGGTTCAAGCCCCGACTCCGACTTTCATTGTCGTTGTGTCCTTGGGCAAGACACTTCACCTGCATCACTGTCAGTGAGCCCCAGGGCAGCTGTGGCTACAATGTAGCTTGCCACCATCAGTGTGTGTGTGAATGGGTGAATGAATGTAGTGTAAAGCGCTTTGGTCAAGTCTCCTAACTTGAAATAAAAGGCGCTATATAAGTACATGCCATTTACCATTTATATTGCTCAATATTGTTGTGTTGTGTTGTATAACATAAAAAAAAGAAAACCCAATGTAGACAATGGTTTCCTCTCAAGTGCAGCAGACGATTTTTTAGTAATTTAATTATTTTTTAGTTATTTAAAACATTTAGATTTTCCCTGATAATGAAACGTCTTAAAACTGTTTTATAAACAAACTAATGGTAACAGAGATGGAAAAAGCATTCAGTATTAAGAACAAAAGTAGAGCTATACCATAAGCTCTTACTACAAAAGTTCTTGTAAAATTTGTCATGATTCAGGCCCTGGTGGCTGGCTTGATTACACATTATACTCACCTGTTTAACTCTGCCCAGTTTCTCATTACTACTCGTCTGATCCACCTGTTTTTAGCTCCTATATATGCTGCATGTTTTCCAGCTACCAGTGCCAGATTATTCAAGCTGTTCGGTGTAAGCAACTCTAGCGTTCTTTTTGTTGTTCTGATTATGACCTGTTTTTACCTTTTTTACCTGTTTTGCTTTGCCCCTGTCTGCTCTGTTAATCTGCTCTGTTGTGGACTGATGCCGGGATTCTACTTGCTTACCCAGCTTGGACTGTTCTTCTGACCTCGACTTGGATTCCCATTCTGTCCCTCATCGGCTCTCTGATCTTCTGGTTTGTGAACTTGGTTGTGCTACAACTTCGGCTTTGGATATTCCCTTCAGGACTCTGTTGCCTCTCGGCGTCGGCTGGCATCAGCTCAACTCTTCACCCAGAGCTCCGAGGGTGGCGCCCACTTCAAGCGGAGGACAGTCTCTCCCTTGGATTCATCTCCTTCCTCTGGGAACGGAATGAACTTTGAACAAGGTCAGTGACTATTTTCTCTTAGTTGTTATTAATCACCGACCTGAGTTTCTGTTCCTACAGAGGATCAGGTTTATCCGCTCTAGCTGACGAGCAGCTGCATGCAGAGTGTTCAATAAAGAGTTTTTTTGAACTAATCCAGATATGTCTGCTTTGAATATTGGGTACAAGGTTTGGAGTCTATGACAAAATTTTATTATTTCAATATTAAAACTGATCTGGAGTGCCGGATTAACTTTTAGTTAAAAAAAAACATTTACACTTTATTAATTCAACTTTTTATTTAACACTGGAAATGTAATATAGTCGATTTACTTAAAAGTAAAGAAACTAAACATTAATTGTAGGACACTGATTTTGAGAACATTCAGCATACATAAATATCTGGATTACTTTTCAAAAGTGAGCTGTGCATTGACTTTATGCTGGGTAGCAGCTGCAAGAAACGATACTTGTTTACTTGTTTAAACTTGTGCAGTTCTTCACTTAAAATATAAATGAAAATAATGGATTAATAAACTATAATGAACAACGATGGTTTAAAATCAGACTTTATCATGCCCCCATTTAAGGTACGTAATTGACAAAGTTTACTTGTATTCTGTAGATCACAATGGTCTTAGCTTAAAAAAGACCTTATCTTTGAATAACCTTTTTTTTTGTGAAGGAAGCCTAGTATGAAATTTTCAGTTCTATTTAATGATAAAATAAAGTAATTCAGTGTTTTAAAGTTTAAAAGTGACAATTCACTTTACAAAAATGTATCATACCCTCAAATACCAGCTAAGCCTGATATAATCACATTTCTCCATTTGTTTTCAGATTTTTAAAAGTCTATGGCTGGATACAATCCTAAGATCTTATAAAAATAACATAATTTTACTTAAAATTATTTTGCCTATTCAGTCGTGCACTCTGACGTTTGAACTGGCAATGTTTTTAAAGGTTCCTGCTCCACTTTCCCGCTTTTCTCCTCTTCTACCCTCCTCTTTTCCTCCTCATCTGACTCTTCTTACTCCTCCTAACTCTTAGCAGGTTATCCCTTCCCCCTGCATTAATGACCAACTAACACAAGTCGTCTTAGCTACGTTTCTTGCATCATAAGACGCAAGTTTTTAACCATTCAGTAAAATCATGTCCTTACACTGTAAAGGCTTACAAAAAATCTGTTAGAGTCTTGAAATCTTCAAGGTGTTGTTTGAAGTTGTTTTTTTGAGGAACTACTTAGAGACTGTTTGTCCACCATGTTTTATTCTGCTGCTGTGAAGTCAGGATTGTTTACTCACTTTTCTGTCTGTTCTCCTTTCCTTTGGTTCTTTTTAGCACGTCTTAGCTGTGAAACATCCAGGTAAATAACAGTGTCTTTGCTGAATTGCTGATATCATTGTTCAGATCTGGACTTCCGTGTTATTCTGGCTATATTCAGAAAAAAGTTTGAAAAACAGATTTCCCAGAATTAATCTGTCAAGTTACAGGAATGTCAGTTCTTGTTTGAATTCTAACCGCTCCGCTGCTCGTGTCATAATCCCGGTCCCATACAGACTCTTTTCAACAGTCTACACATGTTTGCCCTCAATTCAGATAACATTATTAATCTCAGGTTTAGCAATAATCGCTGGCACATTGTGACATTCTTGTCAGATTTAAAGTCATAGTTCATTGAGAGTCTCTTTGTAATCCACAAAAAGGGTAATCACAGGTGATATTTTTAAACAACAGAAAGAAGATGGGTAAGATGGAGCTCTAACATAAAAATCATGTGCATAATTTTGAGACCATTATCGCAAAAAAAAAAAAGGTTTAAGTTGCTCCTTATTGATCCCATCTGTGCTTCTGCTGTGTATTTGTGGCACACATCTCTAGTTCACCCATTAAAGTGCTGAGCACATTCCAGATTGAAATACAAATCCATGCTTAATATGCTGGCAGCATTTCTAACAGATGTCCTGTTGCCTAATTTGAGGTAACTTCACCGGGGGCATTTGTACCCAAATTGGAAATCTGACAAGATACACTACATTGCTCTTGAACCAGTTTCCCATGTGAAATGCAAATAGGCCACACAAACAACCTCAAATAATAAGGGAATTTCATCTTTAGTTAATATATTGCAGTTTCTCGTGGGACCTCTGAATGAGATTTACAGTTTAAAGTGAATATTATTCGTTTGAAGTAAAACTTCCCCAATGATGGGGAGGTAAAAACAGTTATACTACAATGCATTAACAAAATAACTGTATAGTTTAAAGCTTTTTGTCAAAGCTCAGAACTGAGGACCAGAATTCAAAGCAGACAGATTAGTGTTATTCACAAAAGCATTAATCGTGCGTAGGATCTGCAATTGAGCAACAAGGGCATAAAACAAGTCTCTGTAGAGGAATCTCTACGGTTAGTGAATCTCTGTCGAGGGAAAACTAAAGTTGGTGACCACGTAAATCTGACGAAGGGTGATTAAGAGCGTTTGAGTCACTAACCTGGTTTTAGAGTTCTGTATAACGCCACCTGGAGAGTTGCAGGAGTCAGAGCCTGAAGACTGAACTGGCTGACGAGCTGATCCAAGCAGACTAAGGCAGGCGAGAGTTTTAAGAAGACAAAGTCCAATCCGGTGTGGAAGAAGCTAACAGGAGTCCAGACCAGAAGATCAGGGATTCAAAGAGGTACCAAGGGGAAGTCCAAGTTTTGTATTCACCAAGGAGAGAACATAAGCACACAGATGATGGAGTCTGAATAAGACCGGGGGTAATGCATAGATGTTTACAGCAATACTGGCTGGTAAAGCCTTGATAACCAACAATCCGGTGTGGAAGAAGCTAACAGGAGTCCAGACCAGAAGATCAGGGATTCAAAGAGGTACCAAGGGGAAGTCCAAGTTTTGTTCAGTGGTAGCTGACATTTTCAGATGCATGGCTTTGTTGTACATTATAGTCCACTTGAAAATGGACAAATTAAATGCAAACCTTACAAAAAAAGAAAGTGTCACAGTGTACTTTTCTGGTTTGAATACACACTTTCGTTTGCAATACCCACTCATACTCTAAATGACAGCTACAATTTATTCACTGTCAACCTAATCTCTTGGTCGAAACAATCATTTTATCTGAAAAAAATGAATATTTTTATAAATTGTTCTGATGTTCTTACAACTCAATATCCAAATCATTTATGCTGAAAAAATAAGCTACTAATTTGCAGCTTGACAGCTTTCTAGGATGAATACTTGAGGGTTATCCTTTAGCTATAACTTCTTGTACACACAGGATAAACTCACTGCCAGCATTGTCTGTGATGTAAAAAAGAACTGCTTAATTTCTCTGAGACACACATTTATGTTTGAAAATTTGCTTCTGAATGGAGTCGTCTGTCTTTCACATGAAGACCTAAGAGACATGCAAAGTAGAGAGGTTCAAATCTGCCTTAAGCATTGATTTCTGCAGATATCAGCTCAAAATTCATCATTGGAAAGTAAAAAAAAATGATGACAAATCCTTGAACAGAACAAAAAAAGAATTCTGAACGGAAAGTGCTGTCTTCTGGACATTTTTAGGTTACTAAAACTTAATTCTTGAGGGTATTCTTCATCCTTTTTTTTGCAAAAAGCTGTTTAGACTGAGAGATGCAAACACTTTCAAGCGAAAGTGTAGTTGGACACTACATGGTACTGTTTGATCAAAGATAAATTAAGCACAATCTTCTGAACACTATACTTTTCTTCATAATTTTGAATTTTGTAGCTTTTTATTAAAGTACAAAAATCTGTTTGATTTTGTATCTGCCTCTAAGTAAAGGTGGAAACTAAACAAGCACCAGTGATCTACAGCATAAACTGGGTTTTATCAGAACCCAACATGGAGGCATATAATCAACCTCTAGTTGCTATAACTAAAACCTTCTCTAACGTGTTGTTAAACTTGTCCCTTAAGTTATTATTTAATGTAAACTTAGTTTGCCTAAAAAGATTATATTTACATACTTAACATTAAACCTACTAAAGTACAGTAAGTAGGAGTCAGGAGAAAAAGGGTTTAGGTTTTGAGGGAAATTGTTCATTTTGTTCGTCAATAGTGGATGGTATTCTAATGTTGCTAGTGTTTTTTTTTATATACAAAATTGTTATTGGCCATTATCTAGAGCCAAATATAGTATCATTATCACTAAGCAGGTTCACATTTGATGGCTGCATGTCGGAATCAGTAAGTGAACAGTATCTGGTTTGGTTTAGGAACATGTAACTATACAACATATTTTATCAATAAATGTAAATATTTATGATGTTAAGTTACGTTTAATAGTAATTTGTTTTGAGTTAGTCATTCATAACTGTTGGATAAGGATCTTTTGACCCAAGATTTAATGCTGCAGGTTCTCTAAAAGTCACCACAGCCTGCCTGACTACCTGCCTTCCTTGCATATATATCATCTGCTTTTTAGCTGTGCTGGTACTCACTATAAAAAGAGCAACAATAAACTCCAAAACTTGGACAACCACAGCTTTTTAAACTTATAGAAGGGTACACTAACTAATATTCAAAACTATGATGATGTACCGTATTTTCACGACTATAAGGCGCACTTAAACGTCTTTTTTTTCCCTCAAAATGTGTGGTGCGCCCTATGGTGCGGTGCGCCCTATGTGTGTTGTAACTGCGACTTTTGAGACCACCTCATTGAGGAGATGATGAAAGAGTGGCTGAATGTAAGGAGACCAGGTGTTTTTTTTCCACTCATCACCATCGCTGTTAATATGTAACTCCATGCGTGCCCATCTCACAGCTGATGTGAAAAACATGGGGAAACAAATTAACGCTGCTCGACATCGGTGTGAACCGGACCCAGCAGGTGCAGCAGAAGCAGCGAGTTTACATGCAAAGTCAATGGTTGACGCGCATATAGGTGCAGCAAAAGGTCCCGCAGCGCATTTTGGTGCAGCACGTCGGGAGCGTTTAAGCATCTGACGCACCGCCAACACGCTGCTGCTGCTCGAGATGGAAAAATTGAAGTTTTGCTGCTGGACGCGCCGCATCAACCAATCAGAGAAGCTGATCTGGGAGCTGCCAGCGAGACAGACAGCGCTCTGATGACATATGATATTAACGCAAATGGAAAAGGCTGGATGGATGCGTGGCTGAGGCAGGTGTATGTGAGAAGACTAGGTGGTTTTTTCCAAGCATCATCATCGCTGCGTGCCCATCTCACAGCCGATGTGAAAAAAAGGTGAATCAAATGAACGCTGTGCTCGCCGCTATCCCGGGGGTCTGACAAAGGAGCTTCAACCGCTCGACATCGGTGTGAAGCAGCCGTTCACAGTAAGGCTGCGAGCGGCGTGGGAGCCATGGATGACAGACGGAGACCACAGTTTCAGGATAAGAAGGCAGCGCCGGGCAGATTACGCCACAGTTTGCGGATGGATTGTAGATGCTTGGACTAAAGTGTCTGCTGGCTCTGTTGTTCAAGCTTTCGCAAAAGCCGGCATTATTTCTGAGGAGCTGCGCTGCACGGAAAGTGACTGACAGCGAAGAAGGGGAAACTGGCATGTCTGATTTAGCGCAGCTGTTTTATTCAGAAACAGAGGATGATGACTTTGATGGGTTTGATTAATACTTTGTAATAAATACATGAATAAAGCACAATCATACTCAGTTTTGCTCCCGCTGTATTTTTCTCCCTGAAAACTTAATTCAACAGCATCCCCGGTCTCCTCCTCTTCATCGCGGTGGCTGGCAGGTGTTTTTTCATCTAAATAATCTAAATCTTGCAGCTATATTTGCTGTGATCAGTGGGAATAAAGTAGTTTTAATATGTTTTTAAGTGAGAAAGTCCACCTGAAAACTTAATAATTGCAGTCAGTTCATCCAGATTATCTATTTCTGTCGGAGGCGCTCAGACCCCCACATACCAGCGGTGCGGCGACAGGAGAAATCCTTTCGTTCACCGCGGCTGCTTGCAGGTGTTTTTCATCTAAATAATCTAAATCTTGCAGCTATATTTGCTGTGATCAGTGGGAATAAAGTAGTTTTAATATGTTTTTAAGTGAGAAAGTCAACCTGAAAACTTCATAATTGCAGTCAGTTCATCCAGATTATCTATTTCTGTCGGAGGCGCTCAGACCCCCACATACCAGCGGTGCGCTGACAGCAGAAATCTCTTCATCAGCAGCCTGTAGGCTGGGCAGCCTGGGGTTCACCGCGGCTGCTGGCAGGTGTTTTTCATCTAAATAATTTTAGCTGCAGGCACCAGGATACCGGTAATAAAAGCGAACATATTCCGTCAGCAGGTTTCAGGATTTTAAGTTAATTTAGGAGTGACCACAGCGCTGTGTCATCTGCGATGTCTCTGTCTCACGGCCAGCTGCCAGGTTTGATAAATACTTTGTAATAAATACATGAATAAAGCACAGTCATACTCAGTTTTCCCCCCGCTGTATTTTTAAATACGCAGTAGAGGTATTTAAAGGTAGTAGAGGACATGCACCTGTATATAAAAAACGCGCCCTATAGTCCGGTGCGCCTTATGTGTGTGTTAAATACAGAAATGGGACACATAACTGAGAGTGCGCCTTTTAGTCCGGTGCGCCTTATGGTCGTGAAAATACGGTAAGCATGCTAAATGTTGTTTAAAAAGCTAAATAATATCTGTTTTTTCAGTTAGTGGCAATCATAACTGATTTTGACTAAAGATAAACTAAATAAAGGCACGCAATTTATTTTGTTTAACATTTTTATGTGAATACTACAGGTGCTGGTCATAAAATTAGAATATCATGAAAAAGTAGATTGATTTCAGTAATTCCATTTAAAAAGTGAAACTTGTATATTATATTCATACATTACATACAAACTCATATATTTCAGATGTTTATTTTGTTTAATTTTGATGATTAAAAATGACAACAAATGAAAATCTCAAATTCATCATATCAGAAAATTAGAATATTGTGAAAAGGTTCAAAATTGATGGCCCCTGGTGCCACACTCTAATCAGCTAATTAACTCAAACCACCTGCAAAAGCCTTTAAATGGTCTTTCAGTCTAGTTCTATAGGCTACACAATCATGGGGAAGACTGCTGACTTGACAGTTGTCCAAAAGACGACCATCGACACCTTGCACAAGGAGGGCAAGACACAAAAGGTCATCGCTAAAGAGGCTGGCTGTTCACAGAATTCAGTGTCCAAGCACATTAATAGAGAGGCGAAGGGAAGGAAAAGATGTGGTCGAAAAAAGTGTACAAGCAAGAGAGATAACCGCACCCTGGAGAGGATTGTGAAACAAAACCATTCAAAAATGTGGGGGAGATTCACAAAGAGTGGACTGCAGCTGGAGTGAGTGCTTCAAGAACCACCACACACAGACGTATGAAAGACATGGGTTTCTGCTGTCGCATTCCTTGTGTCAAGCCACTCTTGAACCACAGACAGCGTCAGAAGCGTCTTGCCTGGGCTAAAGAGAAACAGGACTGGACTGCTGGTGAGTGGTCCAAAGTCATGTTCTCTGATGAAAGTAAATTTTGCATTTCCTTTGGAAATCAAGGTCCCAGAGTCTGGAGGAAAAGAAGAGAGGCACTTCATCCACGTTGCTTGAAGTCCAGTGTAAAGTTTCCACAGTCAGTGATGGTTTGGGGTGCCATGTCATCTGCTGGTGTTGGTCCATTGTGTTTTCTGAGGTCCAGGGTCAACGCAGCCACATACCAGGAAGTTTTAGAGCACTTCATGCTTCCTGCAGCTGACCAACTTTTTGGAGATGCAGATTTCATTTTCCAACAGGACTTGGCACCTGCACACAGTGCCAAAGCTACCAGTACCTGGTTGAAGGACCATGGTATCCCTGTTCTAAATTGGCCAGCAAACTCTCCTGACCTTAACCCCATAGAAAATCTATGGGGTATTGTGAAGAAGAAGATGCAATACACCAGACCCAACAATTCAGAAGAGCTAAAAGCCACTATTAGAGCAACCTGGGCTATCATAACACCTGAGCAGTGCCACAGACTGATCGACTCCATGCCACGCCGCATTGCTGCAGTAATACAGGCCAAAGGAGGCCCAACTAAATACTGAGTGCTGTACATGCTCATACTTTTCATGTTCATACTTTTCAGTTGGCCAACATTTCTATAAATCCTTTGTTTTTATTGGTCTTCAGTAATATTCTAATTTTCTGATATGATGAATTTGAGATTTTCATTTGTTGTCATTTGTAATCATCAAAATTAAACAAAATAAACATCTGAAATATATGAGTTTGTATGTAATGTATGAATATAATATACAAGTTTCACTTTTTAAATGGAATTACTGAAATCAATCTACTTTTTCATGATATTCTAATTTTATGACCAGCACCTGTATTGGATATGAGGGAGAGCTTGCAGATACATTGGTAAAAGGATGGGAAAAAGATGAGAACAAACAGGTTTTGATGAGGAGGAAAACCACAGAGAAGCTTATTATATTTGAAGAAGGCTACAGAGGGTGTGGTATGAAAGAGAAGAATGCTGAAATGGCACAAATGATCAGCTGCAGAGAACACAAAAACAGAGTGGACATAAGAACAATGAAATTTACAGAAGCTCCCATTAAAAAGACATAATGCCTCTCAAAGACTTACTGTATGATGTAAATTCATTTAAATATAAAAAGATTGAAAGTGCTATGAGATGCCATTTTTTTAACCTTTGCCATATACTGTACATTTACTATTATGTTTTTAAAGGTGCTTCTTTAATTATAAACAGTGAAAAATCAATATCTCATTTTTATTTTTTAACTACATGAGATGGACTTTTTCTGCTCATAAAAATAAACTAAAACTAGCAAAGTACATTTTAGGAGGGTACTTTTTACTTTTATTGAATTAACATTTTCTACTGGTAACCTTGTATTTAAGGACAACTTTCTCAAAGTAACAGTTTTTACTTGAGAAAATAATTGCTGTACTCTTTCCACCTCTGAGTGTAAGAAAATTCTAGATGATAAGGTCAGACAGTTTAGCGAGAAGTATGTGCTTGCTTTTTTCTTCTTTCATTCCGCATTGCAAAGAGCGCTGATAAGAAACTGTTGAGTAGATGATCCTCCCTTATACTCCAAGAAATCAGTCGGATACCTATCAGATGGTGTATGATGATATTATAGATTAGTTTGAGAGAAATTTTAAAAACTACAAAGGATAAACCAGAACAAAAGAATAGGGAGACTGAATGGTGTCTGATAAAGCCAGGCTAACATTTGCTGCTGTTTTAATAGCACCAAGCTCCAGTTCACCTGCAGTGCATTCTTACTGCCTATGCTTATCTGAGGGAACCAACTGTTTGGTTGTATTTCCACTCATGCCATTGCTTTATGTTACAAAAGATAAATAAATATAGCAGCCTTTCTGACTTCTACTGCTTTAGAGTGGCTTAGCAGGATCCATCAGTGCCCAAAGGTGCAGCCTAAAGAGAACCCTTGCTGCTGCACTTCTCTTTTTTGTTGTTTTATTTCTGCAGTTTCCCAGCAGGTTTTTCTTACCAGCATGAAGCATTTGACACCCCAATACTTGAGCAAAGCCATCTATTTGCACTTTAAAAACAAAGAATAAAGGAATATGTACAGCCTATTCAACCCCATTCATAGACATAGCCTAGATGTCACAGGGGCCAGTACTCTGTGACTTGACATGAGTGGACCGACAAAGGGTCACTTACTCAAATGAAGTGACCTGACCTGGCTCTAGTTTTCCTACACCCTCAAACTCTCTGAGAGAAGACAAAAGATAGGCAACATGCATAGGAATAGAGAGCAGCAGCATGAAATCTGTGTTTGGCTTTAAATCATGTACAAGGCAGACAGGCACCACACTGAGCTTTTACTGTAGGTGACTTTAGAACAATGTGCGGTCTGCAGTACTTACAGGGTCTCATTACACCCAGTGTACAATTAGGGAAAATAATCAATGGGAATTGCCCTGAGATCAGACCAGCAACAGTGGCGTGCACAGACTTTTTACAGGGCAGGGGAAGAAGGAAATAAAAGGGCACGTATAGCGCTTCCTCACCACTTTTGAGGGAACTATAGAAGGCATTTGGGAGCACTATACCTCATATTTTGGCTCCCGAGATAGCCCTTCACTAACATTTTGGCTCCCAAGAGGGCACTTCAGCACATGTTTTTGCTTCCAAAAGGGGAGTTTAGCATGTTTTTTTCACTCCCAAGGGAGAACCTGATTTTTGGCTCTCCCAATGGGGCACTTTGGCACACATTTTGACTCCCAATAGGGCACTCTAGCATGGTTTTTTACTCCCAAATGGACCCTTTAACATGCATTTTGGTTCTCAAGAGGGCATTTTAACGTATATTGACCCACAAGAAAGGCCTTTAACATGTGTTTCTTGGCTCTTGAGAGGGCACTTTAGCCTGTGTTTTTGAAAAATTGGTCCACAAAGGGCGCCCCTCTATGTACACAACTCACCTGCAACCAAAGTTTTACCAAACACTTAACTATAACAGAACCAAGTTAAAAATTAACTATCATTAACAATGTCATGGTACTTAAAAGGCATGCAACTTCACACACTCTACAGTTTCCAGGGCATTCAAAGGAGAGAAAGACCCAAAGCATTGCAGATCCTCCACTAAACTTACCAAGCTTTTAATATGATTGGTCAATTGCGCTACGGCAATGCTGGGGTGTTTCTTGCTGAAAAGCTAATCTTAGCTTGATTTAATTAAAACAAAAGTCTTTGTTTAAAGTTTCAGTAGCCTTTAGCAACCTGTATTGCATTCAGATGTTTTAAACTTTTAATCATTGTTCTGATGGCACACATGGACATCTTGAAGCTAGAAACAGATATTTGCTAAGGCCCCATCCACACGAAGCTGAACCCTGGCCTAAACGCACACATTTTTCATCAAACCAGCCTCTCATCCATACAAAGCCGGCATTTCGGGGTCTGTAAACAATCTTTTTTTTATTAGGCCTTCAGAGTGGGAAGATTTTGAAACACCATTTTCACGTTTCCATCTTTAAGCTCTAACCGCATTTTTTATTTTACACGCATGCGTCATAGCGTTGCCTCTAAACACGCATGCGCGACACCGTATCACAACAACAATGGCGCCGTACTGTGCTGAATGGTTGCTGCTCATGCTACTCACCCTGCTGTCGGGCTTACAACAGAATCTTCTTCTTCTGGAATATCTCCAGGAAGAACAGAGCAATATCGACAACATAGTTCAGCACCTGAATTTGACTGAACCATGAAAATGGACCCGCAGGGCAACCATGTATAAATATTAGTGCGCATGCCCAACATTTCGTCGCCTATTTTGGCTTTGGCACCACAGCGCCACTTACAGGCCTGGCATACATTTTGCAGCGTTTTCATGCATTCGTGTGGACGATCACATTTATTTTACGTCTCCGTCTTTACGACAAATGTTCTGGAAAATATTAGCATTTCGTGTTCATTTTGACTTCGTGTGGACGGGGCCTAAGATCATAACTTTGGGAAACAGAAACCATGGATGTCTTACCTAGTGCAAGGAATGATTAAAAAACTACATTGAACTGCAATCAATAAAATGAATGGTTCAGATTCAGCCAGATGTTTTTTTTCCTACTTTACTGGTCTGCTCTTCCTCATGTTTTTCTATGAAATCAAGCTAAAATATAACACACTGAATTGATGTTTATAACATCACAAATAGTGAAATGTTTAGAGTGTGATTTCTGCCCAAGTTTCTTGTTATGCCTTTAAAGCCTTATCTCAGTAATAACTGACATAGCAACATCCCTAAATATGGTGGACTATTCTGAGATGTTTAGTCATCCAACTGAAATGTCTTACCCTGGATTTTTACCCACTCAACAATAAAAAATATCTATATATATGTGCACAGTATGTTCTTAGTTTTTCCCTTTTGAATAAAGCATTAGCTGTTGGGAGCTACACAAATTTCAGGTTTGACAACCTGCATCCCCCAGTCTTGTTCCATATGTGTATAGCTCTTTTCTGGCGCATAAGTGCATCTCTTGGCAGATCTGTTGTTTCAGAAGATGTGGAGGGCATGTTGGAACAACCCCCTGTCCTCGGGAGCCTGTGATTTTGCTGTTGAGGACAGTAAAATATGTGTATGTTTGTTCTGTTTGTTCTTGTGTGTGTGCGCTTCCAAGCTATTTTAGTGCCAGTTTTCTGCTGTGCCAATCTGTGGCAGCCATGGAGCAACCAGGATTTGCTCAGCCATCAATCAGTCGCCTGCCATGACCAAGTATATTCAGATACACAAACACATGCGCTCGACAGCAAAAAAGTACAGATCTCTGATGCTGATAGAGTTGGTGAAAAGCATGACTATCAACTACCGATAGATACAGAAATTTATATCTAACAACCATTGGCATTGATTTCATGAATTATAGGCCTAGTAATGTTATAATCTGTTGAAACATTAAAGGTTCCAGGCTAAAATTATTATAGCTACAACACACAGACTACACTTCAACAGGTTAAATGCCCTGACGCGCATTTAAATGTAATTGATGGACAAGGCAAAGACTGGGCTAGGGAATATACCACGTAGGGAAAGATTAACACCACCACTATTACAATGAAAACCTCACTTTCAGAACTCACCTAATATCAAAACTGCTTTTGGAATAGATGCAGCCTGTTATCTTTAATACTATAATGTTCTCTCCATAGCGGCAACCTAAATTCCTTTGTAATTTTTAGAGCTGCTCTAGCATTAAACATGGTTCTAAGAAACCAACCAGTCTGACTATATATGTAAAAGATCAAATCTAAACATATGACAAAAAAAAATATTAAAAACAAGTTCCAAAGACCCAACCCTTTTAGCCTTACTATCTGAATCAAACAAAGTTAACCTCTTTTTGTGTTGGATCACTAAGGTAGGCCTAAATCATTTTGGGGGGGTGTTGGCCTAGTGGTTAGAGCAGTGCGCTTGTGCTCTGAGAAGGTTGCAGGTACTCGGTTCAATTCCATTGGCTTCGACTCTGGGTCCCTGAGCAAGATCCTTAACCTCATACTGCTCTCAGGGCCCCGCACTATGGAAGACCACTGCTCCCCAAGGGGATGGGTTAAATGCAGAGGTCAATTCATCCAATGTTAGATCAATAAAGTTCAATTATTTCATAATATCAAAGTGATTCATGATCAGCTTTATTTGAACAGATGAGGATTCATGTATACTCACTAATTTTGTACTGATGATATTATGATGACTACTGTAAGTCATAACATTTGCTGGGATCGAATTTAGAGGCTGCATCCTCTGAGGGCCAGATTCTTTGGCTGATTACGTAATACTGTGGCACAGAGGCCTCTTCAGATTGGAAGACTCCTCGTTATGCTGCAGACAAATGCAGCCTTCCTTTTGCCCATTTTGAAGGACAGGTACAGTCCTACATAGCCTTGGGTATCTTGTGATTCATTGCAAGTCCAAGGAGGCTGGCTGCTCCGTGCTCAGACGGAAAAGGGAAATGGTAACAAACAGCGGTAAAAAAAACTCTAAGCACAGTTTAACATAATAGTATGCCAGTAGTTCTGTTTGAAATGAATGAAAAAACTTTTTTAAATGGTTGAGTCAGATGTTTGGATAATATTTGATTCATTGAAAGGTTTTATCTGCCCCTGTTTAAATGAATGACATATAAGCACAGATTCTAATATCTGTGCAGCGTGGGGACTATAAATATGATACTCACGATGACGGTTTTGCAGCTGAAAATGGTATTAGCACCCAGAACAGTGGTGAGTTCGGCATCCATTCTTTGCCTGCTTTGTGTGTCAACTGTTATAATTCCTAGGTGACAGAGGGTACAGGCATTGAAAGCTAGAGAACACTGGACCTGTTTAAATCTATAGCCAAAATTCATCCGGCCTCCTTTTTTTTTTTTTTTTTTTACACCATCTAAGGATTCAGTCCAGATAGGCCGGATCCTTGGAGGATGCAGGCTCTGAAATCACTTATACTCTTTGTCATCTTCTTCATGATCTCCATTGCTCCCTTCCATACCATAACAAAAGATCTGCACAACATGATGCTACCCTATTGTACCTCACAGCTTGATTGATTGGGTTAGACTCGCAGGTTTACCCTCTAAATGTATTCATGTTTATCTTTCTTTATTTTAACCATTATTTGATCACAAGTCATGTCTTAAAAAAGTTATCTCTTTTTCCTCAATTGCATTTTCAAATTGTAATTATGCTACTATTTTTGTTTTTTTTTAGATATTAGTATCTCAACCATTGTTCAGAAAGGACACATTTCATTGTTGATAATGACAATCTTTTCCCATTGTTATCAACTATTTTCTGTTATCAACTATGTTCTGAAGTTGATACACAAATTTAAAAACTTCAAAATATATTTAATTATTTGATGTAGAACCTATTTTCTTACCTCACTGGAAGGACAGCTTGACATTTACATTTTGTTTGTCCCTGGATTACGATTATTTGAACATATGATTGTGGCACATCAGTACCAAGGTGTAAACCAGATTTGGGGAGGTCCACGGTTGTCTTATCAATATGATGGTTGTTTTTTTTTTGTTTTTTTTTCATGTATTTTTATTGAATTTACAAATGCAGCATGTTTGCCTTACAATTCACCGATAATTATGGTTTCAATTACCTTAAAACTGTGAATTAAACTGGTCCACTACCGAAAAAAAATCTAATCTAGCTAGTGTATGTCGAGTTGTAGATTAGTTATGCCTTATCTCTAAGGCACAAGTTTCAAAGGTTCACAAGTTCAAAACACTTTATCAGTGTTTTGAACTTGTGAAGAACTTTTAAATCTTGCGAGTAAAAGATGACTTAGGTGACCTTGGCCTTCCTTGAGCAGTGACTGGAGACAGCAGTGATAGGGAAATGTTTTTTTAATGTCAGAATTTCTTCCCTTCAACTATGATTTATATATATATATATATATATATGATGAAAGGAAATTCTTCACCACTATTTCTTTTTCCTTTTCCGGATGCTTTCTGAAACTGTGTTTCCGAAGTGGGCACATATTCTGCATAATCTGCCCAGTGTGCTTGAAACAGATTTGTCATGTAATCTCCAGGGGAACTGTTTACCACTCATTCCAAATGGCTTAATTGAGCAAACAAAGTAGCTGCTTATAAGCTTTCAAAATGGACTTACTGTGGGTTGTTAATCAGGCGAATGTTTTAAATATCACTACTCCGTGAGACAGGATTCATAAATAATGTGACGCTATTAAGAGGAACGCTCATCTATAATTCATGGTTTTGTTTGCCTCTCATCCTACTGGGTGCAATGGTTGTCATATGTGATAGATCCAACAGACACATATGTGGATTAAATATTTAAACTGTTGTGTACTAGCGATGATAGAAATCCCCACAGGTAGCATTCCTCTCAGAGTGCTTTATGTAAGAATGGAGTTTGAGACACAATGACAAAAAAGATTAAGGATAGGAAATATAGTCTGATGATCTGAAAGATTATAACAACACATGATCTATATCGTGATGCTGTCTTTTATACAGAGCCTAACGGCAACTGTAAAAATGATAATAAGGGCTACAGCCACAAATCAATTGTGGTAGCACATAAAAAGGTTATTCTGTTTTGTAACTTGTTACCCAAGGATAATTTGAAACCATGCATAATTGTCCTTGCAACCTGGAATTACTGATTAATCAAATTAAATCCACACAGGCAAATTTTCAAAGGACTTTATAGCCTTGCTATCTGATATAGATATATTTTAACATGCAGTTGTATAATTTTCTTAACACACATCAAACCTCCATTAATACCTATTAACTAAGCATCAGTTAAACATGTATTTTTTAGGTATTGTTATATATTTTAACTATGTATTAAAGTAATTCAGCTATTTGTATCTGCAGTAATAATAACCAGCCCTTTTTACTGCATTTTTTGACATAGTGTAAGTGATGTGATGCTGAAGAACTTGTGATAGAATGGTCTAAAGGTTTGCTTTATTTTCAAATATTCAAACATAAAGAAAGCAAATAAATAAACAACAACAAGCCATACTTTATTCACCATCATGCCACAAAAAAAACTGTTGCTTTATGGAGATTCCAATATATTGACATATCTTTCATGTTGTATATTGGAACCAAAATACCATGGTATGGTAAAACAGGTGCCTCTTTTGTTGCATCATTGTTCCTCAGATGTTTGAGTGAATTTAAAGCCAACACATTGCAACTTCAAAGTCTTTCTTTACTACATTTTGTTTACTAGCCATGGCAAAAAGTGTAATAGCTATTCAAACTTTAAATCAAATTAAGTCTTTGCCACAGCTCTGCACTACCATTTTTATCCGCTTGTTCTTCTAACTCACTGATCTTATTGTTTAATTCAGGTGTGTTGGTGTAGTGACATATCTTTAAGTGTCAGTACACGGGCTCTTGAGGACTGGAGTGGCCCATCCTTGCTCTAGAGTCTAAAAATAAACTTTTTGTGGTTTTAGAATAGATAGAATAGATTCAACTTTATTGTCATTACACAGGTACAGGTACAAAGCAACAAAATGCAGTTTAGGTCTAACCAGAAGTGCAATAGCAGCAAGTGCAGGATAAATAATGGTTCCATGAATACAGGACATGGGTTTCTACTGAATGCGTATAGAGATGAATACTATTATAAATAGTGAATATAATATATAGATCACTAGTGTTATGAATTAAATTTACAGCTGGAAATGTACCGAATATAATATACAGGTAGATATTACTATAAAAAAAAGGTTTTTACAGTTATGTACAATAGCATAATTATAATAAAAAACGTTCTAATAATAGAACGTCAATTAGGACAATAAATTAAATAATACATTTTATATAGTTATCTGATTTTGATTATTTTATTTCGCTCTATTTAATTGTTTGTGTTTATTAATTCTTTAATATCTTATATGACAATGTGATGTACTTTTTTCTGTCTTTATCAGTTTTCTTTTCATGTACAGCATTTTGAAATGCTGTACCAATAAATTGCCTCGCCTTCTCATGCCATATGTCAAACTCCAGTCCTCAGGGGACTAATTTGATGATTGCAGGACTCTAAAGAGCCTGCATACTTGGAATATAATTTGGCCATTTGACTCAGGCGTGCTTAATCAAGGACACATTAAAAGTAGGACAATGGCTCTTCAGGAGTAGAGCTGAATTTGTAAAGAGCAAAAAGCAAAACCTGAAAAAGTATAGATTGTTGTGACTGATTGTCAGAAGAAAGCCTTGTTAAAGAAGATTATTCCAGCAGAAAAAAGGTTTAAAAAATGGTATTTGAATGATCCTGAAGACACCTGGACCCATTCATTCACAGACATGACAAGAGATGTTTTTTAACACAATGTCATCAGTAGTGAAACATAAAAATACATTTGTTGTATTGGGTACAGGGGTTTTAGGAGTAGTTGATACAGTCTTGTATGGCAATCAAATGATCTGAATTCCAACAGGTATTATTTGGAACATTAGGACTTATACTGTATAACGTTTCCTGGAGCTAAATGGGCCACAAGCCCGACAGGTGACACTTTACTAAAATTGATCTATTAACTATAAAAAAATAGCTCAGGACTTAAGCTCTACAATAGAAAGGCTGCAAATCAAAATAATATTGGTAAGAGCTGAAAGTCCAGATTGACAACTTTTTAAAATGGTGTGGTGGAAGCTAAAAACAGATTTAGAAAATATCACATTTTGAAACTTCTATTAAATGAAGTTAT
Source organism: Cyprinodon tularosa (assembly GCF_016077235.1). Taxonomy (NCBI): domain Eukaryota; kingdom Metazoa; phylum Chordata; class Actinopteri; order Cyprinodontiformes; family Cyprinodontidae; genus Cyprinodon; species Cyprinodon tularosa. The sequence goes on along the minus strand of NW_024037781.1, from coordinate 4,797,529 downwards.
TTTAGAAAGAGTGGGGCCTATTTTTCAACAACCATATTAGAGGCTGAAAAAGTCACATTGAAATGACACCATAAGCCTATTGGTGGCTTTAAAGGGGCTTTTTCAAAGCAGCAAAGACTACTTTAAGTATTTAAAGAACAAATTCAACAAACAAGTCAGAAAGTCCATCCTTGGTAAACAGCTTTGAATTAGTATGTCAGTATTTCCTAAAGCAAAAAGATTCTGTAAGTACTATGACAAAGCCCATCATGAGGTGTCAGTGAGTCGCCAGAGCACATCAAACTCGTGACTTTCAACGAAGTATCAAGGCTAAACGAAGCTGGTGTTTATTCTAAAGCCCGCTGTAAATTCAGGTCAAATCTTTCACATTTAAATGTTTTACCCCTCACTCACCCACATACACTCGTCCCATGGGAACCACAGCTGTTGACAGTAATGGTTATGAAATAAGCCCTTACTGAGCACAGATTTTAGTCTTGATTTAAAGGCATGGCCTTGGCAGAAATCATATTTTGGGTCATATTTGTCCTTATGACTTGTATAGTTTTTCTTTAAGCACATTTTACTCTTTTATTTTTTTTATTTGCTAAATTTGTTTTTGCAGAGTGTACAAGATACAAACTCAGGAAAAAGGTCACAAATAAAGTCCTGTTTGCATGTATTGTGTCATCATTTTAGTCATGGTAAAGATTGAGACTATGTTCTAATTAATTGCAAAATAACAGTTTAAAGACAGTGTTAAAATAGTGTTTTGTTCTTGTTGAATTCTGTAAAAACAAATTGAAGACAGTGCCTCATGCTAATTAATTGGGAAAGCAATTAAGCATTTTACCTGTACGATGGGTCACATGGTTATGTAAAAGAGATCCAAATTTGAGCGACTAAGAGTGCAATGTGTTCTTGTTCAAGGAGCAAACAAGGGATGATGCCATTCATCTTTTTTAATCATTATAATTCATTCACACTAACATTATGGAGACTTTTGACAATTAAAATGATCAAAGCAGTCATACAATCACCTTTATTCACCACCAGCATAACTGATTTGCTATATCATAGGAAAGATCAAAGTGGATTGTTGGGAGTTGAGGACCCTTGCCATGGCTTTTGATCTTCCCTCACTATTGTTTTACAAACACTAATCCGTATTAATCAGCATGCGGGTCCAACACACTCAAGCTTGTCTAATTATAGAAGGTTCCATGCTTTTGATTGAAATAAGATGAGCATTCCCTCTACAGAGACATTTTTAAGCTATGTTATTTTAAATGGTTTAAAAAGCTTACCCTCAAGACTTCTATTTTATTTCTTTTTACTCTACAGAGACTGTTGTATATTTGATTTTGGGACGGAACTTTAGGTAGTTTTAATTAACATTTGGATAATAACTGATCCAGTTAAATGACTCACACTGTGATCTAAATGACCTTAATAAACATTGCCGTGAGGTACAACAATTTTTGTGAGACAAAATAAGACATGAGAATTTATAGAAAATTAAATGATATAATGCAGCCCTGAATGTTTATCTTTTACTAAATATTTGGAGATGTTAGAAAGTTATGGAAATAAATCTAGAATGACATAATGCCAATGCTTACCTGATGACAAAATTGATGGTCAATGAATCAATGTTAAAAATTTGCTACTTCTGAGCTAATATATTACTTTAAAAAGTTATATATTTTTATCTCATTCTATGTATTGCATTTGTAATAATTTATTACTTTTAGACAATTTATCTGTATCTAATCTAGTTTCTCATATGTTTAAAATTTAGGATATTTATTTCAGTATCATTTCATTTATATATTGAGTGTCTGTGTTGTCTTGCAAAAAAAAAAACCTTTTTGTCATACTCATTTATTGTATATGTAAAAAATATATGTATTTTTGTTTTGTTTTTAAGATTGCTTTTAATGGATGTACAGCAGTCTTTTATTGCAGATTGTGTTATTGAAGGTGCAAAAATCATTAATGAATTATTGATCAATTTATGTTGATTCATGTTGAGACTCAATCCCCACCAAACACGCAACTACATTGTCAATTTTCTAAATGATCGTTTTTTTAGTGTTTTCATTAAATAATATATAAAAAAAGAGAATATATTTTTTCAAAAAATGTTTCTTCTCTCATGCACAGAAATAGACATTCTGCCTTTGTGCCAGCATGTTGTAGGTCAGAATTTGCCCAAAAATCAAACAGACAGATGCAGGGGTCACTATTTCACAGCTTGACAAAGAGCTAATTGATGCCCAGCAGCTTTGTGGAAGCTAAAGCCTCATGGCATTATAACTCTTGTACATTTAATCTACAATCCTATCAGTACTGACTGTACATTTGCTGTGCATTAACTCTTTCTATAGACTCTAAGCCTTCCCTTCACCCGTGTGTCAATGTAAGGTACCAAGACAAACAAAAAAGAGGTAATACTTGTCCAGCTCTGCTTCAAAACATCTATATCATATTGCTGTAATTTAACCTTAAAGAATAAAAGATACTTTACTTCTATTCAGTATTTTCTGTCCTGCGCACATGGACCCAACAATGCTTCTTTGTACCAGCGAGTAACACAATGTATTGGGACATGGTGTTACAAACATCTGAAAGAACATTAAAAAAATCATACCCACAGGATTATGAATGCAATTTAATAAATTACAGGTTCATTGTGTTCTGCATCATTTTGAACAGAGAAGCTTAAACTGGATGTTAGTAAATTTGCATTCTAGAAATTTATTTTAAAAAGATTTTATACCTATGAAATTATATTTAAAAAAAAAAAGATACTAAAAGACTGCATTTTTTAAATGAGAGGATTTCGGAGAAGTTATGGATGGAGGGTGTGGGAAGATGAAAAAGAAAAATCTCAAAACCTTTAGTTATCTTGAATAAACTTGTAATAATAAAACTTGTTATGCTATGATTCCAGAATAAAAATGAAACTTACTTTCCTCAGAGTCGAAATATTATATACACCCACAAATAATGTTAAAATTATTGATAATATTCTGAGGTGTTTTTTAGAAGAATGTGAAATGTGTCTCCTACGACATGAGGTGGAGGACTTCTCTCCAGCGTCTTCACCTGTGACAGAGGAAATGTGTGGAAGAGTGGAAGGTTATGTGCTGAAGGCAAGTAGCTGCAGTAACCCCTTTTAATCCCAAGGATGGCATAAAACACAAACATTTAGATACAAAAGTCGGAGATTAACAAATATGATGTACCTTAGCAAAATAATGTCTGGAACATGTAGAAAACATCTTAGACATCTATTTATGCAGTTTATTCGCACAAAAAAAACATGATTTGTTTATCATCTCGCATCATATCAAGAAATGGTTATTGTGATACTGTTAAGTGTGTAGTTAAGGGATGTCAAAGTGAATGGGGTGGTTGCAACTGTATAAAGGAAACTTAAGATTTCATAATGTTATTTCCAAAAAGCACAATGCTCTGAAATGATCATGTTATGGGTCCCAGGTGAGGGGACCACAATAACAAAGAGAAATCTGGAAAATAATGGTATGGTTCGTGTAAGAGAAACAACAGTAACATTCGTGTTGATGTCCAAGTAACAACTATGTAGTTCACACCTTCACATGTGCAATTTGCAGTGCATTTCCTTAATCCTTTTCACAACATTACTTTTGCTGATCTGAATAATGTCAATTTAATGCATGTATATGTAGGTGTAATTATTCTAGACCCATTATGATTACTTACTATAAATGTAGAATTGACTCTTACAACTGGCAGTATCTACTACACATGGGACATTTAATATTACATCAAATCCAATAAAGACAGGACACAGTAGCTCCTATATACCCTGGAGTAGCACATAAGCATACAAAGATTCAGACTTATCACATGGGACTGTGAACTAATTTCCTTGATAAAACCATTGACTATTACTGAACTATGTTCATATATTTTATATTGAATAATTTGTAACATAAAAATGGGTCAGAGTTCTATAACACATGAGGAATCCATATCAGGAGGCTTTTTGAGTACACAGGGATAATAATAATATAACCTGCAAAACCCTATTATATATATACATTTTACATAAGTGAGCTTACTCACTTGTGGCTGTACAAATGAGTGAGACCGGTGACGCATCACGGCTCGTTTCACAACACAAGACCGCAGACGCACCACGGCTCAGTTTCACAGCACGAGATCGCTGATGCGTCACAGCACAGCTTCATGGCCTTTTCCCGCCGCCTAAATAAACTTTTCTAAATCGATATTTAACATACACATCATTGCAAAACTGCTGTTTATCACTTGCTGGAATAGCATGAATTTCAGGCTCTGAATTATGATGGTTATAACCAACTACTCACCTGGAAAATAATAGTAGAGTCTGTGTAATAAACAACAGGCGCACTTGTGTTGATGTCCAAATAACGACTAAAGAGGGCATGGAACCAACACTCAGTATGAAGCCTGGGATGACAACCATAACCTCGAAGGTTCCACTTACCATTTGTCTTTCCAATATTTACTGTTAGGAATCCAGTTTGTGTGGGATGTGTTTTTTTGTTTGTCTTCCCTCCACCACCAGGCGGCGCCTGGTTCTGGTTGGCCTCCTCACACACCTGCGGATGGTTACCTCATTAACGGAGGACTAAAGCTGCTGACTGCCACTACCTCAATGCCAGAGTGTTTGCCAGTTTTGGGTACTCCAGCCAAGCTGAGTTTTGCTGAGTCAAACTGAGTTTTTGTCTACCTGAGTTTTAACCTTGCTGCTTTTGTCTTTGCTTCTCGGCAGGAAGTCATCCTGCAAATTGGATGTTTTGGACCTTCTCCCCCCTGGAAGGATTCTCTGAGCACCAAACTGAGCTGAGGATTTAAGTTTGTGGTTTGGATCAACTTTTCCCCCCAAGGATTGTTTCGGCTTCTCTCTGAGCAGGGGAGTCATCTCCACAACAACCCGTTCAAGTACCGCAGGAAAACTAAGTGGCAGTCAGCTCCTCCGTTCACCAAGGACAAAACGCAATCTGGGTAAACCCTGTCCGCCCTCCAACAAACAAGACATTCACTGGAACAACCCACGCCGACTGGATTCAATAAGAGACACTTTCTTTAAATCAAAGACACTAATTTCCCACTGAGCCTGAACTAACCGCAGTATCACTTTCCAGTTCCGGCTCAGAGCACTCATCTCATTCACTCTCAATAAAACCTGTTAAACTTTTCCCTGGTCTCTTTGTTTGGTCTTCTGCATGTTGGTCATAGCTCTAGATAAAATCATGACATTTGCACAGGACTACATTTCAAAAATGTATTATAATTGTCTCAAGTTATGATTATTTTAAATAGCTGAAATGCTTACAAAATTTGAATAGTTTTTTTTTTTTTTCTGTACTTAGTATTATGAAATATGGTTCGACCAATTTGGGTGTATCACAATCACTTAACTGCCATTTGCTTCATAGTTTTAGCCACTTTGACATTTTTAAAACAATATGGCTATACTGTTTGATACTTGCCTTTTTTGTCTTGTGAGGGCCAAATAAGTTGCTGTGACAAACCACATTTAGTAAGAGGGCCTTGAGTTAGGCTACGTTTACACAGCAGCCTGCAGTTACCCAAATCTGTACTGTACTGATTCTGATCTTTTTAATGACAGTCTGAACAACACAGATCAGATTTTTTCCAATGCAACCCAAGCCACTTGGTTATGTGATCCTGAATCTGATGCGTATCTGACTATTTCAATTCCGACCTGTATATGTGAACTGCCAGGTCGCATTTATCCGACCTGAACGTCATCAATAGCCGACATAGGTCTGCGTCTTGCTACACAGAAGAGGCAAGAAAAACAACAACCAACGGCAAACAATAATGCGAAGAGTAGTATTTATGTTTAACCATCTTGAAAAGATTGTGTTTTTAAGGTTGGGAAAGATCGCTAGATGCATTCCAGCACTACCAACCATGTTTACTTCAGTAAACACAGAGCATGCTTGACACTAGCATTGTATGAATGCAGTTCACACAGGAGGTCACATATAAGTTACATATATTTTATGTGAACGGCAACGCAAACAAGTCAGATTTAAAAAAAAATCGGAATTGAGCATTAAGGCCTGCAGTGTGAACGTAGCCTTAGACATACACTATATTGCCAAAAGTATTTGCTCACCTGCCTTGACTCACATATGAGCTTAAGTGACATCCCGTTCCTAATCCATAGGGTTCAATATGACGTCGGTCCACCCTTTGCAGCTAGAACAGCTTCAACTCTTCTGGGAAGGCTGTCCACAAGGTTTAGGAGTGTGTTTATGGGAATTTTTGACCATTCTTCCAGAAGCGCATTTGTGAGGTCGCACACTGATGTTGGACGAGAAGGCCTGGCTCTCAGTCTCCGCTCTAATTCATCCCAAAGGTGTTCTATCGGGTTGAGGTCAGGACTCTGTGCAGGCCAGTCAAGTTCATCCACACCAGACTCTGTCATCCATGTCTTTATGGACCTTGCTTTGTGCACTGGTGCACAGTCATGTTGGAAGAGGAAGGGGCCAGCTCCAAACTGTTCCCACAAAGTTGGGAGCATGGAATTGTCCAAAATGTCTTGGTATGCTGAAGCATTCAGAGTTCCTTTCACTGGAACTAAGGGGCCAAGCCCAGCTCCTGAAAAACAACCCCACACCATAATCCCCCCTCCACCAAACTTTACACTTGGCACAATGCAGTCAGACAAGTACCGTTCTCCTGGCAACCGCCAAACCCAGACCCGTCCATCAGATTGCCAGATGGAGAAGCGCGATTCGTCACTCCAGAGAACGCGTCTCCACTGCTCTAGAGTCCAGTGGCGGCGTGCTTTACACCACCGCATCCGACGCTTTGCATTGCACTTGGTGATGTATGGCTTGGATGCAGCTGCTCGCCCATGGAAACCCATTCCATGAAGCTCTCTGCGCACTGTTCTTGAGCTACATGAAGTTTGGAGGTCTGTAGTGATTGACTCCGCTGACCCCGCTCCGTCAGTTTACGTGGCCTACCACTTCGTGGCTGAGTTGCTGTCGTTCCCAAACACTTCCATTTTCTTATAATACAGCTGACAGTTGACTGTGGAATATTTAGGAGCGAGGAAATTTCATGACTGGATTTGTTGCACAGGTGGCATCCTATCACAGTTCCACGCTGGAATTCACTGAGCTCCTGAGAGCGACCCATTCTTTCACAAATGTTTGTAAAAACAGTCTGCATGCCTAGGTGCTTGAATTTATACACCTGTGGCCATGGAAGTGATTGGAACACCTGATTCCAATAATTTGGATGGGTGAGCAAATACTTTTGGCAATATAGTGTATGTGGTGTATTTTATACAAGAATCGCCAAGGATTCAAACTAGTATCTTGAAAACATAACACAAAAATGTAAAAAGACAGATATCAGTCTCAAGTTGATAGATTGCATTTAGAAATGTGACATGGCTTTGGAATGGGGATTTTAAGATGGTTAAATGGAGTATTTGCATTGCTAAAACTTTTCTTACTGCAAACATTTAATGACTATTGGGAACTGTACAGCAATAAATCTACAAATCCATTCCAGTGTAATTTAAGAAAACTAAGGTAGTGTTTCAAGAACTTAGCAATTTTCTCACTCTGTAAAAGACAAGATGACAGTATGTTAATGATCTTGGCTCTTTATCGACATGACTATAAGAAGACCTGCTAAATTTACAGTACATCCAGTTCTTTTAGCTGAAGCTCTCTAATATGCTTTTTGCTGATTTTCTGAAAAAAAAAAAGACTGACTACATTGTCCAGTGAACTTACGCCATTAGACAGTGATTAAACATTAGCTTAGCTGTTCACATTCTTGATTTATTGATTTCCATTTAGCACTAATGTGACTTCTACTTAGAGCCCCGCTGGATAATAGTGTTACCACTAAATCCTGTGCATTCCTACCATCATGTGTCATGTTGCTGACAAGCACTTGCACAGACAGAACAAAAATATGTAATGGTGCAATTATACTAGCCAGGAACCAGAGCAACAAACATAAATGGTGCCTGTTAATCTGATCATGTTAACAAAATTATTAGAGTCCTTGGGTTTGTGGATAGAAATAGATGCTTTCATATGACAGATTGACAGATGGATTACGGAGTAATTATAATGTGAAAGTTTCAAACAACGTCATGACTGAAGAAGAGGTACTGAAACTTTGACATGCACTGTTGTATTTCAGTAGGAAATGGAGATCCATATTTGAGCATTAGAACAGTAACTCTATATCCTTGAAATAAGAGACCCAGGCGAATCCTAATTATTTCAGGAGGGGCATGTGATGCAAAATTCTGCTCAGGTTTATGTGCAAGTAGTAAATATTTACTTCAACTCCCTCTGCATAAGGGAGCAAATTAATGAACCTATTGACAGTATTTCACTTCAATCTACCTCTTTGGTAACAACAATCTTAAGCTAGCTTATTTGTCTTAGAAATGACAAGAATCCTTAACGTGCAAGTTACAAGTGAACTAAAATATTCTACACTTATTAAATCATTTAAAGTAGTGTTTGTTCAATATCTTGTCTGAAAAATTAACATATTCCAAAATATTGTAAAACTTTTCTCATTTGGTTGTAAAGCTAAGTTTTCAGCTGGTATGTGTTCTCACACAGAAATTTTTAAAAATATAACAGCATGATATTTTGGGAGATTTTCCGTTTCTGTTTTTTTGTTAAAATTGCAAAATGCTAAGTGTGCAGAAAAAAACTTTTACTTAATAATACAGGGATCATAGATTTAGATATTAGCCTTGCTATATTCAGTTAAGTCAGTTTATCCATGATTAAATACTTACTTTTGTGTATGAGTATTATTGTCAGTATTGTTTTTTTTTTATTGAAAAAAAAAATGCCTGGCTAGAAAAAGAAATTCATCTTTTCAGGGCTTATTTGTCCCTTGAATGGATCTTCCAGGGCAAAGAGGCTCTGGGGGAAGAGTCGGAGAATGAAGCATTCCCAAAGAATTCAAAGACCTTTTCACCTCCCTGTATAGCAGAGCCAGGACCTCACCCTGGAGCCAGGTCTGGGGTTGGGGTTTGCTGGCTAGCACTTGGTAGTACAAATTCTATTTGAGGCTCTGAACCTTAATGGCATTTCATTATTTGACTTCTGTGCAAGTCATTTACAGGCTATAATCAACACCATGTTCAAGCATAAAAATGTCTATTTATGCACTTGCCACCTTGTGTCAGATGTTTTTGGTTGTAACTGCATCTTCTGACCTTCTAGAACATGTCTTAAAAACTCGAATGAAGAAAGGGACAGAGCTGTCATACGATCACCACCTGTTGATGAATTGGATACACTGGAAGAGGGGGAAGCCAGGGAGACTTGACAGGCCAGGAAATTGGTCTTGCTGGGAATGTCTGCTGAAACCTTTGGTTAGGGATGCAAATCCCACATCCAGGAGAGCCTCTCTCAGATTCCAGGGGAAGGCTAAGGACATGGAGTTTGTGTGGACCTTGTTCTGAGACCCTGCTGTGAGACATGCATTCTGTCACAATGGTAATTCCTTAACACAATGGTGGACACTGGCAGTAGGGGATGCTTTCAACCTAAAGAAGGAGTCCTATAAAGCCTGGTTGGCTTGTGGGGCTCTTCTGGAAGCAAGCAGAAATTGTGAGGCCAAGCTTGCCACTGCTCATGTGTTTGCGAGAGGGTGGAACATAAGAGAAGTTTAGAGAAATGATGGGAAACAATTCTGGCAAATCTTCCAGTGTCTCTGGAGGGGAAGCCATTTCTTTGTTAACACAATTTTTCAGTGGGAGTGGGGAGATGCTGACCCTGAAACAGCCCCCAAAACCCCTATGTTTCACAACACCAGCTATCTGGGCCAGATCATTGTTTGTTCCCTGTTCAATGTCTTTAGGTTCTGTTTTGTTAGTTTGGTGTATTGTAAGGTTCATGTCCCCCTTCCAGGGAGGAGATTATTCTTAAGTGTCTTCAGGCGAGTTTATTCCCTAACCAGTGGTGAGATGGTTTCAGCGTTTCCTTTGTGATTCTGATTTCCTCATTCTGTTCCCTCTTACCGACTAGCCCGGTCTGTACCTGTCTGATCTATTCACCTGAACCATCTTTGTCCCCTACTGGATTCTGCCTGTGTGTGTCTGTGCGTTTCTGACCTGACTGGGCTGAGGACTTCTGGATTCCAGAACTGTTCCTGTCTGATCTGAACCCCTGACCTGGATCAGATCTCTGCCTGCTCCCTGGAGTTGCTCTATCGGGGAAAAGCCGCATCTCCTTGGCAGTGCATCAGCTCATCCTGCCTATGATTGAGAGGATGGACTGAACTGTTTAACTAGAGTGTCAGTGATTGGGCGGTTCCCCGCCCCATTTCTGCAGCCACTGCAGTCTGCAGTTCCACAGCTCTGCGCTACTGTTCTGTTTGAGTCTGTTTTATTTTAACAAACGTCTTGAACTTTCCTACTGACTGTCTCACCTGAATACTGGATCCATCTGTCCCCTTTTCAGACAGGGAGAGGATTTATAAGTATCAGTCATGGCAGCCTATGTGTAATTCTGTACATAATGAGGCAATGTTGTTGTTTTGATGATTTACTTCCACTTCTGATTCATAAGCAATTAGACTTGTTACCAGGTGTTTTCTGAACAGCCCATGTGTTACGCTTGTAACAGGTACTGTATAAGATAACCCTAACCCAAAATGAGTAATTAAAAAACAGTCAGATTTGTTTCATCCACCATGAACTTACAATGAATCAAAATAAAAAGGAAACAAAAAATCTGACTATTTGCACACACAGTACCGCAAATGCACAACTATGGGCACCACAGGCATGGATGGACTGAGAATCCAGGGCTGTTGACCAGCCTCATTCATTACTCATACAGGTTAATCATCTCTTTTTATAAAAAAAAAAATCTGTAACTTTTTCTGGTGATAATGAGATAATTATCTCGTTATCTTGAGAAAACAATTAATGGTTTAACCATGACAATGAGATAGTTATGTCATTATCTCAAGAAGGCAAAGGAAACGAAAAAGTCGAGTACGACCGCTCTCGGCTTCTGTAGTATGGCTTGCATGGCATATTAACAATAGACATGGAGAAAATGTCCATATACCTAATTTTGCATAGGCTATATGGAATTGCTTTGATGTTAACTTTGCTTTTAAATACAAAAGAGATAACTGCTATTAGGAGCTGTTAAATTCAGCTTTCAGTCATTCCATTGACGAAACTTACAAATGAGTGATACACATCCTGATAAACATAAATGCAGTTTATTTATGGTACGGTTTATGCTAATAACAGACATTAAGGGGATAAATAATTTCCAACAAAATTTCTTGATTAGTCAGTTCAAGACTGGAGCATCGCAGCCTTATCTCTCAGGAAATGTGTTTTATAGTCAACCTTTGTTAGATTGTAAAATACAACTAGGTCTTAAGGTACAAAAAACGTTTTAACCTTCTGCATCTTTGCTTCTACAACCTGATGAAAGAGGCACCTCTGGTCCCAACAAGCTGAGTTACTGCCCACTATGTAGCAGAGTTAAGTCCTATATCACTGTAAACTGTGGATGGGGAAAATTGGAAAAAAAACTGGGTATACACAGAACCATGGATTTAGATTTTCATTTTCATTAAAGCTCAAACATTTTCATCAGTGTTTACATTGTGCCAAGGCAATGCAATGCTGTGTTTCAGCAACAATACACATACCCGTAGAAACACCAGTTCAGCACAAGTAATCTTTAGTTTTCTCATGTTTAATCCTTTACTTGTCTCAGGTCTGAAATATCCATTACCTTGGCCTGTGGAGTTTCCTGGAGATTACTTTGCTATCAGTGATTTATATGTCTCTCAATATGAGTCCTCTTCTTCTCGCATACCCACCCGAATCTCCCACTTTATTTCTCAACTAATTGTAGAAATAGATACCCATCACTCACATCAGGGGTTTATAAATGACTGCACTCTCTTTTTCCTTTCGCTCCATGAGGATAAAGATGAAAAAGAATTAAAATAAAGAGAGGAACAGTGAGGCTGAACTCAGAAACAAGATAGAGAAAAACATGAAGGAGGAGAGGGGGGTAATTAGAGTGAGGGAAGAGTAGGGAAGGTGGGGGACCCCACTCAATAAATCTGAGCCACAGAGCAACCTGTCAGTCTCAGGGCTCTTTTTATTGGTCACTGAGGATCAACTAGCATTAGTCACCACCATGTAAGCATATGCAGAATCAAGTGCAGACATTGTCTTCTGACAAGTCTTTACTAACGATCTCCTGAATGGAAATGTTGATAGTAAAATCAGTGTTCCAAAAAAAAAAAGAAATTTTTAATTTAAAATAAATTTTTTTGGAAATACTATGACCTGGATGACTGAGAACCTTCACCATCATAAAACCATTGTTAACATTATGATTTAGACATGATGGTAAGGGTTATATCAAAATGAATGAATGTAACCCAAACAATTTTAATTTGAGGCCAAATATAGATAATCCTAACCCAAAATGTAATGTCTTAGACATGATTTTAGATAAGAGCAATAAAAAGTACGTTTCAAAAGCAAATGATAGCCTTGTAAAATGTATTTATATTTTTATACACTAGGTACTCACCAAGTCTTCTTTTGCATGAATGCAAATTGTAGAAACATAACTGGCCTATGTTTCTGCAGAGATGTAATGGAAGCCCAGGTAAGTTTAGTTGTAGTCTGCTAGTGACCTGCATTATCACGTACAGTGTCTCTCATCTAACTCTTGACAGTATTCAATAGATGTTCAATTGGTAACATGACAATCATTAAAAGCATTTTCTATCTTTGGCTTTGTTGTGCAGTGCCATGTCGTGTTGAAATCAACATCTCCATAAAGCTTTTAAGCTAAAGAAAGCACAAATTGCTCTCAAATCTGGTAATAGATTGCTGCCTTGTCTGTGAACTCCAGAAAAAAAAAACAAAAAAAAAAACAACAGAACAACACAAGCAGATAACATGGAACTCCAAGTCAATGACTGTGAAAACGTTACACTGGACTTTGAGCAACATGGGTTTTGTGGCTCTCCGCTGTTCTTCTGAGCCCGAGGACTTTGATTTTGAAATTAAATATAAATTTAACTTTCATCTCAAAAGATGACTTCAGACAACTGAGGAACAGTCGGTCCTTTTTTCTCCGTAGCCCCATTAGTAGCCTTCAGGCATTTTCTCTTGCTCAGGAGTTGCTTGAAACAAGGAATAGGATATTCGTTGTCCATGAATAGTATTTGTCTATGTGTAATGTTCTTTAATATGCTTATTCCACCCTCAGCCTATTGGGCTTTCCGTTCTACATTCCATCATCACACCTCACTAATCTGTGCAAACACACCAATACCTGTATTTGCTTACATGTAGGCCTAATTTTTATATTTCCATTTTGACTGGTGTGTCCTGCAGTTCACAGACACAGATTCCTTTTTAATTAGCCACTCTCTGGGGTGTCATCTTTGTGCTTTGTGTTTGCTTGCTAGATGGCTCACCAGACACAGATGCACTGGTGGTTACATTAGTTCTTAGCATTAACGCTAATGCTGAATTGATCTGTCATAGCTTATCCTGATAACAGTCATTGTATATATTGGACTGTAAATATGCTGCCTTGTGTTTTTACTTTACTATTGTTAAAAATATCATTTTATTTCACATTATCCTTTCTGTTTTTATAGTTTGTGGGGAATATTTCCTAATTGTTCTATCAGTTTGCTTGTTATCCATTTTCTTGGTAGCTTATTTGATTATTGCTGGCTTAGGTCAAAACAATTAAGCCCGTTACTGTAACTCATTAGACTATAAATATGCATTAGTGTGTAAATAGATAAAGATAATTAGTTTGTTTATGTGTGTTCTGTGCATATGTGCAGTGCATGCTCTTTAAGAAAACCAGTTCAGAAATATACAACTATTGTGGTATAATACCACCGACACAAATTCATAATCCCGCATTCAAAGTAACCTGAGAGATACTGATAAAAAAAAAGTTGGACCTCAACTTTTTAGTTTGACTAGAAGTAAAATATTCAAACCTTTTTTTTTTTTTTTTAATGTGTCTATAATCAATTACCTGTAATTATAAGAAGCTGCTAAAAGCTAGAAATTATTGCTAATTATTGATGTGCTTACAGACACTAGTTGTACTTAATTAATTTATGTTTTTTTGAGACACTGCATTTTGAGTTTCTGTTAGCCATTATTGTAGGGATTGTATTTTTTTTGGATAAAGGCTTAAAATTTTTCTCTCTATAGCAGGGATAAAAGAATCCAGTCCTTGAGGGCCGGTCTCCTGACCCTTTTAGATCTGTCTCTGCTTTAACACACCTGAATCAAATAAATAGATCATTTGCAGGACTCTGGGGAACCTGGATTCAAGGGACAAGGTCATTAAGACATTTCATTCAGGTGTGTTGGACCAGGGAGATACCGAAAGGTTAGTGATACCAGCCCTCTGAAACTTGAGTTTGGCATCCTTGCTCTATAGTAAAATAAATCTATATTTTCTTTATTTTGCTTTCTAACATAATTGAAGCAATATCAAGATTATAAAAATATATATATTTATATACCTGTATCTCTTTTTGGTTTAGTCTCAAGATAGAGTTAAAAAAAAGGACACAAAGTCTTTTAAGATTAAAAAAGGAATTCTGAGGCAGATATTTGTTGGTGTCAAGGGCAGGGCAGAGAGATCCATTCAGTATTAACTGCTAAAAAACTTCTTTGCATCTTGAATTATTTGTCATACGAGAGGACATGGGGAAGAAAGATATTTCTTAAATACTTCAGATAAAAGGCCTAAGAACTGTTTTGGCAGCGTGGTTTAATCTGGATGCAACTTCATGAAAAGAGATTTAGGTTTGATCACTGAAGATAAGAATTTTTCATCTCCTTTGACACATAATGTGAAACTGAAAAGCATTGAGAATCACCTTAATGAAAATTACATTTAAAATATAAGCACCTTTAGACAAATCCAGGATTTTTTTGCCCCACTTAACAAACATAAATCAAGAAAGTATTTCCATGGCTTTCTGCTGTATCAGTAAACATGAATAAATACCAACATGCAGCGTGGATGCTGGGAGGTAGGAAGGTTAAGATTGTTGCAGCCGGATCTTATGGTAAGAGGATAAAATATCACACTGATTGTTCTTCTTTCTGTCGTCATATACCTCCTTTGTGCACTTTCAGCCCATCTATAATAACATCAATGAGCTGTAGAGGAACAAGGCAATGACTTTAGCCAAGATTGATACCAGAGAAGGCTGATGGATGTCTATTGCCCACTAATTGCATTGTAGACACAAACACACACACAGACATGCCTGTCTCTATCGTTTCAGGGACTTTCCATTAATTTCTTCAGCCTATTGGTGATCCTTACCTTAAACCTAACCATTTAGTTTTCATACCTTAAACTAAACTCAATTCACACCACAGTCCTAAACATAACCCCTCACCCAAAAACAGCAGTTGCTATTTTTTTTTTCAGAAAATGGGCCCAAAATTGTTAACAAGAACACAGACTCTGTCTGGATTTTTTCCATTGTTTTGAGCATTAAAAAAAAGCACAGCAATTTACATATTGTATAAGCTATATACATTTATAATAATGAAATAAACATATATGCACAACAGGTGTGTGTGTGGGTTTTGGGTGTGTGGAGGGGTGTGTGCTTGTGTGTGTGTGTGTTTTCTGAAATATCCCTTTAGACCTAAGCAATTTAGTCCAGGTTTTTATACAACTAAAACATTTTTAAAATGTAACATTTTTTTCTTTAAACATATTAACATAATATCAGCTTCAGAAATCTTAAAAAACATAAACCAAGAACTCTTGGCAGCAGACTTTCAACATCTTTCCACACACTTTTCCTCAACCGATAAAGCAGTGGACTACTACAACAGCCATCTGAGCAGCCTTCTGGACCTTCATGCCCCAGTTAAAACAAGAACAGTCACCTTCACCCGCTTGGCACTCTGGTTCACAGATGGGCTTCTTAAGATGAAGGCAGCAGGGCGAGTCTTTGAGTGGTGCTTCAGGGCCTTTGGCCTCTCTGTCCATAAACTATTTTACCAGGAGCACAAACAAAAATATGCACAGTCCCTCAAAGAGGCAAGGTCACAGTTTTAATCCTATGACATCAGAAACAACCCAGGAAATTTGAGGCAGATTATTTCCACTATAAACCACCTTCTCAAACCACCATCCCCCTCCACTTACTGGCACTAGCAGAGCAGTGCAATAAATGAATGGATTTCACTTCTATAACGTCACTTATTTGCACTGCTTTCTCTGGTCCTAAAACTTAAACTGTTCCCCCAACTCATACCGTCTCTAATACCCTAAACTACTTTCCTGAGGTTTCATCAGAAGAGGTGCAGAACATCAGGAGGAAAATGAAATCCTCCACCTGCCCCCTGGACCCTCTCCCAACATCCCTGGCAAAATTCCATATCACTGCCCTAAGTCTCCTGATCACTGCTGTTATCAATAATTACCTTCAATCTGGTCATGTTTCCCCTGTCTTAATAAATGCCATTATCACACCATTGCTTAAAAAACCCATTCTTGCTTCGGAAGTCCAATCCAACTACAGGCCCATCTCAAATCCAGTCCAAAAAATTCCAGCCAGGTTTCCACTCTGACCAGGACTACATGGGAGGTGGTATGGGTTACACTGGAAAAAATTGGATCTGTGTTGTTCAGACTGTCATGAGAAGTTCAAATACAGATCACATGTGGGCAAGAAAATTTGGATTTGGGACACTGCAGGCTGCAGCATGAATGTGAGTCCAAACTCACCCAGAAAATCCGAAAGTAAATTAAATGCTCAGTTTCTTGCATGATACTTCTTTTTCCCAGCCACTGTTTTTTTCTGTTGTCACCTGCTTTAACCCAACCACAGGTGACACAATAGTTTACACTGTAAAATCCTGGTGTGTTGGAGATGAACCACAGTCTCCATTGTTTACCCTTTTTTTATCCTCTCACTGGTTTCAAAACATATTTGGTAAATGGAGCATGGTCTTGAGCTTAATGGTAAAAAAGGCCTGTGTAAGGTTCCCAAGAAGGTTCTCCAAGAGAAAGGAGATGTTCCACCGAGAGTATGCTCCGTTAGTGAATCTCTGTGTGCTTTGCAAACTATTTACACCATGGCACTTAAGAATGCACAACAAAAGGTCAACAACACTACACATCATATCTTCTGCCACTTTCTCCCCTCACTGACAGACCTCTTAAGAACTCACTGTGCAGAGACCACATAACATAGGGGACTGTGCCACCTAGAACAAAAGGTGTTTTGGTGTTGTGCATACAGGCCATTAAGGTCATGCCCCAACCAGAGATGGGGGAACTGGAATCAACAAGTTATCTCTACTTCATGTATTTGTTATGCCCAGCCACTGAACCAGGTGAGTCCAATCTGCACAGGTTAGTTCACTCTACAGATTGGGCTCAAATGGTTCAGTGGCTGAGCATGACATCGAGATGACCTGTTGGCTCTAGATCACCCATCTCTGGCACCAACATACCCATAGCTGCATTTTACAACAGTGCACTAACCCTGATCAATGCCTTGCTTCCTTGACACTTGTCATTTCCAGTATACACCATTGGTCAATAGATCAATTTTCCTTGTACTGCATTGTATATTGGCAAACTGTCAATAAAGATTTGTCTTCCTGCAGTTACTGAGATCAAATTGCAGAGCAAAAGGAACCTTGCAGCTACAATGAAGGCTTAAAAATGGAAAGAAAAGATAAAACGTAAAACATTTTGAACCACTCTGTTACAAATGGTTTATAAAACAGAAAAAAATATTCCCATTGTGAATGTCACCTTAAAATATTCCAGATTAAGTTTATTGCAGTAATGTTGCTATTTAAAGAAGAACGTGTTAGGAATAAATTGGCAATACCTAGTCTAACAGCAAAACAGAAGATGAGTTTGATCAAGGTTCATTTAATGGCTGTATAACACAAATATACAAAAGTGGTATTAGTTCAAGTAACTGAATTACTTAAATGTACTGAAGAAAGAGCACTTTAGGTAATTATTGATGCACCATCAATCATTTAAATGCTGCAAACCTCTTAGTAGTGCCACTACATTTTTTTGAACTGATGGGGAGGGATATTTTCAGTCATGTTAGCAATATGATTTTTAGGGTAGGGAGAAGCAGTAGAGATAAGGGTGAAGAACTCAAAATAAAACAGCTATAAAAAAGAAAAAGTTTATGAATACTGTTAAACTTTCATTGTCTTGCAGATAGCTCTGTGATATAGTAAAGTTATTGTCGAAATAATTAATATTATGCATTGAGTTTATGTCCAATGTTTATCAAATTTCACAAATCTTTAAATGACTGTATCTTGCTCTGGCTGTTCATGAAGAGAGGTTGGACTCAGAATACTTAAACCATTTAAACCTGTCAGAAGGTTTTAAAGAAAAAGAAAATTCTAGTATTTTTCATAAAATCTAACTGACAAATAAAAATAAGACCAGTGCACATTATATGCAGGACAGGCATACAATTTAACCATCTCAGCAATCATATAATTTAAGATTCTTCATGTCAAATAACCCTAAAACCTAACTCTGCAGTCACCTAATATAGCAATCTGTACTAATCTGGATTGCAACGTTGGAATAATACTGCAAAACTGATTTGTCCTGTAGTTATATAAAGTATTAAAACACATGCATTTCCTCATAACCGGAGCAGGTAAATAAAAAGACCATCTGCTAATGAATTTACAGTAGGATCTTTCCCTATAATATGATTTTGAAATTTAATGCTGTTGAAATAAGATTTGTTTTTTTTCAAATATAAATAATATACCCATTAAAACTGAGAGAACACACTGTTATTAGAAGAAAGATTGATTTACTTTGGTTAGAATTTTTTACAGTGTAGGTTGAGGTTATAAAGAATAAGGCTGGAAAAAAGTTAGAGCCATCTACAAGATTCCCTTCTCTGTTATCCTTGTGATCAAACAATATTCAAGCTTTTTAATTTTTATTGCCCATTACGTATCTGACTGTTTCAGTGTATCAGTGGGGTTCCGGTCCTGAGTGAACAAAACTTGAAAGGATGCCATTACTTAATCTGTAGTTTGGCTCCTTTAGTGATCATGAGTATGGAATAGTTCTTCATCAAGGTCTGAATTTGTAGACGCTTCAAGGATCTTTCAAAGCTAAGGCTGTCATACAGCAAACAGTGGGATGTTGTCGGTCAATAGGAGTTAATGGCTGCCTGTGGTGCCCCCCTAAATGCATTCATTACAAAAAGAGAGATTCTAAAAATCTGGCGTATTTTCTCTTGCTAAACTCATGCCAGCAAAAATCAATAGCTGACAAGGACAAACCTAATGGCGGTAAAATGTTTTGGCTGCTTTGACTGCTTCATCTGTTCCTGTAGGAATAGATATACAGTGTGGGTATTAGGCAAATTTGATAATGTAATGACATTAATACAAAAGTATATATAATCAGTTAATATAACTTTTTAGTAAATAATAAATAATTAGTAAAATGTAGTGTATGAATAAAAGCATATAAAAATCATCAACCCACCCCTCCTTTCACTGTTGACTGGGGTGATTGAATCCATAGTCAAGGCCTATCTTGTTGAGGGTGGGTTTTGTGGGTACAGTATTTATAAGGTAGGATTATCAAAGCATAAACAAATGAGTAACTTTCATTTAACTTGATCAGATTATTAAAGATAGCCCCTATCAGTCTTGCATATTTATTTTATGCTCTGTAGTTTTTTCAAGATACCCATAAGACAAATACACTTAATAAAACCTAATTATAATACCCTTAGTCTATAATTGCATGTTTAAATAATGTTTTATGTAGCTTTTCTGAGGATTTTTGTTAATCTTTTCTTTGTTATATTTCTTAATCTTTTAACTCCACAGACTTTACCATTTTAAGCCTAAGTTTTTTTCTCAGTAAAATTAAACTTTATGGCCTCATGCCTAAGCTTATTTGTGATGGAAAAAAGTGGCTGCTAAGCTGAATGGTTTAATCATTGACCTTTTTTGTTTATTAGCTCAGTATTATGAGATTAATAATGCACTTATCATCATGAAATTACTTAATTGAAATGAGTATCTTTACAGCTCTTTTTTTTTTTTTTTTTTTTTTAGCTCAGGTTCTTTTTATAGGTCAACTTTTACAAAATCTGCTCTCATTTTGTCCTGATTTCTGAAGTGGAAAGCCAAGGGGAGAAAAAAAACTGCCAGACAACTAAAACTGTTCTTATAAAGGTTCCTACAGTGAAAACCCTAAAAGCGACTCCTGTTAGTCATAGTATGAGATGAGATAATTTTTTTTTTTTAACTACTTTTCATATTTAGTAAGTTTAGGATCATAGCAAGAAAGAAAATGCTTTATGTCTGGAGGTGCGATGTTTAGAATGCTAGATGATCTACTCAGCCAAACCAAGTACCTTTTAAGTATTTTTTTAGCTAAGGATTAGATTTAGGATGTGGAAAGAATGTCCAACCCAAGTATTCGAGATGAAAGATGAGAGAGGAAAAAGACATGAGCATCATCCAGAATACAATAGGAGTCTGAAGTTATTTTCAGCTAAGGTTTTGGTTTTATACGCAGAACATGTAACAGGGCCCCTTCAAAAAATCAGAGAGGAGAGATCAAGATTATTATTTTTTTTATTCATGCATTGTTTATTTTATTCTTAAATGACCCAACATAGTTTAAAAAAATAGCGGATTTCTGTGCAGTTTAGATTAAAAACACACATTCTTGATTCTGACATTACAGTAAATTAAACATAAACCATTCCATTGCAACATTATTAATTTAATTATTTACATATACCTGCTCACTTTGATTAATGTTTTTTTTTTTATTATAAAGACTATAATGGAGACCCAATATCAAGTATAATAACCCTAACCCATCCAAATTAAAGACCAAATGCTGCAAACTTATTCTAATTTAAGGATTCAAACCAAACTTAGAATTGAAACAATTCAGAAAACATAAAACTGATGCCAGACAATGATAAACATTAAATAGGGACTTAAAGTTTGTTAAGGAACCTGTGCTACTGCACATAGACGTACAATTTTAAACAAGGACTTACATCATCATAGCTCTGCTTCACAACACCACTGATCATCATACTGTAACCCTAGCATGGACTTTAACTACATCATTGTACTAAAATTAGATTGCAACACTGCAATGAAGATAGGAATTTGAACTGTAATGTTTGAGGCTAAGATGGGAGGAAAGCCTCTAAATTACCTATGCAGAAGAATGCAAAATAAGAAGATTAAGAATCTACAGGCTCCACAGAAATGCAAATAATCCGTATTAGTACTATGAAGTTATTCCCTATATTGTTTTTCGGGCATGTTAAGACTGTTTCTGACATTAAACAGGGATGCACTTCCTTAAGTCTGAAGCCTTCAGTCATTGCCCGAATAGCTGTGTGTGTATTTGTTGGACCAGCTAGACGTGCCAGGAAAATTTTCCGTAGGAGGTGTCCAGGGGCTCAAAAAGATGTCTGAGCCCCCTTCGCTCACTATGTTGAGGAGAAGCGGCTCTACTCCAAACCTCTCCCAAATGACTGAGTTTTTCACCCCATCTCTAAGGGATTACCCAGACATCCTGCGGGGAAAGCTCATCTTAGCTGCTCATATCTGGTATCACATTCTTTCAGTCATAATCTAGATTTCATGGTCAATTGTTAAGGTGGGATAGGGTTGGACAGGCATTGTAGCAGCCGCAACAATCGGTCGTCTATCGTTCTCTCGGTCCATTCTACCCTGACTCATAAACAGGACCTGAAGCTAACTGAATCCCCCACTTGAGGTTGCTTTACACAACAGTAAACATAAAAGTATCACAAATCTTACAAGAACAAAATTGTTTACTCTGAAACTTTCTCCATTTTTGTCAGACCTGCAACATTTATACATCTCTGTTTTGGAAAGGCAATTGTAAATGCCTTGTCTAGCCAGGAGACCTTTGTCCTTACAGTATGTAGTCTTTTTATCTGAATCCAAGTCTGGGACTTCTGAGTTACTCTCCTAAGACCCAAAGAAAATGTTACAGTCAGTCAGTTTCGGAGCAATCTAGTTGTGAAATTAGCCACCAGGTCCAGCTTTTGGAACTCATAAGGTTCTGATTCCTGGGGCTTTCGTAGCTTTTCACTCAAGGGGGGCAAGATTGCATTTCCTTCCGGGATTGTCTTACATGCACTCTTTTTTTATTGATGTAGCGGAGCAAACTGCAACATCTGCTACACTTGTTAATAAAGTTAATATCAGCATTGGTCCCTAATGTCCAAAAATAATATCAGTATGCACAAAATACTTATTGGAAGATATACAAATGTAAATAACACCAGCAATACTGTTTATCAAAAGAGAAAAACACTGTATGTACAGTTTCTGCAGCTACATTTGGCACATAAAAAAATATGTACAAAATTGGTAAAAAAAAAAAATGTGTATGGCTATTTTATCAAAAAGTAGGTTGAGGAAACACAATGTAGAGAGAACCATCTGTGTCAGAAAAAAACAAACTGTAGTGACATATCATCTATACAGGATGGCTATTAAGAATTGTATATGATATTTCCTTAGTTTTTTTGTGCCCGGTCAGTTGTCCCTCCTCTTATTTAAATCAACCTGCATTTTACTACCTGCTGCTGCTACTGTTGTCCCTGTGGAAAAAAATGAACATGTTAATTTGCACAGTTGGCTCTATACAATTTTTCAGCTCTTTTCGGGGCTCCTCATTCTTTTTATTTTTCTAGTTTATGATCCATTTCGACAAGCAGAAGCTCTGTGACCACCTCCCCCACTCTAGATACCTAAAGTATAGTTAATCACCACAGTCAACAGTGAAGCCAGGGGTGAATTGAGGATTTTAAATGCTTTTATTCATACACTACATTAAACCAGTTAATTAATTATTTATTATTTACTAAACAAACTCCAATAATTAATTATAAATATGTTTGTCATTAGATTATGACAGCCTTGGCCCTAATGAGTAGGCCCACTGGGCATTGCCAGGTGCACCTGATGACAAGTTCATCCTTGCCTGTAGCAATGCAAGTGACTGGAACCACTTTGTTCCTTCTGTCACATCGAACAAGAAACATTAACCCTCCTTTTTTGGGAATGCTCTTTTAGCAAAGTTTTTTGGTGTGACTTCAATAACTTTGTTAATGGAAAATGCAATATACTTATTGTGCTGAATGTTAAACATGTTCTGTTTGGTATTTCCAAGGGCAGTATGTCTGGGAAAGAATATATTAGACATTTTCTTATTCTGTTAGCCAAGTTTCACATACATGTTTGTAAATTAGCTAAAAACAAACCCAACCTCACTGTTTTTAGAGCTTATGTAAGTTGTTTTTTGGACTCCTTAAAATATGCACCAACTCTAAAGCTATGAAACTTATAACCCTAAGTGGTGAACTTAACCCTTTCATGCATAGTGGTCACTACAGTGGACAGTTATTAAATGGTTGTTTTCTCTTAAATGAACATGTTTTAATGTCACATTTGCACATATGTTACTACAGTGGACGCTAATGTATCATCCTGCCACTTGTCAAACTGCCACCTACTCCTCAGCCTTTGCAAGTGACTTTTTTTTCCTAAAAAAAAACAAAATGGCTGACAGAGGAGCACATGGGTTGTGAGGGGGAGGAATATCTGCTCATTCCTTCTATTCTAGGCGATCCTTGCAGGTAAAAAAAATATGGGGCCATCAAGTAACAATAGTTTTCTTTAAAACCAAACAAAACAAGGTTATATCAGTTGCACAAATGCGCATTGTCCACCCAAGTGGACATGTTACCAACTCCCTAAAGAAAGTATATTTTTAAAAAAAATTTATGAAAATGTTTTTTTCATTCATAAAGAGTAATAAAAACACTTGGTAAAAAAATCATAACATATACTATCGTAATTCATGCATGAAAGGGTTAATTTGTAATATATTTTTTTTTTCTGTTTCATGGAATCCTGTAGTTCTGTTACCCCAGTACCTCGAGCATACTACTGTCTGCAATTGTATATGCTTTATTTGTTAATAAAGTTTGTTATAAAAAAAAAACTGACTGGAACACTTCCATTCAATGAGTGAGTGAATTATTCAATGAATGAGTGAATATTTTGGCAGTAGGGATCAACTACATAGATGTACCTGTGTGTAATTCTTTATTTATTCGATAAACTATGCCCTTAAAACCTGAGATATTGGTTTACTGATGCTTAAACTGAAAGTGCACAAAAATGATCAGAAAATATTCCAGAGTCTCTCAAAAACCTTGGAAACGTTGCTGCCACAGGCTCACTCTTATTTGAGCTCATTGGACCATGGAGAATAATGAACAAAATTGTTGTACTTCATAAACAGTGTCCCACAATTTCTCTGAAATTTGTGTCAATTACAACAAACTAAATATATTCACTTTCTATTCATGTGTTTTATTAAGCGTGAATTTTGTTATTGCATTCTGTCCACAGCTCAAACAAACTAAACGAATAATAAATTTGAAAAGAAGAAGAGTTCTGAAGCAGAAAATGTAGTGGCCTACATGCTCCTGAGCTGACTCTTCAAGTTTAGATTGTCTTCTGATTTAGTATTCCTACATTAAGGTTTACATTGGTTTTAGAGGCTGTAAGTGAAATTTGACCTTTACAGGGATCTCTGGGGAATCCAACGCTTCGGTACAAATTGGATAAAAACAAAATAAATTTGGATAAATACATAAATAAATTCTTGACAAAGACCAGCATCTCTCGTGGCAGTGCCTGTTGCACTGACACAAAAAGCCATCAACCCCTCCAGGCTGTATTCAGAGCTTGACAGCAGGGCATAGCTATTATCACCCCCTAGGCAGGGTGTGTGTGTGTGGAGGGGAGTTTGGAGTTGAAGATTACTCCCCCTGCTTGACTCTGAGCCATTATCCCAAAATTTTTCTATTCACTTCTCAGCCTTACATCCATCACCTGCTCATCCACTCTACTGGCTGCAGCTCATGTAGGACGTGTAAATTATGCACACTGGCAGCCATGTCTTCGTACAATGTGCTAATACTATTTTTCGGTACCCTGATGCCAACAGCGTATGTGCAGAGTGAATATAAAACTGCATATTTTTAGTACAAATTTTATTTTTTTATTTTAGGTGCAGGGGGCTGGATTATGCTGTAATTTAGTCAAATGGCTTGGCTCTGAGCTGTTATTACATTGATATTTCAATATTAAATTGCAGACTGTGTCACTCTGCAAATAAATGTAAACTATTAGGTTTTAATCAACCTGTTAGTGTGCAGAATGGCTTTTGGGCTGCAATATGAATTCATATTTTCTTTCATGAATTTTAAAGTAAGAAGGATTCCTTAAGGCTTGTTTTGATTTTTCTTTGACTTTTTTTCGTGTTAGGGAAGTCCTGGTTTGATTACAAATATTCGCTCAGCATCTGATATTAGATTTTGTAGAAAATAATCAGCTTTTTTTTATGTATTTTATTTCTTTCTTTCAGAACAGTCAAACAAACCTACTACAAGCATTAGAGACAAGGGAATATTTTTTAGTGGCCTCTAAAGTTTATTATAGTTTGAATCTATGATCAACAGTTCTACATTTTTCGCTCATTAGAATTATAGAGAAAAGGAGACCCTAAATGCTGCAAAGGTACTATGTGTTGTAAAGAGCCACTAAAGCAGTGGATTGTACTTTTTATAATGTCCAAAATAAAGGCCCTAGTGAATTAAAGTGAGATAATTCTACTGGTACACAGATAGCACTTAAAAATGGTCTTATCTTTAAAAGTGAATCTTTTCTACAGTATTAGTATTGAAAAATAAGAGTACTTTTTAAAACACTTTGAAGATCAATGTCACAACAGAAATCTTATGGTTATTTTATTTTATCAATATATTCTTACTGCCCAAAAAACAAAACCAGAAATATTTCCAAAAAAATGTACTGTTCATCCACTGTCTTACATATATATGGTTTTTTGACAAAGAAGACAGGTGGTTTGAAAGGGGTGTAAAGTAAGCCATTTATGTTAAGAAAGAAAAAACACCCTTAAACAGAAGGGATGGACTCAGGTTTCAACTCTCAAAAACCTACAATGCAGCTATAGAGTTGATTACGTCCCACTATCATTTAATCGTTTACCCCCATGCAGGGAACAGAACATCTCGCTTGGCACCCAGGCCAACAATTGCCCCTAATGACCCCCCTTTTATAGGCATAGACCAGTATTGGGTATTGCAGGGTAACAAAGAATCCAAAACGACTCCCCCTTCTTAAGGGGCGGACCTGTTTTCCTGGTTCAATTTGCATGTTTTCTAAGCAAAAAAAAAAAAAAAAACAAAGCTGTGAACTCAGCGCTAATTCTCACATTTTGAATTCAAAAAGCTTCCGGGATGGGAGGCTAAACCTCTTCAAACAACGTCCAGTGGATTGTTTTTTTTAAGTGATTTGGAATATTTAAACTTTTGTTTTTCACGATTACAAAAACAAACAAACAAAATATTTAGTTTTGGATTCCCTCTTATTTAGCAGAATAGAAATACCTTCAAAGGGCTCAAAGATATACATCAAATGTTGGATATTTGCTTTTACCCACAAGCAGAAACTCAAAGAAAATCATTCAGTTTTAACATTTTATTTACAAAAAGCAACAAGAATCTGGAAGCGGAAAACTGCAAGAAGTCTGTGTAACAAACAATTGAAGTTGAATTTAGGAATTATTTTCAATATCTTTTTATGGATTTCTATCTATGTAATTTGCCAGTTTATTTGGTTGAACTTATAAGCATAACTATTAAACCTTAAAACTTTCTTAAACTAAGCTTGAAGTTGTTTGATGCGAAGGGCTTTGCACCTTTAAACCCCACTAATATAAAGTTTTTGTCTTTGTTGACAGCCAGAATTATGCTTTCATTTTCAGTCTTTGGCAGAGGGGGTGCACATCACGGACAACCTCACCTGGACTGTAAACACTTCATCTCTAGTGAAGAGGGCACAGAAGCGCTTGTACTTTCTGCGGAGGATGAGGAGAGCCCGCCTGCCCCCGCCCATCCTCACAACCTTCTACAGAAGCACCATAGAGAGCATTCTGACCAGCTGTCTCTCTCTGTGGTGTGGAGGCTGCAGAGCCTCTGACTGGAAGAATGTGAGGAGGGTGGTGAGGACAGCAGAAGGAATCATTGGGGCTCCTCTTCCCTCCATTAAGGACATTTCATCACAGCGCTGTGTGTCCCGAGCCCGTAATATCATCAAAGACCCCTCACACCCCCACTATGGACTGTTCTCCCTGCTGCCCTCTGGAGAGAGGTTCCGCAGCATCCGCTGCAGATCCACCAGGTTGTGCAACAGCTTCTTCCCCACTGCCATCAGACTGTTGAACCTTTGATCCACAAACCGAACTCTGCACCTATTGCACATTATCGGGCATCAAATGCTGCTGAACTTTTAACTTTTAGCCCTTTAACTGTTCATCTCATTCTATTTTCAATAACGCATTTTTTGCACAAATGCCTATTTGCACTGAATCCACTGCACTGTTCACACTTTGACCACTGCTGCACTTTTTGTATTTTTCTATAACTTGAGCCATTTGAAATATCAATGCAACGTTCATAAGCTGTATGTAACGCAATTTCGTTCTGTATGCACCCTGTGCATACAAAATGACAAATAAAGAAGTCTAAGTCTAAGTCTAAGTCTAAGGTTCTTCAATTGTGCCTCCATTTGAGCTTGATGGTTTTGGTCATTTCTCCAACAATTTTCAAAAAGTTTGAAAAATCAAATACATATTGATGACACAGTTAAGGAAACCGATAATCCTAGAATCTGGAAAAATGGCTCCAATAAAATTTTGGAAATATATGTCTGCTCTTGTTGAAGCTACATTGACTTGCCTTGACTTTCTGTCTCTCTTGAGTACTTGAGAACTGTGAGGAAAATTCTTATGGTGCTGGCACAGTAGATCTTACAGCTAAGAAGTTAATATGCTCTATGATGTGAACTAAAAATATTAAATTCAATTCAGTGCCTTTGTAAAGGACCGATTCACATGTCATCCCAAAGCTCTTAACAGAGACAATGCTATCATATACAGTCACATTGATAAAAGGTTTTCTGTTTAATGAAAACCAACTGACTGCTTTAAGCCACTGACTTCCAGGACATGCTTTTCCTGCATGAGCAGATGTCAACAGTAGATATCTGCATGCTTATTCTTTAACCATTTGCAATAAGTTAGCTTTGCATAGGTAAATGTTCCAATAATATATAGCTGTTTTTAATGAGAAAGTATATAAAATAACATCTATAGCCTGAAAGGCTGAAAATTATACTGTTGCAGTAAAGGAGTGTGGAGTAAACATCTGACCACTACTGTTAAAAGCAGGTGAAAATATTTATAATAATAATAAAAAAAGATTGTCTTAAAACTGAACAGTTTTGGGACATTTATCAGTCAGATCTTTTTTTACCCATTTGACTTGCTTCTCTGGCCGAAAAATTTCTTGTTGTTTCTTGTTGGTGAGATTGACTCGGGCAAAGAAAGCATGCTCTGCTCAATAAAACGGCATTGAGAAGTGATTTTTGGATTTGTACTGCGAAATGAGATTAGTGCCGTCCAG
This sequence comes from Cyprinodon tularosa, assembly GCF_016077235.1. Classification (NCBI taxonomy): domain Eukaryota; kingdom Metazoa; phylum Chordata; class Actinopteri; order Cyprinodontiformes; family Cyprinodontidae; genus Cyprinodon; species Cyprinodon tularosa. The sequence continues at coordinate 4,768,816 of NW_024037781.1, read as the reverse complement.
CGTCTGACTGGCTGGTCATCAGCACAGTTTGCTTGGTTGAAATCTTTTGTTTGAGGACATTTGGTCCCGATCATTATGCATGAGCAAAACCCACAAGCTAATCTACTTTCAAACAATTCTTTTCAGAAGGCATTAAAAAGAAAAAAAAAAGTGTTCCATGGTCTATTGATGTTCCTTGCCATTATTTTCATGTTTATTTAAAAGATTCAAATGAGGTGTGCTCTAGTGGTAAATTGAGCACACCTAAATGAAAACACATGCTCAATAGTCTTTTTGGCTGCTATATGCACAGCTCCTACACATTCTTAGTGTTTACTTATCAAGAAACTGCTGCAGCAGGGCATAGGTGTGAATAGTTTGACTAAAGCTTTTGTTAGATTTTCAGGGTTGTCCAAGTGTGAACAAACACCTACAGTATAGCACATAAGGAATTAATTATACAGATATATAACATATTACACTTATCTACTGTATTTTTGTTATTCTTCTACTATGATCTTTTTGTCCTGTTTATACACAGAAGGGATTTGAGTGACCATAATGCGATAGTATGTCAAAGCAGCTTAATTATGTCAACGCTCAAGCAAGCTTGTCTGATGAAAATGCTTTCCTGTAATGCTCTGTAGGAGATGCAAATAATTGGAGGTCAGGTTTATAACCATGTAATGCCCATGACTCAGGGAAGCTTAATACCACAGCAAAATTCAAGCCTATCAAGATAAATAAATCTTACCAATCCCATTCTCCATAACCTCAGATGATGAGCCAAGAGCTAATTCATTACTTGCTTACTTGATTACAATGTATTCCCTTTGTTGTCCATTAAGTAGTAGTCAATATTATTTATTTATTAATTCATTAGTTATTATTATTATTATTTTTATCTAACAGCATAGAAATTGGTTTCCTTTATTTTTTTTAAATGCTTTCTTTAGCCAATGGAGCAGATATATTGTTACAAGGTCAATGCCTTTTTAGGCTGCTGTCTAACTGTATAGAAGAAATATAGCAGGTTTTCCTAACTGTTGTCTTTATTGCCTAACATTAGATAGGACATGTTATGGTACTTTCAATTAAAAAATGTAGAATAACTTAGAATGCCAGATCTTAAAACAATTTTGAAAAGTTCAAACGATAATACTGTGGCTTTTTAAACTGATTATTGGTTAACCAGAACCTTGCATTAATTTTATTTTCATACCATTAAAAAAAGGAATCAGTAAAGCCATTAGGAGAAGAATATGGGCCTGTAAATGTTGGCTTGATCTGGTGGTACAATTACCAGAAGCCTGAAGGTTTCATATCAATCTATTCAATGAAATAATAACAACTACACACAGTACAGGAATGTCTAGCACAGTCCAGGACGTGCCACCTGTCTCCTTTACACAGTCCGGGATGAAGGGATATTTGGACTGTGTAATTTATTAATCCACAGTAGATAAAAATGCTAACTAAAACTTGTTACCAGATGAAATTGAACACTGGGAAGCAAGCCCTGAACTGACATAATTGTGATGGTTTGTAAAAAAAAAAAATTGCAAACTAAAGGTGCAAACAGATCCTTTACTTTACATTAACAGTCAGCCTTGGATGCTGTCAAATTTCAGTAGTTCTAGTTACTTTAAAGAACAGTCAGTGTTTTAGGAATGATCATGACCTTTGCCTGATCCCAGTCCCATCAAAAATCGTGCAATGAATCTATGTAAAAAAAGAACATTCCTGTTCTGGTAGGAGGGATGGGGAGAACATCCAGAGAACTGTTTGAGACCGTTGTGAAAGGATACCAAAACATCCCACACAAATTGTATATTGGTTGTTTTTTGTTTTTACAGAATCTGGTTCTGATCTACGTAAGTGTTAGCAGTAGAAGAAACAGTAGAAAAAAAGGTCTGTAAAGTGAGTGCAGCGGTCTGTGTAAAAGATGCCCAGCTGCTCAAGAGATAACAATTCCAAGAAGAGAGGTGCAGTGTGGGGCAAAGCAATGATAGAGTCCTGTCTTTTTCTAAAGTTCAACCAATAAATTAAATATTCTCTTAAAAGTTTCTGCAAAGTTTTACTGGAACATAGAATTCTAAAATATTTTTCATGTGATTAATGATAAAAGTATAGCGTGCTGCTGCATCAGCAGGCTGAGGAGCTAACGTGTCAGGACAAATTAAATTTGCTGTGACCTTACCATCTCAGGTTTTTATTTACAGCACCCAATAACCATAAGACAAATTTGAGATGCTTTAAACATAGTCTTTGGGTGCCCAAAGGTGCTACTACATAGTAGCTGAATTAATTAGATGATGGCTCCGTATACCCTGCCGTTGGAGCCACTTAAAACATTAGAAATGCTTAGGTGAGTAAATCTTCATGATGCAGAAAAGTTATCTGCATGGCATAGCATGAGAGTAGATTAATTGGCTATGCTATGAGATTTACACTTTGTGGAAGAATTGAAGCAGTACTGCTTGTACATAACATCTCTCCATTTCAGTGCTTGTGTAACTATTCATCCAACTTCTCCCGCTTATTCCATCAGGCTCACAGTGGGGCTGGTACCTATGTCCGGCAGTCTATTGGCAAAAGGAAGGGTACACCAAGGACAAGTTTCCAGGCTCTTGTAGGACAACACAGAGACTAACAGCTAAGGACAATTTGGAGGCCCCAGTTAACCCAACAGTTAGCTTTTTGGACTGTGGGAGGAAACCAGAGTATGTACCTGGAAAGAACCCTTGCACGCACGGGGAGGAGATGCAAACTTATGAAACAAGACCTTGGGCCGGAAATCAAACCCAGAACCTTGTTGCTGCAAGGCAGCAGTGCTACAAACCATGCAACTGTGCCAGTGCGCTGTCCACTTGTGTAACCAATTTTTTTAAAGGTCCAAAAGATCTGTGATAGCTCCTTTTCTTGCAAATCAAATCATAAATACTACAGTAACTATGTAGAGAGACAATGATGAAGTTTCATACTTTTAGAGATGTTGCTGGTATGTAAGAAAAACTGAAAATTATACTCATTTTGTATACATGAGTGTATACAAAAATAAATATTGTTTAAAACAGCTCTTGACAATTTCGTTTTTTAAAGTACAGCCTCGAAAACAGTGATAAATACATAAAAAATATTTTCTTGTTTCTTCTTGTTAGTTTGCTTTACACCACAGTTTACTCATTAAATGATGAAACACCCAAATTGTTTAGCTTTTAATGCTTTACCTAAAACCCCTGTCACACCTTGACAATTTAGCCAGCAGATTCCTGATGTATGAAAAATCTGGCAAAAACTCAGGCATAAGTTATTGGTAGGTTTTGTATAAGTTATTAACATGATGAAATACAGGTGCTGGTCATAAAATTAGAATATCATGAAAAAGTAGATTGATTTCAGTAATTCCATTTAAAAAGTGAAACTTGTATATTATATTCATACATTACATACAAACTCATATATTTCAGATGTTTATTTTGTTTAATTTTGATGATTACAAATGACAACAAATGAAAATCTCAAATTCATCATATCAGAAAATTAGAATATTACTGAAGACCAATAAAAACAAAGGATTTATAGAAATGTTGGCCAACTGAAAAGTATGAACATGAAAAGTATGAGCATGTACAGCACTCAGTATTTAGTTGGGCCTCCTTTGGCCTGTATTACTGCAGCAATGCGGCGTGGCATGGAGTCGATCAGTCTGTGGCACTGCTCAGGTGTTATGATAGCCCAGGTTGCTCTAATAGTGGCTTTTAGCTCTTCTGAATTGTTGGGTCTGGTGTATTGCATCTTCTTCTTCACAATACCCCATAGATTTTCTATGGGGTTAAGGTCAGGAGAGTTTGCTGGCCAATTAAGAACAGGGATACCATGGTCCTTCAACCAGGTACTGGTAGCTTTGGCACTGTGTGCAGGTGCCAAGTCCTGTTGGAAAATGAAATCTGCATCTCCAAAAAGTTGGTCAGCTGCAGGAAGCATGAAGTGCTCTAAAACTTCCTGGTATGTGGCTGCGTTGACCCTGGACCTCAGAAAACACAATGGACCAACACCAGCAGATGACATGGCACCCCAAACCATCACTGACTGTGGAAACTTTACACTGGACTTCAAGCAACGTGGATGAAGTGCCTCTCTTCTTTTCCTCCAGACTCTGGGACCTTGATTTCCAAAGGAAATGCAAAATTTACTTTCATCAGAGAACATGACTTTGGACCACTCACCAGCAGTCCAGTCCTGTTTCTCTTTAGCCCAGGCAAGACGCTTCTGACGCTGTCTGTGGTTCAAGAGTGGCTTGACACAAGGAATGCGACAGCAGAAACCCATGTCTTTCATACGTCTGTGTGTGGTGGTTCTTGAAGCACTCACTCCAGCTGCAGTCCACTCTTTGTGAATCTCCCCCACATTTTTGAATGGTTTTGTTTCACAATCCTCTCCAGGGTGCGGTTATCTCTCTTGCTTGTACACTTTTTTCGACCACATCTTTTCCTTCCCTTCGCCTCTCTATTAATGTGCTTGGACACTGAGCTCTGTGAACAGCCAGCCTCTTTAGCGATGACCTTTTGTGTCTTGCCCTCCTTGTGCAAGGTGTCGATGGTCGTCTTTTGGACAACTGTCAAGTCAGCAGTCTTCCCCATGATTGTGTAGCCTATAGAACTAGACTGAAAGACCATTTAAAGGCTTTTGCAGGTGGTTTGAGTTAATTAGCTGATTAGAGTGTGGCACCAGGGGCCATCAATTTTGAACCTTTTCACAATATTCTAATTTTCTGATATGATGAATTTGAGATTTTCATTTGTTGTCATTTGTAATCATCAAAATTAAACAAAATAAACATCTGAAATATATGAGTTTGTATGTAATGTATGAATATAATATACAAGTTTCACTTTTTAAATGGAATTACTGAAATCAATCTACTTTTTCATGATATTCTAATTTTATGACCAGCACCTGTATGCTGAAGCACGATGAAACACGCTGGAAAACATCCACATACACTTCGAGAAATTTTAAGCATGCTCAAAATTTCCAGCGTATGCCCTACTCGGGGCAAAAGCTACAGGCAAGTTATCTGATTGTTGACATGCGTTACGTGTACAGTAAGTCCCTCATAAGTCATGGTGTCTAGCTTATCCAAAACTTATAAGTAATTTATTTGTAAATTATCAAGAAGTTATCTCCAATGCATATTAACGTATTTGATGTGTTTCAGATGACAGCTGAATGTGTTTCTAACTTAGAGCTACTGCATAATGGCGTATTGGCAGCATTTTGGTATAAAAGGAGATTTACAGGAGGAAACCTCTGTACTCCTTGAGAATGCATCCGCATCATAGGGTGATCATGAAGGTTAGTGTGATGGAGCCTCCCTGCGTGCACACCAACAACCAACAAACTTCCTAATGGACATGAATCTGAATCTGCTGTGACTGCAAACCTTCTTTCTTTCTTTTTTCTTTTTAATTATTCTTATAAATCTTTTTATGCAGGCCTCCGGGCACGTTGCAGCTCCCCTCACGACATTGTGTTGTGCATAATTTCATGGGCATTACGCTGCTGTGCGTTGTGCATAAGTTAAGTGTCCAGGTGTATCTGAAGGACAGGAAAATTATCATGTCAAGCCTTCAGCAGGAAAGCTGATGTCTTTTCCTCTCAGATAAAATCCTCCAAAATCTGGGACCTTAAAATTTTCCTGTAACTCAGGGAGAAAGGTTGCAGAAAGTCTGTTGGTCTGAGTCGGGTTTTGAGATTACAGACAGGCCCACTTAACTTTTGCAGTTAGAAAGTTCTGATTGCTGTGACCCGAAGTAGCCTACAGTGGCTTTCAGTGGTCCTCAATGTCCAAAATTAATTGCATAGCTTATGGCATTACAGTATTATATAATGTACAATACTAATCACCTCTTGAGACATTCAGTCATGATAGACATCTTCCAGCTGTTTAGAGACTAAGAGGGTCGAAGCTGACTGAGGGCAGTCAGTGTTTACAATAACGCTATTTTAAAAAAGTCCTATAGAAGGAGCAAGTTTCAAAAATGACTTAGTGATTCTTTAAGCATTTAGTGGAGAAGCATAAAAGATTAATATCTATAGTTTAAATTCACAAAGCTTATGTAAAGCCTTTGACTAATACAGTAATTGATGTGATTAATCTATTTAGTTCAGTATTATTTAAACAGCATTTACACACTCTTTGTTTATTCATACATGTCTGTATCCTGTAAGCACTGCAATCAAAGTTAACTTTCTTGATTGTGCACATAATAATGACTAAATAAAGATGATTCTGATTTATAGAGTTCAGTTTCATTAACATTCAATTTGCTTCTGCCTCTAAGTAAAAATTGGAATATGAAAGTAAACAAAACATGAAAACATTAACAGATTGAACTATAATGATCAATCGGATCTCCTTTTCACCTGAAAGGTTCCATCAAAGAAGTTGAATTTTGGACAAAAGTTCAGATAAAGCAACTTATATTTTGTTTTGTTTCACCACTTTTGTTATATTTCCTTTTTTTTTTTTTTTTTTTTTTTTTTTTTTTTTTTTTACAGTGTCCTGTCTGGCAAGGTGGCAATAAGAATAATTGTCTTGATGCCAAAAGGAGCCCAACAGATTTTACTTTCACAAGTGTAGCGGTATCGCAATTGCCATACCGCTCCACTTGTTTCATGTATATAAATTGCTTTATTATAATTATGCAGGGAGTTTTACAGTTCATATGGACACTGCAATGTAAGTAGAGCAGAAAAACAGAAGAAGAAGAAGGAAAAAGAAAAAGAAAAAAACAGGACAAAAGATGAAAGAAAGAGGAGATAGGAAGGAGACAATGACAAAACATTTTCAGTCTGCTTCAACACCTGTAATGAGATGGAGAAAAAAAAAAAAAAAAAGAAAAAAGAACAGCACAACCAAAAAACATGGTACGAGATATACAATAAAGCAAACACCTTGAAACTATCACTAAAGTAATATTATTAAGTCTGACATGTACTCTGTGTTACCTGAAGATATGAATGTGGGGTTTCTGTTTGGAAGTGAATCTCTAAGTACCTGAAGCCTAGCACCTGTAGTTGTTTGTGAGGGTGAACTTGTGCATGTAAAGTTTTAACCATAGAAAAAAATGCTCAATAGTGGTTGTGGAGAGCCGGAGAGGCACACCCCCCAGAGCACTGAGTCCAGCGCCGGGAGACCCAAAGCCCCAGGCGCCCAAGGGGACCCCAGAAGCGAAGGCACCAAGGCGGGGCCAGCCCCGGAAATCAGACCCCACCAAGGCAGGAGGAGAGACAGCCACGAGGAAGCCCCCCAGCCACCGCCATGCCGGCGCCCCGGGGAGCCGCGGGGACGAGTCCGCGGGCCCCGCCGGCAGCCGGCCACCCCGAAGTAGGGCCGGGCGCCGAACACCAGCCCCCCCACGGCGCCGACCGAAACGCCCCAGCCCCACAGAGCACCGAAACACGCCCCGCCCCCCCGCACCAAGCCCCGGCGACCGGCCGCAACACCCACCGCGACCGCACCACCCAGGAAAACACTAAGACGGCCCCGCCCCCGGCCGGGGCCCATGCGCATCCGCCGCGAACCGGCCACGAGCGCCGCGGGACCCCCCCCAAAACGCCCCCCCGGCCAAAAGCGCAGCCCCACCCCACCAAGACCGATGCCAACAGCGCGCAACGAAACACACCGCGCACAGAATCAGCCCGAGAGCAGAAAAGCCGCCCGGCGCAAAACCGCAAGAGGAGCAGACCGCAGCCGGCGCAACCACCCCCCCCAGCAGCCCGAGGGGCAGCACAAAGCCAGAGCGGAGCGAACCGCGCCGCCCCCCCACCGGACGATGCCAAAGCAGCCCAGCCACGTCCGCCACCCCCCCCCGCAGCCCGCACCAGGCCCCGACACGCGGCCAGAGCAGCTCCGCCGCCCCGGCCCCCCACCACGCGCCGGTCATAGCCACCCCAGGCCCACACCCGCCCCGCAGCCCCACCCGCCGCGATCAGTGGGAACAGAGCAGCCCCGCCATGCCTCCAGGAGGGAAAACCCACCCGAATACCCAGCCAGCGCAGCCAGCCCGCCCAGACCGGCCCCCCAACACTACCCCCGCCGGAGCCGCCCGGACCCCCACACACCAGCGGCGCGCCGCCAGCAGGACCCCCACCCAGCAGGCCCGCCTGCCCCCCGAGAAAACAGACATGCCAAACCCCCCAAAGAAAAAAAGAGAAAAAAAAAAAAAAAAAAAAAAGGGGCCCCCACAATGCGACAGCGGACACCAGACACCGACCCGCCCGCAACCGCTCCCCCCCACCGAGGAAGAGAAAAAAAAAAAAAAAAAAAAAAAAAAATAACAAATAAATAGGTAAATAAATAAATTAATTAATAATTACAATTAAAATAAATAGGCAAGAGGAGAAGTGCGAGCGGAAAAACCGGAGCCCAAAACAGGACCCAAGACCCGCACCCCACCATGCCGCGCAGCTCCCCCCCTCCCCGAACCGATACCACAGAACCGGCATAGGAAAGAAACACCGCCCAGGAACCGGCATCGTAGCGAAGGCACCGGCACCGACCCCGAAAATCCCCGAACAACACCCAGCCCCACCCCGAAGCGGATCCAGTCCCAGGCCCCAGGGATCCGAGGCCCCAAGGGCACCCCACCCCCAGACAGGAGCCCCAGCAAAGCCCCGGCCGGCCGGGGCCAGTGGAGAGGCCGCCAGGAATGAGCCAGCAGTCCCCCGGGCATCCACCCCCAGCTCCACCAGTGCACCGGTGAGCCCCGACGCCAGCCAGCGGAGGGAGAGCAGGACGGGGGGAATGGGCTCCGCACTTAGCGGAGACTTGAGATGTATTTGGGAGAGGGTGCGGTTGAGACCCCAACCTGGGAAAGAAAAAAAAAAAAAAAAAAAAAAAAAAAAAAAAAAACACACCATCTCAATCATGCCTTCCCTCCCTAGTGCCCCCACTCGTACCACAGGAAAAAAAAAAAAAAAAAAAAAAAAAAAAAAAATTGAATAAAATAATAATAATAATAAATAAAGAAAATAACAACGCAGACACACATTCACACATAACACTCACATCCAATAATACCAGGACCAAAAACCCGGTGACACCGGTGGTCGGTCCCGGGACTATCGGATGACCCCATAAGTGAACCTAAAATCCGGATGTGAGGGGAGGGGAGCGGCGACACCGCCACACCAACCCATCTCTTTCCTGCTTCAAGCCCGGCCCCCCACCCCGCACACGGACCGGACCACCCCCCGCAAGAGCCCCCCCCGGGACCGGGGCCCACCCATCCCGCGCCGGCCACCCAACCAGAACCGCCCCCCCCCCCCCGAAAAGAACAAAAAAAAAAAAAAAAAAAAAAAAAAAACCTTCAACCAGGCACTTCATGCCCCTCCATCCAACCTTCTTTGGGGAGAGCAGAGGTGACAGCCCCGCCACCAGCAGGCCACCTAGGCCCCGCAGCCAGCCCCAGCCAAAACCACGGACCAGGTGGCCCGCTCTTCCTCCAGGCCCCAGACTCCAGGCGGCAGCCGGAGAACAGGGGTGTGAGAAGACCCCGATCCTCACTGCGCCCGCTCGAATGTGGTGTTGTTGCGTGTTGCTCTCAGATGCAATTAAAACTGGGAGTACCAAGAGGGGGTGTCCGGCACACTCCACCCCCCCTCCAGGAGATAGACGGTGCCAGCACACCCTCCCCCTTCGACAACCCTCAACCCTCAATGTCTAGATGCGAGAGGGGATGGAGGAGGCCGACCGTGGTGAGGCCCATAAAATAAGCCCCCCCCCGGTGGCCCTGACCCCCACCCCCCGAAAATGCCCTACATAGATGTGTGTTGTGAAAATGATGTAGATGGAAGTGTCTAAAATGCAAAATAAAATTGGGGTGGGGGACGTCATCAGAAGGTGTGGCCCTCCAGTAACGACCCCCTCCCCAAAAACCTACATGTGTGGCCGAGTGATGGAGCAGGCAGAGGGAGGATTTCGGGGATGGGGAGCAAAGGACTGGGGTGCCTGCTGCACTCCCAGGGAGCCAGCTCCCCCGCTGACTCCAATAGGCACCCCCGTTCCCCGAGAGCCCCCCCAGAGAAGGGGGCCCCACCAGTTTCACCACCATAGCCCGGGGGCACGGGACCGGCAGCAGGACCCACCAGCCAGCCGGGCACGGAGCCGACTCCACCACCCCCCCCCCGTCCTGTCCATCCAAAAAAATAATAATAATAAAAAAATAAATAAATAAATAAGTAGATAAATAAATAAAATAAAAAAAAATAAATAAATAAATAAATAAAAAAAAAATAATAATAAAAAAAATAAATAAATAAATAAATAAATAAATAAAAAAATATAAAAGGAAGATAAGAAAAAAAATAATAATAATAAATAAATAAATGAATAAGGGAAGGGACAATCCCAGCCGGCCAGCCAACGCGCAACACGCAGAGCCCCCACCCCGGACGAAGCCCCACCAGGGGGCAGCACGGACCAGGACCAAGACAGGGAGCCAGACCCAAAGCCCTTCAAAGATCTTCTTCCCTCTATCACCACCCCCCACCCCCCCTCCGGAGATGTAATCCCTCCCCTACAATAACAATCAAGCTACTCACCACACAAGCGACAGAAGACATCCAGGCCGAGATCATACCTACTCCCCCTCCCTCCCCTTCCCCCACTTACAGAGTGCAAACCCGTGAGGGGGTAAGCACTTGCCATAGGTGTTAATGTCCATGCCCCCCCCCAGCCCAGCAGGCCCCGAGGCACCCCGGCACACCAGAGGCCGTGGCAGCAGGGACAGACAGCCAGGCGTACACCGGCCCAGAACCCAAGCAGCACTCCCCACAGAACCCGAACCCCCGAACCCCCACCGGGGACCCCGCCCAAGGGCAATGCGCCCCAGGGATCCCAGGCCCAAGGAGCCACCCCAGACCCACCCCGCAGTAGGGCCGGGCAATGCCCAAAAACCCCCGGCACCGGCGCCAGCACCCCCACCCCGACCCCGGCCCCCGAACGACTCCCCCCAACACCGGTCCCACAGCACCAATCCGAAGAAGAAGAAAGCCACACAACACAGCTAAGCGCAAATCCCGAGCCCCACTCCAAGCCCCGATCCCCCCGCCCACACACCCCCTCCCACACAAAAAACAAACAAAAACAAAAACAAAAAAATTATAATATTCTCCCCCTCACCGGAGAAGAACGGCCGCAAACAAGCCAGTGCCCAACACCCACCGCCACACCACGAGGACCCCTCCACCCAGATGCTCCTCCCCAGAAAAGTCAACATGCCTGCCCTCCCAGGAGACAGGCAAGCCCGCCGAACAGGAATCCCCCCGGCAGCGCACCGCCGGCATGCGGGGGCCCGAGCAGCCCCAACAGAAACAACACCGGAAGGCCGACAAGGACGAACCGACGGCACCAACCAAGCCCCCAGGCGGACTCCCCCACCCAAAAACACAACGAAACCACCCCGCCCCCACCGACCACAGCAAACACAGCCGCAAGGCAAAGCAAAGGACAGAGCAGCCCCACCCGGCGCACGCCAGAGAGCCAGAGCAGCAAGGCCGCCCCAGCCGCCAGAAGCCGGCACAAGCAGCAAAAAGAAAGCAGCAGACGCGACCCCACCACCCCCGCCGCGCCCGGCGCGAAAGCAGCACGACCCACCCCGCTCCGGCCCCGCACCGCCCACAGGCCGCCGAGAGGAGGACGGCCACGCCGGCCACGGCCCGTCCCCCCCCCGCCGCCAAACACCGAGCAACCCTCCACTCCCAAGCCGCGCACGATGCACCGCACCACGCGTCACCGGCACCCGCCCCAACAGAGCGAAGCCACACCCCGACCCGGGGGCACTCCAAAGGGACCCCCGACGCCCGCAACCCGCCCACAACAGACACACACGAACCCCGGCCACAGGCGCGACCACCCACGCCCCCCCCGGACGACGCAACCACGGCAAGCACCACGGCCAACCACCGAAACCCGGCACCGGAAGACGAGGCACGCCCCGACGCCCCGCAGAGCAGAAGCACCCCGGCCAGCACCACAAAAGAACCGATGCCCGGCGCCCAGCCCCACCCAGCAGCAGCACAGCCACCAGGCCAGTAGCCCACGTCCGCCACCACGGAACCCCCCAAGAGCACCGCACGCGGCCGCCGCAGGACCCCCCCGCGGCGCCCCAGACCCCGCCCCGACGGGGGCAACAGTCCCCCGGGCCAGACCCGCCAGGCACCCCGCTCCGAGCACCCCCCCGAGCCCCCAGGACCCAAGGACCCCCGAACTAGCCCCCGCGCCCCACAAGACGCACCCCATAGCCCCCCACTACACTAAGTGATGGAGCCGATCAAGGGAGCCCAGAGAGATCGGTCTGATGGGGATGCAGATGCTGTCTCAAGATTAATATGATCCAACAACAGATCTCTGTACTGATTGATGTTGAGTTTATCCTTACTCTTCCAATTCATGAGGATAGTTTTCTTTGCGATACATAATGCAGTGAATGCCAAGCAAACCGATTTTTTTCCCATAGAGCTTCCCTCAAAGTCACCCAGCAAGCAAACTGAAGGGGAAATTAGGATTTTACAACCCAGGCACAGTGATAGATCCTTACATACCTGTACCCAGAATCTCTGAACCGGCGTGCATAACCATAGCGCGTGAAAATAATTATCAAGTCGATTGCCTGTGCACTGTGGACAGATGTTAGATTGCGCAAAACCCATCTTGAATAATCTTTGACCTGTATAGTGCACTCTGTGGAGGATTTTGTATTGTATTAATTGTAAATTGGGGTTTCTGGTCATGTTAAAAGTTCTTAGACATATCTGAGCCCAGATGTTTTGTTCAAAGCTGACTGATAAATCCTCCTCCCATTTAGTAATAGGAAGAGATATTGTATCATCCAGTTTAGTCAGTGTCCTGTATAACTTAGACAGTAGTTTGGGGGGGGTTAACTCTAGAAACTCTGATATTTTAGTTGGAATTATTAAACCTCCATCAATATGCTTAAATTTATTTCTAATTATAGCTTTGATTTGCTCATATTCTAAGAATTTATTTTTGTTAATGCCATATTGCAAATTTAATCTAGCGAATGTGATAAACTCCGTACCTTCAAACAAATGATCCAGATATGTAATACCTTTATTCTTCCAGTACGGAAAGTTTATCACATTATTGTTTTGTAGAATGTCAGGGTTATTCCAGATGGGTGTACGACTGCACGGGATAAGTGATGAGTTCGTTATTTTTAGAAATTCCCACCATGCTGTCAGGGAAGAGCTGATGTTAATATTTTTGAAACATGGGTGCCGTTTGATCTTAGAGCTAATAAACGGCAAATCTGAGATTATTATATTACTGCATATATCCTGTTCTGTGTCTATCCAGGGCTCATCTAAGGGATTATGTTTTATCCATTTAGAGATGTATTGTAATCTATTTGCTAAATAGTAGTATTGGAAGTTAGGTAAATCTAGTCCCCCTCTGTCTTTAGTTTTCTGTAGTGTTTTTAAGCTGATACGAGGGGGTTTGTCCTTCCAAAGAAATTTAGAGATGGAAGAATCTAGAGATTTAAACCATTCGGTTGATGGTTTATTTGGGATCATTGAAAATAGGTAGTTAATTCTGGGTAAGACCATCATTTTAATTGAGGCTACCCGACCCAAAAGGGAGATCGGAAGCGATTTCCATCTTTCTAGGTCCTCTTCTATTTTCATTAAAAGAGGGGTGTGGTTGAGTTTTGGTAACTCAGCTAGTTTAGATGACACAGTAATTCCCAAATATTTGATATTTCCTGATTGCAATTGTAGACCTGAGGGATTCTGTAGAGAGCAATTAATTGGTAGTATTACAGATTTAGACCAATTTATAGAGTATTCTGAGACTTTTGAGAAAGATTCTAGTAAACTAATCACTTGAGAGAGGCAAGTGTTTGAGTGCTGGAGATAAAGTAATACATCATCTGCGTAAAGACTAATTTTATGCTCCATTTTCATGCCTTTTATACCTTTAATCATATTTGTTTGTCTGATTGTAGCAGCCAGAGGCTCAATAAAAATAGCAAAAAGTGAGGGGGAGAGTGGGCATCCCTGTCTGGTGCCCCTCTGGAGACAAAAACTGGAAGATGTTTGATTGTTTGTCCTGACACAGGCTGTTGGGAAGCTGTATAATATTTTTAACCAATTTATAAAGGAATTGCCAAAGCCAAATTTATGTAGAGTAGCAAATAAAAATTTCCAGTTTACTCTATCGAATGCTTTTTCTGCATCTAAGGACAATATATAGGATTTAAGATTTTTGCTGTAGGAATAATCTATTAAATTCAGCAGTCTGCGTGTGTTAGCAGCTGACTGCCTCCCTTTAATGAAACCAGTTTGATCTGGGTGGATTATGAGAGGAGTGACTTTATCTAACCGTTTTGCTAAAGCTTTACAGACTATTTTAATATCCACATTAATTAAGGATATGGGACGATAGCTGGTCGGAAACATAGGATCTTTGCCTGGCTTAAGCAGGAGACTAATGGTGGCAGAATTCATATTAACTGGAAATTTGCCATTATCTAGAGTTTCCTGCAGCATTCTGTGGAACGTTGGGGCCAGAATGTTCCAGAACTCTTTATAGAACTCAGTAGGGAACCCGTCTGGACCTGGCGCTTTATTATTTGGCATGTTTTTTAATGCTTCCTGAACTTCAGCTGTAGACAGCGGTGAGTCCAGGGTCGCTCTTTGACTCTCTGATAATTTAGGAAGAGTTATTTTATCCAGAAATCGCTTGATATCATTATCTGATGGATTTAACTGTGATGTGTATAAAGATTTATAGAAATCTCGGAAGGCATTGTTAATATCCTCCGGATCCTGTAATGTATTACCAATTGAATCTGTAACTGCAAATATAGTCGTTTTTTCTTTGTTTATTTTTAGCTGGTTAGCTAAGAAGCTTCCTGACTTATTGCTATGTTCAAAGTTGTCAATTCGAAGTCTTTGAATTAAAAATTTATTTTGTTTTTCAATAAATTCGTTTAGTTCTAGTTTTATTTTACGGATTTCCCCTAACTTTTCCTCATCTAGCGAGCTTTCTAGTAACTTTATTTTTCCCTCTAATTCCTGGATCTTTTTTTGTTCTAACTTTTTTTTATGAGATGAAAATGAAATAATTTTACCTCTCATCACTGCTTTCCCTGCCTCCCATAGTATAGATGCTGATGTTCCTGGTAAATCATTGCACACCAAGTATGATGCCCACTCTTCCTTGAAAAATTTGAGAAACTCTTCATCTTTAAGCAGTGATGTATTTAATCTCCAGCTCTTGTTTTGTGGGACTATTTTTTTATTTATTAGGGTTAAAGTAACAGGAGCATGATCACTGACAGCAATAGGATGGATTACAGCATCTGAGACGTCAGACAGCAGTGAGCTGCTGATTAGGAAATAGTCCAGACGAGAGTAGGAATGATGGACATTGGAAAAGAAAGTGTATTCCTTACTGTTAGGATGAAGAGATCGCCATGCATCGCAAAGACCAAAATCACTCATGTATTGTTTGACTACATTTAATGATTGCCAACTGCGCTGAGTCCCTGTTGTACTCAACCTGTCCATTTCTCCATTTAGACCAAAGTTGAGGTCACCCCCAATAATTAGAGAACAATCCCCGTGCTTTGAAAGTGCATGAAAAACTTTGTGGAAGAATGAGGGGTCGTCAACATTTGGACCATATATGCTGACAATACACAACTTTTGGTTATAAATAGATATTTTAATTATGATGAATCTGCCTTCAGGATCTATAATTTTGTCTAATAAAGTAAAACTGAGGTTTTTGTGGATTAAAATAGCTACCCCTCTCTGTCTCGAGTTATAGCAGGCTGCAAACACATCAGGGAACTCAGGGGAGTTAAGATCACTTATAGATGCCGCTGATTTATGGGTTTCTTGCAATAAGACAACATCTGCATTTAATCTTTTAAGCTGGTTAAAAATCTTAAGCTTTTTCTCTCTGGTGCCAGCCCCATGCACATTCCATGTCACAAACCTTACATTCACCATAGGTGTGAGTGAGAAGATGAAAAGTACATGCCTCTGAATAAATAGTTATACCTAGACCCAGGTAGCATCAAACCGTGTGCTTGTGATTGTGTGGACCACAGGGAAGAAGCAGACGAATAAGGAAAAGGAAGACAGAAAATTAAGAGAGTGCAATGAGTGAGAAAAGGTGAAAGAAAAAGAACCCCAGCCCATGCATTCTGTACCCAGCTGTAACTAGCAGTCATACCGTGCAAACGTGCTCTAGAGCTGTGCATATATTTCATTTATCACCGTGAAATGTTCTATACACTTTAATCAGGTGTCCCATGCTTTTAAACCTGCCTGTTGTGCATCTAATAAAGCCAAGGAGTGATCTTCTGATCCCTGAACAACTGACCATTAATATAAAGTTTGTCTTTTGGTCTTTTGTTATATTTCCATAGCTCTGTTGTATTTTTCAGAACTTCATCTTGTTCGTTCCTAACTTTCTAGTTTAAAAGGACATGTAAGGAATTAAGCAATGTTCTATTAATTGTTGGATATTTTGGATAGTTTATGACCAATCCATCCATCCTCTTCTTCCATTTATCTGCAGTCGGGTTGCGGGGGTAACAGCTTCAGTAGGGAGGCTCAGACATCCCTCTCTCCAGCCACTTGGGCCTACTCCTCCAGGGGAATCCCAAGGCCCTCCCAGGCCAGCCGAAAACATAGTCCCTTAAGCGTGTCCTGGGTCTCCCCCTGGGCCTCCTACTGGTGGGACGTGCCTGGAACACCTCACCAGGGAGACATCCAGGAGGAATCCTAATCAGATGCCCTAGCCACCTCAGCTGGCTCCTCTCGATGTGGAGGAGCAGCGGTTCTACTCTGAATCCTCCCCGGATGACTGAATTTCTCACTCTATCTCTAAGGGAGGGCCCAGACACACTGTGCACATCAGAAAACTCATTTCAGCCGCTTGTATCTTGGATCTCGTTCTTTCGGTCACGACACAAAGCTCATGACCATCGATGAGGATAGGAACATAGATCAACCGGTAAATCGAGAGCTTGTCTTTTTGGCTCAGCTCTCTCTTCACCACAACAGACCGGTACAGTGCACGATTCACAGCAGACGACGCACCAATCCGCCTATCGATCTCCCGCTCCTTCTTCATCTAGTTTATGACAAAACCTCTTTAAAACTTTATCAGCTACCTGTCTAGTGTGCACCTTTTTCTTCAAGATTCTTTTCATATTTTTTCTAAAAAAAAAAAAAAAAATCCCTTTGATATAAAAAAAACAAAACAAAACAAAAAAGTCAAACAACAACAACAAAACAGCCCTATTAGGATATACTTTGTTACATTTGGCTGCACCCAACTTTGTAAAGGGACAGTCAGTAAAGGGATTAAATACAAATGCATCTCTTCAAGGAATCTGGACAATATGTTTAGTTGTTTTTGCATTAAACGACTGCCCTCAAGTCAAAAAGATAACTGGCCAACTGAAACTAACTGTCTGAGCCCCAGCACTAAAAGTTCGGAGTCAATGAATTTCTGGAAGAGACTTAGACTTAGAAAACTTTCATTTTCATTTTGTATACCCAGAGTGTATACAAAACGAAATTTTATTTAGTACAGCTTTCTAGAGTGTAAATGAACATTTCCATTCCATAAAGCTTAGTAGTGATCAAATGTAAACATTGTGGGAGAAAAGAAAAAAAGAAAAGAAAACATGGTGCAACATTCAGAGCATTAATATATGTGGTGCAAATATGCCATATTTTTGGTGTGGTTTTAACAGTTTGATGTGGAGTCTGTAACATGATTCAGAGTTTTTCAACTGTTCAGCAGCCTGATGGCAGTGGGGATGAAAGTGTTGGAGAATCTGCTGGGCCTGCATTGAATGCTGTGAAGTCTCTTCCCAGAGGGAAGCAAGGAGAACAGTTCTTTGTGAGGGTGTGAGGGGTCACTGATCATGTTTCGGGCTAGGGACATGCAGCACTGGGATGAAATGTCTTATATGGAGGGAAGAGGAGCGCTGATGATCCTCTCAGCTTTTCTCACTCCTCTTCTCACTTTCTTCCAGTCTGAGGAACTGCATTCTCCACACCACACAGTGAGACAGCTGGTCAGAACACTCTCTATGGTGCTTCTGTAGAAGATTGTGAGGATGGGTGGGGGCAGGTGGGCTCTCCTCATCCTCCGCAGGAAGTAAAAGTGCTTTTGTGCCCTCTTGACCAGGGAAGTGGTGTTTAGTTTAGTCCAGCTGAGGTTGTCTGTGCACCTCTGGAATGGTCAGGCAGGTTCTTCCTGAAGTCAACGATAATCTCCTTCATCTTCTCCACATTCAGGATCAGGCTGTTATCTCTGCACCAACCCACTGGCTGCTCCACCTCCTCTCTGTAGTCCTGGTCATTGTCATCTCTGATCAGGCCCACCACTGTGGTGTTGTGTAACGAGTTGTCCCTTATTATAATGAAGTTTTCCTTATATTGCCCTGAGGAAGATGCCATTGAGACTGTAGTTTTGCTGTTGGATATGTGTATCAGTCCAAGCAGACACTGTGTAAATCCTGCAGGTTTTAGGTGTTGCCTTTTGGCATCACATCAGAAAAAAAATTGATGATTAACAGACTTCTTCAGCACTTCATTGCAAAGGAGGAGCCCTTATTTGAAGCAGAGACATCTAAAATTCCCGGGAAGTGTCCCTGAGGACCAGGGTTGGGAACCACTGCAATAGACCAAAATCAGTCATCACATCCTCTCTGTTCATCAGACCTGCTGAACTCAGTGTGCTCTCTAGTTCATTAAAGAGTTTCAAACTAAGAAGCTGTATCTTGGCAGAAGATATAGGTTAAGATCATTTATTTCCTGCTTTTATTTCCTGATGATCAGACGGTGTCAAAACTTTAAAATGACTAACTTTGTTCATAGTTGCATTTGAAACGTATTAATTATCAATAATAGCCAAACAAAACACTTCAGCTCTGTTATTTACAGTAAGGCAATTTTTTTTTTTTTTTTTTATCACAGAATGAGGTTTTCAAAGTTTTGACCAGCTTTACAGGTTCAATCAATCGAGAGAATGAAAAGCTAAATATTAAATTGCCAAATAACCAACAAACTTACACAAGATCACATCAGTTGATAAAGTGGCATTTTAAAATAGTGGCATCTATGTTATTTTGACCTGAATTTAACAGGATAGTCCCATGGAGATTACAAATTTATTTGAAAGGCCAAGAAGCTACAACAAATAAAACAAACATTGTTAAAAGGAAAACAACAAACAGAAACAGGTACATTTTTTGAAGCATTCTGTAGAACGTTTAGTTTGTAAGAAGAGTATTGGCCTAGTGAGTTAGAGCAGTGTGGTTGTGCTCTGAGATGGTTGCAAGTACCCGATTCGAATCCCACTGCCACTCTGGGTTCCTGAGCAAGACCCTTCACCCCCGATTGTTCCCTGGGCACCGCTACTGTACCTTTTTTTACATATAATTTTTTGTGTTTAATGTAGCAAGTTTTCTTAAAAAAAAAAAAAAAAAGAAAACAAGCAACAAAAAAAGAACAACTGACACTGGTCCATCATGTTAGAGCCTATATATTAAAATTTCTACTCCATAAATGTGTTCCTGAGGCAAAAGGCTTTTTGCAGGTGTCATCCATCAAAGGGAGTGAAGACTGAAACAAAGACAAGGAGTCAGCAGGGGTTGAAAGAGAGATCAAGCTTGACAGAGATGAACAGAAAGAAGAAACGACCGAGGCTGATGGAGTGAGGGGATGGGACAGAGGAGAGAGAGTGAACTCTATCAGTTGGTGAATTATACCCCACGCCATCAGCACCAAAGGAAAACATCACTGCTTGGGGGTGTCAAGTTGAGATGGATGATCGGCACCCTCAGTTGGTGTGAGAGCCTTGGTGATTGTGTGTGTGGGTATCCAAGTAAGTGTGAAAAAAAGAGAATGAATTTCTCAAAGATACATCACAGCCACAAAAGTAATGCCTCACTGTGAGACAATTGCGAGCTACCCACTGTGCAAACTACCCTCAGCACACACAGGCACACAAACAAAAAGTCACGCAATCAATACCATTTCAATGGCAGTTTGTTGTGGCAAGTAAAATAAATAAAAAAAACTCAACCTGGAGAGACTCACACAGAGAAAAGTTTCAATTAGAAAAAAAAAATTAGATGTATTCATAAATGTAACACAATCACATTCCCTTGCACTGAGCATGCATGTAGCGACAGTGGACAGGAAAACTTTCTTTTAACAGAAAGAAAGCTCCAGCAGAACCAGGCTCAGTGTGAGCGGCCATCTGCAGAGGCCGACTGGGGTTTAAAGAGATAGACGCAGCTGAAGACATAAAGGAAATCTGTTCTTTGGCGCCTGGGCCCTGGCAGACGACTTTGCAGCTGTGAATCAGTATACGCTTGGATGAGGTCAGATGAGGGTCAGAGAAGTCTCCCTTGGCCCGGACACTAGTGGTGGAATAAGCCAGAGGATGCATGTGACTGAGAATGAGGGAGGAGATAGGGTGCAGGTGGGTGAAAGTTCGCTTGCATACGGGAGAGAGAAGCTTGGCTAGGAGCTAAATGAAGGGGATCTTGATAGACGATTGGCTTTAGATAATGTGCTGCTCCCAAGGTGATTGGCTGGAGCTGAACGAGGGACATCGCAGGTGGTTCAGATGAAGCTGATAAGCTTCTTCCAAATTGGATCTACACTTATGCCTCATATCCTGACTCAGACAGCTTGAGTATGGTTTCTAATTTCTTGCCTACAAAAGGTTAAAGTAATGCAAATGAAGCAGTTGGCATTGATTAAACTTACATGAAATGCATTTCGATCTATTTACCTGTATTACCTTGTTCTATCGTGCAGGTGTTTTGAAGAAAGTTGCCTTTTATAACCTCATTCCCAACTATGCTAATTTATGTAGAAAAGAGTATAAAATGCAACAACTTATTTTCGTTCAAAAGCAGCAAGACTAAAACTATTTGTTCAATAAAACTTCGAGATTCATGGAAGTTCATCCAAAGAGCAAAACACAAGTGGTTCCTTTAAAGGTCTTTGACCTTTTTCACTTAATTTGGTACATGAACATTAAAAATCAGGTGGAGTCCCTGACCTTTTATCCAATGCCTCAAGCAACATGAAATCTTGAATTAAGATAAATTCACTTCAACTGCACCGAAAATAACTTTTTCAAAGATTGGGTAGAATCAATAGCAAATAGATTGTATCTATAACAAAATTCATAAAATAAATTTACCAGGCTAACTATACACCTTTACATCTAGATTTGTCAATGATGATTAATAATAATGAAAATTATTTTTCGCATAAATAAGAAATACTGTTAATAAAGACAACAACACCTAAGAGACATAGTCTTTTTACTTAAGGGACTGTCTTACACAAAGGTTTAGTAGAATGTAAAAGAAGAAGCTAATATAATGAACTTTATTTCAGTTAAGTTCAATTCCTCCAAAAGCATGGGCTCATAGGATATTTATACTTGTGTTTTACTCCGTTTTTACACAAAAGTTATAATTAGGCAAAGCACTTAACTAATGAGATTTCACTTGCCATTAGAATAGCAGCCAATTCTAACTTCATTTATTTTATTCACCTCTAAAATATTGAAAAAGGCAATGATGTAGATCTGTAAAGTTATAATACTGCTGAATTGGTAAATATCAAACAACCCTTCAAACTACTGTAATCAACCTATGTTCATTTGAAGTGAGCTGAATATCTGAGCAATGGAGATCAAAGCGTTTGACTCAAGAAAAACGCATGAGGTGTAAGAAGTTCATAAAGAAGGCAGGTGAAAGGTTGGTCTGACTAAGAGGAGGAAATTAGGGGGAGGTGCAGTGTCGGAGCAAAGGGAAGGGCAAGCCAACTAAGCACTTTCCTTTCCATATTTATCAAGTGGGCCATATTACGGCAGGCTCAACTCCTCTCTTCCATGTGCATGAACACCTGTTTCTACATTCCCGACACGTCTTTCCTCTCTGCAACCCAGAGCTCAGGATAGCGTTGCTTCAAATACCCTTCTCAGCATCCTGCCATTTCACCAACACTGATTTATTAGTCAGTGGGTACCGTCCATCACACCAGGATGTAGGGAAGTGTCCTGTTTTCTCTGCGTGTCTGTGCCTCACTGTTCTGTTTTCCACTGCCACCTACCCCTCTAAACCCCTCACATACTCTTTCCCTTCTGTCCTTGTTGTCTTGTTGTGAGGGCATCTCTGTCATCCCGCTCCCTGTTTCATCCAGTGACCCGTCGACTTTTGGTTGACTTCTCTCCTCTGAAGTCTGTCATTTGTAATCCCACGATGTCTGACCATTGGTGCTCCCTCACATGCACTGACTAGAAGCTGACATTTGGAAGAAAGGAAACTACATTACAACCTGCGGAGGCCAAAATAATACCCATTATAGTTTAGAAGCAATGGGAACATTTTCACAATAATGACGAGCATATCAGGACTGCTGTTGTGGCAAATGTGAAAATACAAAAAGCTAGCTGAATTCTTAAATAATTGCAGAGTCTGCTTGTCAAACTTTGTAGAGAGTTATTATTTCCAAAGTTATTTTAAAGTTCAAGACTAGTTTAATTTATTCCCTCGTGTGAACTCTGACTTTGACCCAATTCAATTCAATTCAGTTTATTTATATAGCGCCAAATTCACAACACATGTCATCTCAAGGCACTTTACAGTTCAACCAGATCATACAGTCAAATTGATACAAAGTTTTCTGTCTAAGGAAAACCAGTTGATTGTATCAACTCATTGACTCTTCAGCAATCCCTCACACTAAGCATGCTTGTAGCGACAGTGGAGAGGAAAAACTCCCTTTTAACAGGAAGAAACCTCCAGCAGAACCAGGCTCAGTGTGAGCGGCCATCTGCCGAGGCCGACTGGGGTTCAAGGAGACGGAAGCAGAGACACAAAAAGCAGCTGTAAAAGGCGGCCCCGTCCAGGAAACACACAGCCAGGCAGACGAGCTCCGAGCCAACTCCCATTCCAGAGGACGAAGAGAGCACATCCACTCAGTCACGGTCAGAGAAACAGGACTACACTGGAAAACAGGCCGATCTCCAACATCTATAAACAAGGGTGTTGATGGAAGCAGCACAGCTGATGTTTCTTTCCAGGATGACGTCACAGCCAAACAGGAACAGACGAGGCAAAGCTACTCTGAGGAAAAGCAGAGAGAGCAGAAGGTTAGAGATTGAACTAACAGATTCTGCAGAAAAGGAGAACAGAGAGAGAATGAAGCAGAATGATGAAATGGGGGTCCCTATGTCCTCCAAAAGTCTAAGCCTATAGCAGCATAACTATAGAGATAGCTCAGGATAACCCATACATATGTTCTTTAAAGGTATAGTGGAGAATGTTCTTTTTCCAGGTAGATCTACAAAATAAGTGCTCCTCCTAATTGTCAATTATTCTGGTGATATGTTTATGTAAGGCCGTCCTACGTGCTCGTCCCCATTTTCACTTACCGGTGGTGAGTCCGTTATAGTGGAAAAATTGCAAATCTTCTTTGGGAAAGTAAGATTGTATGAGCGATGCAAACAGAAACTTTTACATAGAGCGTGCGTGAGGAGAAATGGGCTTGTGCATGCTCTCAATTGCGTTTAATAGACATTCCCTTTCAGGAGCGGGTACAGGGTTGTGCATGTGCATCTTTCTTTTTAAAATTGAGAGGGAGGGTCTTTTAAAAAAATCGCACATAGAGCTTTTGACTCATTCTTAATGATTACCTTTAAACACCTGTCATATGAGGGCTTTTAATGGCTATTTTTATAACACTATTTTGTTTGGAAATATAGATCTAAATTTGATCTTTTTAGTTGTTTTATATCTAAAAAACTAATCATGAGAAATTGTTTACGTTCTGCTTAAGAATTATTATTTATTATTATTATTATTTTTTTTTGACTGTGGTTATTATAAAAAAGCAAGTCATCCAAACAAGTTGGCCTGTGAGGGAACGAGGTATCATGCATGAAGAGTCAGAGGAATTATTTCAAAAGTCTTGTTTTTATTTCTAACCCAACAGCCAAACTTACAAGAAATACATGGGTTCCAGAATCATTAAAGAGTTCAACCAGAGAAGAAAAACATTAACTCAAACAACCCTGTGCCCAAACTGACTGTGCTAACCAAACATTATTGATCTAACAAAGAAATGACACACATGGGTATACAAACACTAACTGATCAGACCAGTAATAAATAGGGGTAATTAAAACTAATCAAACAATCACAAATTACAAAACACATTAGTGCAGTTCGGTTTAACGATAAACTGGATCTATGAAAAATTAAAACACACCAGCCACAAAACAAATCCTAGGTGAAATGCAAAAAAGAACAATTCAAATTCCCCCTTCTATCAGCAGCTAGTGGAACAGTCCAATTTCCCCTCCCTGCATTCAGCAGATCTGAGCCCTGGTTGTCATCTTTTTTATGAATAAGTGGATACAAGTACAGTGAACTAAATGTGCGCGCTTACAAATGGAAAATGTATTTGTACTAAGAATAATTTTTTATAATAAACTAAAGTATATGTGCACAGATTAATAAATAAAGGGAAAGGTGGATGTATTGTACCAGCTTTTAATGTGTGGCCCTGGGTTTGACCATCACCAGACCAAATCATCCATAGGCACAACTGGTGTACAACTCAGTGCAGTCACACAGTATGTACAGGCTGTTTAGGTCTTACAGCAGAAATGCAACATGAAATCTGAACTTTTCAAACATTACTAAAAGCATTGGACAAACATGGTAAATATATGCTAACTTGTATTTTAAAAGTTAAACCAAAACAAAAATAAAATAACAATAAGATAAACACAAAGTATTGCTGTAAATATTAGATCTGGTTTACAAACACTTTCCAATTTATTATGCCGAAAAAACGTTCTTTTTAAGTTAAATTCCTAATGAAAGACTAGAAACATCCCGTTGTGTAAAATATGAAGCTGAGTAAGTAATTCATGCAGAGATTAAGTGAATAGTCAAATGTGTAACCTATAACCTGTACACCCAACCGAATACTTAATGCTATTCACACTATAATTACCCCCTGCAGACTTAATTAAACATGTGTAATATCAATTTGCTCTGAACATTAATTGTTGCCAAGTTTCATGCGAGTATGAATGTGAAAGGGGTCTTTATGTAATAACTCTGATTAATTGAGCCCAATACACCTACTTGTGAACCTGGTACTTTGTTCTGGATGGTTACAGATATAGGCCATGGCTCATATGTGCCCTGCTCTCTTCTTTTTCTGCATTTTGCCAAAATGAATTGATATAAACATTTTAAAAGGTGTTTTATTCTTCCCTTATGAGGATTCGATATAATTGACATTTGGCCAAGTGAGGCATTTGTCTGGTTCTCTTGGTTCTTTACAAACCACAGATCTGTGGGCTTGTTACTTTTACAATGCCACAGTTACTTTACCTTAAAGGAAATATATCTTTTTACATACTATATACATACCTGCTTTATCTATGCATTTATTTCAAATCTATATAAAATGTAAACAATTTCAGCTAATTTAATCTGGGAATTTAAGAACGGTATAATCCTTAAACCCTATTATAATTGATTAATGCAGTGCTTGAGGCATGTTGGTCATCTTAAAATTAGAACCTCTGAATTTAGTCTGAGAAGCATGTTACTAAACATCAGTTATTCTAATGAATTACTACCTTAAGTTTGACAACTTGTTATATTTTTACCCATTCTAACCCTATTAATGATACATGACCTAATATATGCCTCCATTAGACTCACGTTATGTCTCACTTCACATAGAGTCCCCCGTCCTTTGCATTGAAACAGTAACATAAAAAAAAAAAATGAATGAGACACCCTTATAGGTTATTTCCCACAGTTAACACCATGCTTTCTACCTGTCAATTAGGTAATACGATAAGCAGGTAAATGTGCTTAGATTAAGTGCTAACAGCAAGGCACTCTTGGTGATGACTAAATGCCTCCGTAGCCTTGGGATTATGCATAAATCTTTTTTTCCCCAATCACATGTACTGTTCATATAGCCAAGACTAATTCTGGTTTTAAACCCAAAGAAAACTTATCTACAAAATCACTGTAATATCTTAAAATTTATATAAAGACTTTATGGCCTAATCTAAAATCCAAGAAGATTACCTGTTCCCCCTGCATAGTATCTATGTCAGAGTCCCATATTGTCAATGGAATGATTCAATAAGCCAATTGATCATGTTTAACCTCTTAACATCAATCTCATTTTGGGTGATCCTCGCCTATTTTGCATACCCAAATGGAAAAGCAAATAACTTAGGAAACGTAAGCCCAAACTACATGTGTACTGAAAGCTAACACCCTCTACTTTCCTAAGATAGAATTCTAATTGGGTGAGTAGAACACAGACCAACCTGAATCAGTTCAAACATGATGAAAAGTTGTTTTTTATTATTCTCGGAGATGATAGGCCTTTTTTGAACAGCAGTAATAAAGACATTCTGAGAAAAGGCAGGTTTTATTGTATTATACTTGTTTTACATCATGTCAACCACAAATGCAGAAAACTTCAGAACTCTAACAATAACAGTTCCAGAGCTATGGGGTTTTGAACCTTTGGTGTCAGCTTGGACCTGCGTGCAACGGCTCCACCTGCTGGTAAAAATTTTACCGGTGGAATTGTATGCATTCTGAATTAAAACCCCCACTTAAGTACCACTTACTCTGGGTAAGAGGTTAATAATGACTTACCCATCTCATGGCTAAAACAGTATTATATTTGGGAGACAAATAGTAAAATTTTATGGCAATGTTGAGTTATCTTAGTGTGAAATTAGCTAGTGTCAAGAAAATGTTTAAATAAATACAGTAAAAAGAGCCATTTGTTTATTTAGAGGAGTAAAATATTCATTTGGGCGCATCTAGTTATTTCGGCATAACCTCTACTAATGCTGTTACATCAGTAATGCACTAAACAACGAATATGCTTTTCCATCCACTCTAACAGAAGCTCGTGTCATGAGAGGTTGTGGCATTTAACGCTCATTGAGAATCAAAGGGGATAAACACACTCAACTTAACCTTCTGCAAGGGGGCTGTTGTAGCTCCAACTGAGATAGAACCCGGTCTATTTTAGTTTGCCTACGCATCAATTCAGTGGCATTTTTAAAAGTTGCAGTTACAAGATAAAACACATCTTTTTTGGCAGGAAAATACAAAAAATTGTTTTCTTTTACTTTAAATTTAGTTTATACTATATTTTGTATAGATCAAAATCCTTTATCAGTTCTGCTGTGCACGCATTTGATGAAGTTCAGTGTTGAATTGTAGCTGCGATGGCTGCATTTAGTTTCTTGTCATTTATTTGTTTGTTTTTTTATATCTGACCCACTCAAATGTGGTGAATTGTTTAAATGTATGTCAAACAAAAACAGTATTGGAAAAAAAATTGGCACTATCATGATCTGCTACCCTTTTAATAGCAGGAGCCTTTCTATA
Organism: Cyprinodon tularosa; assembly: GCF_016077235.1. Classification (NCBI taxonomy): domain Eukaryota; kingdom Metazoa; phylum Chordata; class Actinopteri; order Cyprinodontiformes; family Cyprinodontidae; genus Cyprinodon; species Cyprinodon tularosa. The sequence goes on along the minus strand of NW_024037781.1, from coordinate 4,741,286 downwards.
CGTACTTCTATCAGTATGAGGCGGAAAAATATCTAATCAGAGATTAAAAAGATGGATGCAACTGGATTCTGTGTTTACAGTAGATACATCACTCTTCAGGTCTAGGCCTAAAGTATAACCTGCATGAGCGCAGTAATAAAAAGAATAAAAAAAAGCATTACTTTAAAAGGGGTAAAGCAATATTTTGCTACTGATACTGTATGCTGAGCCTGAACTGTTTTTTTTTTTAAATAACAATCTTTAATGCAATTCAACTGGTTAATAAAGATGCTTTTGGTGACATCCTGAAGAGTGCTAAACCCTTAAGAGATTTCTATTTTACAGTTGACCTTACATTAATAACTAAGATGGGTGCCTAAAGGACATTTTTTTTGTGCACTGCTGTAGTTTGATGCTTTTGGCTCTGCCATATCCAACTTTCTCCAAATGGCGTTACTCATATTGGTAATCCTACTGATTACAAGAAGCTCTTTGCGTTCTTGCATCCACTTAGTATGCGCCTGAGTCACATTTATTTCTTTTTAACAGCCTGAAGGACAAAGATCTTGTGTCCCACTCAGCTTGGAGCTGCTTGGCATGTGTTAATGCCTCATCTCTTGCTTGTGACCGCCCACATGTTCTGCAGTAACTTATTCACCTTTAGAAAACAAGTGCATAACATTTGGAGAGTGCAGAGAAAGGCCAGCATTAAAAGCAAAATTTCTTTGTCAACAGTGAGGTGAGCATGTAATCAATCGGCTCAACAAAAATGTCTGCTACATAGTGATCATCAAATATTCTTGAAAACAGCCAATACAGTTTTAAAACTTTCAGATTTGAGAATATCTCAGACAAAATGATGCAATTTAATACAATTTTGTGTGTCTGTGCATAAGGAGCAATTCAAACCCAGAACACAGAAGCTGTTTCAATTTTAATGTAATACAGTGTGTGGCCCTCACAAGAACGAGCGGCATAACACCTAGAACAATTTTAAATTCAAATTAAAAATTACCATGGTTTTCTGTTTATGTTTCAGCTGTGAAAAATCCCAAACACAATAATAGGCAACATGGTTTTCACAAGCCAAGTGTGTCCCCTCAGAATAAAAATGTTTATGAAAACAAATTTGCAATATCAAAACATTTTTTTAGGGCAAAATGCTATACAATAAGGTTTATGTTTTAAACTGTTTAACAAATATTCATCGGGGTTCGTGGATGTTTTTGTGGAGAGTAGAGGAGGCAGAGATAGTTCTTGCATTTTTAATGGTGAAGTAGATGGCACAAAAACATAAATCCAGAAATAACAGGCTGGAAACTCAGAAACCAAAAATTAGAGACGCTCGAGAGAAACATACAAGAAGAAATGAAGAGACTGCAGCACTGAGGAAGTGGACAGGAGGAGTATATATTGGAGACAGAGTAATCAGTTAATTGGGAGCAGATGTGGACAGAAGCAGCTAGAAAGGAGCAAAAGGGAAAGAAAAGGGAAACAAAGAGTAACCAGAGAAAACATGGTTTAATTGTAATCAGAAAATAACCTAAATAAGGCTAAATGGGAATAAAACTAATTATTACAAGATAAGGAATAAACAAGGAGAAAACTAAAGGATACGAAAATGGACTGGAGTAAAACTAAAGCCATGGAAAACATAACCTAAAAATAAGAGAATGAATAACTAACTAAAACTAGACCAAAGAATAGATGATAGGAAAAAATGCTGAAAAGATTTAAAAAGGAAGGGTAAAACTAAGAATTCAAAATGATAAATAAATCTTGACAATAGAGAATAACAAAATAAAGTATTCTTGAGAACCCAAAATGAAAAATTACACAGAACCAAAAAGTCTAGAATACCAGATTTTTAAATTCTAATTCTAAGAGTCTACTTCTAAGAGGGGCAAAGTGAATATGAGCCTAAATATATAAAGACAAAATAGGGTCAACAAGTTAATCAGTGGTAAAATTGTCAAAGATGAGCCAAGTAGGGGCCATATGGGACATATATGCCATAGTGCATATCTCAGAAACAGAGAAAACATCACAACTTCATGTGTAGTAATAACTTAAAGAAACTCTGAACTTTCTCACCTATCCATAGCAGATGTCCCTGCTTTGCTGAATTGCAGATGCTGTTTCTCTATGCTATAAAGTTAGTCTTTATTTTCCTAAGATATTTAGGAATCATCACGAAATGTTGCTTATCTGACACCTGTTCGAACACACATGGTGTCGTTATTCTATGGACTAGAGCTTCTGATTTTGTCATTTTACTCACACAGTAGCTTTTCTTACTACTTGATGCAGTAGGAAACAATCTACAGCATTATTTGATTTGTTTCGTGTTAAACTTTAAAACATAATTAATCTTGAAGAACTGCAGACAGGCAAAATTTTGTATCCACATGGTTCAGAGCCAAGAGTGCACCAACACTTGTATACTGTAATGGCACTATTGTTTGCATACAAAGCAGACCGTTTCCTTTTATGACTTGCAGGTGTATGCAGCATATTCAGATGGATGCTTGTGATTCTTCCTGCTGCTGCACATCTGCACTCCAAAGATGGAGAGCAATTTTAACCTTAAACCATGCTCTTTTTTTCAACAACTATAGTACAGCGATGGTGGCATATACAAAACCAGAAGAAGTGAGCATAAATTGAAATAAACCACCTCGCTCAATCCACATTCAGTAAATCTTTATTATCTAACACGTGAGACGCCAAGCTTTTAGGCTTATTACTGAAGGCAAATGGGAACAAAAGCTTTCTGTAATTACTCTGGTTCCCTAGTGGGTGAAGGCTGCATTCTCAGGGAGATTAGCAGTCACTCACCATGTTGCCTTCCCTTTAGATTAGCCAGAGAGATACAACCAACAATTGTCCTAGCCGTCTTTTAGTCCTTTTAATTTTTTTTTCTCTTTTTTGTACACTTCAGCTTAGTTGACACGCCATTATTTTCAACAAGCATTTAGAGAAGGGATCACATATTCTTTCACAGGCTAAATCTAATTTTACCTTTCATAAAATATATGCTACTTTTACTATTTTATAAAAGTATACCAGTAAATACTATATTTCAGATGACAAGGTAATTGACCCTAACAGATGAGTGAACATCTCTCGTGATGGTTAAATCAATGCTGTCACCACTAGGTAGTTGTAAGGGATACTCGGAAACCCATGGTAAAGAATAATAGCACCTTCATCAATTTTTTTTTTCCTTAGCTGTAGAGGTATGAGAGAGTCCCCTACAAGTACTCTCTAGTACAAAACTCATATTGGATTTCATAAGTTTTTTAATCTTCCAGTTTTTATTAGGATTCCCCATCATGCATCCCTCTTGAAAACCTTGACATCTTGATCATTTCAAAATATCTAGATTGACATCTGGATAACAAACAGGTCATCTGTATCTTTAGAAGGTCTAACTTCAACTGAAATGAACAGCAATAAAGAGTGTGTATAACCTTCTCTCCTACTGCATGTGATAAATCTTATCAGGTTTATGGTTAGGATGGGCACCACTTCTACTTAACTAATTTGGACTTTCTGAGTGATTGCAGGAAGGTTTTTTGTCGTGGAAGTGAATCCCAAATATACTTTATTTGTAAAAGATTGTGCAACAAAAATGCACTCACTTTCAGCTTAATAAGTATTTATATATACTGTAACAATGTTAAATACTATATCCTTAATATTGCAGACAAAGATTAAAGAGGGACTAAAGCAAAAACAATAAATTAAAAAAGTAAATACAAATACATTTTCCAGGTGGATTTAAGACCATCTTTATTTAAACTAATGAGAATGCTGAGGGATAACATAAAACTGGCTGAAAACAGGTTTGATGAAGTTCCAAGTAAAGTCTTGTGATCCAGGTATATGTCTTAAGGTTCCATTTGTACACAACATTATAAATCAAAATACTAAATTCTCAGATGGAAATGGAATGTCAAAATTTCAAAATATTTTAATTCATGAAAAGCAGTTAATATGGCCCTATTTTTGCTCGATCTTACCATGAATACAAGTTAATTTTCCTGTCAGGGAACAAGCAGTAAGGCAAAGGGACACAGGAGGTAATTTCAAAAATCAGGGCTCTATTGACCCTAAAAAAGATGAACAAAATCCAAAACAATGCAAAAATCAGCCGGCACATAAGAGAGGTCAACTGAATTTGCCAATTATTAACTTTTAACTTAAACTGACCTAACACAATGACACGTGAGAGCAACATATATAGTGGTTAGGCCAAACCAAAAAACAAAGACAGCGAAAAACAAGATGGCTGACAATTAACTAAAGCAACCATTTAAACTAACTAAACCCAAATACCCCCATAGTTCAGTGGTATATGGTAGGGCTTAACGAGCCGGTGACCAGGTTTAAGCCTTCTCATTGCCACACCTTTGCTTGTCAGGGAAGAGGCTCATCTCCCCCCTTAGCAAAAAGTAGTGTACTTGAAGTAAATTCTATTAAGAATACTTAAGCATAAGTTTAGAAAGTATATCAAACAATGTACTTTTAGTGTACTTGAAGTATTACTAAAGTAATACTTCTTCAAAATAAAGTATACTTAAATTATACTTTAGTAAACAATAAAGTAAACAATAGTATAGTCAATTATACTTGAACAAACTGCTTTTTGCTAAGGGCCACCATGGCAACTCAAACAAAGGAAAGAAATGTTAACCAAAAAAAAAAACTAGTGATGGGTTAATGAGGCATCTTGAAGCGTTTCGACGCAAACTTACCAAACTGTATTGATACTGCGTTGATACTGTCTCACAGAATGCTGACACCTGCTTGACCTTTAAAGCCACTAAAGGCAGTTGACTTGACAGACTGAACTGATTTGATGACCTAATACAATGATAAAATTTGAGTTCTTGTAGGTTATTTTATATTATTCCATATCTATGCTTCTTTTAAAAATATCATACCATAAAATATATTATAACGTGAAAACTTAGGGGGAAATGTGTATGAGGATGCTCGTGGACTAGGATTTTAAATCATATTTTTAAAACGTTAAGTACAGTAAAAACAGTAAATAAACTAAGAGTCAGTTTGAAATTAACTGTAATTAAGATAAGCTGAGTGATAACTGAGAGGAAAAGTATGACCTATTCTTTTTAGGCTCCAAAATTCTTGATAATTTTAATGATAAACCGCAAAAGATTAGACTTTTTTTTTTAGCAGATGCATCATGTGTACAAACATGTTTTCAAACACAGTTTAGTGAGTCAGTAAGTTACAAACAATTCTTGTATTGGTTACTTGACTTTCTTGAAACAACACATGCTCCGATACAGTGTTTTGCTCTATGGGCTTGACGCATGCCCTGACACATCAGTGTTGATGGACCCATCACTAGAAAATACCTTCCATTGCTGGTATGTGTGCACACCAAAACAGCAGTGCAAGATATACCAAATTACAAAATGAAAGAAATAAATAAAAATATTACCACTGTGGGGCTCCAAAAATGACTGAGTTGTCTTTTTTCTTTTTTTTTCTACACACCTGTAATTTGTGCACTCAATGAACTATAAGCTGCCTATTTACTGAATGTTTGTATTAAAGCTTTCAAATCAAAATTATCAAAAAAAATCTGCTGTTCTTTTCAAGCTAATTTTTTCCATGGATTACTTTGCAATGACATGCACAAATCTCATGTCAGGTCTCAGGCCATGTACAAAAGTAAATATCAATCTGGACTTGCAATGCTGCGGAACAAATCTAGCTTTGGTGGAAAATCATTTGTACATGTTAGTGCAAATTGACATTTCCCATGAGGATGTAGTCTTTATTGTGGAATTTCTTTAGATTTCTACATACAGTACCATTTTCAAGGTTTATTCCATAATCTTTGTTCAGATCCTTATTACATATATTGGCATTTTTAACAATATATTTAGACAGATGAATCAGAGGATAGACAAAGATATACTTATTATATCCATGTTTTGTTTTCCATTTTTTTTCATCTTTTAAATGTAGTATTGGCTTGTTTTTCTTTATTATTATGGAAAAGAAATAATAAAATGTTTTTTCGATTGATTAGATGAACAGTTACTTGGTACTTTTGTGGAATTTACCGTTACGTATGCTTAGGGAGTATTTTTGACTACTTTACAGCCTCAGCTGAATAATCAAATGATTCATCTGCTCGATAAGAGAGGGCAGACCATTGTATGAATACAATCCATGTCTGCAATGTTAAGGTCATAAACAACAGTTAATTTTCTGCTGCTGCCACTGAAGACCAATTTTGTTTTCTCCGTGTTTCTGGATTTTGACATCTCCCTAAAGCAGAGTGAACAGACAATAACCTTTGGACTGACCTGCGATAAGTATGACTGACTCTTACAGTGTGCTTACTATTTTGCCTTTCTTTGGGTCAGATGAGTGATAGATGGAAGTCTTACAGAGACTGAAATAAAAGATTTAAAAATGGTTTCTGAAACTCTCTGCTCTGGGCTTTTGTGCTTTTTCACCTGTATTTTTATATGAAGGCCACAGTTTAAAGTATTCTAACAAAAAAGAGGATTAGGGTATGAAACAAAGATTCAGCTATAAATGAAATAGACAAAGATTTTTAATTTGCACACAGCACATTGGATGATTGCATATCTTCATTAACTGCTATTATCAGAAGAAATAGGGCAGGATCATAATGTATCAAGTCTCAGTTCAGGATTTTACAAGAAATACAGGGTTTCTAAAATTAGCACCGAGAAAAAATAAAATAAAAAAATTTTTTCAATATAAATTTAGGTCATGGATTTCCCCCCGGTAAGGGAAGGTTTGACTTCAGGTGGTAGGACTACTGAAAAACTAGGATACAAACAGAAGAAGTGGGTTTGTGGGAGATATGTAATATTTAATTTTTTTTAACATATTTTTGTCGATGGGTATTTTTTTAAGCATTACTGTAGACTTCATCTATTGATATCCTCCCTTAGAAACATAACTCAGAGAGAAAACGATGAGAAAAAGTTCAATTCTGAGCACAGAATGTTCAAATTACTGACAGATTTAAGCCAAAACATGAATCTGTCAGTGCATGCATGATGTGTGGTTTTTGCGGTTTGTTGAGAATTATAATTATCTTGAAAGTTTTTATTGGCACAAACCTATTTTCATTTCATTTTCAATTTTTCTTTTATTTGATTAATTTGTGTTCACATTAACTGCATGTCAATACTACTTTCTGCTAGTAGTATCTCGTATAATTACATGTAAGAACAATGTTACATACAAATCCACTGTAATACAGGCATGAGGCTCTTTATAAAATGCTTTCCATAATTAAATTACTTTTTTCATGGCTTGATTTGGTCCTGAATATGTTCTAAATGTCTTCATGTTAAAATTATTGTATTTTGTATCCTGTTAGCGAGTTATATGATGTCCTTTTTGTGTAGTCATGGTCATGTCTTGGTGAAGTCATGGACTCTGACCGGAATTTTAAAAGCCACATTAAGACAATTACAAAATCAGCCTATTATCACCTTAAGAATATATATATATATATATAATACAGGTGGCTTAAGCATTCTGCTACAAGTAAATCATCCAGAAGAACACATGAGAACAAAAACTTAGTTCAAAAAAACTGAAAAATGTAGCTTCTGCACAATAACAACACTTTCTATGAATCATTAATATTAATGTGATGTCTCTGAGGTAGTACAGATAATTTGGAAGTTGGGTTCATGTAAGGTTATACCTTATCAAGGTTAAGTAATGATATAGGTAATTAAAAATGGACTGCAGTATCTTGCTTCATAGTGGGTAAGCTATATGCTCTGAGAATTTGATTGCTTTTGATAAAAAAGTGTGACCACTTTGTCTATGATATTGGGTCTAGGAAACTGATAAAACTTTAGAAACTCTTTACTTGAAGCTCATTAAAAGCACTAAACCTTAAGCAGTTTAAAAGACAAAATTGCTGACAGAAGGATGTTTCTTCAAACCTCTGCTTAGACTTAGACAGACTTTATTTGTCATTTTGTACACACAAGTGTATACAAAAATAAATTTTGTTCATTACAGCTCTCTAGACATTCTTCTTTTTAAAGTGCTGCCTTGATAAAGCAGTAGTGATAATGTAATGCTAATTCTCCATGTGCAAGTGTCTAATTTCTTTAAGGTGCTCCTTCAGAGTCATGCATACAGGTTGAGCTTAAGCACTTTTACAGGTAGGAGTCTGTATTGCATATTTATTTTAACTATGGGAGAATGCCAGAGTACCTGAGAAGAGCTAAACATGTTAGGTTTAATGGATGCAAAGAAAATTCTAAGTCAAAATTTGAACCTATGGTGATTTTACTTTCAGGCAACACCTGTCAGGACTAATGTGTGTGTGTTTGTGTTATGTGTTTGTCTCCCTTCCTCCACCAGGAGGGGCCTGGTTCTGGTCCGCCTCCTCACACACCTGCTGATGGTTTCCTCGTTAATGGAGTGTTCTTAAGCTGCTGTCTGCCACTACCTCGACGCCAGAGTGTTTGCCAATTCTGGGTACTCTTGCCAAGCTGAGTTTTGCTGAGTCAAACTGAGTTCTTGTCAACCTGAGTTTTAACATTGTTGTTGTCTTTGCCTCTCGGCAGGAAGTCATCCTGCAAACTGGATGTTTCTGACCTTCTCTCCCTGGAAGGATCAACAGAGCTTAAAGCTGAGCTGGGGTCACTAACAGGAGTTCCGGACCCACTTTCCCCAAGAGATCGTTTGAGCTTCACACTGAGAAAGAGATTCATTTCCACTACGACCCATTCAAGTACCGCAGGAAATCTGAGTGGCAGTCAGCTTCTCTGTTCACCTACAAACAACCGCATTCTGGGTAAACCCTGTTCCACCCTCCACCGAATCAGACAAACACTGGAACACCAGCATACAGACTGGAGTCAAAGATTCAACAACTTCTCTGGAAACGTGAGTCAGCAACCAGATCCTCTTCTCCAAGTTCACGAATCAAATTTCCCACTGTGCCTGAACTAAACCCTGTGTCCCCCCCCCCCCTCACTTTTCAGTTCGTGTTGAGCAGTGTTCAGAGCCACACTTCTCTCAGCATTATCTCTTCAATAAATCCTGTTAAATCTTTTCTCCTGGTCTCCCTGTTTGGTCTTTCGCATTTGGGTCTGAACTTTAGTAAAATCATGTCAACACGTTAACACTGTCAACAGTCCAGTCATTCTAAATCTGATAAATCTACCCTGAGATAAGCTTTTCTTTTGTGTTCTTTTTTTTTGTCACACACACCACAGAATGTGTAAGTGTTACTGTTAGCTTATCGATTAGTCCACAGTCAACACGCAATCAGTGAGAAGGTTGAAGATGAGAAGCGAATATAGTAAAAGATTAATGAAAAGTAATGATTTTTGCCTTTTACCAAGTATATTTTTCAACCCAAAATAACAAATTGTGTGTAAAGGATTTATGAGATAGTCTTTATAATTATTTTTAGAATCTAAATTGACAACTGCTAATATGTTTGACCTTTTTTTGTTGCTGTTGTTTTTTCAGTAAAGCTCCCAACATGTAAGAGCGTCTGTTGGTTTTATTTTGCTTGTGCTTTTTTTTTCAGAAAAGAAAAGAGGCTCTAGCTGAAAGACGAACGCTCCTGTTTTCCTGTGCTGTAATAGACTGCTTTTATTGCCTCACTGTCTGGTTTAACCCTCCTATTCTCTTATGGTTCAAAGACAAAGACTCCGTATTGTCACTGCCTTGGATTTAGACACCATCATGACAACTTGACAATTCCTCAGAATGCAAGATTTAAATAAATGACTGATGAAGTGAATATACTGGCTTTTACAGTTTCTACACTGAAAAAGTGTTCATTTCAAAATTTTTTTTTTAACATGAACATCAGTAAATTCAAATTTAATGTTGCAGACACATACAACGTTGGATATTGTTAAGTTGCATAAAAAGTGTACTTTTGTTCATTTTAGCATTTGCGAAGTACTAGTTTATATTCATAATTTACTGTGGATAATTAAAACAAAAACAATTAGAGCAAGGAAGATAAACCTCTCTCTTAATTGGAAAAGACAGAAGACTTGGATGGAGGTTCAGACGACTTCCTCAAATACATGGTGGTTGTAACATTATGCTATGGGGATTTTTTTGTTATAAGCAGACAAAAAAGCTACTTAGATTTAGAGTAATTGGAAGATGAGTGAAGATTACTACAAGAAAAAAAAGTTGTTTCTGAGGGAAAATTAAAACTGCACAAAACACATCCTGATGCGTTACTTAACCATGCATAACTAGTGGGATAGTCTGCAAGTAAGCTGCAGTTGTTGGGAAGACAATTAGAGCTAAATAGAGGTCAATTCTGGGAGATAATGTATTTGGGATAACAGAATGGTTCACATTTTAGCAGGACAAAAGCCCTAGACCCAGCCAGAGCTTCTATCTGAATATTGATATGTCTCTAACAAAATTGCGAAAAATACAGTAACCACAAATAAACTCCAACAAATCTGACATGGCTTAAACTTTTCCCCAAAGTAGAGTGTTACAAAAAATGGAGCCTCTAGGTGTGTTAAATCGATAGAGGGATACGACAAAATGGTTGCAGCTTCAATTTCAGCAAAAATGTTGCTCTACAAGTTAATAACTCTTTATCACCTGTCTTCACCTCCCCTTCTCACTTATGTGCTGGTGTGTATTGGTTTATAATTTGAAAGAGATGTAAATCATTTTAGAGGCACTATAAATACAAGTTTCAGATATACACTCGTTGGGCTTACAGACTGAGGCAAACTACTGCAATGACGAAAAGAACCCACCCTGGCATCTGGGTCTATTCTTTTCATGGGCGGCAGGTTTCATCTGTGAAATGAGAATGCAAATCATATTTAGTGCAGTTAGAGTATAAACTGACAGGGCAGAACATTTAATTTGATATGATATTACCAACAAGGAGAGAGAGCAGAGAAAGCAAAGTCCTATGCAATGGGTTTGTCACAAGTATAAAAGTATGGCGCTTTTAAAAAAAGGACAGGTAAAGGGCTTAATATGCTTATTTTCACACATTTTTGCCAGGAAAGCATGCTAGGCAAAAATAGACAACAAATCGCTATTAAGAACTACTTCTCCAAATACTTAAGTACTACAGCAGCCCACTGCTCCCCAAGGGAACGGGTCAGGCAAATTTCTCCGAAGTTCAATTATTATAATAATAACAATAATAATAACAATAATTAGTATTATAATGATTTTTATGTATATAGCATCTATTTGTGTGTCCGCTGTAACTATATTGTAAAACTAGAGGTTGTACGTCTTAATCCTGGGGAATTTACAGATCACGATTTTGTTTTTTCTTTTCTTCGGACTTGTCTTGCCTCTGAAAAGCTAATGTAAGAATTTTGAAAAACTTTTCAATTACAGGCCTTAGATCCTGAACCAGTCCTCCTCTTTCCGTGAGATCTGTTGGATCTTTAAAGGATTTTCAAACTATTAATGTAAATGTGAATCCTTTTATTATCCCACAATGGGAAAATTTACTCTCTGCATTTGACCAGTCCCCTAGGGGGGTCAGTGGTCTGCATATATATGGCCCAGGGAGCAGTGTCGGGTTCAGGGTTTTGCTCAAAAACCCAGTGTGGAGGCTTTGGGGATCGGACTGGGTACTCACAATCTTCTCAGAGCACAAGTGTACTGCTATAACCACTAGGCCAACACTCTCCAAGAACTCAATCCAGCATCAACCCATAAAAAATCAGGCCAGTGTTTGACATGTTTTGCAGATTTTATTGCTTTTACTATCAAGACTATTTTCTTCTAGTTGTTTGCATTATTATTTGTATCTTTAGTTTTTAATGCACTACAAAAAAGTTCATAAATAAATCATAATGTATAAATAATTATGAAATAAGCACAATTTAGTTATTTGCAGGAACGCCCCATGTCCAAATGCTATCAATAAAACTAATTTGATTTCATTTCAAATACTGTTTAAAAATGGAGTCTGGAAAATATTCAAGCTGGAAAACATTGCATGGCAGAAAAGCAGAACAAACATTATTTTTTTACTAAAGCTGTTAGGGTTTCTTATATCTAATTTCTTCTTTTCCTAAAGGGATATGGCATTTGAAGGCTTATTAGCCCTACGTTTAGCAAAAATAAATATGTATATGCGATTTTATGCAGAAATCTGGCTTTAATTGACTGTTGTGCCATTCTTTTATTTTGTCTTTTCCTTTTTATAGCTTAACTAATGTAAAATCAGTCCTGAATATTCTAATTAGTAAGAAAAATAAAAATATGCCAGACCTTACTCATTTAATAAGACCTCACTCTACTGTTCTACTGTTAGTTTTATGTATGCATTTCTAGAATGGCCTTGCATTATAAAGCCCTGCAAATAAACCAGAAGTTTATTTACAGGCCACTTTTTCTCCCAAATGCAGGCAGTTCCAAATGGAAAACATCAGTGCCAGCCTCAACAGATTTTCTCTTGGAGGCAATCTGTCAATGCATATTTATATTTGGTTTCCATTTAAATGCACTCAAAGGTTAGGTCTTTCACTTCATCTTCTTCACTCTTTTATTGACTATCACAGTCAATCTTGTTGGCATGTGGCCCAAGCCTTAAAGGATGCCTAAACTGTGCTCTCTAGGCGGGCATTGGAATTTGAAGAGTAGGAGCCCAAATCATTTAGGTAATTGAAAGTGAGCAAAAACAGTTAGACAAATTTGCATGAGTTAAATATTAAGACCTTTATTGTGTCTGATGACCATTTTTATTGCATTTATTTTATGGAGAGCAAGCTACATAGGTAACACATAAATTAAACTCTGTTGTTATGATACACATCAAACAAAAGGACATACCTTGTTCCCTTTATCACTCATCTTTATTTTAGAATCTAATGCTGTCTAAGTCAAAAAAAAAAAATAATGTAGCTCAGAGCTTTGGCATCATTGGGTGAAAGATTTGTCCTTTTTTTCAGAGAAGTTTCCTACACTACCCTTTTACTTTTGGCTTTGCATTACCCATCAGCCATCTTTATTTGGTTATAAATTTGATAAAAATTGGATGCCAGAACTTTCAGCAATGACAAATGTCGTCCATGTCTTTACAGGTACTTCTCAGTAACTGGGAATATGTATTCTACTTATGCTTTTTGATCCGTAGTTTGGAGATTGTCAGGGTTAGTTGTGGTTTAGGACCCAAATGCAGAGGCAGAGAAGCTGAGAAGATTTCTTGGGAGTTTAATGGGGCAAAAACAGTAACAAAGGCAGGAATCCAACTAATAGTCAAAAGCAAACCAGAACTATGGAGACATCTGGGGAAACCAAACACGAGGAGCCAGGGAGAGACGAGGAAAGTGGACAACAGCATGGGACGACAGCAAAGACAAGGAACTAACAACGAGTGAGAGCAGAGGGAGAGCATATATAGCAGAGAGAGACAAAGGGAGGGCTAACGAGCAGAGAAGGAGCAGGTGTGAGAGGAGACAACGAGGGAGCCAAGGGGAAAGGAACACACACACACAAGAAGGCAATAGAGGACAACAGAAAAACATGAGAACTAACATAAATCTAAAAATTACAACAAAACTGGAATTAAAAAAATAAAACTAGAAAACAAGGAGCAAAGTAAAGAACAACAGAACCAAGACCATGACAGAGATGGACTCTAGCTGTTATTTTATTTTATTTTTTATTAAACTCATATTTATGCATCTGATTTATTGGTGTGATGAAACAAATCCAAGAGGGACATACTAGGGATAAACCAAAAAAAAAAAAAAAAATCTATTTAAAAATATATAATTAATTTTACTTTGTTAATTTACTCAAATCAACTTCATAATCCTGTTCTTAATACATGCATCTACACCTTTGTTAGAGAGACACATAAAGCAATTATTTCAGCAGCTGATTGCCACTAAAGACAAAGTCTTCGTGTATTCAAGTAGTTGCGGAAGGATAGCCTAAAGAGGTTGTGCATTCTTATTTGCTATTTTTTGTTACAATATTTTCAGGTCTATCTATTATATGGCAATAATTATTCCTTCTATGTTTATATTGAAAAATACATATGCTTTTTAAAATGTATGTCTATGCTGATGAAGGTTCTCAGTCATCCAGGTTATAGTCATTCCGTAAAAATTCAAAAAATATCCACTGGACTTGGTTTCCAAGATTTGAAAAAAAAAAATGTATGTCCTCTTTTGTTTTTGTTTTTTATTTTTCTGGCACAAAACCTTCTTTATCAATTGTTTGAAGATATATTACGGCAGAAAACATAACAAAATAAAAAGAAGAAAAGGAATAAAACTATTTGAAATAGAAATTCACTTACCTGTGTGACTCCACAAAACCATAGCACCAGCTGGTGGAATAATTCAAAGGCCTGCTGACAGTTCCAGACAACAACAAAACACAAAGATCCAAAGATTATTCAGAAGGGATATGTTACAAGCGGAAAGCTACTAAAAAATAAATGGACATATGTGAGATAGAGGGCAAAGTCGTGTGTAAGTACAGTAGCACGTTGTAATGTTTAAAATGATTATCCAGATTTTTAAAAACATTTTAAAATGATAGGAAATTAGATTTCATACTGTTATTTTTTATAGGACTGACCATTAATACCACAGAATAGGCTGAAGCCACACACTACACTGTAGGAGGAAGACAGAGAAAAAACGATTGGTGGGTTTAAGTGGTGTTTTTTTTTTTTATCCATTGCAGCTTTTTACTCTGTGTTTTTTTTAGAATGATATACTGCTTGTCTAAAGGTCTATCAGTTACATTCTCATAAAGATAGAGCAATACATGCAAGGGCTGATCTAAATATCTTAAGGAAAGAAAAACTACACAAAGTGATTGACAACATTGAATCGATAAAATAACTCTCTTAAGAAATGTGTTAGCTGCTAAGTAAAAGAGCATTAAAGCATTTATACTTTATCTAAGACTCAAAGGAAAGGAAAAATGGAGAGAAAAAAACAAGCCAAAAAAAAAACAAGACAAATCAATCAATAATTAAAACTTGTGAACCTCCCTTTACAGCAAATTAAAATACACATAAATAATTTGGATTCCATCAGGGTTTAAGTGAAACTATGTCATTGGTTACTGAACAACAAAACTTTCTGCAAACAATCCTGATTTTCAGTGAATTTTTTTGGAAAAAGGGACTGCAGCTATAATTTAAATGGGTTTAAATTTTTTAACCATTTAACAGAAGAATCAAAATTTGAAATTCTAAATACATACAGTATAATTATGGAACATCTTAAAATCCTGTGCTAAGTAAATGTTTAAAACATATAAAATATACATGAATAAACATGAATCCTGTGTTTCTGTTTTGCTTTTCTGATTCAAAATAAATTGTATAATTTTGCTAAGCGTATTTAAAATATTTTTTTTTTGTGGAAACAATTTGCTATATTTTGTTTGTTGTTTGACAACTTATGTCTCTTCTAGTGAATGAAAAAGTATTGTAAATGTTTTTTTTATTTCTTTCCTTTCGGTTATCTTTAAATAAAGAGTAACATGTAAAGTAAGATACAAAGGAAAGGAAGATGAATGGTCAAAAAAATATTTACCTTGTCAGACAAATTATTCAAATATGTCACTAAGGCAATACATGTATGTAAATGTGATATGTTTAAAATAAATGTGCAACCAGCACAAAAAAATAGTTTTATTTGAGTAAAAAAAATAAATAATCTAAAATATAATGCTGTCACTGTAGTTGATTATCCATCTATAGCAAATTTGTAACCCCCCTTAGGGCCAATTGAACAATAGTACTTAAGGGTGTGTTTCATGTAAAGCTCACTAGAGAGGTTTTTGGCTTGTGGGTGTGCACATACAGGTGCTGGTCATAAAATTAGAATATCATGAAAAAGTAGATTGATTTCAGTAATTCCATTTAAAAAGTGAAACTTGTATATTATATTCATACATTACATACAAACTCATATATTTCAGATGTTTATTTTGTTTAATTTTGATGATTACAAATGACAACAAATGAAAATCTCAAATTCATCATATCAGAAAATTAGAATATTACTGAAGACCAATAAAAACAAAGGATTTATAGAAATGTTGGCCAACTGAAAAGTATGAACATGAAAAGTATGAGCATGTACAGCACTCAGTATTTAGTTGGGCCTCCTTTGGCCTGTATTACTGCAGCAATGCGGCGTGGCATGGAGTCGATCAGTCTGTGGCACTGCTCAGGTGTTATGATAGCCCAGGTTGCTCTAATAGTGGCTTTTAGCTCTTCTGAATTGTTGGGTCTGGTGTATTGCATCTTCTTCTTCACAATACCCCATAGATTTTCTATGGGGTTAAGGTCAGGAGAGTTTGCTGGCCAATTAAGAACAGGGATACCATGGTCCTTCAACCAGGTACTGGTAGCTTTGGCACTGTGTGCAGGTGCCAAGTCCTGTTGGAAAATGAAATCTGCATCTCCAAAAAGTTGGTCAGCTGCAGGAAGCATGAAGTGCTCTAAAACTTCCTGGTATGTGGCTGCGTTGACCCTGGACCTCAGAAAACACAATGGACCAACACCAGCAGATGACATGGCACCCCAAACCATCACTGACTGTGGAAGCTTTACACTGGACTTCAAGCAACGTGGATGAAGTGCCTCTCTTCTTTTCCTCCAGACTCTGGGACCTTGATTTCCAAAGGAAATGCAAAATTTACTTTCATCAGAGAACATGACTTTGGACCACTCACCAGCAGTCCAGTCCTGTTTCTCTTTAGCCCAGGCAAGACGCTTCTGACGCTGTCTGTGGTTCAAGAGTGGCTTGACACAAGGAATGCGACAGCAGAAACCCATGTCTTTCATACGTCTGTGTGTGGTGGTTCTTGAAGCACTCACTCCAGCTGCAGTCCACTCTTTGTGAATCTCCCCCACATTTTTGAATGGGTTTTGTTTCACAATCCTCTCCAGGGTGCGGTTATCTCTCTTGCTTGTACACTTTTTTCGACCACATCTTTTCCTTCCCTTCGCCTCTCTATTAATGTGCTTGGACACTGAGCTCTGTGAACAGCCAGCCTCTTTAGCGATGACCTTTTGTGTCTTGCCCTCCTTGTGCAAGGTGTCGATGGTCGTCTTTTGGACAACTGTCAAGTCAGCAGTCTTCCCCATGATTGTGTAGCCTATAGAACTAGACTGAAAGACCATTTAAAGGCTTTTGCAGGTGGTTTGAGTTAATTAGCTGATTAGAGTGTGGCACCAGGGGCCATCAATTTTGAACCTTTTCACAATATTCTAATTTTCTGATATGATGAATTTGAGATTTTCATTTGTTGTCATTTGTAATCATCAAAATTAAACAAATTAAACATCTGAAATATATGAGTTTGTATGTAATGTATGAATATAATATACAAGTTTCACTTTTTAAATGGAATTACTGAAATCAATCTACTTTTTCATGATATTCTAATTTTATGACCAGCACCTGTATAACAACGTGTATGTGTGTTTTATTAGGTTTCTACTGCACCCTTCTCTGACAGCCTGCCTCGGCTCTTTGTATTAAACTGTAAAGGCACCGCAGGGTGCTGACGGAGCTCAAACCTTTTAGCTGACTCGATGTTTCACAGCAACAGCCCCTCTGCCAAACATTCGACAGATGTATACTCTCTTCTGCCTGGTTTGTTATCACCTGACCAAAGCAAAACTGCGCCCGGACCCATAAAAACCCTGAGACAAGATAACAAAGAGAGCAATGGCTGGAACTTATTTTACGAGTGATGTTTCTACTGTGTAGCTTTTCAGACATTAGACAAGAAAAATGGAGGCCATTCCAGGGATCGCTTTGCTGTTATAAGATCTGTTTCAAAGACAACGCACCATGTGGGGCAAAGGCCCATAAGACTGAAAGGTTTCAAACAAGGAATATAGCAAAATAGATCTTAAAATTACTATATACTACAAATTCTGTAAATATGTTGCATGTATTGCAACATGGTTGTGCTTTGAGAAAAATCTGTTGACTAGCCACCAAAGGTTTTCTGTATAGTTTGAGGTGTAAAAATGTTTTCTGATTTTCTTTTTCTGGAGAGCAGAAAAAAGGGTTTAAAATGTGTTTTTATTCCGCCGCTTCTTTCTCCCCTAGCTTATCTTGGTGGCAATAAAATCTTTTACACTTGTTTTTTTTTCAGTAATAACCAAAAACATCAGTGTATTTTGGGGAGGGATACTGACGGACCAAAAGTAAATCATTAAGCTCTTTGGAGCGTAGCTAAAAATGATGCATGTGTTAGGAAAAATAAAATAAACGAAGAAAAGGCACAATACCTACTTTCCAGGCACAATTCTTTTTGAGTCTCTTCAAGTCTCTCGACTTAAATGTTGCTCCAATAGTCTTTAAAAAAAAGGCTTAATCAAATTGGATGCAGAACATATGTAGTCAACAGTGTTTAAGTCTTGCCAAAAATGTTTTAGTGTATTTGAGGTTGAACTTTAACTGGGCCTAACCAAGACATTGCCTAAACCTTGTTTTTTGGGTAGGCCAGCTCTAGGCCTACCCATGATGGGGTTATTATTATATTATTCAGTCATGATGCAAAAGTTGTGTTAAGGAAATTAATGGTGGGCATATGCTACATACCTAAGCCAAGGCTGTTACGCAAATCTGGTCAAACAATCTTATGTTACCAATGAGGAAGGAAGGGGAAAAAAAACTCCTTGAGGTTTCATGGTACATGATTAAAAGAACTGTTATTTCAAGTAACTGATTTTCTGTCAAGTCTTGAATTTGTTTTATATAATTGCCCTGCATTTATGACTCTACCTCAGCTGCAACTTTGAATGTTGTAATGAAAAGTAAAAAGGTTGTTTTCCAAAGCAACAGCAAAAAAACAAGTGATAGTTAATAGCTAAAACCTCTCTCTCTCTCTCTCTCTCTCTCTATATATATATATATATATATATATATATATATATATCTATATATATATATATATATATATATATATATATAAAAACATTTAAAGAGAATAATATTAATGGGATTGAAATAGCTTTCAGAAGAGCCTTTAGCTCGATTTATTAATGAATAATAATGATATTAACTATAACAATGACAATAATAATATTAATAATTGAACTTTGTTGATCTCACATTCGAAAAAATAACTTCTGCATTTGACCTATCCCCTTGGGGAGCAGTGGGCTGCCATTGTGTAGCACCCAGTGAGCAGTGTAGGGTTAAGGGTTTTGCTAAGGGACCCAGAGTGCAGCCTGTGGGAATCGAACTGAGTACTTGCAATCTTCTCAGAGCACAAGCACACTGCTCTAATCACTAGGCCAACACTCCTCAAAGACCATTGAAGAAATTGGATTTAGATTCCTGAAGCAGCATAAATATCCTTAAAAGTGCATTAATGTTATAAACTGACTGGTTTTGTCTCTGCAGTAATGTGGAACGATGCATGTGTCTATTTAGATGAAGAGAGAGCTGAGTAAAAAGGTGAAGCTTTTAATTTACCATTCAGTCTACATCCCTATCCTAAACTATGGTCTCGAAATCTGGATTATTACCGAAATCTTTGTAGGGTGGCTGGGCACTCTAAAAGATGGGGTGAGGAGCTCAGTCATTCAGGAGAGGCTAAGAGTACAGCCACTTCTCCTCCACACTTAGAGAAACCAGCAGAGGTGGTTTGGATATATTTGTCCGATTTTCCCTGGACCTGCCTTTCTACAACCCCTTAGTTATTGCTTACACACGGATCCTCTTTGTGGACCCTGCTGAAGGATTAGCTCTTCCAATTGAGTAATCTGATTTATCTAAAGCCTTCCACTGTCTTGACCTTAATGATTTGAAAATGATTGTAAACTTCAGAAAGACCACATCCTCATGCTCTCTCTATTATCCAATGTGACTTTCTAACCACCACTGGTGACTTCTTCAGCTTCTTGGGTATCATTTTCATTTTAGACTTCATGTAGGGTCTAAACAGTAACACCTTACCTAGAAGGCCCAACAAAGAATGTGCTTCCCACTAGGGCATTAATGAGTTCAGGTTTTTCCAAGTTGGTAATTTGACAGGAAAAGTAAAACTCGAGTCAATGATTCCCTCTATGATGTTATCACATTAACTCAGAGTGGGTTACAGCTGAAAATTACATATAACTTTCGAGTTATCCAGATGTGAAATGACTCAACTTCAATTGACTTGTGCCCTAATTCTGGCGGCAATTACAGAAGGTTAACCTACCGATGGCAATGATTACCTCCCATTTCAAATACAGCTTCCATCTATCTACATTTAGCCTCAATAAAGGGGCCCATTATTATTTTATCTAATTTTTCATATTACTGTTGCATATTTTTGATATATGCGGTGATGCTCTACCTCAGCAAAATGCTGCAGTATGTTTCTAGTGGTCACAAAATCAAAACCTCAAGGGCTGATATCTTGCAACTTTTAGTTGTGTCCCTTAGCCAACACACCTGAGTAAACTAGCTAAACTACCTCACTAGCATGCAGTAAAGCTTTGCAGAGCTCTGCTAGTAAGCTCATATTCAAGTCTGATGTCTTGAAGCGGACATTAATCTACAATTGCAGGACCTCGGCCCAGGAGGAATGAGTTGGAGACTCCTGATCTTGATTACTTTCCATAAATGACACATACATGGAAACATATATGGCACAGCTGTCCTGGGGAATACTTACAAAGGAGAGACACAAAAATACAGACAGAGTGGTCCTGATCTGGAAACCCACCACTTATGGAACAAACCCCTACTTCTACGAACAGCATAATCCACATTAGAGATGAAATGATAAGTTATACGCCATCCACAAAAATCCTGAAGGAGATTGCCCATTGGGTTGCTTATTACTCATCACAATTGGTTATTAGGTTGTCTTTGCAGCTGGGTGATGATCTAAAAAAAAAAAAACCCTAATAATTAACCCCTTGATGAATCAAATAGAAAAGGTTTTATCAGTAATCAGTTGCCTGATTAGATACTAATTGCTCTAAAGTCCTAAAATAACCCCAGTTCAAAATTTTCAAATTCTAATTTTGAGAACAAAGTTAGCATTCCCTTGATATATTTCTCTTAGAAATATATTTTTAATCATTAGGATAGTTTCATGCACAATCACATGTTTGGAATTCACACCAACAGATGCCCTGTCAATAGGTATTAGTAATTAAAAAATGCATTAAAAAGATCAGAGGACTCTGTATGATTGTTGACTGGGTCTGGCCAGCTGTTTGCGCTTCAAGCATTCTTTGGTCTCTGCATAATCATCAGAGAGCTTTTGCATAAGCGGCTGCTGAGGCTGCACTTCCTGTGATGAGCGGGCAGGAGGTGAGAGTTTTTTTTTTATCTCCCTTTTTTATGACTATTTTTTTTATCCCCTTTCTCTTTCAAGCTTATGCGCACCCCATGCCCCGAGGTGAAGTGGATTATTAGCCAGGATGTGCCTGGAGTTTAAAGTTGTCTCCAATACAGTCTATAAAACAAGCACAGGGACTACAGATGTGAACCTTTACCTAAAACGTTTATTATTTACAACAATGGGTGTAGTCACTGCTCAGGATTCAAAGCCTTATTTGACTTTGAAACTATTACTCTCCCTGGTAGATCATCACCATTGTCAATTAAACACAAAGGAAATAATAGAAGCATCTGGTTGTGGGGAGAGTGCAGTTGACTGATGAGGTCTGTTTAGCCTGTTAGTGAAACAGGGAAAATTGAAATACTGAGGGATGAACAGCTTGAATAGAAGGCTGCATGGCAGAATTATCGACGCTATTATAGCGCTCATAGCCAGTAATGGCTGTTCCGACTGTAATGGCTTAGATGGTTGATGTGGAGGGGTGGACGGGGGGCATGTAAAGATGACTGGCATTTATTGTTGTGCATCAAAGACTGTCAACCATGCTTATTGTGGCTTTAGTTTGGCAGTAAAATATTCATAATGTATTTCAATCTTATGATTCTGAAAACATAATTTACATTTAAGTAATTACTTTTTAAATCCCAATCCCAAC
Source organism: Cyprinodon tularosa (assembly GCF_016077235.1). Lineage (NCBI taxonomy): Eukaryota > Metazoa > Chordata > Actinopteri > Cyprinodontiformes > Cyprinodontidae > Cyprinodon > Cyprinodon tularosa. Next base: position 4,719,283 of record NW_024037781.1, on the reverse strand, counting down.
GCTGTCTGTAATGACCAACTTATATTATTCAATTATTACATTATTTAACAAATTACACAGGAAGTAAAATAATCTGCTATATGTTTGTACTCAACTTCTTTGTCTCTTCATTTAAGAAGTCAAATATATGGTAAAAAAATACAGGTGCTTTATAATGAGAACTGTATGCTACTTAACATTTGTGCAAAAAGAAAATCTGGAATTAAAGTGTAATGCCATAGAGTACTGATAGTGAAGTCATGCAACATTTATAAGGATTTATTATGTTATATTCCATGTGCTGTGTTATACTCAGTCATGGCCAAAGGTTTAGGCAGAGATGCAAATCTGTTTTTCATCATAGCCATTTTTTGGCTCAGTGGGTCAATGAATAACAAAGACTTCTATCAATGCAATAGATGCTGCTTTTGCATCAATCTTTTCCATTCAGTTCATTTCCAATTCTCTGGCATCAACTTGGAGAGGAAACCAACCGCAACTTCATAACAATTGATTGACCATAGGCTCTTAACCAGGTCAGCATTAGAGGTTTCTAAGCCTAGGGTACCTAATTTTGTTAAATTATACACGTTCACTTTAAATAGATTTTCACCATGTTGTTCTTAGATTGTGGAGGGAAGCTACTTTGGGGGAAGGGTTTTTATTCTGTTCAATTTTCATGGCAGTTTACTTAGGCAGAATCGCTAGTTTGATTAGTAAGTAACCCCATAAATTCATTGTACAAGAATAATTCAGTCCCTGCAACATGAGGACTAATTTACTAGACAGCATTTACTGTACTTAGTCTTCTGTAGGTAAACATTTATCTATCAGTCTGTCCATAACTTAAATGTGTTTTGACATTTTCTTTAATGTCACACTGTTGCTTAAAAAGCCGAGGTACCTCTGCAAGGGTAGCAATGCAAATGTGTAATGTGCTTTTTAGCTAAACCGCTAATGTTAAACTTCTTTGTCCTTCCATTGAAGTAGCAAATAAGCAATGTTGTTGCTTGCAAGTTAGTCACAACATACACATGAAGAATATTTATAGGTTAAAAAGATTGACAGTCTTAAGGTAATCCACTCATGTTGAAAACATGGTAATGAAGTTATTTAGACCTACTGTTTTTTTACAAAATTAAAATCTTATACCTACTGCCATTTGAGAAAATCCTGTGTTATGTCTCAGACACATTTTCTTAAAAAAACAAATGTTGAGAAAGTGTTTCTTTCGCAATTGTTTCTTTCATAAAGTAGTCTAAAGTAGCCACTGATTAACCATTGGTTATGCACTTGCAGTGGGTTGAAAACTTTTCATTTTACATGTTAGGATACAAAGCTGTTAAATTGTAAGGACTCCTAAATTATGATGACTAAAATATCAAACTTTAGTTCACCAAACTGATCAAATTTTGGAAATCATATAATGGGCCTGAATTTGTCCAGAAGGATCAAGGCCATTTCATACTTCACGCACATGAGCATTCAATGTCCAATCGGGGTGATAAGGTGACCTTCAAGTCAAGTCACATAGAAGGTGGTAACATGTCCTTGAAACAGTTTTCGCTCTCTCTCTAACTGTCTAAGTTAGAAATATATGCATTAACATGCACTCACACGTCTCAAACTCTACCCTAACCCTCACCTTTTTCTTCACCTCATCTCTCCTTCTCACTGTGTCTTTACCTACTTTTTTCATTTCTAAATTCTTTTTTATTTTTTTGAACCATTTTACACCTTAACTTTCACCGTTTGTGTTCCCTGTACATATGTCGGACAACATTTTAACTATAATGCACTTATAACCCCAGGTACATTACCGTATTTTCACGACTATAAGGCGCACCGTACTAAAAGGTGCAGTCTCAGTTATGTGTCCCATTTTTGTATTTAACACACACATTAGGCGCACTGGACTATAGGGCCTGTTTTTTATATACAGGTACAGTCCTCTACTACCTTTAAATACCTCTACTGCGTATTTAAAAATACAGCGGGGGCAAAACTGAGTATGACTGTGCTTTATTCATGTATTTATTAAAAAGTATTAATCAAACCTGGCAGCTGGCCGTGAGACAGACACATCGCAGATGACACAGCGCTGTGATCACTCCTAAATTAACTTAAAATCCTGAAACCTGCCGACGGAATATTTTCGCTTTTATGGGTGCCTGCAGTTTAAATTATTTAGATGAAAAACACCTGCCATCCACCGCGTGAACCCGGAGGCTGCCCAGCCTAGAGGCTGCTGATGAAAGGATTTCTCCTGTCGGTGCACCGCTGGTATGTGGGGGTCTGAGTGCCTCCGACAGAAATAGATAATCTGGATGAACTGACTGCAATTATTAAGTTTTCAGGTGGACTTTCTCACTTAAAAACATATTAAAACTACTTTATTCCCACTGATCACAGCAAATATAGCTGCAAGATTTAGATTATTTAGATGAAAAAACACCTGCCAGCCACCGCGGTGAAGAGGAGGAGACCCGCCCAGAGGCTGCTGTTGAATTAAGTTTTCAGGTAGAAAAATAGAGCGGGAGCAAAACTGAGTATGATTGTGCTTTATTCATGTATTTTTTACGAAGTATTAATCAAACCCATCAAAGTCATCATCCTCTGTTTCTGAATTAAACAGCTGCGCTAAATCAGACATGCCAATTTCCCCTTCTTCGCTGTCAGAGTCACTTTCCGTGCAGCGCAGCTCCTCAGAAATAATGCCGGCTTTTGCAAAAGCTTGTACAACAGAGCCAGCAGACACGTTAGTCCATCTACAATCCATCCGCAAACTGTGGCGTAACTTGCCCGGCGCTGCCTTCCACTTATCCTGAAACTATGGTCTCTGTCGGCCATCCATCGCTCCCACGCCGCTCGCAGCCTTACTTTGAACGGCCGCTTCACACTGATGTCGAGCGGTTGAAGCTCCTTTGTCAGACCCCCCGGGATAACGGCGAGCACAGTATCCATTTGATTCACCTTTTTTTTCACATCGGCTGTGAGATGGGCACGCAGCGATGGTGATGCGTGGAAAAAACCACCTGGTCTCCTCACATAGGCTACACCTCCCTCAGCTACGCTTTCATCATCTCCTCATCCATCCAGCCTTTTCCATTTGCGTTAATATCATATGTCATCAGAGTGCTGTGTCTGTCTCGCTGTCAGCTCCCAGATCAGCTTCTCTGATTGGTTGATGTGGCGCGTCCAGCAGCAAAACTTCAATTTTTCCATCTCGAGCAGCAGCAGCCCGATGGCAGATGCTTAAACGCTCCTGCTGCTCAAAACGCGCTGCAGGACCTTTTGCTGCACCTATACGCGCGTCAACCATTTACTTTGCATGTAAACTCGCTGCTTCTGCTGCACCTGCTGGGTCCGGTTCACACCGATGTCGAGCGGTTGAACAGCGAGCACGGGGTTAATTTGTTTCCTCATGTTTTTCACATCAGCTGTGAGATGGGCACGCATGGAGTTACATATTAACAGCGATGGTGATGAGTGGAAAAAAAAATAACACCTGGTCTCCTTACATTCAGCCACTCTTTCATCATCTCCTCAATGAGGTGGTCTCAAAAGTCGCAGTTACAACACACATAAGGCGCACCGCACCATAGGGCGCACTGCACATTTTGAGGGAAAAAAAAGACGTTTAAGTGCGCCTTATAGTCGTGAAAATACGGTAAATAGATTCAGTGGCCACAGTGTAATGTTTGGTTCAGTTTTAATTTAGAACATACAGTTTCATCAAAGTATAATCAAATGATAGACTGTAGACACATTTAGGTATGGTATATACTGTATACTAAAATACAGCTTAGATTTTAGTTAATTTTAATCACATTGCATTAAAAAGTCCAATCGGCAGATAATCTAATTGGATTGGGTACAATCCTCTTCCCATAGTTTTTTTCTTATTTGTTTTACCCACAAACACTGGTACTTCAGGCAAAATGACCACATCATCCATCTCATGTGTCAACCCATTGAACCATCTCTGTTGAACTATAAACACAACTCCTGCTCTCCTCTCTAGATGTAGTGCTAAAACGTAGTGCATTTTCTTCAAAACACCACAAACAAACCTCAAGCAGTTAATACAATTTTCATGAGAAAAATTTCCCATTTTTACAAAGAATCCACCGTCTTCCAAAATTCTCAAAACAATTTGCCTGATTTGGCATACAACTCATCCCATGGGCAAATTTCTGCCACACAGTTTTAAAGTTAGCAATCAGAGTTGGAGCAGAAAGGAATTGGAGGTGAAACATTATTTTGTTGTTCAATGGAAGGCTGCATTGGAATGCGTGGTAGAATGAAGTTTGTATGTCTTTTGCTATTACCACATGTACAGTAAATTGCAGCTATTTTGTTTGTTCTTGTATGTTTAGCACCATGTGCAGCTTTGTGTTGGTTGGATGGAATATTTCATGGGAAAATAAAATATACTGAACAGCTTATAAGATACAGTGTTTGTGTGTTCTACGATTAATAAAAAAAATGTGGCACACTGTTTGTCGCAAGTCTCTAGTAAGTGTAAGTTGTAAGTAAGAGAAAAAGTTGAGAAAAAATCACGATTTATGACATCCTTTCATTTTTAGTGCTTTACATTAATCTCATTCATAATACAATAACTTGAACATATGAAATAAAGGGATCAATTTGAAAATAAAACTTCCATCAACCTAATGGAAATTAAATGTCCGCTGGCAGCTTCTGTTCCAGTTTTGGAAACTATAGAAATGGCTAATAAACTTGTAGTCCGAGCATTATCTGCCCCATTAAAGCAGATTGGACAAATTTAGATAAAATGTAGGATGAAACCTTCAAAGGATTTTAAGAATTCTTACTTCAGGAATGTGTGATTTTCTTAACTATCATAAGAGCCAATGATTTGAAACTGTACAATAGGCAAATACTTAGAGCTTAGACACTTTTATCTCATATTAGTATATTAACAAAATAATGTGCGAAGGGAAAGGAGAGATAAGGCCAAAAATGAAAGTTTGAAACATACATTTTATCTGTTCAACACTTGGTGGAGGCGGTTACATTTTACTGCTGCTACTACACCTCCCTGCTCTGTACTTGCTTTGCTGTGTCTTGTCTTTTCATAACACTCAAATCAAACAATGGTTCTGGTCAGCTGCTTTTATGCAGTTGATAAAATTTTCTCAACTGGAAGGGGTCCTACCATTACATACTTCATGGGATATACCCTGGACTCCTGGAAAGCTTGGAGAATTGTATGTTTTACAATGCTGTCAGTTGAGGATGTGCAGCTTTCTCTCAAAACAAAGGTGTATTTTTGATTTTGGCTTCCCTCTTATTTAAACTTCCTTGAATACTATGGCAGAAGATCCTAGAGTTGCCGGCTCCCTCCCTTCCCTACCCGTGGACACCTGTGGATGTGTTCAGAACTGCAATTTCGGTTCATAAACTTCCATCTTATTGAGAACAAGGGCCTCTCGACAGCATTCATGGACAAATTGTACGCACTCTCTCACACACATACAACTGATGCTCGAATACCAGATAGACTCACATGTGACTGTGAATCCTGGCCTTTAATGTTTACTCTGTGTTGAAATGTTTGTGTGTTATGTCCTTTTCTTGTGCCGGGGATGTTTTTTGAAACCTCAAACTGTACCCTGTCATGAATAAATTGTAAAATATGCTTTTTCCCTCTCCCTCCCTAGTGTAGCACTGAAACTGAAATCTTCCAATAAAGACTGGTTGATTGATTGATTATTAATAAGTGTTTTTTTGCTTCTACCTTATACAGCTTTAACCAATATTCTGTATAAATGTTTAATCTCCTCTTAAACATAACACCCCTCTTTCCAACGTCTGCATAGATTTTCCAGAAGAAATCAGAGGTATTGAGCAATACTTCATTTAAATGATGCACTGGTCCCAAGTTTGTCTTATTCATTCTTATCCATTTGTTTCTCTTCACATTCAAAAATGTGTATTGACATTTTGAATGAAATTGACTGACCAATTTGTTAACTATTGTTTAGCTCTCAAATCTCCCTTTTGTAAGAAAGTCAGCTGAGGAAAAATCTGTTGTAATCAACCCCAGGTAGGTAAACAGAGACAGACATGCTACTAAGTACAGGTGCTGGTCATAAAATTAGAATATCATGAAAAAGTAGATTGATTTCAGTAATTCCATTTAAAAAGTGAAACTTGTATATTATAGTCATACATTACATACAAACTCATATATTTCAGATGTTTATTTTGTTTAATTTTGATGATTACAAATGACAACAAATGAAAATCTCAAATTCATCATATCAGAAAATTAGAATATTACTGAAGACCAATAAAAACAAAGGATTTATAGAAATGTTGGCCAACTGAAAAGTATGAACATGAAAAGTATGAGCATGTACAGCACTCAGTATTTAGTTGGGCCTCCTTTGGCCTGTATTACTGCAGCAATGCGGCGTGGCATGGAGTCGATCAGTCTGTGGCACTGCTCAGGTGTTATGATAGCCCAGGTTGCTCTAATAGTGGCTTTTAGCTCTTCTGAATTGTTGGGTCTGGTGTATTGCATCTTCTTCTTCACAATACCCCATAGATTTTCTATGGGGTTAAGGTCAGGAGAGTTTGCTGGCCAATTAAGAACAGGGATACCATGGTCCTTCAACCAGGTACTGGTAGCTTTGGCACTGTGTGCAGGTGCCAAGTCCTGTTGGAAAATGAAATCTGCATCTCCAAAAAGTTGGTCAGCTGCAGGAAGCATGAAGTGCTCTAAAACTTCCTGGTATGTGGCTGCGTTGACCCTGGACCTCAGAAAACACAATGGACCAACACCAGCAGATGACATGGCACCCCAAACCATCACTGACTGTGGAAACTTTACACTGGACTTCAAGCAACGTGGATGAAGTGCCTCTCTTCTTTTCCTCCAGACTCTGGGACCTTGATTTCCAAAGGAAATGCAAAATTTACTTTCATCAGAGAACATGACTTTGGACCACTCACCAGCAGTCCAGTCCTGTTTCTCTTTAGCCCAGGCAAGACGCTTCTGACGCTGTCTGTGGTTCAAGAGTGGCTTGACACAAGGAATGCGACAGCAGAAACCCATGTCTTTCATACGTCTGTGTGTGGTGGTTCTTGAAGCACTCACTCCAGCTGCAGTCCACTCTTTGTGAATCTCCCCCACATTTTTGAATGGGTTTTGTTTCACAATCCTCTCCAGGGTGCGGTTATCTCTCTTGCTTGTACACTTTTTTCGACCACATCTTTTCCTTCCCTTCGCCTCTCTATTAATGTGCTTGGACACTGAGCTCTGTGAACAGCCAGCCTCTTTAGCGATGACCTTTTGTGTCTTGCCCTCCTTGTGCAAGGTGTCGATGGTCGTCTTTTGGACAACTGTCAAGTCAGCAGTCTTCCCCATGATTGTGTAGCCTATAGAACTAGACTGAAAGACCATTTAAAGGCTTTTGCAGGTGGTTTGAGTTAATTAGCTGATTAGAGTGTGGCACCAGGGGCCATCAATTTTGAACCTTTTCACAATATTCTAATTTTCTGATATGATGAATTTGAGATTTTCATTTGTTGTCATTTGTAATCATCAAAATTAAACAAAATAAACATCTGAAATATATGAGTTTGTATGTAATGTATGAATATAATATACAAGTTTCACTTTTTAAATGGAATTACTGAAATCAATCTACTTTTTCATGATATTCTAATTTTATGACCAGCACCTGTATTTTTCTGAATCACAGTGTTTTTGTGTGCTGAATCCTGAAAGACCAATAGCTTTCCTTTTTCGAAAACAAAAAAAGGTAAATCCTATCAGCAGTCAGACCAAATTTAGTGATTTTACTACACGATAAATAAAACTGAGGAGGACGATAAGTTTGATGGTCAAAAACACAAGCACAAAAGATAATATCCATCTTACACAGGCAAGCAAAGCAACAAAAGTGGCTAGAGGGATCTTTAAGTCAGAATGATTTGCTACTGAGTGTCTTAAAATTCACTGCTGACATTCATGGCTCCAGGGGACCAGTGTCCCCCTTCTGATTTTATCTCATACCATCATAACACTGACATCTTTAAATCTTAGTTTAATGCATACCATGTTGTAAAAACAACACTTCAGGCTGCACGTCAAGTGCTTAAAGGCCCAAGCTTGTCCTTTTGTGACAGCCAGCATTGCCTTGAATCAGAACTGGCCAGATGACAGCTTGAGCCCTATGACTGTTCAGCACATGGCAAGCATTTTGCTTATCCAATGGGTTAAGAACCCAAGGATGACCCATGGCTTTTCAGGGATCATAATGTCTGATGGTGGCCCCAAACAATTTGAAGAACTCCCTGAGGAGGTGCCAGAAGAGGGATAAGGGTTGGTTGCTTTTAATACATTCTTCCACACTGACCCTCCCTAAAGGTTTATAAGAAAAGAAGAGTAGCTAAGTGACTTTGTCTGTACTGCTTAGAGGGGTAGAAGGTGACCAATGTTGTACAAGTTCATAGTTAAAAAGAATGAACTCTAAGTTCAGTTCACACAGATGAAAATGAACTAACTCACGTTCATAATTCACAAACCTATAAATGAACTAATTAATTTTCATTTGGTAACTTAAACCACAATCCTACATAATAGAATCCCATGTTTCATCCTTTAAAATTGTGATCATAATATATAGAAAGAAATGGAAAATACTGGATGCCATCAAGGTATACTGTATGTGCAGTTAAGCCAATTTAGCCAAATTAAACAGAAGTTCAGAAATATACAGATACATTCAGGTTCTGCTAAAAAGATCTGTATGATATCCTACGTTCCTCATTCAGGAGCAGATATTTCCCAAGATAGCTCAGATGCTTTACCTCGACGTGTTGCTTTAAATTTGAAGTGGACGTTGCTGATATACAGACCTGTTTGTTAAGTCTCGGTGTGCAGAGTTTGCACGAAAACATGAGATTTTTTTTATCTCCAAGTTTTTCTTTGTTATATCATAAAACTCTGCCAAGTACTCTGCAAAATTGGTGGTAGTAGTAGACAGGCTGGCCTGTCATACTACTACATATTAATAAGTACTGTAAAACCTGACATTATCCAATGAAAAGTGTAGTTATAAACTGAACGTGAGGGTGAGCTGTGTGTTGCTCACTATTCTCAGAATGAACGTCAATCTCATTCACGTTCATTACTTTCAAACTGGTCCAGGAAGTTCGCCATTGTTGTGAATAACTGTTATATTCAATTCCCAGCCAGCTGGGAATTCATATGTTCTGAAACTTTAAGATTTTTATTGCCCTCCCCGGTAGGGGTGGCAAATACCTTTTTTAATCAGATATTATTCGGACTTTCATATATTTTTTATGAGCACACGTCCTACTAGCTGTGTATTAGAACAATAAATGAAAGAGTTATTCGAGCTCAAATCATGGTCAAACAGATGATTCTGCACATACATGTGAAAAAATTCACCACAACTTTCATTCGAATATAAGAGTTCATTAACAAAAATTCTGCTTCAAGTCAAACATATTTCAGTTAAAAACCTTTGACTAAAAACTAGTGACACTCAACTGAACTAAACTACTATGTACAAAGAGGAAGGGGAAACATGGTTGAAAAATATATTACAGTTTAAGATGGATTTTGTGTTTGAAAAAACAAAATTTAACTGGAAGAATTTGGGATGTGATCAATTAGTTTTTTCACTAATTTAGAGCAATTTGAATGTTTTCCAACCAATTCACAATGCAAATCCATGAGGTGAATAAAACATTATTTTGCCAGATAATGTTTTATTAAATGATTGCTTAATCAGGAACCAGTAAACTTTGGTTAAAAGATTATTTACCCTCTTTGAAATAGCTAGCATACTTACTAAAACAGTGTGCCTAATTTAAACTTTTGTGTTTTACAACCTGTTGGTCAAATGTATGTATTAAAGATGTGATATACAGGAAAATAATGGGTAATCCAAAGCTTTTAAGTTGTCAGCTATCTATCCTCAAGTGCTTTTGGGATGATTAATGGCATTTATAGACTTCACACCGTTTATCCCTCAATCACTGGCAGTGTGTACAAAGATTGACATGACTGTGAATATGGTCTTTTTTCAAGAAATGTTCTCCTCAGTTAAGGCATCTTTTTTTATTTTTATTTTTTTAAGAAAAAAAAACAGTTAGAAACTGCTTTGGCAAGATTCATGTCACACTTTTGGAGACTTGCATATATGTGAATATTAAAAAAACCCCTCAGATTCTCAGTTCCTCGATTCAGCTATCAAACCACACACAACACAGTGTGTTTGAAGAAGAAAATATTCTCACTTCTCAACATTCAAGGATTTTCAATGATATTCCAACACAAACAACACATTTGTAAAGTTGAGGGAATAAATAAGTGTCTTGCATTTCTTTTTTTCAAAAGAAAATATGTAAAGTTTGACTTGAATTTCTGTTCAAAAAGCCCATGGTATTACAAGAACCAGCTTTTACATTAACATAAGAAAACTGTGCCTATCTGGTAGTGTCTATTACAACTTTTTGACTTATGAAGGGTTATTAAGTGAGGTTTGGTCTGGTCTTTCATGTTAAAACATGTCATCTAAAAATATGTTTTTCACTTATTTATCAAAACTGTCACAATGTCCAGACAGCATCAAATACATAACTTATTGTATTAAGCTGCTCTGCCTTCTCAGAGAGATTCTATTACAATTACAAAAATGTACAGCTCCCAGTCAAAAAAACAAACAAAACAGAGGTAAAGAAAAATCGGACTGGTGCGTCCACTGCTTATATCCTTTCCCTCAACAATGTTATTTTTGATCCATTGAAAAAACATTCGATATATGAAAACACTAAGTACAAAAAAATAACATATTTTACATGAAGCTTGTGAAATTTCTTAAAGTGGGTAAAATATATGTTCTTGGGGGAAGCAAAGTAATAGGCGATACTTATTGTTTGCTGTGCCTTCAATTGAGCTCAGGGATCAAACAAAAACTGCAACCGTTCTTCATTTGATAAACTACCTAGTTGAGCAGAATAGCTGGAAATTTTACAAGAATAAGAGCATCATTACTTTGTTATAGGTTGATTATTTGAATTAAAGTATGTTGCTTGAAAAGTCATTTTTTGTATAAATACATTTTCAAAAGGCTACTCAAAGTAAATGTAAGCAGATTCCACCAACCTCAACATAGAAATAGCCCCATCCATCTTCTCATTAACTCTAACAAACTTCTGTATGCCTGTTGAAGAAGAAGATTCCCTCAGGATGAGGTTGCCACCACCATATTTAATTCTGGTAATGCTAAATTCAGGGTGTTGATACTGTATATTTAATGGTAAAAGGAGAGTTTAGTTTTGGTCTAATTTGATCAGTGCATTACTCTGATATGTTTTCTGTTTCCCTAAATGACTTGTCACAATAAAATTACTTTTCTCATAACAATCACTGTATTCTTAGGAATGTTCAATGTAGGACAGATGATTGTTTTCTATGGTATGCCTTACAGTGGTCCTGTCAAGGAATATTCCAGCCAGATTGTTGGATCTCTAAAGCTTTTCTAGAGTTTCCATGGGTCTGCTTCTCTAAATAATTGCTTTTATTTTTGATGGAAAATAATCTTATTGGTTTTGCAGATATTATTTATATTTTTTGGATAGATTTTACATCGAGCCGTTCAATCCATCATCAAAAAAGAGGGATATAATAGTCAACCAAATGCAAAAAAAAGACCAAAGAAAAAAAGAGATATTGATACTTTTGCTAGGCATGACATGTGAGTCTCAAGGTCAAACCTTTCATGCTAGCACTGGCAGTCTGTAGCAGCTCTGAATATTAAATTTTTGTGTGTATTTGTGTTTTCCTGCACTTTTCTTTAAGCGTTATTGCTCATCGCCCTATTATCTAGTCATCACACTGACAACGAGGATGCTTGTTTCTCTATGTTGTATCCAGGCCCCTCACAGCGACTGAAAGCCTGCCTGAATTAATAGTGACAATTAATTCCTGCTGGGGATTAATAGTCATCCGTCTATCCATCCATCTACCCCTACTAAGTAACAGGGTGTTCCAGATGTTTAATCAGCATCAGTCATGGTGTACTGGGGCGCAGCCATCAAAGCAAAGGACACCATCAGAGAGAACATTAAAAGGCAGAATCTGTAAAAATCCAAAGCTTGCCATTAGGGGAGTGGTGGTTGTGTAAACTGCCGATAATCATGAAATCTTGTCTTTTCCCACATAAAAAAAAAACAAGAATGCACTTTACCAGTAGAATTGTTCAAATTGCCCAAATGAAGAAATAAACTGTAAGACATAATTGCTGCTTTGCTACGCATATGTGATCTGACAGTGGTTTCAGTATAGTTTTTTTTTTTTTTTTTCATTAAAATAGCTAAAACACAGCTAGATAACTTAAAACAGGGAACAGAAATTCTACTCCCCAAGAGCTACTATCCTCCATTTTCTGTCACTTATTGCTTTCTGCCACCAAATGAAAAGCTTTATTTGCAAATGCCAGCAAGACAACAAGGCTGTCGCTTTTGATGACTTTTAAAAAGCAGTTTAACCAAAGGTTAAGCTTGTCTACTGTAGTCTGCATTTCACTTCCTGCTATTAAAACTCTGTGGATAATAGTAAATTATTACTTTTTTCATTTATTGGGGGAATAATAGTTAACACAGTCAAATAAACACAAATAAAATGACTATTTGGCCAAATAAAACAAAAAAGACTCGCCATCAGAGCCAGCGGTACTTAACATACGCCTAGGCCAAGAGAGGGTTGCTGCAGTAAACCTGGCTGCCGTTACCGTTCGGAGGTCCGCTGGTTGTTGCGGTCCTCTGCAAATTCGAATTTTTATTTTTTTTTTATTATGCACTAAATCGCTAAATGGGCCAGATGGTGCTGCTTCAAAGTATACTGTTCTTGCCTCAAAGGATCTTAAAATGTACTTTTATTGAACAACGGCAACAGAAAAGAGAACTTAATACTTTGAGCTTTGTCAGCGCTCCCCTGGAAGCTGCTTCTGCCACGGTGCATGGTGGGACAGATGTTAATCTCAAGTACGGACAAGTCTGCTCTGATGCATGCTGGGTAAAGAGGGAGGGGTGAGAACAACATCCGGTTACTTTGTCAGTTCTCGGTCTGACATTCTTGTGAATTAGAACAGTACTAGGGCTAAGCTAAGGCTGATGACATTTCATGAGTACACAAGCACATGAGAACGCATAAGTACACATATTGAGAAATGGTCTGTTTCTCTGACCTGGATCAGTGTCCTGCCCGCTCACTAGGGTTGCTGGGACACTTTGGACGGTTCTGAGCCACATCTAGTGTGGCAGTCCATGGATCCTGCCTTCATTGGAGAGGAAGGATTGGACCAGGTAAGTGACTCACTCGTCATCTACTGTCAGACGATCGTGGTCACTTACCTGTGTAACTTCCTCCCTCCAGAGTATCAGTGATTGGGTGGTGCCCCACCCCCCTCCAGCAGTTGCTGCCGTCCACATTTCCACAGCAGCCCAAGTTTCTTTTCTGTACTGTTTAATCGTTTCTGTCATTAATTGTTTGAAACTTCCCATTGTCTGACTAGTCTTTAATACTTGGTGCATCTGTTCCATTTAGGACATCCTAAAATACAGTGTTTTTATAGGTGTGCACAATTATGCAACCATATTATTTAATTATGTTGGTTTTATTATTCTTAAAACAGATTTTTCTGCATTTCAATTATATAGAAATTGACCAAAAATTTAAACATTGATAGGGTTTGGGGGTAGTTTATTTCATTTTTACTCCCTTTATCTTCATAGATAAACTACACACAGTCTGCTAACTTTGTAGGAAATAATGTCAATAATGTCCTTGAAGCATTTTACCATTTTTCTGTCAAACAAATGTCAATGCATTTTCACAATTATTTGTTAATTCTGATATATATTTAAATATTCAATGAGTACCATGTTAACCGGAAAGAATATCAACTTATGAAAACTCTGAAAGCAAACTGTAAAAAGGCAAAATAGCAGTGATACCCAGCAGAAAAAAAATTGTCAGTAACTCACACAGCCCAATAAATGGATAACATTTTCTGTTTCAAACCAGCCTGTGGGAAAAATGAACCAGCGGGATACCTACTTGAGCTGTTAAAACTAAGCGACAGACACAATCCCATCAGTCTGATGTAATTTTGTTACATGACTGGGCAAGGGCTGGTGGCCGCAGCTCAATATACAAGACATTCTTAGATTCCCCCTGTGACATCATAAATGCAGGCGACACTGAGGGTCAAAGACGGGGGATTACAGCCCAGAAATGTAATCCACCTCTGAAACAAGCTTTAATGAAATGAGCCTTATACCAACAGAGAATATAAGGCACAAACAATCCTGCAATGGACAATGTATGAGACACACAGCAGAATGTTCATATTTTAACGCATTGAGTCAACAAACATGATATGACACTATATTGGAATCATTGTGTTGATTGATGATTTAATTAGAGATAGGCTGTACTGGAATATGGGGATTTAGTTATTTGGAATGAGCATCTGCAAGATGTACATAAACACCTGTTCCATATGAAGAATTCAGAAAGGTTTTGCATTTTAATTTATATTTCCATGCTGTAGTTAATGTCATCAGACACATATCTGAGTTTTATGGATGCAAATGCTTTGTATTGGAATAAATGCTGCATTTATTTCTAAAGGGCAGGGATTAGTCTGATCATCCGAGCATTTATTCAACACAGGCTGGTTGGGGAAGCATGCAGCTGTTGTTGTTCTTTTTTTTTTTTCTCTCTCTTTTTTGCCATGAACAGGCCAGTAATCAGACAAGAGGAGGAGCTTACAATTGTAGAACGGGACATAACCCTGCTCAGAATGGATTTGGTCAAACTAATTTACAGATGTAACTATTTTTGGCTCCCCTAACCAGCATTCCAAATGTTTTACTGTACAAAACTCTGCTCCCCGCAACGTTCTTCTATGACACTTCCTATCACATAAAGAAATAAGAAAATGTTTTGTATGTCACATTTGTCCACACCAGCAAATGTATGAAATTCACCTGAAAAAACATGTACCTAATGCACTGTGAGATAACATAAGACATTGGAGTAGGCAATTTTACTGTAAAATACACCTGCACAACTTTTAAAAGGTGCAGTGAAGGTCAGAGCTAGGATTTTTGATTTTTATTGATTAAAATTAGTAATATCACAAAAATGAAGCTGGTCCTCATCCAGTGACACCGAAGAACACTATGGGGGACAAGCAATTCTATTTTTGATGGAATTTTTCATAGATCCTGAAGCAAAACCAAATATAAAACATTATATTTTAGCTTAGAATAAACTTCAAAGTTTATTGCACATGTAGTGTTTTTTCAAATATTGACAGCTCAAGACAGGTCAGCATGGGGTACCATGCGACTACCATTGATTAACTCTTGATAGAAGCTTCCATGTTGTGGAAAGACAGGTTATGGCTGATGGTTGGACTGTGCTCTTCTGGGGATCTTTAACTATCAACACTGTTCAGCCCTTGGTGAGCCAAGAGTCTTTGTTTGATATCCACCATTGTGGTGTTTACTGGTCCCTATTCTGGGAGATTAGTGTGGTCTGCTCTTATTGTAGATGTCTTAGCCACTGTGCATTATTTTTATGTGATGCCTCTTTCTTCCAGATACCTTTCCGGTGTTGTTCAGTTTCCAGTCTTAGTGGGATGTATCATGTGTCATTATTCTCCCACTAGGATTACACCTCATCTGGTTCAGTAGAGAACTGTCTGTTTGTTTGTTGGGCTTCTATATTTTCTGTCTACCTCTTCCACTGGGCAGCCTAAGCTTGGAGTCTTTGTTTGGCAGTTTCAACAGCATAAGGTATGGCCATTTAATCACTTATTGGGTGTTCTTTTACAAGAAGCACCCTTCTTGAGTTCCAAACCTTGGTTTACTTCTTACTGTGTTGCTTTGATTTTGGCTTCCAACCTTCTGCTCAATGGGTGACACTGTCAACTGTGGATGTTCTTAATGTTATCTTGGCCAGGTATTCCAAGAATTACAAATGTTGTACTGTGTACTGTAAAAACATAAATAAAGACACACACAAACGCACACCCACACACACACACACACACACACACACACACATTGTAAGCAAATTTCAGCGGAATATATATATCCCCAGCTGAAAATTGCTTACAATACAGTTTAATTCAAAATGCAACCATAAATGCACAAATTATAAGATTGTAATTACAGGAATCATTTCTAAGCCCACACAGACATAAAGATTAAGATGTTCAGTTTGTAGATGAAAATGATTAAGATACTTATGTTTGATATATTACAGTTGTTTCTGTCTGTAAACCAATGTCCTGTAATTATAACACAGAGTAGCTGAATACATCTTCCTTTGTTTTAGATTTCCTTCTGAGAAAGTAATTTAATTGCCTCTTTCACATAACAATGACCAATATTATAGTGTCCAAAAGATTGAATGCTGTCACTCAGATGATCTGCTCAAGCCATTACAGCTTTAACAACTAGTTTACATCTCAGAAAGTACTTTAAGTAACTCTTGCAGCCTCTTTGTCGCTGATTGAAAGTGAGTCTTGCTATATTTTCCTGAATATTGAGAAAAGTCAGCCAGACATATGTCTCTTCGAGTAGGCTACAGAAAAAGCACAAGGCCAAAAGTTCCAGTTTGTGTGGAGGAAGGAATGACGTCACCAACTCAATTCAAGTCATGTCTCAAGATTTTAAGGTCTATAACCCAGAACAACAAACTTTAACATTTTCTCATTAACACCATTACATCACACTCCTCAGCTGTCCTGGGATTAACTCAGGTCATAACCTGCCTCTTACTATTTGATTGCCACAATTAGGCAGCAGGCTTCCTGCGATCATATAAGGATAAACAGTTACAGATTGTTGATGGATTGACTTTCCTTTAGCCATTTGTAGTTTTTAGTGCCTTTTTGCTTATTTCAGAAGCTTTTACACATTTGAATGCCCAAACATGTTTTTGTAACTATAAAGGCCTTAGATTTCAAAATCCACAATTGTTAAAATATGTCTTAGACAAAAAAAATAAATGGGCTACATAACATAATTCTTCACTCTTAAATAAAAATTGCTTGTGTTTTTCTAACTTTGGGGCATTACTATTTGGTGACTTGGTAAATAAAGAATCTGAGCAAGAAATTTTGTCTTTTAGATTATGCAAGAAAAATATGGTTCGACAAAGTTCAAAATCTAAGCTTTAATTGCTTGACTTGATGTTCTACTAATTTCTTTTCAAGCCAGAAGTCAAAGATGATTTCTATCACCTTCACTGCAGGATTCATCAATCAGAAATTATTATGGGACTTCACACAGTGACAACAGGGCTTAACCGGGTGATTGCATGCCACTAAAGAGAAAAATAATGTTGGCCTGTGTGTGAGGATGAAAAATAACAGCCCAAAGTGCAATTGGGCAGCTCTCTCAGTTAACATTTATAATGAAAGGGTGACATCTGCATGACTCCCTGGGGGCCCTTGTCTGCTTTGATTATGGCACATAGAAGGCATATTTGCATTATTATAGGTGCACTTTTTGTAACTTTATTTTGCATAATTTGTGCATTCAGAAAAGTAAATATCAACAATTGTTTAAAAATATCTGAGATAATACCCTTTTCAAACTCCATTTCTGAAAAAAAAATTCTGAAACCCATCACATCGTTCCAAGCAATCATCCTGCCTATTGCTATGTTGATATGCCTCGAAAATGTGAGGAAAATTATAGTGGGGAACAAATAGAGCTTTGTCCTCTGGTATTTTCTAAATACCAAGGGGTCAATGTAATTTCACACCATCAACATCACCAAATTAGGTGTGAGTGAGAAGAGAGGACATTCTAAAGAATGGTACGTGAGCACTGTATCACAAGGTTGAAGTGAAGTCAGAAGTGTTAATTTCACAATTTAAAGATGACACAATAAGCTAAAACCTAAACTGCTAGAAGATTCAGAACTGATTGGTATTTCAGTGAATATATATATTTTTTTACTGCACTATCTTTCTGAAACATCTTCCTGCATGTTCCATTTATTTTCATTTAGAAGAGTATTATCTTATCTAAGGCATGTGGAACATATAATCAACCATCTTTTTTAATCCATTATTGTATTTTTATAGGAATTTATAGTGATAATATGGTGGAACTTCAAAATGGAACATCCCATCTAACTAGTAACAATAAGGCCGCAAGTCTCAAAATTTTATCTTTTTTTTAGTCTTTTTTAAGTAATTCTTGACATAAGCTTTTTTTTCCCCATTACAAATGCACCCAATAATGACAGAATTGGGATCCAAGAAGCAGAGCACACTTGAAGCTCACGCACGTAAAGCAAACTGTGCAGTTTTTACGCACAAAGCGAGCTTATCTAATGCATGCTGGTTACATCACCGAAAATGGTTGAACAATAACGTCATACCCCTTGTTGGAAATTGTCTGAGCTACTAGTTTTAAAATGTTGACGATTACAGGGTCTCTCTTAAATAATATGTCCTTTTGTATAACTCCAACAGAGTCGGACATGTCAGATGGAACTTTAAATTGCATTTTGTTTGTTTACCCAGGTATAAAACAAAATATGTACATGAAAAAATAGTTTTGAAACGTTTTTTTTAGAAATTTTGAAGCCTCCTCTTGAAAAGCATGTGGATGAAACAACACGTGACTGTCTTTCGGGCCTTTTGTATAAATAGATCAACATAAGAAGGCGTCAGATGGGTCATTAACCAGGCTCAAGATGTTAGTATTTTACAAATTGTGCCCTGAGAAGGTTGCTAGTACCTGGTTCGATCCCTACAGCCTGCACTCTGGGTGCCAGAGCAAAACCCTTAACCCCACACAGTGCTCCCTGGGCGCCACACAATCGCAGCCCACTGCTCCCCAATGTGATGGGTCAAATGCAGAGAGTGAATTTCCCCACAGTGGGACAACAAAAGGGGATTTATTATTTATGGTACAAGTTGTAAAGTATCTTTGTTTTTTGGCCTTTAGAGGTCCTTTACTTTGTTTAGCATTGAGAAGTGGTATGATATAGCAACTTCGTAGAATGGGTGGCAGCCACAAAAGAAAGGGTGAATGGCCTTTAATGTATTTCTCTTCAGGGTGAAAGAGAAAATAGTTATATTTTATAACAAGTAATATTTGACACGCTAAAGGCAATATTTCATCATACATTTGCCTACAGGTGACTTTGAAAAAGCTTAAAAAAGTAGAACCTTTCAACTCTGAGTCTTGCCCTACCCTACCCTACCCTACCCTACCCAGGAACAGATAATATGGAAGCATGTTTATTTCAAAGTGAGTTTTCAGAAATCGGAAATAGGTTGAATGCCCCTGCGTGGCTAACATTCTGACTTGTTTTTCCCAGTCTCTGGGAAGGACTGAGATAATGGATTAATGGTATTTCAGAATTTTTATAAATCCTTGAAAAGCTCTTTAAAGACTTTTTGCCAGTTTTTCTAAAATATCTTGTTCCAGCATAGAGGAAAGCCATCTGTCTTTGTGTCTTAGTAGCCTTTGCATTAGAGATGGTAACAGACAGACCACACGATCTCTGCTTCTGCTGACATTTTTTTTTTTTTACTGGCCTGGGCATGTTACTTCATTAACAACCAAACAATAATATTACACTACAATTCGATAAGTGATACTTCCTAATGCTCTTCAGACTGTTCATTTTTCAGTGAATATTTAAATCACATAAGGCAATTTTTTAAACACAAAAAAAGAAAAACAAATTCCATATACTTCCATTATTTCGATAACAGCATATTCTATAGCCTTCTGGTTTGCTGTTTTTGAGATGCATACCAATGGCTCCAGGTAATAGGTAGCTGTAATGGCTAAGCTCTGTGAATGCAATGCAACATTTCTATGCTGAGCACCACTGGGTTTCCTCTCATCAAATATATTGCCCCTGCATTCCTTCTGCTTAGCACTATGCTGCACCTTGAGCTATTTATAGCAAAAACATATTGATCACTCCCCTATCCCACCCTCCATCATGCTGCCAAGAGTGGGGGACATAAAAGCGAGAGGGAACATTTTATGGCCTACCATATGCTTATGCATGTGTATATTATGAAATGAGCTAACCTGTAATTTAGTAGCAGACTCAGTTAAATTAAACAGTTCCACATACTAAATATGAGTGGAGAGAGATAAAGGCAAAGGAACTTACTTTATTGGTGTTCTTTCTCTAGTGGAAAGGTTGAAGACATTTTGGTTTCTTGTTCTGGAGTGATGGTAGAATAAGGAGGGAGACAGATTAATAAGCCGTTTCCACTGGAGTGTGTTGTGTTAAAGGACCACCAATCAAAAAGCAAAGCTTTGACAGTTTTGACAAGTAGATATGACTAATCAGAATTTTTTAGCCAATCTTGATTTCTGCATAAAAATTTGACCGATAACCTATATTTTGGCCAATTGTAATTTCTCAGAAAAAAAGATCAGTCAAAAAGTATTCCTTCTAGTCTGTCTGTTGTGAGGGATTTTTGATTATCTGTAATAGAAACAGACAATGTCACAATGCATGTCAATATCTGTGTGTGACAGAGCTGTTAAGTAACATGTAAATGCTTATTTAACTTAGATTTACTTAGACAACATTTATTTAAATTCTATTTGGGCAGATTTTCTGTATACCATTCCACACTTTTTTGACTTAAGGTTGCTAGATTGATTCACATGAATTACTCAAGCTTTCACCACCAGCCTGTCAATCTTTGAGTGTATTGGCTCTACTAGACATAGCTATGGGCTCAGCTTGTACTATGATTATGATTATCTATATGTGTCTCTTTCATCCCTTGGACATGAAAACCGGTCTGCTTAACTTTTTACCATTACCTTTCAAACATAGAAAATATCTTATGGTAAGTGTTTCTATGATCCGTTTGTATGTCTCCTTTTCTCTCTTTGAATACCCAGTTGGCCTCAGCGGAAGGCCGTTCACAAGGAACCTGTTTATGCAGGAGGTTTCTTCCTGTTGAAAGGGATTTTTTCCTCTCCACTGTGACTGTATGTATGCTCTGTGTGAGGGATTTTTGTAGTCAGTAACAAGCAGGTATCTACTGTTGCCACATGCTCATCCAGGAGGGAGTGAATCCTGCAGTCATTGATTGAATGATATTGGTGGTCTATTAAAGTGCACTGAGATGACATATGTTGAGAATTTGCAACATATAATAAACTCAATTTAACTGACATCAAATACATTTCAATTAGAAATAATCAAAATGACTAAGGCTCTAATCTAAAGCATTTTATCAGTACATAAATGCAAAGATGAATCAGAATCTTACAGAGAAAGTAAATCCTACTTTCTTTGTTCTACAGAAGACACTCTCTCATCAGATTCAATAATCACAAAATGACAGCAGTCCCAACAATCCTATCTGCTTGGCAAATGTGTTTCTTTTAGGCCATGTGGAGATTGTGATTGCATAAAAGCTAGAAAATCTGCTTGGGGTTTTGAGGGCTTCGACAAAAGGGTTTGTGGGTGTTCATCAAGCTGTCCAAAAGCCACGGTCTGGACTGAGAGCCAGAGTATGCGCTTATATTTGGCTTTAGCAGGTCCAACATGGCAGCTGTCTGGCCAAAGGATGATTGGTATGAGGCTGTGAGAGAATGTTCTGAGAGGAAATTTTGGAAAAACAAGCTTGATGATGAATGACAAACCACTCAACACATACTTGGCAGTGACAAAAACAAACGAATGAAAAAAAAAAAAAATAAATAAAACATCTGCCTACCTTTATCCACAACTGGCTACCCTGCTGAAAAATAAATGTGCTAAGTGTACTAAAATTTAGCATACTTTTGTGTACTTGAAGGCACACTAATCATTACTATACTTTAAGTGTGTTTATGATTAGTTAACTTGAAGGATGCTATTTTGGAACAACTAATTTTGTACTAAATATATTTTAATTGTAATTAAATTGTGGACAAGCTCAACTTGAAGTGTATTTAGTGTACTTTGATGTGCTAAAGTGGAACAACTTAAAGTATATTTTGTATACTTTAAGTATATGAGTTTATATGTACTAATATATGCTTAATTAGTCAAATTAAAGTGCACTATGGTTGTATTATAACTACATTAAAAATGATTTGTTAGTGTCTTAAAAATATATAAGCTTTATACTTTTAATATACTCTTACTGTGGTAATAATATGCTTAATTATACTGTTGGCTTATTCCAATTACTAAAATAGCATACTTTGCAGTTAATAGTAAATATACTTTATCATTACATTGCTATACTACTTTCTACCTTGCACATTCTTGCAAATGTATTAACAGTATACTAAATGCTGAAAGACTTGTGGATATACTTCCGTGCAGATGAAAAAATATACTTTAATGTATTTGAAACATGTCCAAATTATAGTACATTACAAATAATATAACTTGTACTATCTCAGAATGTATAAACATTTACATATCGACGTTAACCATTTTCATTATAAAACTTACAACACATTTTCAAATATTGGTACTTTAGTACACTTTGTAGAAATATGTCAATTTCAGGCAGCAGACCTAAACATTACAAATAAACTTTAAAGAACGCAGAGGAATACTGAACAATGAAAAACAACATTCCTTATTATTGCACCCCTAAACCCTCCCACCATACAAAAACACGCCCACCACACATTATTTTCCTTTTTTTGGCTGAACTGCTCATTGTTACATTTTCGTCTGATGGCCGTGCGCACATCAGAGACACTTGTCTACGGAAACTCCAGAAGAACAGCGTCTGTTAACCAAACAGAGAGATACTGTAAATTCATAGTATTTTTGAGCAGTACATCAGAAAAGTCTGACAAATTGTATCAGTATGATATACCAGGGTCCATAAGTGCACCAGAAAAAAAAATTGTCCATTTCAGTTGAATTTAAATAAATCTGATGCATCAAGTGGTTTTATCAGATCTGATCAAAAAAATTAAACAAAGTAACAACAAAAATTGTCAGAGATCTCAGAAAAGAAAAAAATTATGAATCCGCAGAAAGAAAGGGAAGAAAAATCCTTAAGTTTCCTT
The DNA here is from genome assembly GCF_016077235.1 of Cyprinodon tularosa. Lineage (NCBI taxonomy): Eukaryota > Metazoa > Chordata > Actinopteri > Cyprinodontiformes > Cyprinodontidae > Cyprinodon > Cyprinodon tularosa. Next base: position 4,696,189 of record NW_024037781.1, on the reverse strand, counting down.
GTTTTTCCTACCACCCTCCAGGGAACCGGATGGCATTCAAATTGGGAACATCCTGCATCAACATCTCTGGTGGAGTCTAGTCCAGTCCATACAATGAACTGCTCAGCTGTAACAGCAGATTCTGCAACTATGTAAAAAAAAAAACAGCCTGCACACAAATGTGCAGAGCAATTACTTCAATTGGAAAATAAATCATGTAATCACCATAATATAAATTGGTTTTTACCACATTTATACAGACAAAAATATAAAGTAAAATTATCAATTTACATGTGGTTCACTGTCTAAGAAATCATTATGGTCAGTAGTCAATACTTGTATCTGGAAAAAACAATCCAGGACACCTATGAAGGGTTAATTTTACGTTAACCCCTTGTGGGGGTTTTACAGCAACATCACACAAGATGTAGCTAGCTTGAAAGTGCATTTTCTTTTTTAGAAGAGCACATGGGGGGTGTGTTAGCCTCCTTCTCACTGTGCTAATGCATTCAATAAATCAAAAGAGCTAGTAAAATTACATATATTACAAAACATTATATCCTGACTGGTTTTACATCTCAAAAAATATATATATTTCATTCACAGGTTCATGTGAACTCACCAGGATATTCTTCAACACAATAATACAGCAAATCTTCCTGCTCAACCGATTACATCTCCTGTTTCTACAATACAAATATAATAATCAAAATCGCGTTTTATACAGATATCTTAAGATTTCAAAACCAAATGGGAATGTTTTGAAAGTTACCTCTCTCCATGCAGACCAAGGCCTTAAAAGAAAAGCACGCTAGCTCTGAGCAGGGAGGAGCCGTGACTAACTGCTGTGCAGGTGTGGTGCATTCAAAGTCTATGGGAATTCTGATATCAGTACTGAACCAAAAACTCCCCAAGACTAAAATTCTTGGGGAGCTACTACTTTACAGACATCAAGGCCAAACAACCTCCACATATCACTCCTATATGCATGAAGTGCTGTCAGCGACTTTTAAATATGTGCACTCACCAATTGGTCTTGTTTGCAGTAGCCCTGCTTTGATCCATTAAACAATACTAATGAAATGTTCTTTTTTGAACACTTGAGACAATTGTAATGTGTTAAGTTTATTTCTTTTGCATTTGGCCAGTATTAACTTTTCTGTTGCAATGTGGGTTATGCTATTTGTTAGATCATAATGTAGCACTGCACCAGCTTTAAACCACTTGCTTTTCAGCAGAACACACATTTTTGTGCACCTGTACTTTTGAAGTGAACATTTAGTGTTTTGTTCAATGTGGTTTTGTGTGTAAGATGTATTTCTTTTTCAAAACTTATTAAACATTACATAACAACTGCAATAATTGCTATCTGTGTACTTTACACACAGCACAAAATTGCATAATAGGGTTTAAGTGCATTTTTGTAGTTATACTATTGAACACTTTCCAAAAGAATTACCTGAAGTACAAGCGTATATAACTTCACTTCATAATTAGATTCAAATGTAACTTAAAATGCACTCAAACTTAATATTACAGTGTCGATATTAAAATGTGTACTTTTAAAATATGCTTTCAATGTACGTTACAATGACAACTTTGAGCATACAATTTAAAATATAGCAAAAATATATGTAAAAACAAATTTAAAATAAGTACACTTTAGAAATTACACATAACTTTCACTTAAAGTATACTTTTTTAATAATATATTTCTATAAAGTGTAACATAGTGTAATTATGTTAAAGTGTGTTAAAAGTATTAGCATGAAAGCGTAATGTTAGTATACTTTTTATATATTTACAAAAAGTACAATTTGTCTAAGTACATTTTCAGTAAACTATAGGAAATATGAATATACTTGAAATACAATAAAGCACATTTTTTTTTTACCAGGGTAGTTTTAGCAAATTAAATTTGAAAAAAGTAGGGTCAGTTTAACGCAAACTGTCATAAAAGCCAGTAGAGTTTCAGAAATTAAAAAAATGACAAGTAAAGGACTTTTCACTAACTAAAGGTTTTTTTTTCAGTGAGAACATTTTTCAGCTTGAACCATTTTTTACTGTAATAAAGATCTGGGTTGCCTCTTAACACAAAGTCTGGAACCTTGCAGAGAAAGTGTGCCATCGTTTTGCCCTTGAATACATATGTTTAAAGTCAACAGGAAGAGCAACAGAAAGTCAATGCATAAGTTGACATTTAAGTATTGATAAAAAAAATAAAATAAAAATAACCTTGTGATGAAACTCTCCCTCGAGAGCATCTATTGGGAACAATAGTTATGGCAGAGACTAAACTCAATATGTTTAATAACACTACATAATAGATAATATACACTAGATAATAATCATTGCATCTAGTTTGTAAATGGCTTTTCTCAAATTACATTGCCACTCAATTTTTAATAGTTTTAAATTTCAAAGTAGGGTTTTTATTTTGAGTAAGGCTAGGGTCCTCTCAGATGCAAAGTTAGAAGCAATGTTATTAGGCATCAGTACAACCAACACCAGCCTTTGATGGTTTAAGACCTCTGAGAGAAATATAACATGGCATATTTGCCATCATGTGCACGTTTGCACAATGTAAGCTATTTGTTAGCACATTTAGAGAAAAATGCTTGAATATCTGAGCAAAGTCAAGGAAGAAGTACAGTAGCTGGGTGAGCTTTTGAACCAACCAGAATTATTAAAGCATGTATTATTCAGAAGTTTGAACATATTAAACCTGAATAAGATAAAGAATGAAATGAAAATCAGTCATTATGCTGTGCAAAGTCAGTTTTAGCGTCAAGGTAGACATCTCTTCGTTCAAATGCAAACTGGGGGCGTTATGTGTACTTAAATATTTCTTCCTGTGTATTTCTATAATATTAGAGTCACTGAAAATATTTATGAAATTTGTAAATATATATTAAATCTTTGGGGACTGAATTATAAAGATGTAATCTTTATGTAGTGATTGATCACCTACAAAGTATTCCTCAGATCACCACCAACACCTAACTAACTGTTGGTTGCTTTATATGCCCTTCAAAAAATATGTGTGTGAAAATTCATTTATTACCATTTCTGCATTTATTTTCTGAGAAAAAAAACAGAGAAAGATGTCTTCTATTTGAATAGGATTAAAATGCTTCTCTGACTGTGGACCTCACAAAAAAAACATCCATTCACACATACTGCCAGTCCAGACATGGCCTAAATGTTCCTCTTTTTTTTTTACTGTTGTAGCCTTTGAGATATCTATTAAGGCTCCCCCTAATCACAGAATGTCGTGATAACACCTCCCACGCTCACTCACGGACTTTCCCACACATGCAGGCTACCTCATACACGAAGTGTTGCTCCCATGCTGTCACTTAAATGACGACAAAGCTTTACGTGAGAGTGTTCAGGAAAGAGCTTGGCTGAGAGAGGTGGTCACGTAATTGATCAAGGTTGGCAAAGCAGGTTGTGGAGCTAATGAATCAAGACAATGGGCAGTCGGTTTAATTATGGCTGCAAGGAGGGAATCATTAAAGGGGTTCAGCTGAGGGAGGTGAACTCTGTTCATAGTTCCCATTCGGGTCATATGATAAGGACCTTTATCGGTTGACTCTAATCGCACACCATTACTTTCACTATAAGGCCCAAAGCTGGCTTCTTATAAGATTCCTGTTTGGCCTTGAGGTCCTAGTAGGTTAGCTGCTATCAGACGGATTAGCACTTTAGCAGATTGTCTGGTTTTACTAATGATGAGAGAACAAAATTAGCTCTCTTAGAGTTATTTGGCACTCTTTAAAGCTCCTAGATCCCAGCTCCCCCTAGTGCTATTTTGTTCTATCAAAAAACAGTTTGCCTCAACTAATACAAAATTAGACTGACTTTATGATGCCCTTATCATTCAGCATTTGATGTCACTAAAAGAACGGAGTTAAACAGCGAAAGTGAGGGTGTTTAGATTGTATGATTTATTGTTTCATTTATTTTTTAGTTGTTGCACAAGAGGCAAGGTTCTTTGAGTTGTTTGACTCTAGAGCACTCTGTTTTTGTGGAGTGCTTGGAGTCAGAATAAGCTGGGAGCTACTTTATCTTGACTATCGAGATAAATGCTCTCCATCTGTCAAACTGTTGGCTAGCTGGTTATGGCTGTTAGGTGGTAATTGATGTTGGGTTGTTAAATCCCTTCAATTCCCTGCTTGTATTGAAAAGTTTTGAGTTATGATCTGTTATTACACCACAAACCCAATCTAATTTTTAAAAGACAACCTTTTATGTGATAGCATGACTTTGGTGGATCAAATCCAGATCTTAACCAGGCAGTTAATATTACATTTTAATACATGTTGCAAGGGGAAAAAAAGCATTGTGCCATACTCGACCTCTTTGAAGAAAATAAAAATGACTTATTGACTTTTATCTGGAGTAAGATGATATTGTGAAAATTATTGATTCATAAATCAGCTCAGATGATAAATTAGTTTCGGGAAAATGATTCAAAATTGCCTAGTGGTAAGAAAAGGCAAACCAACTGGGAAATATGGAAGTTAATTTCATTGCTCAAAATTAGAAAAGCAATTAAAACTCCCAAAAGTGATAAGTAACAACATTGCCTCTACTTCGCAGCCAGGGAACATTACTGAAGGAAAAGCGGACATTGAGGTACACAAACATCCTTTTTGCTGTCTGTTGAGGCCACAGGTATCCTCCAAATGTGCACAACTTGCCTAAGACAGAGATGGAAATATGGGGCAATTATATATTGCATGTGGGAATCATATCAAAGACGTGGGCCTATTTAACATGCAGTAACATTAATAAATAGAACATATTACATTTCATATCACTAATGTTTCACCAAACAGCAGACAAATTGCTTGGAAAAGTTGCAAAAAACTGCAATGATCTGGTAGTATAAATAATTAGCCCCAGAAGGCCATTATTTACCTGATTCCTTTTTTCTTGTTCAGAATAAATAATAATTCAAGAAACTTAATTGTCATCATCACACCATATGAGACATAATATGCAGTGAAACATTTAAAGAGACCTCTACAATCTGCAAAACACCATTAGAAAACACCATTAGAAAATATATATAGTATTTAAAAGCAATATTAAAAATATAGACCACCAGTGCAAGAAAAGTTAGAGGAAGAACCTCAGGAGAAAACATGATATAATTGTAGCAGATATATATAAAAAAGAAGAAACATGGGCAAATATTACGGTATATTCAGCATCTATAATGTAGAAAGGAATTTAGTGTGTACTTTACATAGTATATGCATCATGCACAACTAATTCCAGTTCAGTCTTTGAGACAGGCCGATGGTCTGTTTGGTTTAGGTGTTTTTGTGTGTTTCATTGCGTCAAAGTGGGAGTGTGCGGCTGCAAGGGGGGGATGCTGAAGATGAGTCAGGGCTATGTGAAGTGCTAATGAGACATTATCCTGTAGAACGATTCTCCCTGTAAGCAAATTGATGTACTTTAGGAGGATCATCTCAAAACACTTCATGATGGCTGGGGTCAGAGCCACAGGATGGTAACTGTCAAGGCAGGTGATGTACATTGGGAAAATGGAAAGATGTAGAGACAGGTTGAAGATTTCTATATCCCAATATAATGGGTGCCATTTGTGCCAAAAATATGTTCATGTGTGTTGTGACTTGTCCGTGTGTCTATTTAAGATGTGTGTCTGACGTGCTCCTGTAACAGAAGCTGTATATGCAGTGGGTTTGTGTGTACAGTATATGCCAGGTGTATATGCTGTGTGCATATGTATTGTGTCTATGTGAAATATGTGCATATCATGGGTTGTTCTTATTTTTCTCATTATATGTTGTTCGACCATGTTGTGGAACCTGTAATATTTGCCTACTGTCACATGATATTGTTTTGCTCCATCTCACTGTTGTTAACACCTGTCTTTCTCCTCTGTCGTCACATGATTTTGTTTGCTCTGTCATTCAGACCTGTCGTTAAAACCTGTCATGTTCCCCGTTTTCATTTGACACTTAATTCCAATTAACTAATGGGAAAGAAATGCCGTTTACAGATAAATTATTAAATTAATACCTAACTGTCATGTGGGATTACTTCAGGCTTGTTTTTATTTTCATGAAATGTTAAGGTTTATTTCTTTTTTTCTCAATGTATTTTGCTGTGATTCAAATCAAGGTTAAAACTAGTTTTACTAGTTGAATGATCAAAACTCTAATTTGCTTATCGACCAGGGTTTTAGACTCTAACCTAAAAGGTTGGACTCCTGAATCCGGCTGTTAAAAATCCAGTTGTCTTTTACAAATTTAGTAATTTAGGCTATCAGAGACATTATTAACCACCAACCAAATAAATGTGTCTCTGTTCATTTGGATGCTCCTGAAGAAGGAATCCAGCCTAAATGATAAATCGTTCACTGTGTAAAATGAACTCAAAAGGCCATGGGTTAAAATACAATGGTACCTTTATTAGCTACAATCACACAGTACTATATCTAATAATTAAACAAACACTAAACACTATTAAAAATAAGCAAAATAAAAGGGAAAAGGGATTTAAGAGTCCATTCAAAGTCTGAGAGATGTTCAACGTTTAATGCTTAATGCAATTGAAAGTGTCTTTTGTAATAGCAGCAGATAAAATTTGAATAAAACCTGAGACAGAGATGTTAACTGCAGTCAAAATAGTGAAGTTTCCTTCAGTTTATGGTGAAAAATGAATGATGACTCAGAAATGCAATAAACTATGATGAGGCTGAAAGACCCGTTGGCTTAGTTGGCCCCAGGGGATCTGGTTCTGGTCTGGTCCAACTGAAACAAAGAGAATGTTAGCTCACGATGTAGCAGTTAGGTTCAGCAACTCGTTCAGTCTGTAGTGAGCATTAGCATTGAGTTAAACTCTTAACACCATCAACAGTTAAATCATAAAGCTTATTTAAAAAAAAATAAAAAATAAAAAAAAAACATGACTATCTATTCTACCTAGTTCACCCAAGCAGAGCACTTATTAAGCATTAGATGGAAAGGAGGGGGAAGGGTTAAGTAACTTTTTTGGTTCGGTGGAGTGAAGGCCTTCAGCTCGATCCGGTTTTCTGCAGACCGTCTTTAGTCCAGTCCATTTGTCCAACAGCAGCTGAAAGAGCTTTGGATCAATCAGATGTAATAATAAGAGGGGATTTGCAAGGTGGTTAATTTTATAACTCACGGTACACAGAAAGTTTCAAGTTTTAGCTACAGTAGTTAGCTCGTAGCCACAGCCTGTAGCAGCTCCTCGGTACTGCTCCGTCTCTCCGTCTCAGGCAGACATGGTCTTGCGGCTTCTATTGGCTCCTTCGGTAAAACAGCAATTGGGGCCCTGTTGTTCAGCGGTTAGCAGAGCTGTATTAGTTCTTCTATGTCTCTGCTGCAGCAGGACTCAGGACACACTGCGTTCAACTTGGTTTGAAGGATGAATAAAAACACAGCTTTCAACTCCTTCTGAAACGCAGGAAAAAGGCAGACTGACACTGTCCAGCCAGCGCAGACTTCTCCGGAGGGATTTGGTTGCTACTTAGCATAGCCTTAAGCTGGAAGCGCTTTGTCTAGCCTTCAGTGACACAGAGCTACCGGCAAAGTAGTACATTGTATCGGGAAGCTAGCTCTTTTAAAATCTACGCCGGAGGGAGCTTTGTTTACATCAGCGACAGCTGATTACAACAATTTGTATAATTTTATGAGATGCACAAATCCATTTTTTTCCGATCAATCCAAAACCAATACCTTGTCTGATCATATCAGCCTATTTCCTATACCGAACTGATTTTTTAAAATGAATTAGCCTTCATTTTACAATGTGACGTAAGGTTTTAGCCTTGATATGAACATTGTAAAAGTATATAAAAAAAGATATAAATATACATTATATTATCTCTTATCAAATAAGCAGTAAAAACAAACAAAAACAAATAACAGTTCCATGTAAATTACACTGGATTGGATCTACAATCTCTAGTCGCTGACAGTTAGTATGCGAGCCAATATCCAGGTATTCGATTGATGCATCTGACATCTACTAAACAGCTTTGGTGGCAACAAAAATACAAAAAAATGCACACGCAAAAAAAATTAGGCCACAGTAATGAAACAGATGCAAGATTACATTAATTTATTGTATGGCGCATCGCAGGACATGAGGCAACAATATATCCATGTAAATTTTAACAGCACAACTTAGGCTGCAGTCCCAATTTGACAATAATTATCTACGTGTATTTTCATTGTGTGATGACATGTGGAAAGTTACAGCTGGGTTTTCTGGATATTGCACAACACGCTGGAGTACCTTTCCTTCCCTTGATAGTGCCTTGCTGATGATCCTAATAGAGGTGAAGGAATAGGACTAAGCTAGTGTTTGCTGTATTAAGATTAAGAATCCGACTGCTAACTTAACTTATAAGTCTTAGAAGTGTTGAATGTTTGGAGAATTTGGTTCAGTTTTCCTCCACCAAAGCAAGACAAGGCACATTTATTTGTATGGCGCAATTTAGTACAAGAACAATTCAAGTGCTTTAGATTAATAAAAAATAAAAAAAAACATAACAAAAGTAAAAGCAGAATAAAAGCAAATGAAGATAAAAGCAGGCAGTAAAACAAATAGAACAGCTTGATCACAACCTTAAAGTAATAACACCTAAGTTAACAGTTTAACTTCAACAGACAACAGGTGGGGTCAGAGAGACTACTGGCTGGTTAAATCTTTGCAAGTGGTTCCCATAAGATCTCATTACCAGAGGGATAAAAAGACTCTTCATTCCAGCACTTCAGCACCTGAGTGTTATCTACCAGTGGTAAAGCTCTTGTCTCCATGACCTAACTCTTTAATTACTTGTTTTACTTTGATTACCTTTCTGGAGATTGGCTCCCCAGATGTCCCCAGTTTGTTCTCTCGTTCTTTCAACCTGGAATTTTGGAAAAAAAAAAAAAAAAAAAGACAGATTGTCATTCCAGCTGGGGGTGATCTTCTCGGTCAAATTCTCCTCACTCTCCAGCGACCCTGCTCTCTGACTCAGGTGAATCTGGCCTCAAAGGCAAAACACTTCCTGTTCAGATCCTAGATTAAAATCAGTTCTCAGATGAAACCCCCTCTTAATCCTCCCTGGGAATTCTCAAATATCCACCCTTCCAAAGTGATTTATTTCAAGATCCTGGCTTCAAGATCAAACCATTTATTTCTCCTAAGATGCGTTTCTGCCTGGTCCAAACCCAGTCCAAGTTCCAGAAGGTCATTTAGACTGATCTCATTCAATAAACATTGTAAATTTTATCTCTCTCCTGAGTGTTTCTTCACATGGTTCAGAGCTCTTGGGAAAAACAAAATGGACAGACAGGTAAGAAAAGGCTAACTATAATTTAGTGTAGTATCTTATAAACAAAGTCGCAGCTCTGATTATAATGGGTCATACTTCTTGGCAATTATCATATGTATCTTTGAACAGGAACAGTTTTTTTTGACACATGCATCTCCCAAAAGATAACAAGAACTATACAAGCCTTTTCATTTTTTTATTCTCCTTATTATATAATTAATGCACACTGAAACATGAAGGCCATCTTATATTTTCTGTTTTTTTCAGATATTATGCCTTTTGGAGTCTTCTTCCATCACAAGCGAATAAAGATGGAATATTGACATTAGGTAGAGTGGTGAATCCATAGCAGGTATGAAGTAATCCATCCCTGATATGAAATTACGTAATTGCATACCAAGAAAAAAACTACATAGATCCTCTAAATCAGGTGTCTTCAATGTTTTCCCGGCCAAGGATCCCAAAGCTGATGGCGAGATGGAGCGGGGCCCCCCTAATTAAATATATTATATGAAATTGTGTTATATCAAACTGGTCCTATAGTCACTCTATTACAGATGGAGTAATGTAACGAAAGTAATTTCGCCCTGGGATTTTTAAAGTATTTCTAATTCAGATTCCTCATTGATAGGACAGGTGTTGTGAATGAAACGGTGCCCAGCTTGAAAGAGCTTTTGTGTGTCTCTGAGTATGCGCATTGATGACTGAAAAACATCTTCTGCCTCCATTAATTTTTTTACTACAGTGTGTTGAATTCATGTTAATGTGTATTTAAAGACGTTTCAATTAGTGAAAAAAATTGCAGGGGGAATATAAAAATAAGTCTAATCAACCAAATCTGTCGGGACCCCCATGCAATACCTCTCTGGATGCCCTAGGAGACGCTTACCCCCTGTTGAAGACCTCCACTCTAAGTAGCTTTCAACAGTACCTAAGTGCTCTGTATAATATAAATGCAAAAAAATCCCTGAGGTTTATGAAAGAACGAAAATAAGTTTGTACATTTCAAATAAATAATATCTAAACATTTGTTTTCCAGATTCTCAGTTTCTATTAAATACATTTTTTTAATTTTTCATTGCATTTTATAATATATTTCCAATTGGTATTTTATTGAAGCAAATACTGTATAAAATGTATTATCTATTATGAATACTATGAAATGGTTAGACAGCAGAAATTCCCCAGAAGATTCAAAAAAGCAAAAAGAAAAATGTTTACGTACTACCCAAATATTTTTTTAGAAACAACATGCCGAATCATGTGCAACATGTTTTTGTTTGGTTGTGTTTATAAAAATATTACTATTGGATCCTTTATTTGAATGTAGTATGTTCTTCAATGTGTTCTTTTTTGTTAGCTTTGTTTAAGTTTTTAAGCTTTTTTAGTGGTTTGGATCTATATTAATCCTCAAAAACCCAATGACAAAGTGACATCTTGTCAGCTCTGCATTACTAGTAATTTTCAAACATCGGAAAAAAAATCTAGATTTAGTCCATCCTGTTATTGTTTCAGTTATATATATATATATATATAAACAATGGTTTTTATATCCAGTTGTTCACAGAGTAAGCCAAAAATAATTCTCTTCGGTAGATCGTTGAAAAACATTGAGGTAATATGTGCTTCTAAGAGAGATATTCAATCTTTTTGCACTTTAAAGTGTTCTGACACAGCTACCTTTTTATCCCTTTCGACAAGCTGTGTGCTGTGTGTGAGGTCTCCTCTCACACATATTGTTGCAAATCTATTTTTCATGGACGAACAGGAGACTCTATTACACACTTAATCTCTGTTTGATCTCTGCTTTGTCATTCAGCTGTTGTCTCTCTTTTTATAAAAAGCAGACTCCTGCTTTCTTCAAAGAATAATCAGCACTGCTTATTTATGGACTAAAACATACTTTGCTCTGAACTTGTAAGAAAGTGTTTTTGTCACAAAAATACAGTTTTCTGTTTGTATTTTTTTTCTAACAAGAAATAGTTACGTACTTGTTCTAAATTCATTATAGGAAGCAATTAACAGAATCTTTTTAAAGTTCAATCTGAAAAACACAAATTAGAAGAAATTTATTTATACAATTACTTTGTCTTTGGTGCTCAGACCTCGCAGGAATCATAGTGCTTAATTTTGATAGATATGCATGAACAGGAGCAAAGAATAGGGCTGTTTCCCCCCCAGGCCTGAAACTGGTGGTGGAGTGAAGATTGCTGGTTAGCGACACAGTCAGCTGAGCTTTATGGGGAGATCCAGTTGATTGCGTGAGCTGATATTAAAGCTTCACTCAGGGACCTGGAACATGGAAGTCCAACTTTAATAACACAGGTTGAGAGAACCTGTCCATCATGAGCAAGCATGAAGCGACAGTGGAGAAGAAAAACTCCCTGTTGGGAAGAAATCTCTGGCAGAACCAGGCTCAACATGGCAGTCTTCTGCCGGACCGGTTGAGATGAGACAGGGAACACAGCAAGAGTCCAGGAGGAATGACACTCTGAAGCTTTAGCTACGATGGGGGAGGAGGGGCTGGAGGTGGGTTGAAACGCAGTCATCTGAATGAAGTCACACAGCGCAACCACCGCCTGAGAACAGCAGCAGACGACTTGTGGATCGGAGGCCTTTTAACATGAACTTTGGATGCCGATTGGCTTTCGTGGAGGTGTGGTTCAAAGCTGATTGGCTGTCTTGCAGGTGGATGGATGTAGGAGAGCTATGAGTTTCTTCAGTTGAACTTCTGCCTAGGCTCCATTTCTGTTGCTCATTAAGTTGCAATGGTTAAACAGCTCAAATTCAATTATAACATTTTTTTTTTTTGTAGCTTATGTCTATCAGATTGTGTGGAGAGTATGAAAGCAAATGGAAAGCTAAGGAGGTTTCATGCTGATTTAATGAGGCACAGCCAGGTGGCAACAGAAGCATAAATCTGAAAAACTAATAAAAAAAAAAAGGGAACCCGAACAAAGGGGGACACATGGGATTGGGGAAGGAATGAAGAGAATCCAGCAAACAGTAACTACAGAGGAGAAGTATAAATGCCCAACAGAACAAATAATCTAGTAATCAACTGATTGGGAGCAGGTGTGGACACTTGGATCTAGAAGGGAACCCTCTAGCATGCAATTCTTTACCTTGAGATTGTCATGGTTGGTTTAGAAATCAAACCCACATGTAGAACACCACTTGGAGACTAATAAAAAGTTCAGAGTTTATTAAAGGTTTGCACAGAGATAACATGAACTGAATTCTGGAAACTGGTCCGGGGAGGATTCTCAGGCGTCTGCAGAGACGGATAGTTTGATTAGCCAGGTTAACAGATTTGTTGTTGAGTTTTCAGATGTTTCTGAAAATACCTTGAAGAGGTCCAGGCTTTCTTTTCTGAGAGAGGGAACCGGTTGGGTACAGAGATTGTTGGTTCAGCAGAGTGCTCAGCAGCAGCAGCGTCTAGCTTCTGACTTTCTAGTGACAGACCTTGGTTTGGGGAATTAGCTCTTTCCTTAAGAGCAGCAGGTGGATTCCAGAGTGAGATCTTCAGGTTTGGCTCTCTAGGGCAGGCAGGAAGGTAACAGGTTAAGCTCATCCAGAGGTTCAGACGAGAGACAGGTTTCCAATGAGCGAGAAGACAGAGGCAGGTTAGAATTGGTTTTCTCTTAGAGACAAAGATTCTAGTAGTTCAGAGGCTCAGGTTCGCTAACCAAACTTGGTCAACACTGCGGCGTTGAAAGTAGGTCTGGCTGCTGATTATATAGGCAGGTCTCCTGATGGGCTGATGAACGTCAGCTGTGCTGGAGGGCTCCAGCCCAGGAGATCCACAGCGCACTCTGCTGGAGAAGGTGGAGAATCTCCAGATCCCAACAGAGATGTCTCACACAACACTGGCATCACCATTTTCTCCCGCAACTCTTTCTTCTATTAAACATTCTCTTCTGGCATAAAGCCATTCTATACTTTCCTCCAGCAAATATTAACTCTCTTGCCTACTGTACTCATGGCTTAATCTAGCCTCTCTACTATATTCAAAATGCCACTTAACCTATGAACCAGAATTCATTCTCAGTTTTCCATGTTTATTATTGAAAACTGTGTAAAAAAGATCCACAATTTCAGTGTATATTACAATGTTAGCAGATATGATGAAAGTACAAATTCAGATTATAATTTACTTTATACATAAATAGGGGACATTTATGAAGTGAGTAAAGTGGCTCACCACCTATGGCACAGTCCTGTTGGAGGACAGCATGAACAGTCAAGGGCACATTTTCTCTCCATTGTACCGCTAATGAGTTCTCCATGCTCATTTCTATTTAGTGTCAGCAGGGACTGTGGCATCCACTGTGTTGTGCACAGAGAGAGATCTGTAAGAAAAAAATATCTCTAAAGTCCAATTTTGTGTTTAACTAAAACAGATTTTTGCAGGTAAACATGTATTTGTTTCATAGTTTATAAATCAATTACATAAAAAACAAAACTTTTAAAAAAAGCCAATCAGATTGACAAGACTTTAATGAATACAAAATGTAAACATATGTTGATATTCTTTTGAGCAGCACAGCTTAAAAAAAATATGTAAATGGCAGTGACAGCAGAGAGACAGCTCGGGTTGACTATGTGAACGGCTGATGGGATGAATGTCAAATGTCACAAAAGCTTAAATTGTTCCCCCACTCTTTCCAGTACTTTTTTTATGAGAGTACTTGTTTTATATGCCAAAACCACATAATTCAGTTTAGATTAAGGAAAAATATATACTCAAATACATAAGGGCACACTACTACTCATGAAGTTGTGGTAAGGGAACGGAATATGAGGCTATCCCTTTGGAGTTGTCATTGAACTTTCTTATAAATTAAATAATAAAACATTTTGTATCATTTAAATTAGATAATTTATCACTTAATTATTATCATCATTAAGCTTTGCTATATTCGGCATTTATGCACAATCTTTTAGAAGTTTTCTGTTCACTGCTTGCGTCTGATTGTGTAAGTTAAAATAAAAATATCACAATGACGATGCTGAAGTCTCAAAAACTTTATCATTTATCACTTTTGGCTTTATCATTGAAGCAATTAGCCAAAACGGTTCAATGCCACCATCACTAGTCTCAAAGTTTGGTAGAGGTTGGTTTAGGACCCAAATGCAGGGATGGTACATCAGTAACTGAAGAGGAGGAGTATAAATGGGAGACTGAACAAAGACCGGGCTAATCAGCAGACAAGGAGCAGGTGTGAATGGAAGAATATAGAAGACATCTAAGGGGAAAGGAAAAGGGCACCAGGAGAAAAAAGCAACCAGGGAAAACAGGACATAACTGTAACTGGAAAGGAACTTGAATAAGGGTAAACAGGGAATAAAACCAATGGCTACAAAATAAGGATTAACCAACAATAAAACTAGAGGGTAAGAGAAGGAATAACTAAAACTAGACCAAGGAGTAAATAATAGCAAAAATATATAGGCCTATAATTTTTGACAAACAGCATAACAAAATAAAGCACAACTGTGACCAGAAAATGAAACCTTACAGAATCGTAAAGTGCCAAGTGGCAGATCATGACATAAAGAATGGTTTTGTGCAGGTATGCCACAGTTAGCACTATCAAGTCTAAAAGAATGAAGATAATCAGCTTTCCTCTGTTTTCTTCTTACAATTACCATATATTTATTGACTCCAATTGCTCTCTGTGAGTTCGAGTGTACATCATCATGTACCATTACTGCTATATATCATGGTATTTATTCGACTTTTTCTTGACATCATATGGTATAGAAAACAGTAAATGAAAAAAATCGATGTATTACTGGGAAAATATCTTTCTTATCAGTCCCATGTATGAGTTTAAATTTTCCAACCCTGGCTGTCTCTGTTAAGACTTCTGAGGTGGGAATGGACAAGACTGGAGGTTTTTTGTCACTCACAGTGACACCTTGTCTTTCACACACAAGAGCAGAGGCCTGTTAGGCAAAAGGGTGAAGTTCAGAAAAGTCACAGCTCTTGAACTCCAATGGACTGTAAGGTGTTGGGGACTGTTATGTCAGAAAAAAAGAGGACTTATTGCCTATAGAAGCTTATGGGATGTTTTATGCTTGCAGTTTATTCCTGTAATGAAAAGGCTATATTATGTGTTAATATGTTATTTTACAGTCATGTTTAGTCAGCAATTTAAACTTAATCTTGATCTTTTTTTTTACCCTGTGCAAACATCTCCCCTCGCTTTGTTTCCATTTCATAGGATGAATGCTAAGACATAAATAAAATAGACATAAAGACAAACTGGAAATAACAAAGAGAAGGAAGAATATTGAACACATTAAAAGATGCAAAGAAGAACACCGCTTAGCCATGTGTCAATGAAAGTAAAGAAAGGAAAAAATAACTCATACAAACACTGCAAGGAATTACTCAGTCTGGATGTCATCTTCCAAATGTTCATGGAAATAAGTGACATGGTGTTAGATCCAGTACAGGAGCAATAAACCTCTCCTGTCATCTGCTTTATAAAAGAGAAAATTAGGGAGAGCCTCTGTTAAAGATATTGTTTTTATAAGTAGTAATTCTTGAACTTTAATGATATTGAAAGATCTAAGTTAAAGATCTTCCTCTTTTAAAACTTAATATTACTTAATAGGTTAAAGCTTTTTTGTTTACCATAACCATGGATCCTTTTAGCAAATGTCTTCATAACAGATATCAGTTTAAAAAATACACAAGCTCCACTGCAGATCTGTTGTCTCAAACCATCACCTGCCTTTCCCCCCTTTGCTGACTCAATGTGTTCAAAACTCCAACTGCTCAGTTTCCTCCAGGAAAACAAACCCCGGCCATGACATTTCTATCCACAACCCATCACCAAGATCTCACCCCTTCAATTCCAACCAATTAAATCTGCTCATTATTATCTCTGGCTCCAGATTATTCGTTCTTCTTCCACATGCTGCTAAACCACAGGAACTTATCTTAGCTGAGCACATTTCACTATGTATTATTGGAAATTGAACCTGATGTATCTGTATATATGTATTTTTTCTATTGATTGTTTTCTTTTTTTATTCTCCAGACAGAGCTTTTATATAGTAAAAAAAAAACACCTTACAGTACAAAACTCTATTTGTTTTTTATTTGTTTTTTTTCTGTTATTTTTATACACTTGCACATTGTGGGACCAATTTTACTATGACCTTTTCCTGCTGTAAACACCACAATTTCCCCATTGTGGGTCAATAAAGGGACTTTCTTCTCCATTCAATTCTATTCTATGATATGTTTTTGGATTTTTTATGAATTTGAAGAGTTGTTGCCTCTTACATTGCTTTGTGTTGTCTCCTTATTTCATGTATTTTCCAAAATCTAATTGCACTTGTTTGTACTTATATCTATTCCAGAATTAATCTTTAGATTAAAGTAGAACCCCCCCCACCTTAATAATGAACGACGTTCCAGAAAATAGAGCTACTAGGTTGTTGATAGGTGGCTTAATGTTGGCCCACTGTATCTTTGGCAAAAAAATGAAAAAAAAAAAAAATATATATATATATATATATATATATATAAATGTATATGTATAAGGAGGAAGGAAATATAAAAATCTATGGATACATCCATCGAACTATTTTCTTTCACGCTTATCCCTGCCGGGGTCTTGAGGGGTGCTGGTGCCAGCTGTCTAAGGGCAAGAGGCGGGGTACACCCTGGACAGGTCATGGATACATTAACATGTACTTGTTATATTTATGGCAGCTTTTTTATTTTATTTTATTTACTTTTATTTATTTTAGTTATTTTATCTTTTTGTGCAGCACTTTGGAAACCTTGTGTTTATTTAAACTGTGCTATATAAATAAAGTGGATTTTATTGGATTGGATATTTAATGGCCATACTTCAATCCTAACTATCTGTCAAAAACCACAGACTTTTAAAATGCTGGTAAAATGACAAAGAAGCTTTTAAGAGGAATATTATTTGCTCTTTAGTTGAATCCTTATTGTCAATCAGCCAGTAAACCTTGGCATAAGCAATGCTGGTTGCATTTAAAGTGAAAAAAAATTATTTAACTGTTTTGAATATGTGTATGTATTATGCATGTATAGAATTGTGTTCCACTCAGCTATTAAAATAGAGAAGAATTCATTTACATTTTACAAGGGCATGCCACAGCTGTGATAGGAAGTTTGCTCTATTTCTAACATTTTAGAAAGTTATTCTCTGGCCATCAAACAGGACTGTTGCAGACAGCAGCAGCTAGAGAAACCTACAGTGGCTTGACTCGGCCCTGTTGTCAGATTGCTTTTCTCTTGATGGATGGGATCTGGCACAGCTTGGAACTGACATTCAAAGTCTGATACAGTCCATAGACAGATGGCTTCCACTTGGGTATAAGTCACAACAGTTTCTGAGATGCACCACTGAGGCCATTTGAAGGAAGCGTTCACAGAGAAGCAATACAAGAAACCAAAATACTTTCTTGGCAGTCCAGCAAGCTTCAATTTTACCACAAAATACTTTTTAGAAAACTGAGGTATTATTTGGATTAGTATTATTTAGTCTTTAGGATATCATTACACTGTAAACAATGTAAGAGAAGATGTGAGGGTCTTGGTGCTGATGGTTGGCATTAAAAATTACTCCTGTCCCGGTCTAATTGGCCCAGCAGCTCATCAAGCTCATCTTGTTCACCAGTGTTCTGCTGCTACTTATGCTGCCTGTTTGCCGACCAACGGCGCCAGATTATTCAAGCTGTTTGGTGAGAGTAACTATAGCGTTCTCGGATTCATATCCTTCCTCTGGGATCAAACTGAACTTTAAACCAGGTTACTGACTTTTGCTCTTAGTCATATTTAGCCCGTTATTTAGGTCACTGACCTGGTTGCTTTCCCTAAAAAAGGATCCAGTTTATGCGCCCCAACTGACGAGCAGTCGCATGCTGTATTATTTTTAATAAAGGGTTGTTTGAAAATTGTCCAGATCTGTATGCTTTCAATATTGGGTCAGAGGATCCACGGTCCTGACAAAAGAAGAGGCTGATAAAACTTTGATCTATTTTACATCTCAAATGTAGTCAAAACAAAAGGCATTAAAAGAGTTAGGGTTGGAGCACAATATGTGTTTCAACCATGTCTCAGGAATATATTCTGTGTAGAATCTTAATGATAGAGCAAATGCCAGAAATTGATCCAATCATCTAAATTCATGTAATTGTATTGATATATATACACTATATTGCCAAAAGTATTTGCTCACCCATCCAAATTATTGGAATCAGGTGTTCCAATCACTTCCATGGCCACAGGTGTATAAATTCAAGCACCTAGGCATGCAGACTGTTTTTACAAACATTTGTGAAAGAATGGGTCGCTCTCAGGAGCTCAGTGAATTCCAGCGTGGAACTGTGATAGGATGCCACCTGTGCAACAAATCCAGTCGTGAAATTTCCTCGCTCCTAAATATTCCACAGTCAACTGTCAGCTGTATTATAAGAAAATGGAAGTGTTTGGGAACGACAGCAACTCAGCCACGAAGTGGTAGGCCACGTAAACTGACGGAGCGGGGTCAGCGGATGCTGACGCGCATAGTGCGAAGAGGTCGCCAACTTTCTGCAGAGTCAATCACTACAGACCTCCAAACTTCATGTGGCCTTCAGATTAGCTCAAGAACAGTGCGCAGAGAGCTTCATGGAATGGGTTTCCATGGTCGAGCAGCTGCATCCAAGCCATACATCACCAAGTGCAATGCAAAGCGTCGGATGCGGTGGTGTAAAGCACGCCGCCACTGGACTCTAGAGCAGTGGAGACGCGTTCTCTGGAGTGACGAATCGCGCTTCTCCATCTGGCAATCTGATGGACGGGTCTGGGTTTGGCGGTTGCCAGGAGAACGGTACTTGTCTGACTGCATTGTGCCAAGTGTAAAGTTTGGTGGAGGGGGGATTATGGTGTGGGGTTGTTTTTCAGGAGCTGGGCTTGGCCCCTTAGTTCCAGTGAAAGGAACTCTGAATGCTTCAGCATACCAAGACATTTTGGACAATTCCATGCTCCCAACTTTGTGGGAACAGTTTGGAGCTGGCCCCTTCCTCTTCCAACATGACTGTGCACCAGTGCACAAAGCAAGGTCCATAAAGACATGGATGACAGAGTCTGGTGTGGATGAACTTGACTGGCCTGCACAGAGTCCTGACCTCAACCCGATAGAACACCTTTGGGATGAATTAGAGCGGAGACTGAGAGCCAGGCCTTCTCGTCCAACATCAGTGTGCAACCTCACAAATGCGCTTCTGGGAGAATGGTCAAAAATTCCCATAAACACACTCCTAAACCTTGTGGACAGCCTTCCCAGAAGAGTTGAAGCTGTTCTAGCTGCAAAGGGTGGACCGATGTCATATTGAACCCTATGGATTAGGAACGGGATGTCACTTAAGCTCATATGTGAGTCAAGGCAGGTGAGCAAATACTTTTGGCAATATAGTGTATGTGTGTATTATATTATATTCTCACACGCCCATCTGGCTATGAGTTTAGACTGGGTCAGTTGTCAACATCCTCCTAAAGGACTGAAGATTTATTGGCCATCACAGTTCCCTCTCTATGGTTTACTCGAGTCCCAAAGCCTTAGAAAAGTCCATATATCCATTTTCTGTCACGCTCATTGGAAGCAGGGTCACAAGGGGTGCTGGTGCCTATCTCCTGGAGATAGGGGTATACCCTGGACAGGTCAGCAGTCCATCACACCAAAGGAGAATTTATAGAAGCCAATTATCCTAACAGTTATGTTTTTGGAGTGTGGGAAGAAGCCGGAGTACCCAAAGAGAACCCATGCATGCTGAGGGAGAACATGCAAACTCCATGCAGTAAGACCGGGGGCCGGGAATCGATTTGTAGATTTTTTATTGATTTCATTAGATAAGGGCAAGATACCTCAGTTTTGAAACCCTTCAAACTACTTCCTGTCAGAAAGGTACTGCTGACAGGAGTTATTGATATTTCAGTAAAAAGTGTAATAATCTTAATTAACCTTAATGAACTACTGTATCATGGTGACATCGCATAGATGTGATCCAACTGCGAGCATTGCTGAGGTGTTAAGGAAGCCCTGAATTCTTTAATGGTACCCTTCGGGTTTATTCCAATTGTGCTTGCAAGCCCATCATATTCGGTGCATTTGACAAAGCAAAAGTGAAGCTCCTCAAATATTTTAAGGTCTCATATTTCTCTCAAAGCAGTTACCGATAGTTTTGTATATTTTTTCTGCAATAATATTTCCTTAATTTCAAACTTCATTTGATATTGATGATATAACACTTGAAAGATTCAGCTTCTTTAGTGTTAAACTAATGTACCTCACCGTTTTGTTAAAGGTGTCTGATTGATTGCCTCTTTGACAACTGTAATGATTGGTTAGGCCAGTGTCCACCAACGTTTTCCCATGGACCGATTTAATATCAGACAATGTTTTGACAACTCAATCTGTAGTTGTACTACTCTCTTGTCACTATTGTAACATTAAATATGCCTTAAAACTAAGACATTACAAAAAAAATCAGCCTAAAATCAGTGCCTAAAATCAGCATACTAACTGCTCACAATAGCAGTGAATCAGTTGGTGCCTTGAGCTTGTTTTGCTGCAACAAGACCCTGCAGTTTAAAAGGGTAAGGTATCACGTGACCAACAATGTTGTGACTTACATACATCAAGAATGTGTCAGAGACAGATTTAATGGAGAGAATCCAGTAAGTTTTTCAAAAGTGCCATTCAGACTCAGTGGGTGAATCAGACGGAAATAATGGAAGTTACGTATTTATTATTTTTGTCCCGCCCCAGTACCAAATAACACATGGTCCAGTACTGGGCTGGAGCCCTGAGGTTGGGGATCACTGGTTTAGGCCATACAAATTTAAAACTGAAATTAATGTTTTACTTCTCTTTTGAAACATCGTAAAATACTGAGAAAAGACATTTCTGGTACTAGTTAATTGTCTTCTAGAACCATAGAAATTGGTGTGTAATCATAACACATATAAGGCTTCACTTTTTTACTAAATTGCTTAAAGAAATCTTTTACAATATTATATTTATTTCAGGAAAACTTTATGATTTTTGAATCTTCTTCCACTAAGTCTAAGGTATAAAATTATATGGTTCTCCCAATACCACTTAGTGGAATTTTTTACAGGTTAAAATCTGAAACTATGGGCTGCATTTGATCAACTACCGCAACAAAACAATGCAACTAATGTTCTGGCAATGCCAGCTATTCTATCACATTTCATCTAAGTGCACTTAAATAATGGATCTCCAAATGAGTTGTGACAAACTGAGAATGCCCACTAGGATTTTCCCAGAAACTGAAAAAAAATACTTTTTACAGCATAGAACCATAGCTAAAGTTCTTCAGCTAATAAAGCAGTTAAAGAAAAGCAGTTAATGATGGCAAATTTTGTAAATTAAAAGTGCTTCAAATGTTGAATGTGAAGGTTTAAAACTGCTTAATATGAAAAAAAAGGTATATGTAAAGTTGTTTGACCTTCAGTGAAATAACAATAGTGTGCCCTCTGTATATCTAACAAAAAGTCCATTAGTGGTCAACAGAATTTACCATGTTATGGAAGGCCTGAAATCACTCGTAATACTTTTCATTGTTATATTGACTTGATACTCCCAAAGGTGAACAATGGGATTAACAGGGGGTAAGAGGTTACTATTTGCCAGAGAGAATTCGTTGAGAGCTTCCAGATTCTAGTGGGGGGGTGGGGGGTGGTGCTCCCAGCTGAATAATTTTTTTACAGAATTGAGTCGTCTCTTGCACACTCTCTTTTTTTCATTTTGCTCCTCTTTCTCCAATATGACACACTTTTTCAGTGAAAATGTCAGTGGTATCCTGGGAGGAGGCAGAGAAGAAGGGGAAGGCAGTTGTTTCTCATTCTACTCCTATAGATTAGTTTTGTTAAGTTTATTTTGCCATGCTGCTCAGACAAAGGCTCCACTGGGAGTGAGAGGGTGAAAAAAAGAGAAAGCGAAAGAAAAGGGGTGGTTGGGAATCTTGGCTGTGGAAAATGAATAATCAAAGGGCCCAGACTGAGCAGACCCAGGGAGTCCAGAATATGCTTGAAAGGGGTTGCTAATAGGTCATTGTTCTCTATTGCCAAGATGAAAGCAGCTTGTGAAAGTAGAAAATGTCAAGCCCACTTGTTCATTTGCATAGTTGACTATGAACTATCTGTATATGCTCATCCAGAAAGTCCAATGTTAACTTGGAAACAACACTCATTCAACAACAGCCTATAACCTTCTGGAGCTATATGTGCAAGTAAAACCAGCATAAACTGTGCCTTCTGACATATTGCTCACTTTACAAAATTTATAAACATGTATACAAGCATGAATTTATACACACAAATACAGCAAAACTGCTAATGTAAGTCTGACTGTTCTCTCAGCCTAAATGGTGTCAGCGATGGCTCCCACCGTGAGACACAAAACTGGTGGCACTCATCATCTGGTGTTCCCATCTGTCAGCCCAAGCATGCCTCACTGAGATAAAGTGTATATCTGACTGTAGCTACCAAGACTACAAAAAAGACATATATTGCACACACGGTTTCCTCAATATGGATTGAGAACATGTCAATAGATAAAGAATTTATGAATGTATCCGGAGATAGACAGGAACTATTTCACTGTTTGTTTGTGTCTGTTTCTTTTACCACTCTCCCTCTGGTCAAGTTAGGCCAATATGATATATAATTCAGCACTTTACATAATACAGCCTGCCCCAGTTTAGGGAATTAAAGACTGATAACCTTTTAATTCTTTAACAGAGGCACATCTAATTGTGGTATTTCCCTGAAATAGAAGTAATATAAATTAAAGAACACAAACAAGCCAAGAATCAATGAAGCAGGAGCATTTTTCAACACTACATCACCTACTGTTTGTAGGAGAGGTTTAAAGCCAGGTGGAAAAAATCCATGGCATGAGGGCTACAGCTTATGCTTGCCATACTGCACATGCACGCCATTGCTCAAGGTCTGACCCAAATGCAAC
Source organism: Cyprinodon tularosa (assembly GCF_016077235.1). Lineage (NCBI taxonomy): Eukaryota > Metazoa > Chordata > Actinopteri > Cyprinodontiformes > Cyprinodontidae > Cyprinodon > Cyprinodon tularosa. The sequence goes on along the minus strand of NW_024037781.1, from coordinate 4,672,855 downwards.
TCAAACAATGCTGTAATATACCATTCACTGTCTTACCTTGTTCTGAGATCTGGTGGCTGGGGAAAACTTGGGCATAACCCTCTCAAGCTAAGTCTGAAAAACCTAATGGCCAGAGTCTAGTAGAGGTACATAATCCCTGCATCAAGTACTAGGTCTATCATAGAGTCTAATATTAATTTCCTTTAACAGATCACCAAACCATCTCAGCCAAACCATTTCAGGGGGAAAGAACAGTAAAGCAGCTCACTCTGAGTCTCCTGTGGATGCTGAAGCTTGTCATGCTATCTACTAGTGCCTGGTCATGTATGATCAATATCTTAAAACTATAGTTGAGCCTGGTAACTTAGACCAGTAAATTGAGAACTGATATTTCTTTAGTTTTTCATGTTATTTTTTCCTGATGTTGCAGTCACTTGGTATTGCTATGTCAACGACAATGGCTTTCCTCTGTCTCTTAATTTCTTCACCATGGCTGCCATTTTTATTTTTATTTATTTTTTTTCCCCTCATTATATCCCTAGTTAACAAAGCCTCTTTCCCACTGAAATTAGCAGCTCAAAGTGTTTTCTTTTAAGCTAGATTCACCTCGCTAACAATAGGCATTTCGCTCTCTTCCCATTGGCAAAAAAAGGGTCTGACCACCTGCTGCCAAGCTAAGAAGTCTCTACCCCCACACCACTGCACCACATCTGGTGACACCATCATGCTGGGTTGCCATTAATGATATCCCCAGTGCAACACAAATCAGAAAAGTAAACAATGGAGAGCAACATGAAAGGAAGCCATGGAGTAGTAACAATTCTTTATTGTTTTGTCCACCCGTATCCGTCATACCAGTGCTGCGCCATGTTTATCAAATGCAAGCACAGTTTTGGCTTTTATATTAGACTCAAATGATGCAATGTTGTGATGCATGTTCATTGCGTTCAACGGTCTTACCTAAGTTACCGAGGTAACCTGGGTTTGATGTTCCCACTAAATGTAGACAGGAGCAGAGCAGAGTTGAAGGCAGTTTTAACCTGGGTCGCTTGCTGAGTCGATTGACACTGGTCAAGGTTGGTCAATGAGCTGTTCCTACTACCAGTAAAAGCCGAATGTTCATTGTTTTGAACTGTTTTTTTGGCCATACCATACCATACCTACTTTATTTATGAAGCACTTTATACAGTGACAGGGCCAAAGTGCTGTGTACAATCATAAAATAGAATGCAATTATAAAATACAAAAGATTGAATATAAAATACATATTATTATACAAAATATACAAAAATTATACAAAACAAAGTGAAACCTCTCAGATTGTGCCCAAAAGCCAAAGATAATAAAATGTGTCTTAAAAAATACAGCAAGTGAATAGGCCTGTCTTTTGCTGGAAAGATCATTCCATTGCTTGTGAGCTGCCACAGAAAAGCCCTCTGAGCTTGCACTTTGTCTTTGGCACCTTCAGAAGCAAGTAATCAGCTGAACTGAGGGAATGGGAGAGCGTGTAAGAATATAATAGCTCAAACAGATAGGGAGGGGCAATGTTATTAAGAGCTTTAAAAACAAAAATATTTTAAAATAAATCCTTAAATGCACTGGCAACCAGTGTAAGTCAGCTAAAATAGGGAAAATGTGGTCAAATTTCCATGCACCTGTTAATAGATGTGCAGCAGCATTTTGTACCCTCTAAAGCTGGGAAATATATATATCATTGTCTCCTATATAAAGTTCATTACTGTAATCGAGCCATATGGACACAAATGCACGGATCACTGTTTCAAAATCCTTTCTGGAAAGAATAGATTTTACTTTTGCTAGCTCCCTTCCGTGGAAAAAGCTACATTTTACAAAAACTTTGTGTGCTTCCAGCCTAAGACCAGCATCCATCTTGCCCCGTAAACTTGTAACAACCAGCTTGACATACTGGGCCAAAGAGACAAGATTGGTCAGTGAATCTACATTTGATCTACCAAAAAATCACTACCACTGTCTTCAAGAAGTTTCAAGAAGTTTTAGGGCCATCCAGGCCACTGTGATGTTGACTGGATTCTGTTCAGGGAGGTTGCTGTGGTCCTCTCTCAGAGCTACCAGCCACAGTGCCTCCTTGTTGTGTGCTGCCTCCTTTTTCCATATGCCTTTCCAGTACTGTTCAGTTTCCAGCCTTGGTGGGGTTTTTCTAATATTGTTCCCCTGCCATTGAGCATACACTTCTGCTGGTTGAGTTGCGAACAGCTAGTTTACGTGTCTGGCTTTATTGTCTCTCATTGTCTATCTCTTTAGGTGGCTGGTCAAGGCCTGAAGCCTTTGTTTGGCAGTTTCCAGTGCTCCAGGTATGGGCATCTGGCTATACCTCTTGGATACTTGCTTTTTCATTGCACCTCTTCGAGCCTCAGACAATTGACTCACTTCTTTCCTTGTCTTATCTCCCTATTATCTCCCAGCCTTCTTTTCCATGATGGATCACAAGGTTGTTCTTACTGCCAAGCATCTCTAGGATCACTGCTGCTGTGCAGTATATCAGCTCATTAGTGTCAGTGATGCTTGATGCTTGCAGAGCTGCATTCACGTTTGCTAGCAGTCTTTTTGATGGTACTTCACTCTGTAACTGGTTTTGGGGTTGCCTGGTGGACATCTTTGCCATGATCTTATTTTTCAGGTCAGTTGCTGCCTTGACCAGTGTGGGTACTGTTAGTGGAGAGTAAATAATCTCTGGTGGGATGGCTGGTGTTAACTTCCCTCTGAACTGGGATTCTAGTTCCTCCTTGCTAGAACTGTGGTTTTGTACCTTGTCAATTTCAAGTTGTGAAAGCAGTTGTCATTTACGGATGTTAGAACATTGAGTTACTAGTTGTTTAGCTGTGATTGTAGACTTTGGGCACCTCTGCCATTTCTCCCACATCCCCAAGAGAGCCCTGTTCTAGCATCTCATCCATTTCCTTCATGTTGTTCCAGTAGCCCATTTGACATCAAGGTACTCAACTTCTCCAACACCTGACCTTGTTTGGCCAGGCGACGTCTGAGCCGGCATGTCATTCATTATATTCAATAATATTTAATATAGTTTATACTTTTTTTTATAGTTTATACTGTTTACTGTTAAACTTTTAAAGACTGTTTAAATGTTGCTTTTTGCATCACTCATACAAGCTTTTTTTCCAAAAGAAGATTTGCAATTTTTTTACTATGTCAGACTCACCATCAGTAAGTGAAAATGGGAACAGCCTTACGTAAACATATCACCAGAATGACAAATAAGACGAGCACTCATAAATGGAACAGAAAGATGATCAACCAAGAAATAGAACATCTTCTACTGTACCTTTAAGTAGACATTTTGGCTCTCTCTACTTTACTGAAATAATAATTTTTTATTTGTACTGCTTACTGTACATTTTTGGGGATTTATATCTTCTTTCTACTCCTTGCATTTAAAAAGAAAGACTTATCAGTTTTGTTTAATTTAAGCAAATTTCCATTGGCCTGCTGGTATTAAAGCAAAATGAAAACCTTCAAAATAATTTGTTTCATCCAGACATCTTTGTGGTTGGATTCAGTACTACAGTAACTTGTTGTTTGCCACATACCAAGATAAATAGTGTTTTTAAGATGATGCAAAGTTAAATTTGATACTGTTGCCATTATATATAAAACTCAGAAAATTATTTATAAGAAAGTTTTCATCCAGAATTTATGAGAAAAAGAAAATAGAGTAGTGAAGTTAAGGGTCACTCTTTAACATTTTTTTCCTGCATGACTTTAACTTTTATATTATTAAGTAGTTTTAAAAATTTTATTTTTACACATTTACTTCTACAAAAATGTTGATATGCAATAGAATTTAAACTTCTCCTTGAGTAATAAACATTAATACTTTTGCAACCCCTGTCTAGAACCCACAGTGATAACTCTTTTTACAGTATTTTCACAAATATAGTATAAAGGCCTTATTTTCTCATTTTTATTTACTCTTTAAAGTATGTTTATCATATTGCGATGGACCAGTAGTCTAAGTCAGCACTAGACAATGATAAAACACTTTAATGAAACTCAGAAAGTCTGCCGAACACAAAATGAAGCTTTATTTGGACAGCAGAGCAAAATATACTATTTGGAAATTAGTTTTTTAAACATATTTATTGATGCTATTAAAGTTTGTAGAGATTTTGAAGTATTGTATTCATTACCAAAATACCCTAGAATAAAATATGAAGCTTTTTTTGAAGCAGCTTATTTCACCTGGGAATCTCTCTATATTACAAATGGCAGCTAAAGTACCTTTTCTGCCTTAGAAATGGACATGAATGTAATCTAATACTGTGCAAGGATAGAAATGAAGCAACACATTTGATAGAGTTACAGACACTGTGCATACATTTAGCTTCTTTTGGGGGCAAATCCACACATGGGCCTATAATCTGGTCTCAAGGTGTTTGGACTTATCTTTAATTCAGTAGCAGAACCAGTGTGCTAGCTCCTTGATTGCATAAACCACATTATCCCTACATACTGCATTCCTAATGAATGTCCACTAGGCAGACAGAAATATGTGCACGTGTTCAGCAGCAGGCATAGAAGGTATGTGAGTGCTTACATTTGTACGTGCACGCCCAGCATCTGCTGTGCACATGTTTTACCTTGTCTGTGAGTTGTGCATTTCATGGACACACATCGTCGCATTCCCTGGCATGCGTTGAATCTTCATTATATTTAGCTGCGGGGCACAAAAACAATTTGTATCTTCACAAGATGATGTAGCCACTAAATGGAATCTTTTGGTGGGGGCTAGTCTTGCCTGCCCTACCTGCTCTTGTCTTGCCTCACAACGCTAAATGGTTTATCATAACGACAGGACGTTAAATTGCCCTCTGAGTGGGTTGACTCATACTGCAATAATTTTGTATAGTCAAGACCAGCTCATCAGGGCAGAGTCAGGAAGGATTTTTTTTTATCAGCTTACACTCAATTTTGGCTCACACTTATTATTATTAGATAGAAATATGTATAAGTCATATAAATACAAGCATAATATGACTTGTACCTCTGAAGCAATCTGGAGCTCTACTAAGGTAAAAGGAGTTGCATTAGTTGATGCATTAGCAGCTGATAAGTTTAATGTCAAAGCACAATGCAACCATGGCTTTTAGAAGTATAGTCACTGGAGTTCAGATGTCACACTGCATTTGACTTGAGTCCCCTTGATACATTCTGATAGGCTGCCATATTACAGGGAATAAAAGGGCACGTCAGTCAAGTTTAAAAGAAATGTTTCACAAGGGAGCTTGTATTACAAAATGAGACACTCGTGTGTATGTTCAGTAATGTCCTAACATTAAATTTTATTTCCCAAGATAGTGGAAAAAAGTCTTAAAAATATCCAGTTTGGAAAGTGTTATTTCATCAAGTTATTGAAGTAGAAAGAGTAAATCTACTGCCTCGGATTTTAGATTGGGGGCCTGGGGGATCTGTTGCTCAAGATTTGAACAAATAGAAGATTGCTGTAAAATCTTCAAGAAGTATATATATCCAAACCAAGATGTTTCATTCACTAACTAATTTGTTTGTTAATTGGCTGAGAAGGGAAAATTAATTGCTATATGCCAGCTTATATGACCGAAAACAAACCATAAAATCATAATGTATAAATTTGTTTAATTTAAAAAATGAAATGATCGGTTTAGGTTACTGATAAAAATGACTTAATGACTTGCTAGTGGACTCATTGGGTTTTCATTAACTGACTTACAACTTGTTTGGATGGGTTGTGTGACTGACTGATAACTGAACAAATGGATTATTAATATAAATAAAGCAAAGTACTGCCAGTGTAAGAACTACTTATCCCATGATGTGTGATATCTTTACCGAGTAAAAAAGGGTGTACACGTTCAGTTAATGCGCAATAAAGTCAAGTACTGCCACAGTGTTCTGAACGCTGTATTAGTCCACAATTAATCCTGGAGCTTATTACTTGGTTGTTGGTTAGTCTCTTTACTGATTAACTTGCTGTGAAACCCCAGCCCTGAATTGTAGGTGTTCTTCAATTTAAAGATGTGCCTCCACCTTGTTGTACCAGAGTTAAACAACGCAGTAATTAGAAATTGTCTACATGTTGTGAGAGGTGTGATGATCTAGAGACGAAAGTTTAAATGGCTGGACATTGGCCCTTGTAAAATGTAAGGTTGAAAGCATTTTTTTTTTTTTTAAAGCAATATTTGTTTGACGGATTAAAAACATTTAATTGATTCATTTTGGTTAGATAATCGTTTGAATCTGTAAAGTGTAATAGTTGATTTAGTTACTGACATGTTGAAAGTCTGAATGACTCTTTGGTCATCTGGGTGACACTTTTGACAGATGATGATTAGCTGAAAGTATTTAACTGCACAAATCTATTCACTACTGTTGTTGCATACTAAACAAACATAAAATAGAGAGCACTCAAGTTTCTTTGCAATTAGATAGCCAGTTATTGGCTATACATTTTTACAATAGTTAAAAGAGGAGAACATGGCTAGACATATAAATAAAATAAATGTAGAAGAATAAAAAAATGTTGAATTTTAACATGTTAGTATTCTAATTGAGTTGTTTCTCTAACGATATTAGTGTTTAACCTGGTTTTTGTTTTAAAAATGTATTCAGTGCCATTCTTCCAAAATACAGCAGTCCAACTGATTAAACTCTATGCATGTTCCTAAGTATGATGGCCACCTCATTTTGGAAAATTCTAGCCTATTTTGCATACCCAGATGGAAAAGGACCCAAATTACATGTGCAATACTTTATTTGAAACACCTTCTAGTTTCTGAATATATAAACGGAAATTGGGTGAGTATAACACAGCCCAAGCTGCATCAGTTCAAACATGACTCAAAGTTGTTTTTTCTTTTTTTTTATCCTCAGAAATTATAGTTCTTTTTTGAACAGCAGTAATAAAGACATGATTAAGAATAGCCTCATTACATATTACATTTGTTGTACATCATGTCAACCACAATGTCAGAAAATTTCAGATCTCTAGCTACAACAGTTCCAGAGCTGTGGGACTTTGAACATTTGGTGTCTCCACGGCCTTCAAATCTCTCCAAATATTCCAAATTGTGCCAAATGCTTTTTTTATGCTTTTGTTTACTATTTGACCTATAGAATAACACTTAAGCATTTTGATGACCACATTTATGAAGCGGTATTTTCCACTTTTTTCAGAATCAGTATATATAATACAAAATGCAACATTTTTACACCTACAATAGCATAAATCTATAGAAATTTGTGAAACTACTGCTTTTCAAGCTAAAATAAGCCCCAGTGCCTTTTCTGAGCTCTATTTTAATGTTTTTCTTTTCAGCCTTAAGCATTGTAATAAAACAAAATCAGCCTTATGGACGATTGGAGTGTGAACAATTGAAGATTGGATTTATAAAACGGCAACTCGATACCTTCAAAGTGTGTTGTTGTGGCTGCTTTGTCATTTTTGAAATTTTGACATACTGCTATATCTGTGTTAATTGTGCTTTGGTGCTTGCTATGTCCATGAAATGAACTGGGTAGTTGAATTGTTAGGAATCTAAGCTTTCCATCGATGTCTAACATGTCTATATTGGTAAACATTTTACTGTTGTAGTTTTCATGCATTCTGTATTATTAGTTGTAAACGCATTAAAATGGGTTGCTGGCGACCCGTGGGTTTTGAGAGGATAATTTATATATTTTTTTAAGAAATGCAGCAATTAAGAGGAGGTGTAAGCCCCTATGATTCAGTTGGCAATTGTGACTAATTTGATTTTTTAGGCCATGGGATGCCAGTGGACTAGACCGAGCAGAAGATTGAGATGTATATTTCTCTGCTTGGTCAAACACCAAATGTACCATTGCATTTCTGAAACATATTGGGGATTTAGAGGATAGTCATCCAGCGGATTCATAGGCTGTGTAGCTTGATGCAAATCATGTGTAAGCAAAAAAATAAAATGATCGCCACCCTTGGTGGAAGTGATTGGTCTGCCTGGGCTGTTGCTCTAAATGATGGGAGTTTTTAAATATGTATGACTTTTATAAAGATACTTAGAAATGAACTGCAGGTAATGCCCCTGTATTTTGGAAATAAACTATTCATCCATTACCCTGTAGTTACTGATCATCATTCTAACCACTTTCACTCGGGCATTTGCTTTATTCTCATTTCATGCTTTCAATAACAAGCCCTAATTTCCCTTAAGTCCTCAAACACAGCCACCCCCTAGAGAGACATGTTCAGCATTAATGCAATTATTACACAGGCATATGTTGCAGTTGTTTTTTTGGCACTGCGGGGCCGCACGGGCTAATAGGCCTGTCTGTTACCCAGATGCTTGTAAGAAAGCTTTTGCTTTAGCATATGTGTGTGTTGTGTGAGAAAGGATGAAAATAAACATTCTCTACAGGGTAATCTGTTTACCTCAGGTGCATGTGGTTGTATGGTGCTCTTTTATTATTCCCTTTTATAAACAACAAGATGTCTTTCAATGTAATTCATTTTGTTTGTGAAGCAGCTGTAAATGCTTGAATGTGTTCATGCACTGGGAGTGTGTAGGAGGAGAGTATGTTCTCTGGAAACAAGAGGACTTTCACATTGATCAGCACATTAGTCATGTTCTTTCTGTCTCTGAGATGATGACCAAATCAAGTCATGTGTCTGTTGCCCGGCTGCCCAGCCTGTGCTTGTTGACAGTAACCTCCCACAGTACACTACCAGTCCAAGGTGACGTTTTTTACCCCCTCTCCGCCCACACATGCAAACACACATGCACACAAACTCACTCCGACACTCTCTCAAATACAAGCCTGAGGTGACACAGATGACAACTCAATTCTGAATTAGTCAGCCAGTCTGTGTCCTTGGCGATATAAGAAGGAGGTGGTGTAAGCATTGTTAAAAGTGTGTGTTTTTGGGGTTTGTGTCATTTGCCAATACCTGGTAAAAAGGACGGTGCAAAGCTGAAGAAATAAGCAAGACAAAACAAAAGACATGGTTAAAATATAAGGATGTAATTCCTTATTGGTTTTATTTAGCTAGGTGATAATTAATACACTCCGAACTTCCAGTCTAGAGGTGTTAAAGAAGAAAAACAAACATCATTATCACAGAGCTCAACATTAATTTCTTTTTATTTTGATTGTGAAATGTAAACTTTTATACAATAACATCACATGCAAATGCCACTCTGGGTTATGAATTGGGTGTGAAAGGACAAAATTCAAGCTAGAGTGGCATTCTTGTATTCTTGCAGACCTTGCTTTAGGCCACTTCACCCCTAAAATCCCACATCCTCTGTCACTGCTTCGCTCTTTGCTTTGCACTCCAGACCGCCTGCACACAGCAAAGCCTCAGCCTCCGCTGTTCCTCCCCTCTTGCTCCGTGCCAGATTCCTCGGAGTTTGAAGAGAGCAGTTGCGATATTATTGCTAAAATTCATAGGAGCAAAACATGAGGAAATGAACGTTTAATTTAATATGACACATTAAAAAAATCCCCATCAGCTTCAAGCATATGTGCAGTTTCTGCCCAAACATTTTCTTTTCGTTGTGGATTTTTGTAGCTGGGATAAAAGAAACATACAAAATAGTTTTTTTAATAAACTTTTTGTTCTTTACTTCCAAACTCAGCATCTTTTTCCACAGGCCTGCACTAAGAAGTTTCTTTTGACTGGATGTGTAGACATTAAAGTTCGCTCCCATATGCCATCACTGCATAAGATGCTTGAACTGATATAAAACTGCTTTAACACATGCTTGATTGAGAATCTATAGAGTGATCTTAAAAGAGAAATGATAAATGGGCTTTTCCAGTCAGTTCCTACAGAGAAAGCAGAGCAGGGGCCAGCCGACGCCGAGCAGCAACAGTTTCCTTGAGGGAAATTCAAAGCCGGAGTCAAAACACAGGTCCAAGTTCAGAAGCCAGTAGAATCCAGGAATCTACCCGGAATAGATCAAACTAAGAGAGCAGACAGGGGGAAAGCAAAACTGGGGGCAGAAACTTTTCACAATCAGGAAAATAGAACAAAATTCAGAACGCTATAGTTAATCTTACCAAACTGCTGAAATAACCTGGCGATGATGGAAGGCAAGCAAACAACATAAATAGCAGAGGAACCAGGTGGAAATGATCTGCGTTAATAAGCCGCTGGACCAATTAGACATGTGAGCAGGAGCAAAGGACAAAACCTAACCATCAGCGCAAAGAACATGACAGTGTGGCATGGTATCCATTCTTTATTTTTCGAATTAGGCCTTTATGACATGTATAAATGTACATGTCAGGTTAAATAATACTACTTATATTTCAGCGATAGTATCCAGGTGTTTGTTTATTGTATGTCTTGTACCATTTCCGTTGGTTGTGCTGTTCTTTTTACATCTCTTTGCAGGTGATGAAGCAGATGGAAAATGTTTTATCTTTATCTCCCTTTTATCTCCTTTCTTTCATCTTTTCTCCTTTTTTCTGTTTTTCCTTTCCTGTTCTACTTACATTGCAGTGTGCATATAATCTGTAAAACTCCCTGCATAATTATAATAAAGCATATTTTATGCATAAATCAAGCAGAACACTATGGCGATAGTCATACTGCTCCACTTGTGAAAGTATAATCTGTTGGGCTCTTTTTGTCATCAAGACAATTATTCTTATTGCCACGTTGCCAGACAGGAAAAAAAAAGAAAAAAGAAAAGAAGTGGTCTGCTGCATGTCTATGCCATAGACCAAACTTGCTGTTTTGCCTGTCAAGTTTTCACCATCATTACACCACTATTTTAAGTCCGACTAAGAATTATCCGAGGCTAATTTTTAATTGAAAGCCTCAAATTCTATAAAATCTAAATGACACTTCAAATGCCATACCAGTCAAAGTCAAAATCCAATTAAAATTCCCTTGCTGTCAACCCTCATTAAGAAATGATTCGTTGACTTGGGATATATAAAAAAAAAAGCCACTTGTCTGGAAGGAATCATTTTAGCTGAATTGATGCTTTGGAGTTCATTCTAGCAGGTAAATGTGGAATTGAAGAATAATCTAAATTTGTCTTGTTTCATATCATACAGACACTGTAGTATTAAAGGAGTGCTGCTTTAATTCGAACTGAATTTACTGTTAAATAACTTTCAGTTTGCTCTGCATGGACGTAATAATGAAGAATGAAGCCCTGGAGGCCCTTGTGAGGATACTGAAACAGGGCACATTGACAGCACACATGGTGACTACTGTGATTTTTTTGCATTTTGTGCTAATCAGCTTTAAGCACAACAAAACTTCATTCAAACCTAAGCATGCAATGACATCATGTCAAATGTGAGCTTATCCAGCTATGAGGCATGTTAACAATTCAATGTATAAGATGAGTGCGTGCCTCCCAGCCCCCAAAGCGATCCAAATGATATTTGGTCATTACTGCCAGATCGTCATCATACAGATTGCTAAAGGACATAGAACATTACCTCATTAAATCCATCTCTTCCTTGCTTCAACCTGGGATGGGTCCAGCCACATCTTTGAGTCCTTTGAGAACTTTATCTTGACTGGACATATTTCATAAGCAGTCTATAGCTTTCATCTATCTGTTTGGTGCCGTTTTTTTTTTTAAGTAGGAAGTTTCAGAAGTAGTTAAGTTTCAGATGCAGGGTATGTGTGTGATGACCAGTACTCGAGTTGATGGAGGATGAGGGGGGATGGCATCCCCCTCCTTAAAAAAATAAAAAAAAAATCATCCCCCTTCCTAAATGACCATCCCCCCATACCATCCCCTGTAACATTTTATCACTGAATGTATAAATGTATATTATATATTAACAGTAATGGTAATAATATTGCACATTCAACATTTGGAAGGCTGTGCGCTTACGAGTAGCCTGACCAAATTACGGTGGCCCACAGGGCACATGTGATTTCATTTCCATTAGTCTAGAGTGTACAAGAATTGCTAAACATTCAAAATCTGCATTTTGTTGTGAATCGAACATTAAATGAATCTGTAGACCACTGCTGTTTTGCTCAGTGACAGCCAGCATCTAGAAGATGTTGGTGAAACAAGTGGAGCTGTGGCCAAGAGCAGTGGAGGAAACCCCTAGGAGAGAATTCAAGGTTTGAAAAGTGTATTTCAGTTCATTTGAATTAAGCGATTTAAGACATGTGGTAAAGGGGTCATGGAATGCAAAACCAAGTTTACATTGTCATAGATGAATAACGATAGTTCAGTGGGTGAAATGGATGTACAGAGAAGTTTGAACCCCTTCGACACCACCTTTCTCTGCAAATCTCACAATTATAAACTTCCACCAAAAAACGGGCGAGTTCAAACGAAGCACCGAGTTGACGTCAATTTGGGTATGTTGCCTTATTTGGTTCTGGCCTGTACTTTTGTCATGCCCCCGAAATTGACATACAGTAACTGCAGTGTTCCAGGCTGGGACACTGAAAGGCGGGGGGGAATCACAGGGCCGCCGTTGTCCAGGCTACAGTCATCATGTCGGGTTCAGTCGCTCCATCTCCAGCCCCGACCAGCCTCAGAGCTCACGGATTGGTTCTGCTGCACTGTAGTCGACCAAAATCCCAGACAAATTGAAATTCCCCCCAGAAATTTATGTCCAGGAAAAAGAGGATGTCTGGTCACTCTACCATATCAACAATTTCATGTTTCAGTGAGTCAGTGTTAACTCATTGTAAACCAACCAATCAGTGCACAGCTCATCTGAATATTCATGAGGATACCGTAAAAGGAAGAAAACCTGTTGTTTCATTCCAGGGCTTTTAACCAGGTTTTCATTAGAGCTCATAGAACAACAAATATGGAATTTACAGCCCAACCAATGTTACACACCCTATTCTGAGACCTCAAGGACCAGCACCAAATACCCTATAGAATCCGTCTATGAGCCCTTTAACCCATTTAGGCCAGGAAAGCATTACCGCATTTATACCATTCAAGCCGGGGGCGCTGTTGCGTAATTCTACCATTGACGCCGGGAGAGCATATAAGTCAAGCAAGAAGAAAGAAGTTTTTTTCAAGCAAACATGGAGGAGTTTGACAGAGAAGAGTTGTCGGAAGGCAGTGATTTTGAGGAGTGTGTCGGCTTTGATGACGGTATAGACTAAAATGATGACTTTGAACGCGCTGAACCAATCAAACGGGATTTGTGGTTAAGACATATGTTCAAAGACGACGAGCCGGACGCTAGCGACGATGAGTTTGAAGGTTTTGATAGTGACTGGAAGACGGAGAACTACCACCGCAATGCACGGAGTGTTTTCAACCGCACACCTGGAGTGAAAGTTGATTTGCCTGCATACGCCACACCGCTGCAGGCATTTGAGCATATTTTTAATGAAGAACTTTGGATGCATCTTGTTACCGAGACGAATAGGTACAGTGACCAAACAAACCAAACTCCAACAAGAGCAAAGATGGCAAAGTGGTCACCCGTGACTGTGACGGAGATGAAGACATTTATTGGGCTGTGTATGGGCATGGGACTTCTTGTGTTGCCAGTACGAAGAGATTATTGGCGACAGAGTAAACCTCTCTTCAGGACGCAGTTCCCCCAAAATATGTCCCGGGACAGATTTGTGGCCATCTGGAGGTAAGTTGTATTGCAATTTATAACACAGACATATGCAATATTATGCATAATAATACTGTTAATAAGTAATCATCAGATAGTTATTTATGTAATGTTTGTTCTTTATTTTAAAAACGTTTTATATTGCACATTCTCAATGAAGACATGATCACATATGGAAAAAATAAAAGGTTGAATTTTTTTTTTCTTTTTGATTACTGCTTTTCACTTTTTTTTTTTGTTGGAAGAATTTCAAAGATAAAATATATTTTGAGTTCTATCTGCTACAGAAGCTGAGATATCAATAATTTACTAGGCGTTGACACAGTTGCTGAATTTACAGAAAAACTTCAGGTTTTAGGGGTTTTTAAGGTGTTTTTTCCAGGCGTTTTAGGCCTAAATGGGTTAAGATTATAATCTTGAAAGAACTGCCAAATGTGTTGTTAATGTCTGGCCAATGGTCATAAATAAACTGAATGTTGACATTTTACTGCAAGGTCCATGTGTGCCTCCCATCTGATCAGTGGTAAATAACTTAGGTCGACAGACCTGTTAGAATGGTTTTAACTCATTCATTGTCAGTATCTAGCCTAGCTTACTTTAAATAAGCCAACATAGTTATTTACTGATTTTCTGATAAACAGCCTATTTTATAAAACAAACATCCATCCATCCATCCATCCATCCATCTTCCTCCGCTTATCCGGGGTCGGGTCGCGGGGGCAGCAGCTTAAGAAGGGAGGCCCAGACTTCCCTCTCTCCAGCCACTTCTTCCAGCTCTTCAGGAGGAACCCCAAGGCGTTCCCAGGCCAGCCGAGAAACATAGTCTCTCCAGCGTGTCCTGGGTCTTCCCCGGGGCCTCCCCCCGGTGGGACGTGCCCGGAACACCTCACCAGGGAGGCGTCCAGGAGGCATCCTAAACAGATGCCCAAGCCACCTCAACTGGCTCCTCTCGACGTGGAGGAGCAGCGGCTCTACTCCGAGTCCCTCCCGGATGACCGAGCTTCTCACCCTATCTCTAAGGGAGAGCCCAGCCACCCTACGGAGGAAACCCATTTCGGCCGCTTGTATCCGCGATCTCGTTCTTTCGGTCATGACCCAGAGTTCATGACCATAGATGAGGGTAGGAACGTAGATCGACCGGTAAATCGAGAGCTTCGCTTTTTGACTCAGCTCTCTCTTCACCACGACGGACCGGTACAGTGCCCGCTTCACGGCAGACGCTGCACCAATCCGCCTGTCGATCTCCCGCTCCCTTCTTCCCTCATTCGTGAACAAGATCCCAAGATACTTAAACTCCTCCACTTGGGGCAGGACACCCCCCCTGACCCGGAGAAGGCACTCTACCCTTTTCCGGCTCAAGACCATGGCCTCGGATTTGGAGGCACTGATCCCCATCCCGGCCGCTTCACACTCGGCTGCGAACCGATCCAGCGAGAGCTGCAGATCACGACTTGATGAAGCCAACAGGACCACATCATCTGCAAAAAGCAGAGACGCAATCCTAAGGCCACCAAAACGGATCCCCTCAACACCTTGGCTGCGCCTAGAAATTCTGTCCATGAAGGTAATGAACAGAATCGGTGACAAAGGGCAGCCCTGGCGGAGTCCAACTCTCACTGGAAACGAGCCCGACTTACTGCCGGCAATGCGGACCAGACTCTGACACCGGTCATACAGGGACCTGACAGCCCGTATCAAAGGGCCCGGCACCCCGTACTCCCGGAGAACCCCCCACAGGGCCCCCCGAGGGACACGGTCGAACGCCTTCTCCAAGTCCACAAAGCACATGTAGACTGGTTGGGCGAACTCCCATGCACCCTCCAGGACCCTGCTGAGGTTCTAACTAAACACTAAATGAATATTTGAAAGGTGTGTAAAATTATTAGATTTCATATAGGCTTATTTCATTTTCAGGCAAATTTGAATGTATTTGAATTTGTAAGCAGTTTTTTTTCAGATTTTGACATTTGTTTCAGTTGTTTATATTGAATTAATTTAATTTTATTAAACATATACTTGACTTGAAAGGATTCAGAAATTAATTTGCAATGTTTTTTGAGGTTTTGTTCCAAATCTTAATAGATTAATTGGCAAAAGATTTTTCAAGGTAAAATCAAAGATGTGTCCTACCATGACTATGAAGCTTATCCCAGAGGAAAATTTGTCCCTAACTATCTAGGGGCAGTGATAGCCATGCCTGTCCAGGGACTGACTGCAGTTCTACTCTACGGTGCCTTGGCCAAGGTCAATGTCCGGCGTACCTGACATGTAAATAATTCCACCATCCCCCCTCTTTTTTTTTTTTTTTTTTTTTTTTTTTTACAACTCGACTACTGGTGATGAGCATGAAAGAAGCTTTCAAAGTTTCTCTCCCTGTCAGCACTAAAGGGCCAGAAAATTGTCCAGACTCTGTAAGCAGTTCTGTCAAAACTATTAATATGTGTGGATTAGTTTAGAAAAACATACCTGTGGTCAAAAAAATAAAAAAGGGGTATCAGTGAGTGAGAATTGCGCTTCCTCTGTAGCATCACCCTCTTTGCTTGAGATCAAAAGGACAGTGATAATCCCCGCTGAATAACCCTCCTTGGACACTGAAGGCCATTGGATCAACCTGCCTCTGCATGTGAAAGCAAAACACTTTCCCCGTTTCAGTATTTATCTTTTTCCTTTTCTCTTTTTTCATCATGTTAAGGCATGTCAGCTCTGTCAAGCTTTAAAAATGTCAGCACTAGCAACAGCCAAGGTCACAGTAATTTCGAAAATGTATATAGATGTTGGTCTATTATCTAAAATTTCCACTTTATTCAGGCTTTAATAAAAAGTATAGCTTTGCTTTTAATTCAATATTATTCAAAGCCTAGTTCACATTGAAAAACTATTAAGGACTGGTTAAATTGCTGCATACCCGTAATAACAACATAAGGACAATACACCACTTATTTTATAGTACTGAGATATTCTTGTGAGAGGGGGTTTGTAGATATTGTTGATTAAGTGCATCTTCCTCAGTCGATGATCAAAGTTAACAACAGCATGGACATTGGTGTAAAAGACTAACCTTAAACTACAAGCACCAATAACAAGACCTATTCAGTGTTGTAAATTCAATAAAATAAATTCAATTCAATATAAAAACTTTATTAATCCCAAAAGGAAATTAAATGTATGTATGTCATATTTTTTACACGGGTTTTGTAGGTGCAGATAGCTGTAGGCATGAATATGGGAGCAATATTGTTGCAAAATTATTTGCACGTGTGTGGAAAGTTGTATTTCTGCATCTCGACTTGTGTGTGTGTGGCGGGATATGAACATTTGTAAATAAATCTGCAGATGTGTGCGGAGATTTGTGTGTCTGTACAACAATCTGCAAATGTGTAAAACTACTACTACCATAAATCTGTATTCAGATCTACAAATCTGTACTAAGATTTCCAAATGTGTACTAAGATTCGCAAATGTGTACTAAGGTTTGCAACTGTGTAGATCAATCTGTAAGCACACACACAGAGACACTTATTTTGGAAGTGTTTACGCTTCAAGACCCAGAAATACAGATAAAACATTGTTTACAAGTCAAGTGTTTTCTCTGCTGGCTCTCCTTACACGGTTATATTTGCTACACTTGCCGTATGAGATCCGCACAGAATATGTATGTGTAATATCTGGATTTGATTTTTTTTTTGCTATCAGTTGTTAGCTCTATCACTCTTGCTCTTTTAAGAGGAGAAGACAGAAAAATTACGGTGTAGACTTTTATTACGGTAGAAAGAGCATGTGAGCATGCTGCGCACAGAAACAGCTGTTAGCTTAATGGACCTTTCTTACTTATTGTAAATTAATGCTGTTTTATTATAAGTTCTTTCAGAAACATGACATGGATAATGTTTTTTTTTAACCCTTTAAGAAAAAAGGATGGAATCACTATATTCTAAAGATGTTTAGTCATTATTTTTTGTAAAGTCATCATTCTTTACAAAAAATAATTTCTCCAACATTGTGACAATTAATGTTGGAAATTTATTGTCATTTAAAACCTGTACATTTAACAGTTTACAAAGCAAAATAAGAAAGTTATTTTTTAAACCAATGGCTGCAAAAATTTAAATAATATGATTTTGTGCTTTAGATTTAAAAAAAAAATGCATGAGTCACTTAGAAGACTGGAAAAAAAAGGCCCAAACAAAATATTGTTTCTGTTAAAACAACAACAACAATTTTGAAACAAACAAGTTTCAGTTATTTTGTTCTCAGTGTCAAGCAATTTCATTTTTACTTTCGTAAGGACGCAATGTTGCAATTAAAATTAACAACGTATTTCAGTCTGAAAAACACATTGAAAGAAAAGTTAATTAGAAGAATTTTATTGATACAATTACTTTAGACTTTGGCGCTTAGATCTAGGCAGGAAACAAAGCGCTGAATTTAGTTTGATATGCATGAACAGGAGTAAAGAATAAGGATGTTTCCCCCTAGGCCCCCACTGGTGGTGGAGTGGAGATAGATGAAGTTGGTCAGTCTGTAGACTGCTGGTTGGCAAGACGGTATGCTTGAGCTGTATGGAGAGATCCAGTGGAATGCGTCAGCTGATGCTAGTCCTTCACTCAGGGACCTGGAAGATGTAAGTCCAGCTTGGATAACACAGGCTGAAGGGAACCTGTCCATAATGAGCAAGCATGAAGCGACAGTGGAGAGGAAAACTCCCCAGGGATAAAACCTCTGGCAGAACCAGGCTCAACATGGACCGGTTGAGATGAGACAAGGAATGCAGCAAGGGTCCCGGAGGAATGAAACTCTGATGAAGCTTTAGCTACGATGGTGGAGGAGGGGCTAGAGGTTGGTTGAAACAGGGTCATCTAAATCAAGTCAGACATCAGTTATTGGACAGTTTCTTCGATGACTTGAAATGTTTCATAGATTACAGATTTACAAAAACAGAGCACTTTGCTTGTAGTTTTTGCATCACATCTGTATTTATCTGATTGGTTCTAACCTGATGACACTGATGCTGTTAGTTCTGCTTTTGCAAGCTTTATCAGCTATTTACCATATTGATATTCCATGTATACATAGTATTAGCTGGCTTGCCAGGCTAGGATTGGTCGCCAGTCAATACCTTACCAGAACCTTTTGACTGATAAAGCTATTATCCCAAGCTCAGTACAACTTTGCAAGAATGAGTTAATACGAAAATAAATGTATTTAAAACTTCGGCTAGATAGACACATGTAGCCACAAATGTCCTCTGCATGGTGAGTCATATTTTTAGGATTACTGACTAAACCTGTTATTGTTGCTCGCTAATATAATCTAGCAACTACAGAGAAGCAAAAAAAGAGAAGGCAGAACAGGAGGGGGCCCCCTCGACTTTGCTTTAGTCAATGACCAAATATCAAAAAAAGCAACAGGTGGTCAGTCAGTAAGGGCAAGCGTACTGAAAGGAGGCAAACAGGCAAAATGCCAAAACAGACTAGAGCAGACAAACAGAGCAGGTCAGCAGCATTTAGCTCATACTGCATATTGATATGGGCAAGAGTGTTGGGGGATAATGTGAAAAGGACACAAAGCTTTGTGACAATTTTAATAAAAGAACCCAAATAATAGAAAATGTTGACGTGGAGAAAAAGCCACCTTTTCTCCTGTGTGGGAGTAACAGCTGCAGGCCTTTATTCTTATCTGATTTTATTACCCTGTCTGCAGGAAATGGCCAGCCAATCCCATAACACAGCACCAAGCTGTACAGCGATGCAAATAAGCTGGAGACACATAGTTATTTTCCTCTGAATGGCTCTCAAGCCAAAATGACACAGTCCCAAAAGGCACAGCCAGCACACTCACAAACAGCCTTAGCCCTGCAACTCTGATATACTGTCAGGAGGGGAACACTGAATGAAAACACGTTATAGCACATCTTCATGTATCATGGCCAGCAATAACTTTAGATTGCCAATATGTGCTTTGAAATGTAAGGAATTCATAAGAGTAGAAAATAGGAGGAGGAGGCCTGGCTTGGGGCTGGTATATGAATTCTAAATCCAAATATAATATTTAATCTCTGTTAAACGTATAAATTAGGAGGAAGGGAGTCGACAGTTTAATAAAAAAAAAAAAAAAGTCCCCAACTCCCTTTGCCAAAGACAAAGTCTTTGGTAAAAGTTTATCAAGAAACTGCTAAATTGTTTCACTTAGAACAAAGTATTATGACTTAGCCCTTATTAATCTAAACCATGTTTATAACTGGTCTCAGGTCCTCAACAGCACAAACTAAAAAGGGAGTGCCCAACAAAGCAACGGAAAGTAAATTTTGCAGACTTCCAACTCTTAATGCTGTATGGAAATTACTAACAAGTGTGTGACAAGCATTAATCTTTGAATATCAGTGGGCAATGTTGCAAATTTTCTGTCAGGGATAAATAATTCTGCATACCACTAGAAAGTTCTGAAAGTTGAACTACCCCCAATTTCTTTTTTACTAGTTAAATCCTAAAATATACTTCTTAAGCCTTTATGTGTATAGATAGTGTGGTCCATCCATTTTTTCTGTCAAGCTTATCCCAGCTTGGGTTGCCTCTCTCCAGCTGTCAATGGGCAAGAGGTGGGGTACACTCTGGACAGGTTGCCAGTCCATTGCAGGGCAACACTGGACCATACTGTAGGAATGGCATGTGTGGATTTTGGATTAGCCTTAAAGGTATAGAGCACATCTTTAATTTCTAGGCTGATCATCTAAATAAGTAGTCCTTCTAATAGTCATATTACACACATTACGTATGGTCGTCCTACGTGCTCGTCCCACTAGCTATCTTTTTCTGCGCATGCGCAATTTCAGGCATTTATCTGGTAACAAAACAAAACAAAACTGTATTTCTAGACTAGTCATTTTAGATTTTTTTTTTTTTTGTCAGCAGTTCAGCTGTGTGTTACTTTCCACTGTAACTACATTTTATCTGTGACTGCTACATATGTCAAATGGTGCTCTGAAGGATTGAAGTGCATATATTGTCTTGTACATGTCGACTAGGAGGGGACCAGGAGGGAGAGAAAGAGGTTTTCTAACAGGGAAAAATAACAGTTGGAAATGGGCTTACAGGTTATCCTGTTCTGCACCAGGGATAGCTTATTTAAGGTCACAAATTGAAGGATGAAATTTGCTATTTTTGGTTCCATTCGTTACAGCAAGTTCTCCAGGTCTTGGATAAGCATATCTGTCTCTCATCACACTACCATTACATTTTTGACTGTGGGTGTTTTCCTTTAAGACCTCCTATTCAAGGCTGTAAAAGACCTCAAACTGCAATGGAGGTTATTGATTGTCTTTACATTTCTACACTTCCAAATTAGAATGACCTAATTAAAATATTCATGTTCAGTCATTTTTTTTCTTTTAGTTTGATTGTAAAAAAAGTTTGCCATCCTGCTGCATTAATTTGTGTCACTTTGACATTACTAATTATTTTCTGCTGTTGTTATTTCTGATATGTTACATCCTCACAGATTCTCTCCTTATCGTCTCTCATTGTACCATTGTTAAATAACCTGTACCTTTGCAGTGAATCCAGTGCGCTTGACACAACATTGAATCATTAATCCATTCACTAACACACTGGGGTGGCAAGCTACATTTTAGTTACAGCTGGCCTGGGGCTCACTTAAAAGCATGGCTGCAGTATACAGTGCCACTGGGTGCTCTGACCACAATGTGTATGTGGTGTCTTTCCCAAAGACACAAGGACAGCGAACAAATTGTAAAATTTACATGTATGTATCCTCAAACTATGAGGATTTGGTAATTGAAATATGATATGCATATTGATGAATAAACATTTTTCTTCACACCGTTTGTTGACAATCAAATGTAAATCACTCTGCAAGTTCTTTGAAGATCAGCTCTGCACATACAAACACTGTTGCAAATGTTTCATGATGCACAAACCCTCTTAAGTATCAGGCCCTAAATTTGCAAAGTAAGAATAGAAAGTCACTGCAAGAGTTCCACAAAGTATAATTTGTTTAGATTTAATGCATTAAATTCAAATGTAAGATAAAGATCCTTTTGTACTTTTAGCATGATCAAAAATCAGGAAGTTCAACTGGCATAGTTAATTTTTGCAAGCTAGTGTATGTTTAAGTTTTTGTGTTTTTGGCAAGACATCAAAGCGTTAGGCTCAGACTCAGCTTGGGCAAAGTATATACAGAATTAAATTACTAAGAACAAACTCAGATTTATCCCCTCTTCTGAGCACTGTAGGTGCCCTTGAGCAATTTAAATGTGTGCTAAATTAAATCTATCTCATATAAAAATTAGTTTAACCACATGAACACATTGCATATTACATTCCATTTTGTATTAGGATACCTCTGTGCACCTCGGAGGTATCCTTGTCATCTTTAATTGTGTAAAAAGGGAAACAAAGTACATGTTGCGCTCACTTTAACATATAATATGACTGAAAATGAATTGACTATGGCTAATTTAGGCTTTAATAGTCAAAGGATATTGCTGACCATTAATGACTGTCTCTGTAAACGGAAATATATTTACACTAATATGAACCAATTAGGCCTCCAGAACAACTAACCAGCAGCAAACTGCAGTCATGATGAAAATTCCTCTGGTAAGATTGTGTGTGTAGACAATTACACACACAATCAATCTGCCTGCCCAGTGGACATAAAAGAAAAACAGTCTTTTGACAACATAAAGTTTCCCCAGCCTTTCTGCTGTGCACCTACTCCCTAGGACCATTAATTAATTGTGGATAACTTCTTTTTTAAGTTTTGAGAAATATATTTTTAGATTTTGGCAGTGAGAAAGTCTGAAAAGTGCAGATAGCCTCAAGAATACAGAAACTGGATAACATTACAGCAGATTTTGAGGTAACTAAATTTCTCTTATTAATAGTGGAATCAGAATTATGCCACGCAAACAGTGGTTTTGAACGATCCATGACAAAAATAATCACATCACCAAAAACTGGAATGAGACCAGCCGCACAAAGGGAAGCTCAAAAATCTGGAAAGAGCCAGTGTTCTGTTAGGACAGCCTACCCTGTCAGATTGGCATACGCTTATGTTTTTATCTAACCTAAATTTATTCTGCGTCACACTGTAAACCACAGCAAATTTTCTATAATTTAAAACATGAAAACAAAATCTAACCAAATTTAAATTCCACGACACATATTTTACTAGTAAAGTAACTTATTTCAAATTAATATTGACTAATATGCTTTTAGCTATAGAGGCTTCTTCTCTCATCATCCCGGAAACTTCAATAATTTCTGGAATTTTCGGCATCCAAGAAATAACAGTATAATCAAAGGTGATTTTCTTTTGTAAAATTAAAATAAAACATGTTTTTGCAGGTCAGTTTATTGTTAAATAAAAATGTATTAAACATCTGTACCCAAAGCTAGAAAAAAGAAAAAGAAAAAAATACTTGGATAAACTCTGGCTGTGAGATAAAACATATTTCTGGAGTTGGATCACATCGATTCATAAAGCTAAATATCCAAATGTGAAGGAAATCAAAACTAGTTTTGGCATTGTGGATTAACATATGTCTTTATGTATGTTGCCCAAATATTTTGCATATTTTCTTTTTTTTTCAATTGACATGGGAGTTTCCACCCTCCTCTGCGTATGCTAAAAACCACTGCATCATATTGTACGGCAGTGGTTGAAAAAAAGTGGAACAGTTTTCTCTAAAATTGTGCCTCGGGCGTACTTAATTTGTTCAATCACAAATTTACAAAAAAAGTCTACAAAAAAAACTCTCCTTGTGGCATTTTAGTCAGATTGATGTATAGACTTTTCTTCTTTATTTTATACATATTACAGATTCAGATACAGATTTGTGGCTAAGCTTACAATCCTTTTCATCTTGTTGATTGAAGGTATTGTGTCAGACAGCTGACCTTGCATTTAACCCCAGTATTCTTCAGCACAGAGAAGAATTAATATTCAATTCAATTAATTACTGCAAAGATTCAGATTCATATTTTTAGCAATACTGACCCATGATCCTTTCTCTCAATCTCTTTCTTAGAGAGATGACATACATTTGTTTTTTACTTCACATTGAGATGTGAATTGTATCCAACCATCTCTACTTTGGCTTAATCTGTATTGTGGTCGTTGCTGTGTCATGGTTAATAGTTAATTGTTAATTTTCCTATAATGAAATTTACATTTGTGCATAGGTTTTCTTCTGCTTTTTGTTGTTTTTTTTGTTTTTTTTTGCTATTACTGGTCTTATGATGATGGTACTGACCCTTGAGAAAGTTGGGCATCTCTTGTTGGTGTTTCTCTTGTGATTTCTTTACAAAATACTAAAACTCTCGTTTCGATTTAGGAAGCAATGTATTTCTGCTGCTTTCCTTCTTAAATGCAATGGATGCAGAAAAAGTTAACACAGTTTTTTTTCCATGCACAATATTTTGTATTTTGAATATTTTGATAAATAGTTTCAATATGAAAATTTCATATGTTCAAAGACACTGTAAAAATAAAATCTTTATTTTAAACTTTAAGTTTCAGAATCACTGCACTCACTGTAGAAAATTATTCCAATATGTTTTTCTTCCAACTACTCTTTACCTATTTCATATCTACCGATGTAATTTTTTTTCTCAATGAGAAATAACACAGATAAAAAGAAACAAACTAAGAGGTTTACACCTTCAGATTTGTCTGATTGAGCTCTGATTTAGAAAACAATGAAAAGAGTAGAAAATGGAATGGTTGTTAGTACTGAAATAATTGAAGGTCTCTCATTCTGCAATAATTTGGTTAAGAGGCTGAAACACACCGTCCTGCTACTTATACCAGCCAAATTCTGACAGGGGTTTTAAGCTTTGAGTGGTTCCACTGTCAACAATGCAGGCTCAGAATGATTCCGAGCATAAAAAGAACAAAGAGACCATGGCAGGAGTATAAATCATATAAAACTATGTATGTTCAGAAGGGTCTTTTTTTATTGCTTGTACCAGTTAAGGCTTAGAACAAGACATCAAATGCAAGCAGTGAATAAAACTTGACAAATAAAAGGAAATCATTCTTTACTCTTCCTTTAGATGCAAGCAAAACAGGAGATGACTAGAAATGCTATAATCGTACATATTTTTGGTAGCTCTTCAGTTTTTTTGACACATGCAGACTGATGTGAGCAACAAAGGCTGTGCAGCGTATTTAACTTACTAGAAGAATGTGAAATTTGAATCAGTTTGACAGATAGATATTGTTCAATTAAATTTTTTGATTTTGTTAGATCCATCACTAAGGAAAAAATATAAATAAAGAGTGCACCTATGAATCAAATGCATTATTTACATGGGCAGCAGCAATTATGAGTACATCTTGCCTTGTCTACATCTTGTCTGTTAAGAGCATTAAGTTTATCATTCTTATTGTTTTTTTGGGAAAACATCTAAATAATTGTATATGTATTGTTAGATAATAATAAACCTGAACAGAGTTAATGTATTTCAAGAGTAAACCAAGGCACACATTTTCATCTCAACAAATTAAACTTATTTTTCCCAATAGAAGTCAGTCAATACTTTACTTGATAATAAGAAAATATCAGAAGCAAATACTACATGCAGTAAAGTAGGTAGTTTTTTTGCAAAACTAGGTAAAGGATTTTTAGGTCTCTCATATAGGTGATTATTTTTAAAGATTTCATATTATGCAAATTCCTCCTTATAAACAGTTTGTAATAGTCGTATGTGTCCTGAAGCCTGTGTATGAGGTTCACAAGAAAAATAACCCTTTTGACCTCTATCATTGCCTTTCCCCACCTCTTAGCTGATCTGTCCCAAAGCGGTCTGTGAAAAGTATTTCCCTGATGATGGCATAACCCGTTTAAAGGGGTCTGTTGCAGCCCATTGGTCAATCTCCAGCCTTTATCCAAGTTCAAATTCAGTGGCGACGTCCTCTGAAGCCCAGATTCGTTGGACGATTACGTTTGGATTGGGAGACTCCTCATTGTGGACCAATATTCTATGGACCATCATTCTTTTTGCCCTTTTTCAAGGACAGGACAGCTGGATCCTTCATAGCCTTGGGTACCCGGTGATTCATTGCGAGTCTATGCAAGCCGGTTGCTCCGTGATCAGAGGAAAAAGGTAAATAACACCGTACAGTGTTAAGTAATGTTCAATATAATACAAATTTATGAATAGTTCTGTCATAAATTAACAAAAATAGATTTTTAAAATGGTTTGTGGCGGATCATGTCTGGTTCATTGAAAGGTTTTCATATAAAATATTAACAATTATGGTATTTATATATATATATATATATATATATATATATATATATATATATATATATATATATATATATATATATATATATATATATATATATATGTGTGTGTGTGTGTGTGTGTGTGTGTTTCTGTGATTGATGTGCTATGATTACAATCCAAATATTTTTCTTTCACTTCAGTTGGTTGTTTTGTTTTTTTACAGTAAACACCAGGAACACTACAATCATAAAGCAATTACTACTTTTTGATTTAGCTAATGGTGTAAACATGCTGTGAATTGAAAATTGTGTTTGCATGATTGGGCCAAATGCTTACATATGTGCCTGCAAAATATTGATTTGTTAGCTGGTCAATATCTGGAGACTAAGCATTATGGATTTTCCATCAGTCTTTGGCAGGACGGTGACCTGTTGTGCATACAAGGAAGATGTTTCTCCAGCACCAGCCAGGAAAAGAAATAATGCTGTTACCTTATTTAAAATGAACCACACAAACACCCATTACATAAAAAAGTGATTATTCATAAACCTTTTTTTTTATTTTATTAGTGTTTTTTTTATTTTTTTTATGAATATAAAACGGCTCATACTCTCACTAGTTAAACCATAAAAACTACATCATAGCTCCATATTTTTCAATGACAGAATTATAGTTAACTCACCAGAGTTACCTAATGTGTTTGCGGCCTGTTATAACTCTACTCAGAGAGGAGTAGAAATTTAATCCACAAAAACATCAGTTTTACAATATTACCGTAGACAAAATTAGATATTCTGAAGGCAGATTCACCAAAATAAGAACATCTATTCATTACCAGAAGTTATGTATTGTCAGTATATATGGTCCAAATGTTGATGACCCCTCATTCTTCCACAACACTTGGATTGTTCTCTAATTATTAGGGGTGACCTCAACTTTGGTCTAAATGGGGAAATAGACAGGTTGAATACAACAGGGGCAATTAATAAATGTAGTCAAACAAAAATGAGCCATTTTGGTATTTACGATTTTCTTTCGGACAGCTCGCTGCTGTCTGACATTTCGGATGCTGTAACCCATCCTATTACTGTCAGTGATCCTGCTCCTTGTATGTTCACCCTAATAAATAAAAAAATAACCCCACAAACAAGAGTTGTAGATTTATTACACATCTGCTTAGAGATAAAGAATTCATAAAATTTTTCAAAGAAGAATGGACTTCATACTTAGAATGCAATGATCTACCAGGAACATCCGCATCTATGCAAGGCAGGGAAAGCACTGATGAGAGGTAAAATAGTTTCATTCTCATCTCATAAAAACAAAAGACAGAAGACAGAAATATCCAGGAATTAGAGGGAAAAAATCAGTTACCAGAAACCTCCCAAGATGAGGAAAAGTTGGGTGAAATCCAAAAAAGTTAAATTACAACTGAACAAATACATTGAAAAACAAAATACATTTTTAAAACAAAGAGTTTGAATAGAAACATTTGAACATAGCAATAAGTCAGGAAGCTTTTTACCTAATCAGCTAAAAATAAGCAAAGAAAAAATGACTATATTTGCAGTTACAGACTTAATTGGTAATACATTACATGATGCGGAATGTGCAAACGATACATTCCGAGATTTCAACAAATATTTATACACATCACAGATAAATCCACTCACCGCTGACAAGAGTTGAAGTACAGGAAGCTCTAAAAAGTATGCCAAATAAAAAGGCTCCAGGTATAGATGGTTTCCCCACTGAGTTTTATGAAGTCATATGACATCAATGACTGAAAAGGGGAATAGTGGACTAGTGGTTTAGGGCATTGTGCTTGATTCCCAGAGGTTCTGAGTTCAAGGCCCAAACCCACAGACTGCCACTCTGGGTCCACACTGCTCCCCGGGTGCCCCACGATGGCAGCCCACTGCTACCCAAGGGGATGGGTTAAATGCAGTGGTACATTTCTCCAATGTGTGTTCATCCATCCATCCATTATCTGACACGCTTGTGCTGGTACCCATCTCCAGCAGTCAATGGGCGAGAGGCGGGGTACACCCTGGACAGGTCGCCAGTCCATCGCAGCAATGTGTGTTCAATTAATTAAATATTCCGGAGTAAAACGGGCAATAGTTTATACAAGAGTTTTATCAAAATAGGGTGATGAAGCAGAGTAATCTCAAACAGTGGCAAATGTACATCAAAATGCCTGAAAAAGAGAAAGTCAGTGCTGCAAATGAAAAAACTACAGTTCAGATCTCAGAAATTAAATATTTAACTTCAAGAGAGCTGGGCAGAAACAAGCAAATGCCAAGAATCTTGATAAGAAAAGAAAAGAAATTGTGCATACATCATAAAGTACTTCTACTATGACAGAGAAAGATAATGTTGCAGATAATTTGTCATTTAATTTGTCAAATAATTTTTCATTGCCTTAAACATAAAATCAATTCCATGTTCCTTAAAAAAATGGAATGCATGAAAATGGCAAAAAATTGTTTCATAGCCCTATATCAATAGGCTTTGATCAAAATCATCTTCAGTCAGTTAAAGATTAAACATTTACTCCTGAATGAACAGTGCTCAGAGAAACTGATAGATAAACTGAGAGACTGGATTTAAATTAGTGAACTTGAATTTGCAAAGTAAAAAACATGCATAATGAGCAAAGTGATACCTCAACTTTGATATTAACTGCACTGCTTTAATAAATAGCATAACAAAACTTAGCATAAAATTGGCAAGTCAATTCAATTAGAAGACTTAATAAAAAAAGAAATGAGGTTCACTTAAAGTGTAAAGTTACTAACCAGGCACCTTCTTTCTCTGTTTCTAAGAAAATAAAGTATCAGATTATTTTAAAATTAATTTCACATTATAGGCTTATATTTGCATGGTGAGATTTATATGTATATTTGGATCAAATGAGTCATTACTTTGTCTTCCCTTTAACATTTTATAGATTTCTTAAATGTAGTTTTCTGTTCATGCATTTTAAGACTTTCTGCAGAAATGTTTTGCCTTCATCAGCATTCTTGTATTTGAAAGAAAGAACTTTTTTTACATAAAGTGAAACTGTAAATTCTCTGATATGAGGGAATCGATATGGGAATCGATTTCTAGCAATAAACTTAACCATCTTTAGATTAATTTCACATATTTTCCAAAAAAGAATCGCAAGATTATTTTATAGACTATATTGAACTTAGTACTGGGACATACTGGGTTATTACTGGTTTACCACATTTGTGTAACAACGCATGGAGATCTGAGGACTGTATAGCAAAACTTGTATTCATTGATTTCACATAAATGCACTGAAATATCAATAACAATTTCCAGGGGTTTCATTCACTTGTAGTATTTGAGAGTATGACTGCCATTGTAAATAAAAGGAAATCATTTTGTGGTACATATTGTAATTTATTTTACATAAGTGAGAGATTTTCCTTTTATTTTCTATGGAAAATGTGTGAAATTAATCACAAAATTTGTCATTGGGGGAAATGTACTCCTTTTTTTTCTTCATGGATCTACAGACAACCTACAGTAATATTCCACTTTGTTTTAAAGCTAGCTGAAAGAAGTGTTGTTTTTTTTCTGAAAATTGTTATTGGTAGTTGTGTGTATTAATGTGTGATCAATAAATAACAATTTGGAAATATGTTCCACTGGTCTCTATGGTCTCTTATACAAATCAGATAACTCTCATAAACAATATCCCACTAATCCCAGTCAATAGAGCTATAGTGCTC
Source organism: Cyprinodon tularosa (assembly GCF_016077235.1). Taxonomy (NCBI): domain Eukaryota; kingdom Metazoa; phylum Chordata; class Actinopteri; order Cyprinodontiformes; family Cyprinodontidae; genus Cyprinodon; species Cyprinodon tularosa. The sequence goes on along the minus strand of NW_024037781.1, from coordinate 4,643,283 downwards.
TAAAAAAAACAGATGGCTAAGTGGTTTTAATAGAATTAAATAGAAACACTGCAATCTAAAATACATAGGAAGAACCTCACCTTATATTAACTTCAATTTTAAATATGGTACAGTAGCAGCCAAATGATTACATAATAGTATTTTAGTTTTCACATTTATTTTCTCTGCTGTTCCAGTCATATTAATATTAGTGTTGCGCCGATGTCATTTTTTTGCCCCGATACCCGATACCTGTCTGTTCAGTATCGGCCGATACCGATACCATAATAATGTAAAATAATTGCCATCATGGCTTTGTCAAGCCGCTGCCTACCTTTGTAAAGCACGAAAAAATCTAATACAAAGTGAATCCAGTAGAACTTTTTATTGCCTACCAGGAGTGGGTGACAATAGTTGAAGAAACTTATGGCTCTCAAAATGGTATCGGTGCCCTATTTGTTGGTACTCGCCGATACCGATACCAGCCTTTTAGGGCGGTATCGGGACCCCGTCCGATACTGGTATCGGTATCGGTGCAACACTAATTAATATTAATCCACAGTATTCTTTGTGGCATGAATGACCACATTTGCTGAAATGAAGCAGAATAAATTGTTGTATACTCATGAATTTTAGCCAACCTTGTCAGCGACATGCTTTCTGTTGACATTGGTATAAATACATTGACTGTGCATTAATGTATGGATTCTAGCATGCTAACAAGCTTTAAACTGTAATAGATTTGGTGAGATTTAAATGAAGCTGGCATACCCAATTTAAACTTGCAGCATTTCAAGCTATTAAAATTATTTTTTTGTTATTGATAGTGGGTTGTTTGCACCATACACCTGAGTTAAAGAGCCAAAGTCATGTTATATGACTATAAAAAAAAAAAAAAAAAAACTTAAAATAAGGCCTGTCCTAATATTGTTTGTAATAGTTATTTTTTTCAGCCTAAATACAATTTCAGCATCAGGTGCAATGAGTGGACATAAACACTCCCATGGCATTAACCTCTGACATAAAAAAATTATTTAAGAAATACCTGTGAGTAGCACGACATGAGGTGAGCATAAGCCAATGGTCTTATATTTCGTTGCCCTAAAACCGCTTGTCTGTACATGAGAAAATAGCCACAAGAACGCCAATAGGGTCAGTGGCACAGGAACTTGCAAATTTGGTTTTCCAGCCAGAGCAGGTAGGTTCTAGAAAACAGGCCACTCAATTATCTCATAAAAACTTAGATTACAATCACAGAGTCTGAGAACAGGATATAATGAGGTAAAAAAAAAAAAATACTTAGTACTGCCTTAAATAAACAAATGATTATCAGGTCTTGAGCTCTTGATGGCTCCTAAGGAGGTATTTGATTCAGATGTTCTGCAGCAAAGATGTATGTAAAACCTACACAGGGCCCTGAGGACCACAACTGATAACATGTTTTTACTATTTTACATAATTTCAACATGATAAATAACTTTGGAAAGAAAGTAGTTTCATACCCAGGCTTTAAAAAAAATAAAAGATTTGTCATGCCACAAGATGTTTAAGTAAGCACAATTATTCTGTCTTTGCACGGCCAAGCTTTCTGTTGTGACCCTCACAGACAGTACATTTCCTCTACTAGAATGACTGTGCAATACAGACTTCATTGATTGCTGGGACTAATTGAAAGGAAAGCTTCCCCAGTGTGAAAGGACATCTGCTTGCATGTGCAGAAATTGGCATCTGCACCCTACCTAACCTCATCAGGCAGAGGAGCCAAGAAACCTTCCAGCCATCGACCACTTAACTCAGCGCTCAATCACACTTCAAGAGGAAAGATAGAACAGACGGAGGATGTTGAAGGAACCACCCACAACTTCTTGTTCCAGACGAGACAATGAGAGAGACCACAGGGGAAATCATCCTCTGAGATGGATGGAATTTCAACAGAGCAATTGATGAACTCCTCCATTTAGCTGGTAGAGTCTATGAAACACTTGTCAATGAGGCAGCAAAAAAGGAGACTGATGTCTCCTCAACTGTTACTATCTCCAACAGTTTGTACATCTGCTCATTAATCCAATTTTTGTTAGATGAGGATTATGCAATTTTGCATATAAGCTTTTCCAGATTGTGGAATATTCAATCGACCATCAGCAATAATGTACATCTTAGCATTCCTTATTTTTTTGAAAAAAAAATAAAACATTTTCCCCCCAAAATTATAGCATTTTACAGCAAGTGAGTGAGTCAATCAAAGCAAGTGAGTCAATCATGAAATGACATGTTTTTCCTGCATGTCTTGAACCCTCTCACCATGTTTATAAATGCAATGGGAAAATGTATTATCTTTTTGTTTAAAGCTGGCTTGTCTTTGTGAAACTGCTGCTAGTCATGATGGTTGTGCTATGGGAATTTTAGGGTCGATTTGCATAGGAATGCTTTAATTTGTAAAAGTGCAGAATATTTTAACTACAGGCAAGCAAACACCACTGTCAAATTTGACAGCATCCCTTTACAATCCTTTGTGCTTTCGGACCAATGGTATGGGAGTTGAAAATAGATCCTTTGAAAGGAATATGGCATCCATTTCTTAAGAAGCTCTCTTAGACAAGCTGACATCCACAAACAAGCTACAGTTTAATTGCTGCGGTTGAAATCCAAGCATTACATTTCTGTCACATAAAAGCTATGTAGCGTGGGTCATGATGTTATACCAAATATCCATGTTGCATGCTTACACATATGTTGGATACTTCAGTATAGGAAAAGCTTGGTATCCTGTAAGACATTGAACAAATGAGTAGATACTGATTTAAAGTAAATCAAGCACTTAAATTGTTAGTATGTCACACTGAGTTACACACAGTACTATAAAACATTAAGTTGTAAACATCTTTGTTTTCTGTAGAATTTAAAAGATTATACTACTATTTTGTATAGCAAAGACAAGTGGCATATCCCAGATTTCTAATGTGCAACTTAAATGCTCTATTCACTCGGCTCAGACTTCGGAGAAAACTGGAACCCGGCGTTTTATATTCCCATGTTGCATAAAAATCTCAGCACCATAAAGAAGTTGAATTAGTAACCACACTTGTGTTACTTTTAAGGAAATAACTGAAATAAGTATCTATATATCTGCGTAGATATGCTATATGTATATGTACATCCATCCATCCATTTTTTATGTAGTCAATAAATGTTTAATTTCCCGAGTTGCAATCTCAGATCAAATGTACACCCAACCTAGACGAATGAAAGGCTGCAGTGGCAGTCTGTAGTTGGTCACCAAGCAACATGTTATTTATCTAAAAAAAAAATCAGTTCTGAAATGTATTTGAAAACTTCACAACACAGCCAAAGATACCAAGAAGGCATCCTGATAAGACACAAATCACCTTAACTGAATGGGGAGCAGAAGCTCAACCTCAAGCTCCCTCAGGATCACTAAACTTCCAAGCTCCAAAACTCGGAACGTGATCTGTATCACTATATGAAGGAGCCTCATTTCAGTTCCCTGTATATGCAGGATCTCTCCTTTTAGTTAAAAAAGTATGAGATAATCCATTATTCATGACCATAGGTGAAGATCAGAACTTAATCATTGAACAGGTGAACATACACTCAGAAATACAGAGTGAGGGAGAAGCTGGAGGATAACAGTGTAGCTGAAGTGACCATGTATGACTGAGGTCTTGAGATGGAGGTTCTCATGACTTCAGGTGGTTCAAATCTAGATTTCCTTTCTTTTCTTATCAGACATTTGTTAATATTAGGCATTGGATCACTTGTTAAAAGTATAGTTAATTCTACATTTATTTTAGACATGTTAATCGCAGTATGAATTTCAGTTCCTTCTCGCATGCTTCCATATTAGCGGTTCCCGAAGGGGAGGTGTACCTCCCTCGTGGGGCACAGTATGTATGCATATGAACACATGTAGGTGTTCTTGTATTTGCTAGATTGTGGGGCACATCTTCTGAAAAAAAAAGCAACTTTTGGGGCCTAATGGCTGACCTGGGAGCTTTCTAAACAGGGGCCAACAAGGGCCACTGTCCCTGTTAAACTGGTCCTATCCCCTGTGGTGAATATTCAATACTAAATAAATATCTTATAATATTGAGGGCTGGCATAGAAACCAAACTGATTGGTTCTTTGGACCCATTTCCTCTTTTACCTCTAGAGTTTTAGTTTTACACAACCTAAAATTTAAGTTGTTTCACTTTCAAGTTAAATCATATTAATATAAGATTGCAGTTTTCATCTGTGTTTTCTGGGGTTTGGCAAACTGCAGCTTTTTCTTTATGTGGCTTACTTAAAAATCAAACAATAAACATTAATAATGTTTCTGGGTTTTATATGACCCCATCAGCAAAAGTGAGGCTAAGGAAGTATAACAACAGAGAATAGATAACAAAAGTCAAATAGCCGTTCTTTCACTAACCCAAAGGCATACTATGTTTTAGAAAGATGGCAAAACTAGAAGCCAAAGTAGGCAAGAAAGTTAAACTTAAAAACCTGAAGATCGCATTGCATGAATGAGTTACTGGCTAATACTAATTGCTTAATATATAAGTAAAAAAATAAATAGATTAAAAAAAGCCAGAAAAGTTATACAGAACATTTTTGTCTGAAAGGAAACCCAAATTAATCTGAGGCTGGTGAAGAAAAATGAACCATAAAACATTTAAATGGATCTCTATTTTTTGTAAAATGTCAAAGCTGCAAAGCCACATATAATATGTCAAAATGCATGCAACAGTTCATTTTTTAAGGAAATACAACAGAAATAATTTGTTTAGCAGCTGGTAAGATATAAACAGGACATAGTTGAACACTGATCCAAAACAAAGGCCAAGTCAATTTGTCATCAGCTACAGCAAGAAAAAAAGGAAAGTTCTGCTCTGTCCATTTCAGTGTCCAACCTTTAGTGACATTATATAAAACTGCTCAGTAGATGTCAAACTTCTTGATTACACAGGGTATTTATTATTTCTGTTCAAAAAAGATTATGTAGCTTTATGTTATAACAAAGTAAAGCGCTTCATTCAAAAGCAAACACTTTAAGCTGTCATTAATATTAAATACTGAATACACTGTATTCGGTGTTAGGTTATTTAAACTATCCTTTCTGTTTGTATTATGCTATTAAAAGAGCAAACAAAAATGTGCTGGAAGTTGTTGTTATTATATTTGATTGAAGAAAATGATCTGATTCTATGTGAATGTATATTTTTGTCCTTAATTGAAAATATATTTTTTGATGGAAGCATCCCTTTTTTTATTTGAATAATAAAGACACAAATCTACCTTCAGAATTTTACAAAGTCATTTAGACCATGAGTGATTTGTCTTCTTTAAGTAGGACCCAAATATGTAGAACTTCAAATAACAAAATCTTGCAAATGCATTAAGTCTCATGGAATACAAAAAAAAAAAAAAATGCAAATAACAGAAAGAAAATAAAAAATAAATACAAAGAATCGGACTGAAATAGGTTCACTGTGGCAGGATTCTTCCCATCTGAGAGTTATGGGTTTAACTATGTCTCACTCATGCCACATTGCTGTTACCCTAGTAAAGGAACTTCATCCCAAGTTTGCAAACTTGGGTAATACTGTTTAATCAAACTGCAAATCAGTATCTTAACATGCATGAGTCTCTTTGATTACGTAAATGTGACAAACGTATAATGTGTGAATAGTTGATATGACTAGAAAACTAATCTTTAAACTCAGTCCATGAATGCTCTCCAGCTAATGACTAAGTGAATGAAGACTGTTAGAGGAATGGAGAAAGTTTTGGAGTGGCAGGGATATTTTTAACCATTCTAGAATAATGGAAGCTGCAGCAATCAATGTGCTCACATGTGATGTTATTTAAAAGCTATTCGATCATAGATTCCCTTTTGAAGGTCATGGTGGGGGTTTTATGTGCGATTCACAAGCATGAGGCTTAGTTTTCACTCTGAAATACACCGATAATTGTGAGGCTTTAAATAGAAAGCGCTCTCTGCTCTCTTAATTAAGTTCAGTGGGTTCAGTAAGGCAAAGGTGAACACCAATTATGTCTTAAAAGCATCTCAAGAACCACTAATGTACCATAGCTCAGGTATGTGTCATGCTAAGGTGCTTAAAGGGGCATTCATTCTGTTCAGAAAACCAAACAGTAAGAGGAAACCTTTTTTTTTCTTCTTTTGTTGCTGAGACATTGGAGAGAAATGTGTTAACTCATAAAAATGAATTACTTTTACTTTTAAGAGAAGTGCAGATAATTTAGAAAATGAAGAGCTGAACGGTTTTAAAGCCTATTGCATGTTAGGAGCGGATTCTTACAGAGGTATCTATCTACCTAAGAACAAAAAGCATGGTGGGGGGACGGATACCAGGGTATTGACTCAAACTGCATTATTTAAATGTTTCCTGTCAGGTGAGGAAAAACTTGTAGGGAGACAAACATCCAGAACCAGAGACACTTAAAATTAACTCCGAATTTTTATAAAACAAAATTAGGCAGAACACACTTGACCCTGTCTTCTGACAGCCTGTAAGCTGGATTTTCGTGAGATCTGAGTGTTCAGTCTCACAACGAATCTTGAAAGACTCCAGCGAATACATCCATATCTCAATAACCAGCGAGTTGGTCCGATGTTCTTCCGGCAGTGTTTTTTTGAGGTGGGACATTTAGGAATGACGACAGTCAGAGGGGCCTTGCCAGAGCATTACGAACATGGGTATGCTGGAGGACTCACCTGGCGATACTGCAATTGACTCGGTTTTAGTTAAAATGGCGACAATTTCTTGTTCAAACAAAGAGCAAAGAAATCACTTTATGCATTTGTAGAGGGGAAAGAAGTCTCTGCTTTTATTTTGACAGGATTTGGAACAAGTTTGATTTATCAGCTTACCCAGCTAGTTGTGAAAAGACTCAAGAAGCTGCAGACAAATCCCATTGTGATCATTGTGTCTCCATTGGTGGCTTGCATGCACGGCCAAGCTGCTGAAGCTATTAAGCTGGGTATTTCTGCTACAAAACTGGAAGACAATGATGGCTAAGTTGATTTGCTGAAAGTCTAATATGGAGGCGGGGTACTAGCGGGGTACTAGCTGGCACCCAATCAGCTCGAGGTCTTGTACTAAATGTCCCTCCTTTTCACAGACAGACTGAACGGCAGGAATCCCAGATTCATAAATAGAATTCAACTCAGTTCTACAATATCAATCTGGCTACTGCCAAGTTAGTCTTCTGAATTATTTAGCTAAAGTGTACAGAGCCTTCAATCTTCAGCCCAAAACAATAAAGCTAAAGAAGTACGACAGTTTCCTAAAGACACTTCCACCTGTGGCCCAAACACAGATCCCTTTGGCTCGTTCTCTTTCTTTTGTACTCCTACAACTTTCTTCTTTTTTTTTTTTTTTTTTTTTTTATTTTTTTTTTACTTTTTTCACCTTATCTAGAGTTACCACTGGTGTCTGCATTGAGCTGTATGCCAGTCACTTTTGAGTGTTCACAAGATCCATCTTGAATATAAAGCTTTGATTGTTTGCTAGATAAGATCTGATTCACATGGTCACATTTCGCCTAAACTCCCTGTATAGGCCACAGGCTTATAGGTGCTGAACTCCTGAGGAGTCAGTCTGCTTATCTTAATGTTTTGGTCGTAAAAGAGTCAAATAAAAAGGCTGTTGTAAAGATATTTTTTCATAAAAAACCTACAAAATGCCTTTTTCAGTCGGTAAAAAAAAATGTTTGCTGATATATAATTCTTCTCACATTGGATAAATTTATCTCTGCTTTTAACCCTTCCCCTTGAGGAGCAGTGGGTTGAGATTGTGCTGCGCCTAGGCAGCAGTGTGGGGTTAAGGGTCTTGCTCAGGAACCCAGACTGGAGGCTGTGGGGATCGAACCGGTTACTTGCAACCTTCTCAGAGCACAAGCACAATGCACTATCCCTAGGGCTGGGTGTTGTTCAAAAATTTTCGGTTCCGGTACCAATACCGATACCTTCACTTCGATACCGGTTCCTGAACGATACTTTTTTCGATACCAGTTTTATAAAATCAATTCGAAGAAAAAGAAAATTACACAACATAAAAAAGTACAAATCTTGAGTTTTATTTTAAGCTCTGATTTTTCCATTTACATTTTTCCTCTTACGTAAAAAAAAAAAAAATCAGTGTCTAATATTCACTGTTACATTCTGAGGACCTTTTTACTTAGCAGTTTTCCTTTAGAAAAATTACCATGTCTGACAAACAAGCCTGTTGAATGGGAATCCTATTGACAGCGCACCGCTGGTATGTGGGGGTCTGAGCGGCTCCAACAGAAATATTGGATTTTCCCACTTAAAAACATATTAAAACTACTTTATTCCCACTGATCACAGCAAATACAGCTGCAAGGCAGAGAAAGGATAGAGTTGCTCCGCCCAACGCGCGTCAGAGCCACTTTTCGACCGCGCAGCCAGAGCAGCAAAGCTTCTTCAGCCGCGCGTCAGAAGCCGGTACAAGCAGCAAAAACGAAGCAGCAGACGCGATTTTGCTGCTCCTGCTGCGTCCAGTTTGAAAGCAGCATGATTTACTCCGCTCTGGCTTTGCACTGCCCACGGGCTGCTGAGAGGAGGACGGTCGCGCTGGCTGCGGTCCGCTCTCCTTGCAGTCTAACACCGAGCAACTTTCTGCTCTTAAATTGTTTCCGTGCACGATGTATTACATTGCGCACTATTAGCATCAGTGTTAATAAAGTGAAGCCACACTTTTGACCAGGGGGGCATTTTAAAGGGGTTCCATGACGCTTGCAACCAGTTCACAACAGATACACATGAACCCTGGCTGTAGGCGTGACCACCTGTGTATTTTTCCTGGATGACGCAATCACGTTAAGTGTTACAGCCAATCACCGAAACTTGGTACTGAAAGACGAGGCATGTTTCGATACTCTGTAGAACCGAAGCATTTCGGTCGGTACCATAAAAGAACCGAAGTTCGGTACCCAGCCCTAACTATCCCACTAGATTTGTAGGTTTGTTGGCTCTATCATTAACAATAGACCTACTAGTAATAAAACTCAATTGCTTCCTGACTCTTGAACACATATACACCTAAACAATCTTAACTCATCATCTAAATATTGGTTCAATAAATCAGTGAAAGTCTAAACTCTATAACAGTAATTACATCACACTTTAATTCGACTTTAATTCGTCAATAATTCTGATATCACAGAGATAAAATGGAAAGAATGTATTCATCACAGGATGTATATAAAACACAGATGCTCCAGAAGCAAAACCCCTTTCTATTTTGTTGGAAAGGGGATTTGCTTTCATTAGTTTTGTGCAGTTTGTTTTATTGCCAGTATGCACTCGTTTGAGCTAAACGGAGTTTTGACCTTTACTGATTAATTGTGTGGGTGTCCGAGCAAAGAACAGCAGTTGGTGCCGAGTTGTAAGCGACTTCAAAAAGATTTAATGATATCGAGGGAAAGGTGACAATTGGTGAGAAGGTGTCTCAAGCCTGGACAGATATGGAACCCTAGAGACAGGCAGGATGAGTCAATCCTTCATTTCAACAGCGTGGAAGAAGGAGAGGATAATTGCTCTGTTCTCATGGTGGCCCTAAATTGCTTTGAGACAGAAGATGGCCTTAAAGCCAGGAGTAACTAACCACATTGAGTCTAACTAAATACTATAGGCCCGGAGTCAGAAAAAAGGCGTTAGTTTTTCTCTTTTTTTTGGTTTTCCCACTTATACTCATTATGTGCTGTTATTTGCAGTATCCTCTAAGAAATGTTGCTACACCACTTTGGCTGTAATAATAGCAGCCTTCAATACATATGTATTGTCTCAAATGTTCCGAAAATGTCACATTTTCTTTAAAAGGGTCAGGTAAATAATAAAGGAGGAGTTTGATTTGAGGGGGCATTGTCAAATTCATCTGTTTTACAATAGGACTGTTATAGCAGGATCAATAAGAATTGCATAAAAAAAAAGCAATGATTTTCATTTCATGATTAACAAAATGTTTCAATTTTTGTTGATTATTGTTGTGATTTTATGTTTTACTCAATTCCCAGCTAGCTGGGAATTTATATTTCTGATACTTTAAGAAGTTTATTGGCCTCCCCGGTAGGGGTGGGAAATCTTATTTAATCAGATATAATTTTTTCGTCATATTTATTAACACATGCCCTACTAGCTGTGTGCTAGAACAATTAAATTAAAGAGTGATTCGAGCTCAAATCATGGTCAAACAGTTATTTCTGCACATACATGGAATAAATCCACCACAACTTCTGTTCATTCTGTTTGAGTTTATTAACAAAAATCATTCAGCTCCAAGTCAAACATTTTTCAGTTTAAAACTATTAACTAAAACTAGTGAAACTCAACTAAACTAAACTACTATGTACAAAGAGGAAGGGGAAACATGGATGAAAACCATATTACATTTCAAGATGGATTTTGTGTTTGAAACCAGAGTCTAACTGGAAGAATTTGGGATATGATCAAATTAACTTTTCACTACTTTTGATAAATTGGAATGTTTTTAGACCAATTCACAATGCAAATCCATGAGGTGAATAAAACATTATGTGGCCAAATATGTTTTATCAGGAACCAATAACTTTTAGTCAAATGATTCATTCTCTTCTTTGAAATAGCTAGCAGCGAATAGACATCAGGATTCCACTAAATGACTCTTGATCATACTTGGTAATCGAAATGTCATGAGCATACTCGGAACACAATTTTATAACTAATGTTATATCAGAGTTTAACCCTTAGTGAAATAAAGCTTGTCCAAGCTTCAACAATAGCTCAAAAAATTGTTCTGTATAGCATAGTGTAGCATGCAGTCCATTCTGTTAGCATTGTCTTTACTCATCCGTAAACACATGAAATGATCAACATACTCAAAAGCAGAGATGGGAAGTAACGAAGTACAAATACTTCGTTACTGTACTCAAGTAGATTTTTCTGATATTTTTACTTTACTTTACTACTTATTTTTATGGCGACTTTTTACTTCTACTCCTTACATTTTTACACAAATATCTGTACTTTCTACTCCTTACATTTTTAAAAATTAGCTCGTTACTTTAGTTTTGAATCATTTCAATGGAGTTACCGTTATTATTTTTCACATCATCAATACCAAATTCAATCTAATTGGATGGAATCTACGTTGCATTTGACGCAACACTACAAGATGGATCGACAGATTCTGCGGTATTCATTCGCGGCAAATCATTGCAGCTTGGTGGCGGTGGCGTTAGCATAGTAGCATGGACGACGAGATGATTGAAAATGAACACAACGGAGATCTAGTCCTATTGGCAGACATCCATCTAAAATGTAGGCAACGGCATGAAAAAAGTGGTTTCTACTTTTTACTTTTATACTTTAAGTAAATTTTACAAGCCTGTACTTTGTTACTTTTATTTGAGTAAAGAAGTTTAATCAGTACTTCCACTTTTACCAGAGTATTTTTTAACACAGGTATCTGTACTTTTACTCAAGTACGGAAAGTGAGTACTTTTGCCATCTCTGCTCAAAAGACATATTGTTTGTTCTGTCCCTACTGTAATTATGCCAGACCTGCAAACTCTTTGTGCTATTTCAATTTGGAAGGCTTGAGTTTCATCCAGCTGCAGCTCAGCAGTCAGGCCAGCAACAACCAGGGGTTTATTTGTCTCAGGCTCACAGAAGGGGTTCTCTTTGTCTCAGTGGCTCACATCCAGGGCAGGCTTCTCATTAAGTCTGGCTCTATAAGTTCTGAAACTCAAAAGATATCTGTTGCAAAAGGTCTGTTTTGCAGCTGTTTGGTTCTGAAAGGTTACCACAATGACCAATCCTTGATCATTCTGGAGATCTGCGTCCCACTGGGCATTCTCCATCTTGCCAGAGATCCTGCCGGAGCGGACCCCAGCTTCGTGGGCAAGGGAGAGGAGGCAAAGAGAAGGAATCTGGTTTTCTCTGTGGTTTTCTACTGTCCTAATACAGAGGGGACTGGGAAGTCAAACCTCTGTGGGTGGCCATGTAACTTGCCTGCGAGTGCTTTGGGTGAAAAGTGGGGGGCGCAGAGGTCCCCCAGCTGTTATTCACCAAAGCTGCGTCCTCTTCTCGGGTCATAATGTCAAGATGAAATATGGACACTGGTTCCTAATGTCCAAAAAACATGATCATGGCATATGGCAAAGCATTATTATTAGTAAGAATGTATCTCAGTTATGTTTGTGCCACCAATTTAGTGTGTCACACGTGCAGAAAAAGGTAAAGGCCAGGGAAGGGAATCTCATTAGTGTTTGTAAGGCAGACATGCTATTTTATGGAAAAATGGAAAAATGCAAAACAAATCCAACTATGCAGTATGATGGATTATGTACAGCATTTTCTCTTACGCTTAAAAGATGTGACATCAATAGATAAAGCACTGACAGGGATGCACTTTATAAAATGCAAAGCAGTATATGTCTGGAATGCTTCAATGCTGGTCAGGAATGAAATATACATGTGTGATCTTTGATCTATTTTTGGCTCCAGACTAAAAAAAGGATTATTTTTCCTCTGAGATGTGGAGCTCATCAGTATGAGCAGGCATATGAATTTTGACATATATGAACAGCTACACTAATTCTGTATTCAAATAAAACTAAAGCTAATGTCATATTTCAATGTGCAGCTCTAGTCATCAAACACTTGGTACTTATTCTGCTACCTAACTGAAAAGTAACAGGAAACTGAGTATTTTTTGGTTGTTTTTAGCTCTAGTATCCCATTGACCAGCATTTGTGGTCCCCTGACCTTTGCATTTATGATCCATAAGACCTTTTTACAGTGAAATAGAAATTTAAGTGTCGAAAGTATGCAGCTATCTCTCCGAATAACATATCTGATAGGGGGCCTGTTATATCCCACTGATTAAACCTTTAATTGCTGTTGGTCACTTTTAAGTTTACTGCCTACAAACATTTTAGTAAGAAACACAATGATATAACCATAAGAAAATAGTTATGGTCTTTCTGTATTCCACAGTGATTTGTAACAGCACCAGAGCCTTTTAAGTCAACAATTTTTTTAACCTTTATTGGTAACCAACATTGATCTCAGTGGTGACGGGGTTTTTAGACATTGACTACAATGCTGGATAGAATCCGGCTTGTGTCAGTTTTAAAAACTTTACCAAGTCTGGTTGCAAGCGTTGTCTAATAAATAATAGACAAGTGAAACTGTACACATTAGAATTTGGCTGTTTTTTACTCCTACACAAAGTGTAGGTGGTTGATATTGTTCTTAAGGTTGATGGGCTTAAAGCAGGAATAATTTAATACTGTAAGCATAAGTATTTGCATCAACAGATGTGAGACTATCTTGCTGTGTCTGTAACTACTGAGATGCAGTTAGCTAGGTTGTTGTTTGTTGTGTTTTATACCCCTCAGGTGTTTCGAGAGGCATTCTCTTGTTGGCTGCCTCTTGGTGCAAGATTTCAAACATTAAAATATCTCTTTCCTAGAATGCTAAAAGCAGCAATTTATAATCTCACTCATTGTAAAACTGCTGTTTTTAGTGTTTTTGGAATGAGAATTTCTAATGGAGCTTAAATTGTTGCACCAAAGAGGAGGGGAGGGGTTATAAATGGATTTGCATTCTCAGACAGCTTGATAAAAATTTTTAAAACCTCCTTCTTTAACCTTTTAAAGCTCTATCCAAGAACAAAACAAAACAGAAAATTTCTTTTTTTTTTGTTTGAAGTCCTTATTTGGCCTTTTAACAAAATATGTAAAAAGAAAAAACAGGAATACATTTTTGATATTAATAATTTATTACTACAGTATGCGATAAGTCAAAATTATTTTTTGTGTAGTCTTCTGCCCTCTGTTATCTGATTATGTACAATAGGATTTTGAGCAAAGTTTTTACCATTAAATAATGCAAAAGGTGTCAGACGCAAAACATTTCAGAAACCGTATGTATTAAGTATGATACATTTGGCATTACAGGGTTAAGTAGTTCATAGTGAATAAAATACCCAGTCTTTGCTCATGACAAATATAACTCGTTTGGACTCTTTTTACTTAATACTTAGTAAGACGATACCAAAAAAGAAGAAATTACATATCAGAAATATGTATTTAAGCCCTTCCTGTAGTCTCTGTACACTCCTATTAATGTGAGCCATTAAAATTCCTAATTTGGATGACGAAACACATATCTCCAGGTAACATGTTTTCGTGTGTACGGCTATTTGATCAGTACTTTTCAAAACATATCCTTCTTGTTGGGACTCTGTTTTCAGCAGTGCTTTGAGTAAATTCATATACTTGTCAAAGGCTGCCATCCTATAAAGGGGAAAAAAAGAGTTTTGTTTCCATTTCAGAGGGCCATTTCAAAGTCATATTTTAGTGTGTATGGAATTGTTGACATTTGCATTCAAATGCTTGTGAGGTTTAGATCCAATGGTTGATGGCTACATGCAGAAAGAAAAGCTTAAAGACTTCTCCCAGAAAAAAATAGAAAAAAAAAAAACTTAATAGCCTTGCACAGCCCCCAGAATACAAATATGTCTACACACTCTTCTCGGAAGCAGCATGCTACATAGCCCTTAGCGGGTCGACAGTACTAAGTGATGGATGCTGCAACGCTGACAGGAGGAGTAATTATGCTTTGTGTCATGATTCCTGGTATGGGGGCCACCCATCACTCTCCATTATGCCCCTGTGTTGTGGCAGCCTTTCACTTTGTTTAGCAAATGAAATGCTTTTCCACCTCAGTGCCCTGCAGAAATAAGGAGAGGCGTTGCATGGGTGTATGCAAAGGGATGCAGGAGAATAGCCTTTTTTTGCTTTTTTTTCTCTTAGGCAACAGTTTCAGAAAAAAAATTTAAGAGAAAAAGTGAATGAAACTGTTTCATAAAACATAAAGTGTCTTGCAAAATATTTATCCTCCTTCAGCTGTTTTTACTGGTATCTTAAGTAATAAATCAACACTTTCAATCAACTTTTTTTTTTCTGTTGCTTTGCTATTTGACCTGGATACTTTAGATTTTTGTGATTTGCAGGCCCCAGCTGTAGCGATCCCAATCTTAGATCGTCTAGCCTTACCTGACCCCTCCCCAGCCTCATACTAGCCATGCCTCTAAAGCCCGTATGGACTATTCATTCCCTCCTCCAACAGTATGGAAAGACATCTTTTTATTTAAACCCAGCCCACCTGTCAGTGAGGTTTAATGAGCAACTTGCATCTTGGTCTTGGTTTCCTTTAAAGCTCTTGTCCTTGGCCTTTTACTGTTTGTGCAATTTAATGTAGCTTACCGCCGGGTTCAGTTTATAAGTGCTTTAGTGATTGTCTTTTGTGTGAACATTTGTGAGTTTCTGAAGGTGTAATCAGAAGTCTCACTGGTGGAAATCTTTTATGTTTTATATAATTAGTGAGCATTTAATATACCTCAACTGATTTTTGGATATAGCTCATCTTTTATTTGTTCCATAGTTTGAGTCTGGTATTTTAGTTTCATTTGGTAGAGGGGGGTATTGTCCATGGGGGGCTATAAATCCAAAATAGACGTATACCAAAAAACAATCTCCAAAAAAAGTTAGAAATTTGGAGGAGTTTAAGATGGTAGTATCTCAGCAGTCCATGTAACAACCATAAAAAAAAAAAAAAACATTTAGTAAATAATTGAACAGAAAAAAAGACTTTGATACATATTTCTTTACTTTGCAAAGATCAAATAATGCTGGTATTGTTCTACTGTATATTGGAACAAATGTTCAGCAAGACACAAGAAATCTAGTAAAGAATACATATCTTTTATTCTTTTTCTTTTTGGTATTGCATATGAAAATGTAATTAGAGATACAACATGGTGCTAGGCACATCAGGTTTCCACTTCTCTTTCAAGACTTGCTCTGGTATACAGTAGGTTTGTGCATAACAAGTTAGGTTTAATCAGATTCCCGCCACCTGGATTCTGCTGACATTTAGATATGTGAGTGACAGACATCATTACTGGTATCAATCATCATTTGCCTCAGCTCATTATGACCATGTGTATAACCAAGCCTCTAGCCAAGGTCAAAATTATGAAATCATTACGCTTTTTTCAATCTAATTGACAAGACTAATCACCACAACTTACAAACTGTTACACCGTGTGGCCTTATCTGTATGAAGGCCCCTTTTATGTGTGCACAGTTATTCTAGTGAGCAAAGTTTTCCTTGTACAGCGATTAATCCTTGCTGTTAGGGGTTAATAAGAGCAATTTGGCCGAGCATAACGGCTTCGATTTCAAGTTCAGGGGCATAATGGTTGTATTATGCAGCTTGTTTCTTCTAAATCTGTTGGGAAAGGTAAAGAAGTTGTGTAGGTTGAAGAGAACATAGAAGACGGGAGACTATCTTTAGCCCAAAGACTTAATTTAACCTTCAATGAATGAAAAAAAAAAAGAGTTTGCAGTGTTCTCGATGCAAATAGCCTCATTTTCTCACTTGCTGCTCCACTAACCGACTAAATCCACAAGATGCAGGAAAGCATCAAGATCTAGTTAGGTCAGGTGAATACCAAAATAAATTTAAATATGAAAAGTTCCATGAAGTCTTTTTTCAATGGCTTTAGCATAATACTATCAGGAAATGCAGAGAGGAGATAATAAGTGAGAGAAAGCAAAACGGTGTCTTAATTCAGCAAGCTTACAATTTTGTCCACTTGCATAGGATTTATACTGCAAAAGGATGTCATTTAAGATCATTTACTAGCTGAAACTAGATTCAAGAACATTTAAACAAAGTAAAGATAGCTTGATTCAAATTGCACCTGGTGTTTCATCTTTGTATCTAAAAATATGCATGTCAACTAGATGAGTGGTTGTTTATATATTTGTCTATATATTCTAATGTGATTAGACGTGTTTGTTTTGAACAGAACCGCACTTTTAAAATAATGAATGGAACTCAATACCTGTAACTTTCATTCCTAAAGTAAAAAAAGAAAGAAAAAGAAAGTAATAATATAAAAATAGGTCTGCTTTTGTTTTGTTTTGACTTATTGGGCTTGGTTCCCATGCAGTCTAATATATATGCCCTTATTAGCATGTTTTTTTGCTACATGGCGCTAACACTGCCTTAGAAGTGTATAACAAACTTAAACGCTAGGATTGATGTATTTGTTATTGGTTCATTAAGCATATAATTTCATCTTCCCTAAATCCTAAATTTTTCTTTGTCATTTTTCAAAACAATGCTGGATGCATTCAAAATATTTTATAGACCCATTAATTGAGTGCATGCTGCACATCGTTTTTGTTCACATTCCTCAGGCCTTTAATGACAGATGCCAAAGTTTGGTTAGTTTGAGTATTTTTGGGACTATCTTGTCTTTGCATATGTTTTTCTTTCTGCAACACCATCCATTAGGCAAGTACAATTCCACTTTGTGTAGATTAAAATGCATTTAGAGCAGTGGAAAGCTTGGTCTTTATCTCCTTCCTCAATGTCTTAGCTATTACCTGGACTAATCTGAGATTTCAGGGGAACATATGTTAAACACAAGGCCTGGGAGCCAATTATGACCTACCAAAGCATCTTATGCAGCTCTCAAAAACCAAAAAAAAGCACATGATGTCATTAGGTAGAGATATATCTTCTTCTAAAGTGTACAAATACCCCTATACCCACCTTAGCCAGCTTTTACTCCACCCCGATAATTATCAAACTTTCAATTACTACTTTTTTAGTTGTATTTTCTTTTTCTTTTTTTTCAGTCAGTTTTCTTATTGTCATTCATCTGATCCATCTTCGACTGCTTCTATTTGGTAATCAGTACTCATCTGGCCCTGATTACTGAATCAGAATCAGATTATTCTCGAGCCAGTGGTTAGAGTGTGTCAGCATTACCTTAGTGTTTCTGTTTACCTGCTCTGCCTCTTAACCACTGAGCCTGCTTATTCCCATCTGATCTGTTTTAACCTGCCTGCTTCTAGTCATCAGTGCCAGATTATTCAAGCCTTTGGTGAGAGTTCTCTGTCGTACCTGATTGTGTTCTTATTGCCTGATATTGACCCACTCTGCCTTTGGACATCTGTGCCTGCCTATTCGTGTTCTGATCCCTTTGCCTGACATGTATTTGGACTCCTGCTGAATTCTACCTGTTGACTACCCTGGATCTGCTTCCTGACACTGACCTTTATTTTCCTTCTGTACCTCGTTGGATCTCTGAAAGAATAGAATTTGTTGCGAGAGAAAAAAAAAGAATACTTCAGAACTCAAATAACAAGTTTTGACCAAGAACTTCCTGAAAGAGCATGAACCCAAGTGAAATGATGATCTCGAGAACAGGAGCCATAGCTTGACCAATGTGAGTGGCTTTTTTAGCAAGCTAACTCTGGATCAGGAGTGCACATGCACTGTTGTCAGTTTGTGCCAGGCATCCGACTTGATAAATAGGTCAAATGGCCTTAGACTTAACTTGATAAAAATCAAAAAACACTTGGTACTTCACTGTAACCTGAGCCTTCTGTCTTGACTTTTTTGCCAGCTTCAATTTTGCATTATGCAATGCAAAGAGAGGAAGAGACAATATTCATCAAGTTTAAAATCACTTGTTTAATGTCAACATTTTATAGGTCTGGACTTGGACTAAATCCTGGACTTGCATGCCTTGACTTTTGATTTGAGTCTGAGCTTGAGTCGAAAGACTCAACACTTATTTGGGACTTGCAAAACAATGACTTGGTTCCACCCATGCCAGCTACAGCAGATGGTCACTCACACTTACAGTAACATGATGATACGGAATGTCTTTTAATGTTGAAATGAATAGTAATGCAAATAATAATTATTATGTTTCCATTCTTCTTGGCCAATGGCCCAGGCTCAGTGAGATTGAGAATAAGTCACTGCATGAAAAGTGAGATTTTCGTCTCCGTAAACCCCCGTAAACTCCCGCAGATCTGCCTGATTTTCGTCAGTTTCCGACAATTTGCAACCCGTGCTTGTCCGCGTTTGTCGTGCCACAAATTGTCGGAAACGTACCATGACGTATGTGGAGAGCGATCAGCTGTACTAATGGCCCTAATTAGCATATGAATGCAGCAAACCCGCGCGGCTGGCCAGGTCTGGCTTGAATAACCTTCTCAGTATTGGCTGAAACCACTATTCTCAAACAAATGAAATCGCTCGTGATTGGCAGCAAAACCACACGTGGCCACGCCAGGCTTTAATTTTCTTACTGAGTATTGGACGGAACCACTTCTTTTTAAACAAGTAAAGTCGCTCGTGATTGGTTGGCATATATATATATTTACATATATATATTTATTCATTCATACAAATATATATTTATTCATTCATATATTTATTCATTCATATATTTATTCATTCACATGGTGTGTATTTATGTTATCCTACACTACTACACAATTATTATGCTACCATCAAGGACATGAATGAATTTATACAGGAAATGAAGATTTGCCAGGAAGCTGTTTATGCAAAGAAAGAGCTTTATTAAAACACACACAACTATATACAACGCGTATCCAAACACATGCGTATCTAAAAATTACAACTCCGTGAACGGTCCGTTTGCTTCCTCGGGGTTGGAGGTAACAGGCAGCATTCCCTCCGAGGCAGGTCCGATGTGCAGATGCCTACTGTGCGTGGCCCTGTACTTCGGCATCACCTCTACCCGGGACTGCAGCTTATCACAGAGTTCAGTGAGATCCGGCCTACGAAATGGCGGTGACCGTACAATCCATCCAGAGACACCGCCGACGACGCCATCTTCTTCGTCGGACATGAGGTCGACGGTGGCGGACTTACAGAGTTCCACTTCCTCATCTGCCAGCACACTCTGCCTCGCCTTCAGCAGCTGAAAAAAAAACAATGAATCAGTGCACTGCATATGGACACAACACATCTATCAATGCACCTGAAAAATAGTCACCAAATAAAGTCTTACCCTCTTTCTTCTGGCCTGACTCCGAGCAGATTGCCTGGCAGCCTCCGCACGCAGCGTGTTGGCTAGCAGCGTGTATCTGAAGCTCCTGCGTACCGTCTCATAATACGTCTTACAGGCAGCTGGAAAACAATTAAGAGAGTGGTATGAATAAAAAAAAAATAATCAAACGCAAGTCACAGTAACAAGGAAGGAGAAAACATTAAAACAAGTCACTTACACACAATGTCGTCTTTATCAACATCGTGCAAATCTGGACTTGCCGAGATGGCTCCGAGCAAATAGGAGGTCACCGCCTCATTGTGAGGCGACTGTAGTCTGTGAAAAAAAAAAAAAAAAGTACAGCTATGGTCGGTATTTATCCGTATCCATGTCCTTTTACCGCAGAATGAAAGCATATTCTTTAAACCTTACCCCTGCTCCGGTTCATAGCGCCTGCAATTAGTCTCCGAGTTGTTAAGACGGCATACTGCTTCCTGTGAATCACAAAAAATACACTTTAATAAAGCTTTAGGCTAGGCTGCTTTTAGCTTACCTAGCTAGGCTAGGTTGTCTTTAGCTTGCCTAGCTAAGCTAGGCTGCTTTTAGCATAGCTACCAGTAATCAAACATATGTTTACCGCTAGCGTGGCGTTGTGCACCCGTCTTCTCTTCCTCGAGTTCGTATATCCCGCAAAGTTGCTCGACTGCAGAGCCACCATCTTGTCCTCTATCGACTGCAACCTGGAGTGCATCGAATTCTCCAGCTGAGTGAGGCGCTCATTCATGTCGGCAGTATGTTGGGCAAGCTGACGAGACAGTCCGCTGATAGCAATCAGCAGTTTCTTCTCGTCAGTCTGCGGGCTGGCCGAAAGTTGTGGACTAAGAGCAGTTGGAGGCGAGTTGAACGCGAGACGTCGTGCAGCCATTGTTCACGTAACAACAAAATACAAACACGGTAACTGGAGATGAAGTTCTTCTGAGTATAATAACACAAACATGTCTGCTAATATGCTGGTCTCGCGAGTAGTCGTAGTGCACAAAAGCTCACACGTGATAGGACGATGGGGCCGAAGGCTCATCAGGCTCCTCCAATCACATACGACGTCATTATTATACGGAAGGACTCGCGAGAAGAGCTCGCGTCGCTCCATTCTGGAAGGTGGCGGTAATGCACCTATAAATTGTTTGCAATTGCAATTGTTTGTCTCCATAAGATTGAAGTTGAGCAGGTGGACATTAGAGATAATAAATGCAACAACAAGTTTTTGAATCAATATTCTATAAATAATATGTACCCAGGAAGAACAAAAAGCACAGCTCTCTTACAAAATTTTAAGAAATCTATGATAGTCAAAATTAGGACAAATTATTTGAAATTCCCAATTCCTCCTAAATATAAAGAATTACAATTTAAAATAATAAATAACATATATCCTTCAAATGAGTTTTTAAGAGAGAGATTTAAGTTTAATGTTGAGAATTGTGGCTTTTGTACAACTCAATTGGAAACAACTAAACATCTTTTTTATGAATGTAAAGTATTGTGAAGTATTAAACTTATGGGATCAACTTCGAACCTTTCTGTCTTCTAAAACAATAAATTTAGATCTTATTTCCTGGCAAAACATTCAATTCGGTTTATCCATTAAAGAAAAAAAATTTGGAATTTTTAATCAATATTCTAATAATTGTAACAAAGTATTATATCCATAAATGTCGCTATGCAAAATGCTCCCTCTCAATCTCTGCTCTCAAAAATGAACTTTCCCTTTTCAAAAGATGTCTGAGAAAGATGCAGAATTTAAATGCAATTAAATTGTTTGAGTTAATTGAAGAATTTCAGTTGGTAGTCCCCACTGATTAATTTACTTTAACTACTATTATTATTTTATTTATTTTTATTTATTTTATTTTATTTTATACTTTGTTCCAGCCTGTGCATTTAATTTTATTTTTCAAAAGCAGGAGTTGTGATATTTCTTCTTGTATTGAAATATTTGTTATTGACTTGTTATTTGAGATTGTTATTGTTTTCTTATATATTCAATAACAAAAAAAAAAAAAAAAAAGTGGAAATCTAAAAAAAAAAATTAACCATTACAGCCAACTGATTCTGATTAAAACTAATTTTTGAAGTAAATTATTTTGTGTATTTTTTTTACATAACATTTGCATACACAGTAATCTAGCGTACTTTAATTAAATAAATCAATTCAAGCTAAAATGTAAGAGTCTATAATTAGGCTATACTGAGCCTGATCTATTTCTACCATCTATTTGGGGGATATTTATTGCCACACTTTGGGCCACTTAATACCAATTTAGCATGCTGACCTATGTCCTTATGACCACAGTGTACCAATCTTCTGATGGCTACTTCCAACAGGATAATGCGCCATGTTATAAAGTGAATCATCTCAGAATCATTTCTTGAAACTTTTCCACTTAAGTAATTGTGAATTGAGCATATTGACAGACAACATTTTATTTTTTATCTTAAATGCAAATTAAAAAAAAAATAATTACTGCTCTAAATGTATTGCTCTGTCAGCTAAAGATCTGTTTTGGTCTCTATACTTTAATTAAATAAATCAATTCAAGCTAAAATGTAAGAGGCTATACTGAGCCTGATCTCTTTGTATCAGAGATTTTCTTACCCAGAAAGATGTCACTTGGGGTAAAACCCCCCCTGCAACCCTGGTTTGCATTTGTATAGCTCACAGCATGTTCATTTACATGTTAAAGCCTCCCCTAGAATTCCATGGGGGGGAGGCATGGGGGGAACACTGCCTAAGAAATTCCACGTCAATTTCTGACAATTTACGGGAGTTTTCGGCGAAGCCTGCAAATTGCCGTAAACTGCCGCTAACCTGAAGTGCCGTATATTGACGAAAATCCCACTTTTCATGCAGTGAGTGTTTTGGAGCTTTCACTATGTTTTATGCACAGGTTGCCCTTCATGAAGCTTGTTCTATCATACCATCCATTGCTAGAGAACAGCATCTCCACAGTATTCCACTACCACAATGCTTCGCTATGATATGGAGTGTTAAAGGTGATGTATTGGTTTAGATTTTCTCAACACAAACCATACTTCACTTTTATTTGAACGTCATCTGGTGGAATTATCCTTATCCACACGTTTCCTTTAAATGACTGGATAAATCTGCTTACTCTCATGATCTTTAAAGGCATTTGGTTTGACTACATATTATTAAGAGGACTCGGAGTAAGTTGACACATAACCTATCTTGGCAGACTAGTCTTTTTGAGGTTTTCAATTATTCTCTCCTATGGATAAAGACTTCATTATTCAAATCATTGCTTAACATTTTTTTAATTAGTCCTTAGGCACCACCTGAAGGGATGTACTATCTGCTAGCTTCTCTCTTTGTTGCTTTGCAGACACCGAACACCGTTCCCTTGATGCTAATTAGGTTTAAGAGATATCAAAAACCGTGGAATTATATCACCTTTTATTTTATGATCTCAAAATTGAGTGGAGTGAGCAGCAAGTGAAAATTTTCAAGAATTGTCTAAGCAAGACCTTCATTTAGACTACATTTAAACTACCGTTAGTAGACTAAATAGCCCCTGTAATTAACATAAGTGTCCGAATACTAATGCAGCTTCCATTTTCTCATTGAAATAGGCCTCATGACGTCGATTATTTTTTTAATAGTAATTTGACCTTGTGGGACAGAATGTCGGGAGTATTGTGGAGATTGATTAAGCTTTTCAACCTCATTATTTTGCAGTGATTTTTCTCTCTTACAATAATTGGTGAGGCACAGAGCCTGCAGAGCTCTAAACCTGTCAAGGTTTAAGTATATATGTGGTGTCGTCTTTGTTTCAGAAGACATATTGAACATAGCTATGCTAGATCAGAGAAAGATTTAAACAGGGTACAGCAACAGTTATTAGATTTAGAAACTTTCAAGCCTCGCCCGCTCCACCATCTGCTCTCCTGATTTTATATTAATGCTTGTGGGATGAAAGGCTCTCTCTTGATCCTGATTCCTAATTTTGCAAATCTATTTTGATTATATATTTTTTGTTGTTTGTGTTGTGACCATCTGTCATGCCAAAACCATGTCAGCATATATTTAGTGCTGCTCAGGGGTGGTGATTTACTTTCATTCCAATGCTCAGTGGTGAGGTAAGGCTTAGCTTGGATCCATCCTGATTTCCAAGGTAAGTGGGTCCATGTTTCACTGTGATGTGAATCTGTGGGGGTTCCAATTAATGAGTCAGACCATCGATGTAATACATTCTCTCCATGTAAAATTTACGTCAAATGTATGCCTAAAGACACCAGGAGGAATGTATGAATCTTTGATCATACTGCTGCTCAGTGAAATTAAATGCAACTTGGAAAGGAGAACACATGGTGCCGTGTCAAGCTCTGCTGTCAAGACATTACTATAGTTGCTTAAAGTGTATATATTGTGGCAAAAGGTGCTTTGTTGCTTTGAATCCAATTAACTTTATAAAATTACTCTGCAAGGCAAACATGTGCTTTTTCCGGCAAGAA
This sequence comes from Cyprinodon tularosa, assembly GCF_016077235.1. Taxonomy (NCBI): domain Eukaryota; kingdom Metazoa; phylum Chordata; class Actinopteri; order Cyprinodontiformes; family Cyprinodontidae; genus Cyprinodon; species Cyprinodon tularosa. The sequence goes on along the minus strand of NW_024037781.1, from coordinate 4,618,846 downwards.
AAATACACTATTATACCTAATCAAATCATAGAACTCAAGGACTAAAAATGATGAAAGAAAAGCAGAAGCCCATTTAAAACTATCAGGTAGAAATAGGGCATGCTGGAAATCAATATAGTTTATTAGACCCTTAACTTATTTAATTATAAGATCTAAGCAACATATCAAGGCCATTAAAGACAAAACTGGAAACATTGGCAATTCTGATAATTACCGTCCGATAGCGCTGGCCAGCATAGTTTCAAAAATTATTGAATCAATCCTGCTGGACAGGATTTTAGAGGTTGTCAAGTCTACAGATAACCAGTTTGGTTTTAAGGCTAGGCTGGGCACAGATATGTGTATATATGCTCTAAAAGAGATTACTTATAAATATAATAAGCAGAACTCTTCAGTGTTTATGTGTTTCCTGGATGCATCAAAAGCATTTGATAGGGTAAACCACAGAAAACTATTCACAAAACTGACACAAAAAGGAGTACCAGAGTATATTGTTCGTATTTTGAAGTACTGGTATACTCAGCAAACACTGCAGATTAAATGGGGGGAATGTGTCTCTGCTCCATTCAAAGTTAGTAATGGGGTGAGGCAGGGCGGGATTTTGTCCCCAGTTCTCTTTAACTTGTATCTGGATGAACTGTCACACAAGTTGAGAGCTTGTCACACTGGTTGTGTGGCTGGTGACTCGGTACTTAATCACCTGATGTATGCAGATGATTTAGTAATATTTAGCCCTAGTACTGCTGGGTTACAGCAACTACTAAACATCTGCTCTGAGTATGGTCTGGAACACGACATAAAGTACAATCCATCTAAAAGTGTGATCATGATCTGTAGGAGTAAGGAAGATAAATCTACTGAGTTTCCAGATTTTTTGCTGTCAAATACTGTGCTGGGCATAACAAATAAAACCAAGTATCTTGGGCACATCATCACAGAAAATCTGTCAGACGATGAAGATATTTGCAGACAGCGTAGATTGTTGTATGCTCAAGCTAATACCCTTGCACGTAAATTCGGTTCATGTACTGATAAAGTCAAAGTGGAACTGTTTAATGCATATTGTACCTCTCTGTACACTGCTCACCTGTGGACTACCTATAGAAAAGTCAACCTGCAAAGGCTGCAGGTGGCCTATAATGATGCTATGCGGTTACTTTTGAAACGTCCAAGATGGTCCAGTGCAAGTGAGATGTTTGTCACAGCAAGAGTTAATACCCTACAAGCTGTTCTACGAAAGTTAATGTATAAGTTTATTTGTAGGTTAAATGCATCTGAAAACGATATTATTTTGTCACTCACTGATACCACACGTAGTGCAATCCGATATCAGTCTAAGCTGTGGAGACACTGGTATTCCTGTCTTCTTAAAGATCCTATTTAATCGATAATGGTACTTGTATTGTGTTTTTATCATTAACTATTTTTATTTTATTTTTATGTATGTATTTATTGGACCATGAGTCCGGAATAAAGTTTATCTATCTATCTATCTATCTATCTATCTACCATATAATTATGTTGTCTGGTTTACAGAGCCCCTGTGCTGTGAAAAAATTCTCCACACTCCTTGAACTTCTTCCATTTCTTCAATCCATATCTGGTGCCTTCCATCTAAACTAAAGTTTAAAAGGACATCAATTAAAGATACAAGCAAGAGGTCCATGGAAACTCTTGATGAGCTGCAAGAATCCACTACTCACATTTTTCAAGAGGATAATCCATCTCTTTTAGGTTACTGCAATGAGATACTAATCTTTTTGGGAAAAGGGTAAGAAGCTCAAATAAAATATTTATTTATTCAAATATTCAAATAAATAAAGTGGAACAAAGTCCTGGTGTCAAAAAGATTTCCATTTGAAACTTCAAAAGGATTTGCTAAATTAAAACGTTATTCCTGATGTTACTGTAAATGTAAGGAAAAAAAACATCAAACTGGAGGGGATGTAAAAAAAAAAAAAAGTTTTTATTTTACATGATTTTCTGCTTGAAATAAAGTTTGTTTCTTGACTCAATCTCAGGTCATGAAAAGAGTAAACATAAAACTTACAAAAATTTTTTAAGTAAGAGACAAACAAAAACATGCCTGTCAGGAGCTAGATTCTGGCTTTTTGCAAATGTCTGAATAGATAATTTTTGGTTGCATTTCTTGTTTCATTAATATGTATTAAATGAATAATAAAAATAAATAATTTATATTTGCTTCCAGTAGTTCTCACAAAGATGTATTTGAGTTTAAGTTTTGATAACATTGTTTTTTTCTCAACAAAAAAGATCCCATGCCAGTTGCATCACAAATAAACCTCAGTTTTAGCAAAGGAAAGTGTTTAAAGTAAGTTTCTCATTAAAACAGTCAATCCATGTCTTGGTAATTTTGCAAGCAGAAGCCAATCATGAAACAATTAATCACTTGATGATATGTAGAGAAAAACCCCAGTGTGTCATTAATGCCCCTTTGCCTTTTTATTCTTGACTCTTTCAGCAGAGAGGGTGAGTCAGATTACATCCGAGGGTTTCGGCACTGTCTCTTCTTTTTCCCATAGATCTCCCTGAGATCAGTCATAATTACAGTGGCTCCTGCCGCTCAGATGACGTTCCTCCTGGTGTTACCATGGAAACCCCTGCCATCGCGAAGAGGCGGTGGATTGGCGTGAAGGGGATCTTTATTTCCCATCGGCCATATCTGATTAAAAACTCCGGCATAGCTAACAAAGGAGAGGAGGGAGAGGGGAGCTGAGAGGGAGGGGAAGCAGCAGCGTTTTAATTTCCACACGCTGCTGGCTCCTGAAGGTCCCTTTCATCCCAAAGAAAGATACAGGGTCGCCGCTCGAGGCTATAATGGCTGCTGCGGAGGGTAAATTCTACCTGCCTCCCCTCTAAGACAGGAGGGGGTGATGATAGATCATGTGGGTTAATCTAATAGGGCTTCGCTCCTGTGATTTAAGTCCATTATGATTGTTTATGTGGCACGAATTGTCTGCATGAATGAATGAGGACAGGAGATAAGATGTGATGGGCAAAAAGCACAAATATTCTCCTTGACTGTCTTCAAGGGGAAGGGAGAAAGTCTATGTGTAACTCAAAAACTTTGAAATGTCATTCATGCTGATATTAATAATAAACATGGTGTTACTAGCCAGAAATGGCAAAAGGCTGCTCAAGTCAAAGGAGTAAATGATAAATGTTAAAAGCATTTCATTATAAAAAAAAAGAATAAATAAAATAGGGAAGGATAGGAAAAACTTTGTATGTTTCTTAGCATATCCTACGCATTCCTCTAAGGTCTTGATGGTGCTCCCTGAAAGGGGGATTGTTAGTTAATTAAACAAGTAAGAAGATGGCCTTCATGAAAAGTTAATTAGCTGCTAATGAAAGCAGAGTGGGCTGGACTGCTGCAGCACTGATAAGATGGCGCCAGTGCATCCGTGGACGTCCACACACACCTGTGCCCATGCTCTGAGGGCCGCAGGGAGCTGATAAGTTCAGTCGGTTTAGTTCAAAAGAATACCGGACAACAATCATAACTTTCTGCAAAGGTGAAAACAAACAGCTTCCCAGTAAGTGAAATTATGGACAAAAAAAAAAAACAAAAAAAAAAACAAAAAAACAAGGATATTTAAGACTGAGGTCATGTTTGCAAGGGGATCAAGAAGACTTTTCTCTGCAGAAGGATTTGTTTTGGTCTGGATTTCAGACAGGGTAACAGGGATTACATTCCCTCTGATCTTCCTCACTGTTCTTTTCTGTAGAATAGAGCAGTGTATTTGGCAAGATAAGCATCCTTACTCTTTTTGTAGTTTAATGCAAAGCTGTAATTTACAGACAGGAGATGTTTTCTATCCAACTTTGTTCTTATATTTTATATGAATGCTTTGTTTTTTTTAAGATATGCACACATCATTGTCAGCCCAGTACAAAAATGTGCTAAATTATCTATAAACAGGCTCAAGATAATCGTATCATAAAAAAAATAAATCTTTGATTTTTATGCATTTTTTATTTAGAGCTAGTAGAAATGGCATTTTATAAGGTTAAAGAAAAAATAAATTGATATTTGACCTCATTGCTTCTCTTTAACTGGGTCTTAAAATATAGTCCACATGCAAAAATTTGTTTTGCTACTATTATACCCAAATCACCACAAACTAGACTACCAGCAACTTAAATGTATAGGATTCTCTATTTTACAAACAAAACAATGATATTCTCAGCCGGAAAAAGTATGATCCACCACTGATTGCAGCTTGGATTAACTCAAGGCACATTGTATGGCTTTGGAAAAAATAACCTATCATATTAAAAATGTATATATATATATATATATATATATATATATATATATATATATATATATATATATATATATATATATATATATATTTATGTATATATTTATTAAAAACAAACTATGCTAGGAATATGCTAGGCCTTTGCACATTAATGGAATAAATATTGGTCATTTATTGCATGCTAGGTCTTCATATTTTATTTATACTTTTGTCTTGCTGAAAAAAGTGAAATTAAGGTATTGTGGAGGATATTCTAAAAGACCTGCCTTTTCCACTTAAAAAAAAAAAAAAAAAAAAAAAGCAAGAGCATGCACAGGCCCATTTCTCCTCGTGGGGATTATATAGTGGACTTAATAGCAAACTCAGTTCTATTGCCAGATCTGTCCAAACTCTGCTTGGACAGATGATCTTTTTTCCCAGTTGGTCACGTAAATCCTCCTCCACTGTGTGGTGCCTGTGCTATCTTTGTTATTAGTCGCCAGTTTCTGGTAGCGACAGCCTATGGCGACACCGGGTCGCTGTGAGAGCAAATCCCATAGTGCTTTTGCGACTCTCCATGCAAAGCATGCTGGGATTATCTGCCTCTTCTGAGGCCTTTTCTTCTCATACACTTTGTAGACACCCTCGGCCATTTACAAAGAACCACAGTGAGAAATGTGAGCTTCAATGACTGTCTGAAATTTAGATTGATGTTGATATGCTACATTTGTGTATTCTTACATGGGAGAGGAGAGAGAGGTGTTCTTGTTGAGATGGGAATTGCCAAAAAAGTAATGTTAATATGAGTCAATTGTCTGGTATTATCAAAGACTGATAAAGACCTTGCTCCACCTGTGCAATTACCACAAGTCATTTTGCACATTATCATTCTTTGTTTCTTACTGGATCCTCCTCAGTATTTGATTACAAAATATTAGTCCCATCTGACAAATCACACAGCTCTAGGAGAAATCCCACTGGAGGTTTAAAACTCATTGAGGTTTTTTTCAAATTTAAGCCATTAAAAAAAACCTCATGAAATCTTTGTCTTTATTGATGCAGTTTTTAGCAATGATCTTTCTTCCCACCCCTCTAATTGGGCCCAGTGAAAAGATATTTCTTGCAGTTTGAATGGTGAAGCAGATGGTACAAAAACATAATAAATCCAACATAAATCTAGAAATAACAGGCTTGGAACTAAGGAACCAAAAGCTAGAGATGCTCGGGAGAAAAACACAAAAATAATTGAAGAGAGTCCAGCACTGAGGATCTGCAGAGGAGGAGTATATATGGGAGGCAGAACAAGGAGTGGAGTAATTAGTTAATTGGGAGCAGGTGTGGACAGAAGCAGCTAGGAAGTAGCGAAGGGGAAAATAAGGGAGCACTAGTGGCTATAAAATAAGAAATAACCAAGGGGAAACTAGAGGATAAGAGAAGGTACTTGAGATAAGTGAAGCCATAGAACACATAACCTAAGGTTAAGAGAATGAATAACTAACATTAAACTAGATCAAAGAATAAATGATAATCTCAGAAAAAGTTATTTTTGTCTCAATGTTCATATTTGAGGCTTTTCCTTCCTCTATGTCACTGCATAAAAACATTGAGTGGGAAAAATAAAATAAAAAATCAAGTGAATAAACAAATGGAAGAATACATATACAGTTCTACCTGAGTTTTCAGGTAGAACTGTACTCCATTAATGAAAATGATAAATTCACACGACTCATTAAAATAAGACAAAACTGGAAAAAGTAATAATAAGTAAAAACCTGCTAAATGACAATTTAGTAGAGGTTTGTAGCGCTGCAGCCTTGCAGCGAGAAGTCTCTGGGTTCAATTCCCAGCCTAGGGTCTTTCTACATGGAGCTTGCATGTAGCTTGCATGTTCTCCCAGTGCAGGTGTGGGTTTTCTCCGGGTACTCTGGCTTTGTCCCACGGTCCAAACACAATGACTGTTAGGTCATTTGGCTTCACTAAATTGTTCTTAGTTGTGTTTGCATGGTCGTATATATATTTCTGTCTCTGTGTTGGCCTGCGACGGACTGGAGTATCCCGCCTCTCTGCCATAGACTGTAAAAGATAGGCACAGTGACCATGATAGAATAACCTGGAGAGGATGGAGGAATGGATGGATGGATGGATGGATGGATGTGATTTAGCAAAATAAATTATTATATATATTAACAAAATAAAATTATATATGAAAAAAATCTAACAAAAAACAAACACCCCCAGACCAATGAAATTAACTTGTTCTTGAAATCTAACTGAATATTTTCTGAAAACAGCTGATTTCAGTGCTTTTTCACTTCACTTTTGATTCACCGCTTTTTTCTGTCTTTAATTGTAGCATAACTGTACTTACACTGAACTAAAGGCTAGATGAATGAATAGAATTTGCAGCAATGCAGTTTTAGTCATTTATTTTACAGAAAACATTTGGTGAATGAATAAAACATGCAGTTAGTTGTCATGGCAATTCTGCTGAACCTACAAATAAATTTTGAAATAAAAGTGAAATGTTTTCTGAGCAAGACTTTGTGAAGTTTGAATTAAATTTGTTACATTTTGGCCTCATCTATGGTGTTGACATAGAGTATTTGATGCAATAATTAAATTGTATTTATTTATTTTTCCTGCTGCAACTTAAAGCACATTTTTTGGAACATGGACCTGTAAGGAAAGCTGTAAACAGATGATGGCTAAGGAAGTTTTTCTCTTGCAACTTGGAATTTAGGGTTACCTCATGAAAAATGTTTGGGACCTAAATGAAAACTGTAACAGTATAGGAAAAATTATTTTCTTTTATCTGGTTGAAATTTACTCTAAGACGGTTCTATACTGTACCTCTTTACGCTGAAATATGTTACACACTCCTTAACTGTCTGGGAAATAATCCATACACATATTCTACTCTCTCAATGTTGCATCTGATACTGTATGAAGCCTTTTATAGGGTAATCATTTATTGGGTTCAGCTACTATGTTATATTAACCTCATTGTTGGTCACTTGTTTATGGATAACTATACAAGGATGATCAAAGCATATATAGGCTTTATGGCTGTATAACTTTGTTCTATGTATGTATTATGTTATTTTATGTTACAGTGCGTGCACACTGTTTACAACCTATCAGAGTAATTTGATGCAAAACCAATGTCAAAACTGTTTGAAATAATGACCTTACTCAAATATTTTTGTTCAAGGAAAATGTATATTTTTCATCAGTGCTGTTAAAATAATATACTCTAAAAAAGGTTCTAAATATGGACAATTGGAGACAATTTAAGTGGAAGAAATTAAATGGGGAAGGCAAGAAGAAAGTAAGCTAAGAAGAAAAGAAGGAGGAAATGAATAGATGTTAGAAAGAAAGGCTTCTAGGACTAACCTAGGCCAGGGGTTTTCAACATTTTCCAGGCCAATGACCCCCAAACTAATGGCGAGATGGAGTGGGGACCCTCTATTTATATATATTGTATGAAGCTGTGTTATATAAAACTGGTCCTATAGTAACTCTATGAGGCTCGGACTGGGAACGATTTTCAGCCCTGGCATTTTTCCATCTACACCGGCCCACTTGTGTATTTAAAAACATTTCAATTGGTGGAAACAATTACAGGGGGAATATAAATAAAACTTCTAATCAACCCAAACTTTCGCGACCCCCATGCAGTACCTCTGTGTACCCCCTAGGGGTCTCGGACCCCCCTGAAGACCTCTGACCTAGGGTGTAGGACAAAAGGATGAAGAAAGGAAAGAAAAATGGAAAGAGAAGTGAGAATTAGTTGAGTTCAAGGATGAAAGAAAGTACGGAAACTGAAGGAAGGGGTCAAGATAGAAACATATCAAGTATACAAGAAAATAATGAAACCATTTAGATGAAAGGGGGAAGAATATGAAAAAACCAAGTAGATAGGGAAGAAAGATAGGTACAGTAATATGAAGGAGATAAAAGGACTAAAGCCCATGTCATGCCTTGACAAGTTAGACAGCATATGCCTGATGTAGAAAAAAAAGCTGGCAAAAAAGCTGGCATACGTTGGATAAGTTGAGTACATTCTGTATAAGTTATGAGCATCCTAAAGCACGCTAGCATACATTGACATTCCGCAAGTACGTATGCCAGCGTATGCTCATACATCGGGCATAAGTTACAGGTAAGTCATTTGATCATTGATATAAGTAAAGTGTAGGTTAATCATAAGTTGTGGTGTCTAGCTTATCCAAAACCTATGAGTAACATGTGCATAACTTATGCGTAACTTATCAAGAACTTATCTCCAACGCATGGTATATTGGCATTGTTTTGGTCTAAAAGGGGGGTTATCAGGAGGAAACTGACAGTTATCCTGCAGACAATCCCAATCATAGGGTGAGAGTGAAGGCTTGTGTGATGGATCCTCTCTGCGTTCACGCCCATGGCCACGACCAACAAACATATTAGCAGACATGACACTATATCTGCTGCGACTGCAAACCTTTTTTCCTTCGTTTTTCTTTTGATTTATTCTTTTTTTGGGGGCAGGCGGCAAATTAATCTGACTCCGCCAGATGGATTTGCTCCGCATATCCAACGGAAGTTGAAGTAATTTTGGGAAGGGGCGAAAATACTGGTTAGCTGATTGGCCTATGTTGGTAATAGATGGGCCAAATAAACCAATCAGATCAACGAAGCATATGACGTACTAACAGAGCGACGACGAAGAGGAGCCAATTGATAGATCAAACTCTTGCTGAAACCAGTCGGGATAAGAGCAAAAACATATTTTCCTCTGAGAAAAGCTCCCAGGGGATTTTTTTGCTCTTCTTTCAGTGAAGAAATACTGTATAATTCCGATAAAACTTGCTTGATAGCCACGCTAACGCTAGTTTCATCGGCTGAAGCCGCCATGTTCTTTAGATTGAACTGTCGCGCTTCTCGTTGTGTCACACCTCAAAGCCAACGCTGATTGGATGTTCGATTGGTGAACAGCTCCAAATTTTCTTTAACGGAGAGTCTCCAGACTGATCTGCGAGTGAAACCTTGAAAGCTTGCGAGATCAGAATGGTCTCACGAGGCTAGCGGCAAACAGCAACTAGGTTAATACCGCAATCAAATATCTTTTTATGCAGGCCGGGTGCCTCAGGGCGCATTGCTCCCCCCCTCAGGACACTGGGCTCATGCATCATTTCATGGGCATTACGCTGCCTTTCGTTATGCATAAGTTAGGCTGTCATTGGAAATACGTTCTGGACTCGTTATGAATACGTTATGAATAGGCCCAAATAAAAAAAAATGTAGAAAGCTCAGCATCCGCTAGCATTTTACGAGATTCTGGGATGTCAGGCACATGCTGTCTAAATCGGCAAGGTGTGACAGGGCTCTTAGGAAGGAAGTGACGAAAAATAAGAAAAGGGTTTCTGAAAAAAGTCACCTACCATGCTAAGATTATTTTTGCTGTGCTGTTTAAAATTTATATTATGACCACTTATTACCTGAGGAGAATTTATATGGTGTAGCAGGTTGCTTCATGCTTGATTTTAGTGACTTCATAATGAGATGTTTGTGCTTCACTTTGGTTCTGATAGATATATTACTAGCAGTTATAAATGCTCACATGGTGATGATATTAATACATTGTTTGCTATGCCACCATTCAGTGGTGACTAACTTAAGCTATGTACTATTTTCTTGTAATTTCAGATGAAATGTTGTCCCATATAGCACATGTAAATTATGTTGTGGTAGTATAACAGAAACCAGCAGCAGTAGAGAAACCTTTTTATTCTGGATCGTTAACTTTGTTAATAATCCTTTATGACTTTGCTTGAATGATTTTAATTGTTATTTAGATCAAGGAAGAGACAGCAGTAAGTATAGGAGTGTGTAGTTAGGAAACTCAGAAAAAGTTATCAACTATTTCATTCCTTCGGTTATATCAGATGGTGACAATCCTTTAATCTCAGGGTATTGGCTGGAAGAATTACATTGCAGTTACAGTAGCAGAGATTATTTACTCTGTACTGTGACTATGGTCAGACTCACAGATGATATGAGAAGCCTCAACATCCAGAGGGATCCCGGAATGAAGTCGATGCTCCAGCCATTTTTTTTTTCTTTTTTTTTTCGAAGGGAGCCAACTGATGGGCTCCAACCTGTGATTAGGATGTCTCCTGCGTATCCCCCTTTCAAGGTGATCTAGAGACAATCAGCTGGGAGGAGACCCAAGATAGACCCGAAACTCAGTGGGGGGATTTCTTATCTCCTTGGCCTGAAAACACATGGAAACTTAAAATGTTTCAATAGAGGGTGACATATCTACTCTCTCTCTACTTAGTGACCTGACCTCAACTGGGCAAAACAAAACAGATGGACAATCATAAAATAGAGGAGTCAGAGAAAGTAACATGCAATGGCTTTTAGAGTTAAATCTTACTTCTTGTGTGTTATTGAATCAAATAAAATATTAAACATTAGGAGGTGGATCTAGTTTAAACAAGAAAAATGCCTCGGATGATGTTGGCAACCCATATTAAACTTTCTAAATAGTGACAAATTAGAAGTGAGTTCTTGTTTTTGAAGGGTTTGTCAGCTACATGACTTATAATAACAAAGTTCAGTCACACATCCAACTGGTAGAAGACTGGTAAAAGTAAATAATGGGTGGGAGAATTTTACATTAATAACCTTTAAAGGACTTATTACATGATCTGCAACATTTCAAACCATGTTTTTATATTGCTTTGCCTAGTAAAGAACCCAGAAATATAAGTCCATCTTTCTTTGCTATATTTATCACATTTTGCTTTACACCACTTCATTTCTCTAAAGACACAAAGAGCAAAGGGAAACATTATGTTCTTTCTGTCAAACATTTTCTTCCATTTGCAATGTAGTTGTAATTTATAGAAAAGGTAGAAAGATTAGGCAGATGATGCACACATCTTTCAACTTTTTTAGTATGGTGGCAGAGAGGTGCAAAAACATTGTATAAACATAAACAGGATTCAAATACAAAAGCACTGTGAACAGTAAAATGAGACTAGCAAATATAAAAATAGGACTAACGCACAAAACACCTCCAAGGAAAAGAAAAATGCTGCAATTAGCAAAAACAAAAAGTAAAGAAGTTATGTTGCGTATTTGCAGTCTTTTTCTTACAATTTATGCAAAATTTAAAGAACTCCAATTTCAGCACGTTAACCCCATAAAAAGTGAAGGAACAAGAACTAAGAGAGCTGATTTGCTGATTAAGATCAAGACTAATACCCCGTTCACACTGGCTGAAAAACTGCTTAAACCCAGGAACAATCAGATTTTAGTGGCAGTGGGAACAGTTCACTGACACATGTCTATCCAGGTCAAGCAACTCGGCAAGAGACACGGCATGCTGTGGGAACAGCAGAGCCGGGTTGACCCACTAAATTATGTGATGACTTTGAGTGCAATGTACGTAAGTCACAACATTGTGATGGTCACATGTTAAATAGCAAGCCAAAAAAAAAAAACTTTGCTTGCATTCAATAAAAAATGGCAAAGGACTGAAAAGATAGAGAGATTTGTGAGCTCCTTATGATCTGTTGAGAAGAGGAGATTCGTCACCAGGTTTCCGGCATGGTTCGAGACACTTGCATTTATAGAAACATAACTGATATGTTAAAACAGAGAGGCTACAACCACACACCAAGGCAAGTAATAAAAAAGCTAAGGGCTTAAAAAAAGTATATTGCTATAAGGAAAATAACAGCCGGAGTAGTATGGCCCGTCTGGACTGAATCTATTATGAGTTAAGTGATATAATTTATGGGCACTCAGGTCTCGCAAACCCGGTGAAGCTATCCAGTTCCATGGATGGGCCTTCTCTAACCTCCCCACCATCCCCAGCTTTTTCTTGCCCAGCAGAAGACCAGGACCATGAACTGTGCAATATGGACGTGACAACGACACTAGATACAGAAAGTATAGACAGACCATATTAACCCCAGAGCAAAGAGGCTGTGAAGTTTCTGAGGACTTTTTCCAGTTTCCTGAAATTAGCCATAAATATACTTTTATACTTATATCCCACATACTAGCAGACAGCACAGACTTAAATGTATGGCTGGCGTATTCTGTGAGTCTGAACACCTATTGTAACACTACTTACAGTTAAATTTCATTTGTATGGCAGGTTTCATACAAAACACTCAATAGAAACACTCCACATTAAATCAAATAATAAAAAAAATTGTAACTATAGCATGGACATTTTAATACATCCTGCAAAGTATTTCCCTCCAATATACTATCTATTCACTATTTTTCCTCTATATGGTAGGCTTTCGTCATCCGGCAAGACAGAGGAAGAGGACAGGAGTGAGCCACACAGCCTCCATTATGTCAGAAGCGATAGGGGAACTCGGAGAGATGGACAGTACTGCAGAAGGATGGGAAGAGGCTCGTTATAAGTGATTTCTGGAATAGCAGAGGATGATATGGGACAGGCAGGGAAGATTGCACAGGGAAGACAGTGAAACTCACCGGATGCTATTTGAAATGGACCTATCGAGGCTCCCAGCAGCAGACTTCTCAGCAGCAACCTGGAAGTGAGACATGTTTTTACCAGTATGGGCCTCCATATTCAACCAGCACACCGGCAAAGAATGTAGAGTTCAGTTATAGATCAAATGGACATCATTGATCTCACAATGGAGAAATTAACTTCTGCATCTTAACCCAAGACCCTTCACCCAATTGGGGGTTAAAGGTCTTACTCAGCGATGCAGAGTGCAGGCTGTGGGGATCAAACCGAGTACTTGCAACCTTCTCAGAGCACAAGTGCACTAATTTAACCACTAGGACACCACTCCCTTTTTATGTCGGATTTAACTTTTTTATTTTTTGCTCTGTGTTTACACTGGTTTAAAGCACATGCCATTTATCATAAGGAGACCGGCTACAGAAGCTTTAAATCAGTGCTTTGATAATGCCTAATGTTTTATTTTTCTTATTTTAAATATTATACACAGTAGCGTTTATACACATGCTTACAGCACATTCAACTTAAGTTTGTTTTAATCTTTTGATTTCTTTAATAATAAAGCTTTTGTTTTGTTCACAATGTTTTATGCGGATTCTGCGTTAGCTTGATTTTTTGTAATGTTCAACCAAAATCATTTGCTGAGCATATCCATATTGCACAGTATTAGGCAACTGACTGTCAAAAGAAGCTGTAGTTTTCAAGATTCCCCTATAAACGGGATCACTCACACACAAAAGGGATTGTTAAGTTTAAAATAATTTTATTCCAAACATTGTGAATTTTATGCATACTGTTCTTTACATTAAAACTACAAAGGAAACAAAGTAAATAATAAATAGACTATATGAGAGTTAAGACATTTAACCTATGCAAATTACTACTGCAACTATTGACAGCATTTAAGCTTTGCTTAATTGAGATCATTGCTGTCACTGCTTTCATTATTCAACAAAAGTATATCTGTCTTGACTCTGATACAGCCAGGCCACATTTTTATTCCTTTCATGATTGGCACTTCGTAGCAATACGCTTTAATTTGAGAACATTGTCCCTAACCTAAAGTGCATAATGTTCATTTATTTTTAATGCCTCCATCATGACAACCACAGATTATCATATCTTGCATTTTATTTGTATCAGCTCAAAGACATTGGCTTCATGTCATCAATGTAAATGAAAACACTGACAAAGTATATATTTTGCAGCATAGCATCCAGATTTGCAGCAATTGTGTTGCAGATGAGCTAGGCAGTGTTGAGTGTCTCTGATGTGGGCACCAAAGAACATGGCTGCAAATCCCCCTCCAACCCAGGGTTCCAATCAGCCAAAAGGTTGTCTTTTTGTTTTTTCACACATTGTGCAAAATACAACAAGCGGCCACAACAGTGGACATTGCACTGAGATCAATGTCATTTCTCTTTATCAGACATCTCCAGTTTACTTTCAGCCAACCAAAGGCATTTTCAACAACCATCCTCGCAGAGCTCAGGGTGTGGGTGTAATGTGTTTGTTCTTTTGACAGTTGTTGAAGCTGGGTAAATGCTTTCATCAACCACTACTTCAATGGATAATCAGCATCCCCAATAAGATGCACAGTGATCTTCATGCTGTCCACCATCTAACAATTCTGGAAGAACATGAGAGTAGTGAAAGGGTGACATTACACTTACTGTAGGAATAGTGAGAACTGTGCTCATTTTGATAAATGATCAGATATAAACAAACACCTCTTTGGGGAACAGGTAGCCATTTTGATGTTCCTCGGCAGTGATGAAGATATCTAAATTGGCAAACACCCTAGCATCAATGGTACATCCAGGCCAGTCTATGTACACATCTGTGAACCTGGAAAAAAAGGAAAAGAAGGGGTACCACACAAAACTGAAGAAGTGAGCACACCCTTAGCTCTGACTTGCAATAGTATTTATTTTGTGTTGTTAAACTCACAATGGTTACATTCCATCTGCACCATGAAGTCGACCATCATCTGCTGATTTTTGAGTTATCTGAGGACGGACAGCAGAGCAAAGCAATAATGAATTCTGACTGTGCTCTGGCTCCCATCCATGTTGCTCTCCATTATTTACTTCCCTGATTTCCGTCACACTGTAGACATCATGAATGTTCACAAAGACACCAGACACGCAGTGGTGGGGGACAGTGGCCACACAGCTTGCCAGCATTGGGTCAGACTCTGTTTTTCGGTCAAATGGCAAAAGAGCCAAAATCCAATTAGTAGCAGGTCAACCCGGTTTAAAAAACCCAGGTTTTAAGTGGGAAGGTGGCTTAAGAGTATTAAAAAAGCCAAAAGGGAAAATGTACAATTTCTTCCTTCCCACCACATCTCCTTTGAATCGCTATCAGGTTTATGTCTCTACTAATAGCCTCATCCATAGACATTAAACCTGAAGTTTTTTGCTACTTGCAACATTTTGCATTTTCTGTTTACACCATTTTTTATTTTATTTTTGTAATTAGGTCTAATTTGCTCTCTAATTTCTGATTGCACCCCTTCTCTTTTTCAGTGTTAGTCCATTGTTTCTATTTGATGTGTTTCTCTGTAAGTCTAATTGTTCCAGTGCATTTATGTAGTTGCAGCTTGTTTGTAACCCTTGACCACTGTTCTTCAACCATCAAAACAAATCTTGTTTGCTTGATGGTTGTGATTTTCAGATGTGTTTGTGTTTAATTTATAGGCTGTAACATATGAAACAATTAAACTGCTAATTAATATAAAAGCATAATGTGTATAGGTACTGTTTGATGCACTGACAAGTTTTCTGATGTCATGCAATTATAACAGTGCATTTTCAAAAATGTAATGTGTTTCAGGGAGTACACCCGTCTCTATAATGGTCCTCTGTGCCAGGTTCCTCACCAAGCAGCACTGCACATTTCATTTCATCCACAACTAACAGAATAAACCCTCACCTCCCTGCTATGGGCCGGGTCTCACACCTTGGGGCAGATAACAGGTTAGCATTGCAATTGGCAAGGGGGGCCCTGTTGACAACAGCAGAGTCAACCTTAAGTCAAATCCATTACAGGAGGGCAAATAAGTAGCATGAAATATTCACCCCCCAGAACATGTCCAGTGAAATGCAACCATGAATAATTCAGTGTGGGGGAGGCTGGAGGCATGTCTAAAGCGTCATTCTCTCAAATGGTGTTCTGCTTGTTATTTAGTTCTAGTTGCACTTTAATCATTACAGCAGTATTCTTAAAAATGTTTGAATTTTTCATTTTTTATGGAGGAAAATATTCAAAAAGGGAAAGAAAGTAATTGCAGAAATATTTGTTTGAAAAGAATAATAATAAGGACCAGTACAGCACTTGGATAAGCTTGGCTAAATCTAAATCCTACATGACAATTTCTTGTCATGGAGCTTAGTCTTCTGCAAAATGTTTTTTCTTCTCACGATTTTGTATGTGTCAGTGTAGAAAGCAAAACAGCAACAAGCTTTATCAAGAAAACTTGCCAATCAATAACACTCTCTTGGCCTCAGGGTGGGTTCTAGGGGTCTGTATGTGCCAGATGAGTGGAAAGATAGTTATCGTCTCCAGCTGAGAAACGATCTTCTTGGTATAAGCTGGGCTGTGGTAGTAGTTAAAAAACTGGAATCTGGATGATAAACAACTCCTCTCTGAGAATAAAAAAAAGATGATACCCTGTTGAATTTGTGTGTTGGAGATTTAGAGAAACAGGGTTTAAAAGGTAAGAGGAGATAAAGGTAAATCAAAACAGAATTCCTTTTTCTGGAATTATCATTTATAAATTAATTACACGCCCTGACATTTGCTGTCTTTTCCATCTGCCTTTAAATCACATTTCTGAATAATTGTCCCAAAATGAAAAATAAATTAAATGAACAGATTCAAACTGCTACAGACTGCAAGCATTGCATGCACATAAGTTCAAAATGAAAACGGTTGAATCACATTCTGACAAACAATCCTTTTATTACACAAAATTTGAACCCTGTAAATTCTGTGCTCCATTTGAATACACAAAGCTTTGATTTGAAATTCCATTTCTTATGTAAAATATATATGTGATACATAGGTGAGCAGAATAAATTGTAAACAGGCTGTTGAGCTTAAAGAGAGAAAGGGACAGTAGGGCTTGATTTTTTTGTTTGACAGTTTCCTTTGGGTGGGCCTTGTGAAAATGTTTTACCTCAGCAGTACTCTCTGTTGCTATTGAACCTCTTAAAAAGTTCATCCTTCTGCAAAAATAATACACTCTAATTATGGTAGTATTATTTGATGAAGCACTGTAAATAGCCAATTTGTTGACTTATGACCTTCCGTGGCTTACCCTGCTTGGAAAGGGTGAAAAATGACTCTTCTGACTTTAAAGTCAGTAGTTCAACCCCTAAATGTGCAGACCCTAACATAGATTTTCCATTTTTTATATCCGTTGTCCACTGGTCTTGTGTAGTATCTTAATATTCTGAGACACAACATTTTTGTCACAATCACCTTAAATCCATCCATCCATATTCTTCCACTTATCCAGGGTCGGGTTGTGGGGGTAGCAGCTTTAGTAGGGAGGCCTAGACTTCCCTCTTCCCAGCCACTTGGGTCAGCTCCTCTGGAGGGATCCCAAGGCATTCCCAGGACTGGGTCTCCCCCTGTCTCTTCTCCCTGTGGGACATGCCCGGAAGAATTTACCAGAGAGGCCTCCAGGAGGCATACTAACCAGATGCCTGAGCCATCTCAACTAGCTGCTGTCTATGTGGAGGAGCAACGGTACTCGTAGTCTGAGTCCTCCTCTGTTGACTGAATTCATGACCCTATCTCCAAGGGAGAGCCCAGACACACTATGGAGAAAACTAATTTTGCCTGCTTGTATCCGGGATCTCGTTCTTTCGGTCATGACCCAAAACTCATGACCATAGATTAGGCTAGGAACTTAGATCGACTGATAATTTAAGAGCTTTGCATTTTGGCCCAGCTGTCTCTTCACCACAATGGAACAAAGGTTGCATGGAATTTGGATGTTGTAATACATCCGGTAAAGGTGCCAACTACAAGAGGGAGGATTTGCCATCACACTTCTAGCCAGATAAAAACACGTAATATGTAGCCAACATTTCGAAGAAGAATGTTTTCAAAATGACTTGGATAATAGCACGTTGCGACAAACACCATATAGAGCATTACGACTTGCTCAACAGCCAATAGCGCACCGTGATGTCACAAACCAGTAGGAGGCAGTAGTATTCTTTGACAAACATGGATGTCTCCAGTATAGCACATTCAAATTTAATTTACTCTTAATTAAAACACTTATAATTTTTTGAACAGTATGTAATAATTTAATATTTAAAGTATTTTCAGAAGTTTGAATTCTGAATATGATTGGATCGGAAATGTTTTTAAATTCAATGCTCACAGAAAGAAGGGAGGGAAAGCACTTTGTCTCCCAAAGTTGTTATACTAGCAGCATGTAAATCTCTCTGCTGATATAAAGTGCTTTTAATAAAGCCCTTCACGGTCTTGAAAAGGTACAAATGGTTAATATGCACCGGGAATAGAAAATAGCACCTTGTACTTTCTCTTTCTTTCTCTTCTCTTGCTCTTTGTAGTTCTTCTTGAGTTTCGTTTTAGCCATACTTATCCAAACAGGTGCATACTTGACCTATTCTGGGAGCGTATTTTTGTATTACTTGTGAAAAGACCATACTTAAATTCCAACAAGATTCTGATTTCCCAGAATCACATCAGCACATAAAAATGCATTCAAAATGCATACACCTTGATTGTGGCAAAAAGTATTCCTAGAGTGATTTAAAAAAAATCTCTAACCATAGAACCAAACTCTCAGTTACTATGTGCTTGCATGTTAATAACATGGACAAAAAACAAAAACATTTTCTTAATCTTCTGAAAAAAGTCATTTTTATTTCGTCTTTATTTGGAAAACAATCAGGCAAGGATTTATTCCTGTTTTTCTGATTATTTCCCAGCTAGTAGCTGACGAAATTGTACATCAATGACTTAGATGCTCAGACAAGACCCTTAACACTTACCAAATTAGCATTGAGACCTAATTAATGGTCCATCTACCTCGAGCTTTAGTCTTTTGAACCACCTTTTCTGCAGCATCCAAGTATGTGCTCAATTATATCACAGTGGTTGCTTAAAAGATAGTACAGTATCTGTGTTGATGGCAGGGTGTTGACTGCATGACAGTAACATATTCAGAGTCCTTCTCATGACCTTGGTGCCAGTCAGCCCCGTTTTCAAAATGGAAAACATAGAATCGGAATAAATGGAACTTCAATGTCATACTACAGCCATGTTTCACATTGGATAATAATCATAATCATAATATTAACAGTTATTTAAGCCACTTTTTAAATAAATTGCTTGGATAATTTTAAGCTTTATCTTCTAATAAAAGATGAGCATTCATTCTTTGTAATTTGTAGTGCTTCCAGTACAGATCATTTGACTGCAGCCTTATTCTAAGATTGGCATATATGTTCTTGATGATCTGACATCTTAGCTTGCTTTAAGTAATTTATAAGCTATAAGCTAATTTATTCTGGAAACATAACTTGACAGGAGCAGGTGTGAATGCTTTTCTTCAATAGACATGTCCTACAATAACTGTTTAAAGGTACACTATGCAACCGGTGTTGATTTTCCAGCGAGGCTCCCCCCAGAGGGCGAAAGTAAAAGTGCACTGTCGTAAATATGCACAGCTGTTCTCCTGGTTTCTCCGTCAAGCCAGGCGCGGTTGTTTTGAGCTTAGCAGACAGGCGAACGCAACAAATGACTAATGCTGCGTTCACACCGCAGCTGGGGCGACAGAAGCAGCGAGTTTACATGCAAAGTCAATGGTTGACGCGCGTCAAGGCGCAGCAAAAGGTCCCGCGGCGCGTTTTGAGCAGCAGGCCCAGCGCGTCTGAGCAGCTGAAGCAGGGAGAGAGACACAGCGCTGATGATCAGAGGCTATGATCTCTCCTCTTAAACAGTTTATTGACGCCTAAATTAACTTAAAATGCAGAAATCTGCCGGCAGAATATGCAGTTTGGATTATTTAGATCAAAAACACCTACCAGCTGCCGCGGTGAACCGCAAGGAGGTGACCTGGCCAGAGGCTGCTGATGAAGGGGTTCCTTCTGTCGGCGCACCGCTGGTATGTGGGGGTCTGAGCGGCTCCGACAGAAAAAATATTAAAGGCAGGATAATAATCTGAATGAACTGACGGCACTGATTACGTTTTCAGGTGTATTTTCTCATTTAAACACATATTAAAACTACTTTATTCCAAATGATCACAGCAAATATAGCTGCAAGGCAGAGAAAGGATAGTGAAGCTCCGTCCAACGCGCGTCAGACACACTTTTGCACCGCGCAGCCAGAGCAGCAAAGCTGCTTCAGCCGCGCGTCAGAACTAACTGGTACAAGCAGCAAAAATGAAGCAGCAGACACGATTTTGCTGCTTTTGCTGCGTGAACGTAGCATAACTGCACAAGGATCGCCACTGTGCTAGCAACGAGAATGCTTTTAACTGGGGGGTGTAGCAGTTCTCGCCGTAAAGCAAGACTGACTCTCACGAGACTTCTGAGCCTGTGGGTGCGGGTCGGTGCTCCTGCAATTGCAAGTGCAGTATTTCCCCCACAGACCACCAGGGCGGCCGAGAATACCTTTGTTCAACCTGAAATGACTCATTTAATCATCCAAAACGTTATGGAACACATTAATTAACTGAAAAATGTTGCATAGTTTGCCTTTAAGCAGCTTCATGTCTTTTCTCCCATAATCTGTACTAACATTCCACATTCATCCCTGATTTTTGTGACTCTTGTGTTATAGTCATTTGCATTGCCTGCAATGTCAATAATGAGGTCCACCCACCAGCTATGAATATATTTATATAACCAAACTGTCTCATTATAAAATCAAGGACACCAACTAGACACAGCATCGTACATGAAGACACTGTGTGGCTGTTAGCTGACCTGGTGCCTTTGAGCTGACACTGCTCCTATTCCACAGGCATGCCTGCATGAACCCTTTGATCATATGATCTTTTCCTGTGCAATATGCACTGGCTCCCCCTCAGGCATTTAGCTTTACGTCTAATATTGGATCACCTCCAAGAGCGTGTTCTCTGCGCACAGTTTCTGCACTGTGCAGAGGACCAGGCAGAAAAGTACATTTGTGTCTCTTCATGTATGCTTGAGGCAGAGAACTAATAAGAAAAAAAGAACAGGAAGAAAATTTCTCCAACATGAATCTGATCTAAATTTCATCTTCAAGTTATTTTCCTTATGACCTAAAATTGTTTAAAGCTTGTTCAAAGGACCTAATCAGATTATTTTGCATACTTAAATAATTAATTTACATTCAAATATAAGTAGAAAACTAACAATCTAGATATAAAAATTTTATCTTTTTCTTGCACTTAATTCCTTAACATTGTTGGCATGTAACCATGCCATCAGCTGAGTCACATTACTTGGTTTCTGTTCTAATCCTCATTATATTTCAGTAGTTTAGTGTATGTGCTTCCAAATCATCATGCATTTGATTTAACCAGTGGCTGATACGGGAATGTTTATTCCATTTATTAATATATTCTTATACAATTCAAATGTGGATTTCAATAAAATAATCCAACTTTTTCAATGTCATGTTCCCTTACACACTTTTAAAAGAAGTTTCAAAATTTCCAGGGTATAAAGTTGACCCACTAAAATGTTAATACCGGATTTCCACTTGGATGCAGCGTCAACATACACACCAAGCAACAGAAAAACATTCAATATGGAAAACATACTTAACATGAGCACACAGCAGCCCTCTTTTTTTTTTTTTTTTTTTTTTTGCGAGGGCAGTTCCCAAGTCAGACCTACTAAGTTGTTTACATGTGATATATTTAGCCAGAACTTGTATTCCCAAACATGAATTGAGATGTTAGTGCACTGCTCTGCAGGGAGGATGCTGATGGAATGGTTCTGACAGGTCAGTCAGGAAATTAGCCATCCAGCTTGTCAGCTCCCCGCTGAGATTCCATCTGACGACACAGAGAGCACAGAGCTCCTTCTAAACTGATGAATATTTATTCACCAAAATCACCACTTTGCACCGTTTCAATGTTTTTACTATTTCTAAGTCTAATAAAATGACCGGTAATTGTGAAAAGCCTTGAGCGACAAGGCTATCTGGTCATTGTAGAAATACAACTTGGCATCGTCTAGGTGAGCAAAAAAGCTGCTACCTCTAAGCATCCCAAGCTCTGAAAGATTAACTCACCTAATGCTAATGTGGAACCAGGAGCTGGAAAAACTCCACATCTTCATCAAATGTCAACTACCTCTGAGAGCTTGCCAGCAACCCTTGAATAAACTTTGCAATGAGTGGACTAAGTGGAGCTGTTGAAGGTTAAGCAATTTATACTTTCCAATATTACTTTCCTTCCATCATTTCTTCCTTAAAATTCTCCTCTTGATAAGGCACTTGGGGCTTAAACCAGCATTTTCTATTGCAGAACTAAATTACTGTTTACTGGCTTTATCAGTCCATCTAGCCATTATTTTCTCAGTTAATCCATTTTTCTTGTAATCTAAAACACATTTAAACTTCTACCAAACTTAAACGTAGATGATATTGGCTGATAATTCCTCTTTTAGCCACCAGATCAATTCTGTGACTACCCAACCTGTGTAACACCTTTAAAATGAGCATTCCTGATCCATCTGGATCAAATCCGAAGTTAATGGAACGAGGGAACTCAAACTCTCAAAATGGAATGGTGTGCATTGATGCAAAAATGTGCAGCAGGTGTAGGCTCACAGGGTGGCAGTGACATCTGAGCATACATGCATCTGAAAGACAAGCATGGGATTGAAGGAACCGGAAATCTTCCATTAATAAATCTAGCCAGTGGTCGTGTATAATTGACAGATGTCTCTGCTGTTTTTTAAGAAGGTTGCCTGTTATCCGTGGACAACCTTTTACTAGCTTTCAGTTATCTTGGCACACCTTGTTTAGTGTTGCAGAAAGTATTTCTTCAAATGTTACTCCTTCATTAATCCAAGGCCAGACAGACTAATAAGGCATATATCTTTGACTCTGCAGCCCAATTCAAAGTCACATTTGTCACCCTAGACCAGCAGTGCAAAGCTGCGCAGACAGAAAATGATACTTGTATAATCAGTGGTTGAGTTCCAGCAATAAGAGGACCAGCATTGAGAGAAATCTCTCTAAAATCCATGTGCTGATGGTCTGCATGATGTCCACATGTGCCGGCACATGCTCTGCTAAGCACTTGTCCAATTTCCTTTTTTCACAGGCCCCTGTTGGTGACGGGTCTTCTGGGCTAAGCCTCATGAATCTCCTTTTAATGAAGTCTGGGGGCAGGAACTGTATACTCCCCCTCACTGACAAGTCACTGCTCCTATACATTTCATCATTAAGATAATGTCCCTGGTCCCCTGTTGAGTGGTTTACTTTTAATCATTGCCGATATAGAGGTTGTTTTCTGTTTTTCCCCCACAACACAAAACTCTTGATAATCATCAATTTTGATTTTAACTATTAGATTATTAGCTATTAAAGACACTAGCATCTCATCTCCCTCATAACTCAATATTCTTTTATTTCTTTTTTTGGGGGGGTTACATTTTCCATTATTGTTTATCTTTTATTTTTGCCATTTGCGTTTTGCCTTAAATAATTATTTTTCAAAAACTCACAACTGCCAGGTTATTAATACCTTTTTTTTTTCATATGTAGGCCATTGCTACTGTTTACTCATGTATTAAGACTTAGACAGATCTTATTTGTCATTATCTTTACAAAAGTAAAAAAAAAAAAAGAAATTGTGTTTGGAACAGCTTCTCTGGACAATTTCATCTTTTTAAAGGTGCAGCCTTGAAAAATAGTAAAAAAATAAAAATAAAAAAACTTGACTTGATTAACCAGAGGGTTTTCATTTTACCTAATACTTGCATCAGGTTACCTCAAATACAGGCCCACAGATGGTTCCTGTGTCAAATGTTTTCCTCCATGCCCATCATTATTCTCATTATTTTATTTAAATCCTTCAACATCGCCATGCTTCTTATAAGCATTTGTCTTTTTAAAAAGTAAGATTTCAACAAGTTCACCAAGAATCGATAACTATTCATATCCTTAAAAAGTCTTAAACTATGTATACTGCACCTTTGTCTAATATCTTTTTAGACCCCATTAAGACAATTGAGGGCAACTAAATATACAATCATGTGACTGGGTTAATCCAATGTGCAGAATATTTTTGGAGATGAAGAAGGACACATTATGAAAAGTAGAGTACTGTAAGTTGCAGACGTGTCTCTTTTATTTACTCTACATATGCTGTTGCTGGTCAGGGCCTTAAACACATCTTTAAAATATCTTGCCCTTCTTATTAGTCCCTCTGAGACAAAGCAACACCCTTAACAGTAGCCCTCATCATTTTATGGGTCACTTTGTGAAGGACAAATGAGAAAGGACGAAATAAAACATAATTAGCAGACAGAAAAATGTGCAGAGGCCTAATAGCCTGTATATTAATTATTAAGCAATTCTGCATTATTAGCTTTAAAAATGTTTTGCAGTATGATTCAGGTTTCATTTACCAATGTATGTATATTGTCAAACTAAATGAGTAATGACAGATGCCAGTGGTGTTTATGTAAATACTTTATGAACAATCCACATGGTGCTACTAGATGTTTGAGAAGAACTATCTAAGAATTTTTTTGTGGTAATGGTTTCTGTGGGGAAAAAAGAATGGAAAAGGTTTCTCTTAAAATATTCTAGATTTTTCTCATAGATGAGTCCCGGAAATCTCTAAAACATCAGTTCTTCCAGACATTATTCAAAGGAGCAAAGCATACTTTATTTCTGAACATGATTTGTAAGAAAAAACAAAAAAACAATTCTGCAAAATGATCTGCTTAAATAATATTTGATACTTTAAATGTAAAACCTTAACCAGATAGATGTGAAAAAAGGATAAAAAAAAAAAAACATCTTACTAAGAATTGTCAAAATGGCAGTACTTAGCCATTCATCAGCAAACCATACAAACATTAAGAAAATGATCATATCAAATAAAGTGTTGCAAGACACCCATAAAATGTTGCATTATAGACCCTGGAGAGAAATGGTTTATTAATTAGTAAATAAATATTCTCCTACTACGGTATGGAGAGTCTGGTCTAGCTAGTCTAAGCAGCATTTATGATGTCGGACTTTTCTGCACTGCACACTGTTGAAAATTTGTAACCAAATAAGTCAGTTCTGTATGGAAAACAATGGAGGAAGAGCCTATCGGACAAACAGACCTTCATGGCTAAGGTTTGTAAATGTAAATTTGTCAACATTAAGCAATTTGTCAACATTTGTAAATATCAACAATGAACCACAGATTATGACTTGTGGAACAAAATTAATGTAACTCTTGGATGACTTAAAGAGGCTTTAAAAGTGTAAACAAACAACTGTCTTTCCTACTTCTACATGCTGTGTAGTGTGATGAGCTTGCAGTCCCCTTCAGTGGCCCTTATTGTCAGCCAGAATAAAAGGTAGAGTACAAAAGCTCCACACGCGGTGTTTCCTGCTTCTCTTGAATCTACGCGTGCCAAGCATGCTTGACACATCTTTTGCACTCTATACTTATCTCCTAAGAGAATACACCTAAAATGACACTTTCAAGACAGTCATCCCAAACTCAACTGTTTGTAAGTAGCACCTTGCCTCTAAACCAACAGATAATTGCTGTGGCAAAGTCAGTCCCAGCTGGACTTTCTTCTCAATACCAATATTTGGGATGGTGATAAGTTCATTATGAGGTATTTCTAAGCTATAATTAGAAATGAAAATGTTATTTTGGAGTTCATCACATTAAGTTTGAGTAAAACTGTATAACTTTTGAAGCTGTTTCACGCGCTGGGTGGAAGGGGGAAGGTTTTGCTTAGTAATTTCCTCATTTTAGTAAAGTGATTGAGGTGGGTGACCAAGGACCTACAAGGTGGATTATGTAACTAAACTTGAAATAACAATTTTTAGCTGTTTTTCATGATAACCACATCGAATGGACAAAATGGAAGCAGCTAACTGTTTGGACAAACCAGTTTACATAATAAGTAGCCCAATTTTGTTACTAGCATGGCAATTTCCCTACAGACAATATATTCTGAAATTGAATTAAGTCAAGCCGATAAAGAATCTACTGTGCTGGTTAAAGGTTTACCTCAAAGCTTGTTTAACAGATTGGTCACCACTCAGAAAATAGACACCCCCTCACACTAAATGAATGCCAGAATTAATTAAAATTCAAAGCACACCCACACAACACTTGTCCACTGCAGTTTGGTGACATTTCCACTGAGTTGATCCTGACCTAATGTTGTTGATATAGTACCCTCCCCATTTATCATATAACTCTTGCCATCACCATTTTATCCCCCCTTTAAAATCTCACATGGCTGTAGCTTTACATGTGACAAATAATTATTTTGTAGAACATTAGGTTATGCGGTTATCTAATTTGGTCACATATGCAAATTATTTAAGCTTCTTAGCTGCTCTGGTAACCTCATAACATTGCTTTTCCCCTTTTAACTATGTGAGGCTTAAGGTTGAAGCTTTCACCGACCAAATAAACAGTAGGTCGCTGTTAATAACATTGCCAAAAGCTTGCAGGCTGATCAATTAAAATAAGACCCTAAAGAGGCAAGCTGCAACTTTAAAAAAGGGGTAATGGAAATGGATTAGCAACAATGAAGTACCACGGGGACCTGCAAGCAATAATATGGTTTCTTAATATTATTTTCTTACATTTAAAAAGAGGAAACTCAGGAGACAAACGGAAAATGTACGTAGGAGAGCAACTGAAACTGCAGGGAACGGATCCTGATCACCAACTTTTTTGCATTGTCTAAGATGATTTTTTTTATTCCCCTTAGGTGCATACAAGTAATGGGGCTGTGATTAGCTAGATTAGGAAAACAGCACAACCTACATACACTGATCATTCCTGGAAATCACAGGAGACAATATATCCTCACCATTACTTTAATCGGCTCTGGTCATCAATTGTTACGGACACATAATCAATATTTAAAAAAAATAAACCAAGGCTCAGCTACTCTGCTGTGACACAACAGAAGAGGGTTAATTCAGTTGAAAGATTCATTCAGTCTCTTAAAATCTTATATCCGGCAGCAAAATGCTGATTCACTGTGTTATGGAAATTGGGCAAAATACTGTGGATATGATGTATTTCCCTGCAATGCTCAACCAAAGCACTTTTTTGTTATTTTTAGAGATTGTAGCACAGTTCAGTTGATGGAGGAAAAAAGAACAGTTGAACAACATTTAACATAGATTCGAAATGTACTATTTTGAAGGCTTCTGTTTACTTTCTGTAAAAAAAGAGAAAAAATAAGTAAATAAATAACATTTAAGTGATCTATGTATGTGATATATACCACTGCTGCATTGCTCCCTTAAAGCCAAACTTTTATTGCTTTATTAACTAGACTTTTCTCGCTAAAGCAAATGTTTTGAAATGTGTTTAAAAGTGTCATGACTAATAATTAGTGCACATTTACCTGGCAGTTAGGGTATTTGCAAGATCTGTACCTGTGAAAATCATTATTACATGGTTATAATTTTCCTTGAGGATTTGAACTCCCCCAAAAATGTGCACAGACAAAAGAGGCACACATCTCTGTGCTCTACTATGGCATACAAGAAGGCAATACATGATTATAAACACTAGCCAGATTATGTATTTTTTCCCTAAATTTACTTCACTTTAATTTACATGTACAGTAGGACTGAAGGACTGTACTCACCTGTAGCACCAGACATTTTAGCTGTTGCAATCAGGCCAAGATTTTGACTTGACTTTCAACAGTTCTAATCTTTGCTCTCAGACAAATTATCTACTGCTAAGCTCTTACTCTCTAAGTGAGAAAGAGGGAGCCTCAATTAGACCTTCTTGCCATTAGATACCCTGCAAATACCCAATAATTAGTGAACTTGTTCTGGTCTGTCCCTATATACAGTATACCCCTTAACAGAAACCATGGTAGCCCTGTGAAAGCAACCCTAAAGGTAGCCTTTTTAAATTAATTTGGTATCAATATCAATTTAAAAAAATAAGACTTGCAAGTGAAAATGAGGCTTGCAAAAAACTTACTCTAGTGGTCAGGAACACAAATGTTGTGCAAGTCATATTTTTGTGTTTGCATGCCATTTTAAATTTGTTAAAACAATACCTATAACTTGACTTAAATATAACATGACCATAATTTAACTAATTGTTTCCGATCTAAGAGTTTAAGTAGCCAAATATACAAATAAATAACAATGTTAGTAAAATACATGAAACATAGGCAACTCAAGTGATAGTAAATAAACTCATCATCTAAAAATGTTTCATTTTAGAGAACCTGGGAGTTGTCAAAAGAGTACTGGTTTGTTGCAAAACAAGTCATATCTAATAAAAAAAAAAAAAAAAAAAAAACAGAAAAAAACAATCTTTATAATTCATGTAGGTGAAACCTCCTAATTGATGTTTGTCTTTTTGTTACATTTTCAAGGTTGAGTTGAATTAGTAACTTTGTAACCCCTGGTTAAACTTAAATCACAAGAAAAATCCACGATTGTAAAACTGATTTATACAATTCTACTTTCCTAATAACATCCAACAAAGCTACTGTGGTTATTTCTGCAAAATAGGGTCTTCAGGACCCAGACTGTCCTTGACTTTCCACTTTTGTCATTTCTTTTATTCTATTCTGTTCCTCCCCAAGCAGCGTTCTCTAATTTGCATTTTGATGTGTATTTGATCATTCATGTTCCTTAAATCTGGTGACAGAAGAAAAAAAAGCTAATGTAACCTTATATAGTCTTGCAGCTTATGTCCATCATTCATGAATTGCTAATAGACTGGGCTAAAATGTCCTAACCTGCTGTTAAAAAAACTATGGGCTGATAAGCCTAACATATACATGTAAAGTAACCTTTCAATCAGAAGGAAAATATATTTTTATATCCTTTTTTTTTTTTTTTTTTTATATATACATATGTTTATTGGTTATTTTTCCATTTTAATAAAGACAAACACACATTAACATAACAATACACCGGCTCAAAAAAAAAAAAAAAAAGTAAATATATATATAAATTAAATAAATGAAGTGATAAAATAAAACAAACATATTAATGCAATATATTATGTAGCGCTACATGAAAAAATAGCAAAAATATCAAGACCAGTATACAATATAAAGGGATTCCAAATATTATGAAACATATCATCTCTATTATGTAATTTACTAGTTAAAAAGTCCAGTGAGACATATTCAAGGACGATCCGTTGCCATTGTGTTATGGATGGAACCTTATCTGTTATCTAGTTCAAGAGGACACATTTTCTAGCGCAGAATGTAAGCATCTTGTAAAGATGTTTTTCACAATTCTTCTTAAGGCTTTTGTTTGTCACTCCCAGTAACATATGCATTGGATTACACTCAGTGCTAACGGGGAAGATCTTATCCAACTCTTTCTTTATACTGAACCAGAATTGTTGAATTTTCCTACAGGACCAAAGACAGTGAGTTAGGTTACCCACCTCAATTTTACATTTGGGGCAAAGCGGAGAAAGGTCTGGATTAAAACGATGACGCAGATGTGGAGATATATGGGCTCGATGTAAAATTTTAAGTTGAATAGCTTTAACCCTATTACAAACACTTAAGTATTTTGCGTTTTCCCAAGCTTCATCCCAAGCCTCATTGCTGATCTCCATGGCTAGCTCTTTTTCCCATGTCTCCCTTAAGGCAGTCAATTTAGTAACCCCTAATTCTTTTAATAAATTATAACAGGTCTTAATAGAACATGTAATTTTTGGTTTAAATAATTGATTTTCACAATCAGAGACATTTTGGTTGCTGAGAATTGTTGTGTTCTTCGAAATGTAGTCCCTCACCTGTAAATACCGGAAGAAATCATGTCTGTGAACATTATATTTGGTAACCAACTGATCGAAGGACATCAAGTTTGGCCCGTCCATTAAATCAGAAAGGATAGAGATGCCTTTTGTTGCCCATACTTGAAAGCCAGAGTCGGAAATCCCAGGTAGAAAAAGGGGATTGTCACATAGTGGGGTGAAAAGAGATGTTAGGTTAGACCTGCCCTCAAGCTTTTGAATTATTTGCCAAGCTTTAACAGTAGATAAGGTGAGAGGGTTACTACAACACAATTTTAGTTTTTTAAGTTCGTTAAGAAATAATAAATTTTTCAGAGGGATGCCAGACATGGAGCTCTCTATGTCAAGCCAGAGAGAAACTGGTTTCTGTATCCAATCAGCAGCTACTCGCATATGAACACTAAGCTGGTACTTTCTTATGTCTGGGAGGTCGAGACCGCCTTTTGTGGATGGAAGACAGAGTGTAGAGATTTTAAGACGAGGTTTTCTCCCTGCCCATATAAAAGAACTGAACCAGCTATTTAAAGTTTTAATGGTCTTATGTGTGAAAAGGATTGGAACCATCTGTATTGGATATAATAACCTGGGTAGGACATTCATTTTCAGAAGAGCAACGCGGCCGAGCCAAGATAGTGGTAGGGTCTTCCATCTCTCCAGGTCCAATCTAACACGGTCAAATAGTGGGGTGAAATTACTTTTATACATTTGATCGAAAGCAGGTGTGATTTGGATCCCTAAATACATAAAACCCTCTGGAGACCACTTAAAGGGGAACGAGGAGAGAATCTGGGGTTTCTGTTTCATTATGCCTAATGGCATAACTTCTGATTTATTGAAGTTAATTTTAAAATCTGAGATGTTACTGAATTTATTGATGGTTTCAATGAGAGAGGGTATGGATGTTTCGGGCTGAATCAATACCACTAACATGTCATCAGCATATAAAGTAATTTTATGCTGTCTTTGACCAATGGTTAGGCCTCGTATGTCCTCCCGAGCTCTCACCGCTTCTGCAAATGGCTCCACTGCCAAGGCAAAGAGCAGGGGGGAGAGAGGGCAGCCCTGCCTAGTCCCTCTAGAAACATGGAAAGTGGGAGACCGTAACCCATTTGTAAGAACCGCTGAGCAGGGATTATTATACAAAAGCATAACCCATTTCACAAAATTCTCACTAAGGCCAAACTGTCGTAATGTAGAAAACAGGTAGGGCCATTCAACACGGTCAAATGCCTTTTCGGCATCGAGTGAGACCACTAGACCAGGTAATGACTTTTTATTAAAGATGTGAATTATGTTAAGCAATCGACGCATGTTGTTATTTGAATTACGGCCCTTGATAAAGCCTGTTTGGTCTTCATTAATTAAAAAAGGGAGAACACATTCCAGACGACGCGCAAGGATTTTTTAAAGGAGTTTTAAATCTACATTCAACAGAGAGATTGGTCTATAAGAGGCACAGTCTTCTGGAGCTTTGCCTTTTTTCATTATTAAAGATATATTTGCTTCCCTTAAAGAGGCTGGTAATATGCCCTTCTCAAAAGAGTCATTATACATATTCAGTAACGGTTCAGCTAGGACTTCTCGAAACTCCTTATAAAATTCAGCCGTACGGCCGTCTGGCCCAGCCACTTTGCCTGTTTGTAGCTCCTTAATGGCATCCAATAACTCCCTCCTTGATATGGGACAATCTAACTGTGACCTCTGTTCCTCAGTCAGCTTAGGAAGATTGAGGAAAGAGAAGAATTCATCTATTGAATCTGGATTAATATGTAATTGAGATTTGTAAAGGTTTTCATAGAACATTTTAAAAATGTCATTAATTGCTGCAGGATCAAAAAACTGTTTTCCATTTGAATCTGTGATTGATGAAATAGACTGGAAGTTAGACTTCTTTTTTGTTAAATGTGCCAAGTATTTTCCAGGTTTATTGCCATGTTCATATAGCCTTTGCCTTGCAAATCTAATTTTAATCTCTGCCTCCTTAGTCAGTAGACAGTCCAGTGATGAACGAAGAGCAGTAATCTCCTTAAGTTTGTGTGTTGAAGGTTTTTTAATATAGTTTTCTTCAGCAAGCTTTAGTTTGGATCCTAAAATTTTTTGCTGCTCAGTTTGTCTGTGCCTCTTGTAACTTGTATAGGAAGTAATGAGACCTCTTGAATAAGCTTTTGAAGTCTCCCAAAGTAATGATGAGTTATCTGTGGAGGGAATATTAATAACTAAGAACTGTTTGAATTCTTCTATAAAATAAGTTATGAAATTTTGATCATAAAAAATGGAGGAGTCGAGGTGCCAACGTTTGTTTTGAGGACACATATTTCCAATTTTACAATTAATAAGGACTGCAGCGTGGTCGGAAATCACTATGTTACCAATTGAACTGGACATTATTGATGATAATATACTATTTGGGACAAAGAAGTAGTCAATTCTTGTATAGCACGAATGCACTTTGGAGAAGAATGTAAATTCTTTATTTACCATATGTTGAGCTCTCCATACATCCACATAATCCAGCTCCTCACATAAAGCAATGAGAGTTTTAGCCTGGCGAAGAAGACCTAAGCTGCCTTGAGGAGATTTGTCCATAATTGGGTTTAGATGGCAGTTAAAGTCTCCTCCAACAAATGAGTTCTTGATATTTAGATTCACTAGTTTCGTAAAAGCAGTAGTCATGAAGTCTCCTGGATGGCCAGGAGGAAAGTAAATATTCAAGATTGCAATTTCCTCCCCATATAAAACACCTCTCACTATGACATAGCGACCACCCTCATCCTTTATACAATCAGTTGGTTTAAATGGTAAATGCCTGCTAATTAAAATAGCTGTGCCTCTGCTCCTTGATGAGAATGAAGAGAAAAATACCTGTCCAAACCCCCCCTGAGCTAATTTAAGATGTTCTATAGAATCCAGATGCGTCTCTTGTAATAGGGCTATGTGAATCTGCTCTCTCTTAAGATAGTTCAAGACCTTTCTCCGCTTAATGGGCGTGTTAATGCCATTTACATTCCAAGAGCACATATTTAAGGTTGACATAATAGTATTTCAAAAAATAGGGTAGAATAAACACTGTATACATTTATTGGTCGTAGCATAAAAATACAGAACAAAACGAGAAAAAATAAAAAAATAAAAAAAATAAAAAAAAAAGAGAGAAAAGAAAAGCCGGATGCAAATATAACAACAATCTAAAACAAAACAAATAGATCATGCCGAACAATGGCAAAAAAAAAAAAAAAAAAAAAAACAACAACTAACACTGTCCTACTCCTAACTGGACTGGCTAAGTGTAAAGGATTTCTGGCGGCAGAAGATAACTTCCTGCAGCGAGACCCCAAACACAAGTAAGAAAGAAAAAAAGGAACTACTGTAAAAGTAGCTGCAACGCCATCCATGCCCCTTAAATATTAATATCCTTCATTCTCAGCAATAACGCAACAGTAACAGGAAATAAACAAGGGGATAAAAAAAATATATATATATATATATATATTTTTATATCCTTAATCACACACACATGTATATGTTTGAGAGTAATATATAAAACATATTTCTTGCTCACAGCTTAATGCTGGTGTCTGGTCCGATTCATGTTTAACTGTACATTGAAATATAATACTTTCATCCATTCATATGGACAGATATGAATTTAATTATATTTATTCTAATTTGATACCAATATAAAACATAGTCTAGCTTAGTTCACTATTTCTATTGATAGAAGGCCCTCAAGGGAACAACTGCTTGTCTTCAAACTTTCAGGTCCCAATTGCTAAACAGAAAAAACTGAAGGGTTGTTTACTTAGGAGTGTCTTGTTTGTTTACCACCATTTACTTCAACCTTGTTATATTTGTTGATGTTTGAATTTGATTCAAGTCTGCTGGGCAATTGCAGGCAGATCGAAATGTAGCGTGCAGGCCAAACAAAATCAGACATCCTGATTGACCTCCGCTATGTTTTTCTCTGCACACATATTTTTTCCCTATATCGAAAGCACTCAGAGCCCCAAATTAGTTTACACTGTGCCAAAGTAATAGATCCTTTTTTAATTTTGCTTTTTTCTTCAATTTATTTGCCTCTCTTTGATGTGGCTCCCCACTGATATCATGTTTTGAACCCATAAAAAAACCCTCTGAAATACATTAAGCATTGTTACCTTTCCATCATAAATGTGTTTTAACCAATGTTGTTCCTATTATGGTTACTCAGCGTTCATGTTTATGTTGGACCCAATGCTTTTATTGATTGAAATTCAATGCAAGATAACATTTCACTTTGATATTCAAAACAGATGTTTACTTCCCTGCAATTACATCAATATAAACAGCAAATGTGGTTGGTTCTTCGCTTTTTATCTCTCACTGCCAGCCTCTCATATTTCAGAAATGTAGGACGTTCTCCTAATCAGGATATTGTCTGACAATCTTTTCTTTTTATAGCTAATTAGAATGATTGTTTCTGTAGAAATTGTTTTCATCTTTTTATAAAACAAAAAATAAATCGATTTTTGCCTGTAAAGGGACTACAGAACAGCCCGGGAATTGTATTCGGTCAGCCCACAGTATTGAAAAGGCAAAAAGTTATTAATGCCTGGTATGTTGATTAGATTTTTGTTAGGAGCATAGTATTCTAGTCTCACTTGAATGTTCACAAAGAAAAAGCATGCTGTGTAAAATAATTTTTGTATGAAATGGCTATCTAAAAACACTTAACATATTATGATTTTTGATGACTTATTAAAAAATACATGATTCTGTTTAAGTACATTTGCCTCAATCTGTTTCTGTGAAATGTAGATTTAAGCACTCTCTGTCCTGACAGATAAAGAACTTTAAGGTGTGACTGTCTGACTTGAGGAGCTTAAAGGTATAGTAAAGGTTTTACACAAATTTTAAAAAAAGACCCGTCCTCTCTACTTTAAAAAATATGCAGATGCACAACCCTGTACCAGCTCCCGAGAGGAAATGCCTACTGTATTAAACGTGATCAAGAGCATGCACAAACCCATTTCTCCTCATGCGGGTTCTATTTACGTCACTCATACAAGCTTACTTTCCAAAAGAAGATTTGCAATTTTTTCACTATACAAGACTCACTACCAGTAAGTGAAAATTAGGACGAGTACGTAGGACGGCCTTATGCAAACATATAACCAGAATAATTGACAATTAGAAGGACCACTTATTTTGATGATCCACCTGGAAAAGAACATCCTCTACTATACCTTTAAGGTAGTGAAAGGTTGAGCTGGTGTGTTTATCCTTTGCCCTCTATCTAAGCTCCACTTAACAAAAAAAAATGTATTATATTTTCTTACGGAAAATATTTATGTAATTTTATTTCAGAAAATAAAACCATTGAAAATAGTTTCCCAAAGAGAAATCTAAAGATGTAATGGACTTAACAATATTTGTTTTATGTGCCCAGTTTATTAAAACAGCACATAAACCAAACTATTTTATTTCTTGGTCATAATCTGACTTAAAATAATGATTTGTTCTTCAATAAGAGCTAAAGGTACTATAGATACAAGCACAATTAAAGCGTTGATATGTATTTATAATTCAATTATCACCTGTCAGATTTCTCTCAGTAAATCATTGAATCACGATCGTTGCGCCGGTCCAAAAAGATTGAAATCATTTCACAGGCTTCTAATTACCTACATAATACATGATTTTTTTTTTTTAGCATACACTATATTCATTTGTTATTAGGTAAACTGAAAAAAGGTGCAACATTTCACCCAAGCTGTTAAAAGCTTGTGATGAAGACATAAAGGAAAATTTCAAATCTGTAAAAAAAAAAAGAAGAGAAAAAAGACCTGTATGTGTAAACAGTCTTATCATTAAGTGAGTTGGAACATTTTATAAAGAAAGAAAAATGGTCAGAAAAAAAATCAATGAGGTCAATTGTACTGATGCAGACCTGTTAATTGGCCTTTTTTGCTTACACTTTGTGAGTCAGCCAAATGGAAATTGAATTTGTTCATTTTCAAAACACATTTTTAATCTCACTTCCCAGGTCAATATAAGTCATTCACTGTCCTAAAATGTATGATTTTCAATGTTAAAAGAGGGAAAACTTAAAATTAAAAAATTACTATAAACTTGAGGGACAAGTTTGTACATTTATTTGAAGTAATATAATTTTACTATATACACAATTGTTTTAGCCTCTAGAATTTTACTTGCCGTTAAAAACAACATAAGTTGCACTCCTCGATCATTAAGTGGCTCTTGTTCCTTAATGTCTGCTAGTCAGTTGCCAGGTCTCCTAATGCCATCGCCTATCTTTGTGTTAGCTCACATATAACTTACATGTTCAGAAGTAGGGTGCAACTTTCTCTTGGATTTTGAGCCCCTTTGCTTCCATAAGTCACCATCTTTTCACACTTAAAGAGCAACAACAGCGGGACCTGTAGCAACAGAAAATGTTGCGAAGAAGTCTCAGCAGTGCTAAAGCCTGCATGCTGTTGGTGTTATAAATTTTGCATTAAATGTGCTGCTGTCGAGACTTAAATATTTTGCAGCTAAAATAGCAGCACAAATTTGAATAACACAAATGCAGCATCCAGGACTTCCATGACAGGTTTCCTCCATTTTTGAGTCTGGGCTGTGTTGCCCCTGTAGTTTATATCTAATGGGTTAAACTATTGCAAACATCATTATATTTAGATTGAAAGTAGAAATTGACCAGGAAACACATGAAAAAATAACTAATTTTTTTTTTATCCTTTTCAAACAAACTTTCCTGGTTTGAATATATTCTTTGTATGGTGTTTATTTTATAGTGTCAAATGCCATAGTTTGCACAAAATTGGTGCACAAAACTCTGTCTATTTACAACATTTTAATCATTGAATTAGTTATTACAAGGAAAAAGTACTCTGCCTTTAGGTGACCATCTTCCCAGATACATTTTCACTCTTAATTAAGCAATGTAATGGATGATGGCTTGCTCCTTTTATTTGGGTAAAAACAGAAAAGATAAAGTAGTGCTTTGCTTAAGGGGGGGGGGGGGGGGGGGGTCAAGGCTGAGAACAAGAGGACCCTGTTTTCAAAGTCGACAGACAGATTTTTCAAAAATGTTTATTGAGAAAACAGATCTGCAGTGAACAGTGAGGAAGTCTTCGACAGAAACCTCTGCAGAAGGAGAATACAGGTTAGTTAGTATCTGGCGGAGGATGATATTGAATGTGTGAGTCAATAACCTGGTCTTAAAGTTAAGTCTGTGCCCATAGGACGAGGTTGGTTCCAACCGGTCAGGCGCCAAAAACACATGGCAGATTCTGCCCAGAGATATCCAGACGCTGAAGCCACAGAGGTCGGAGAACAGACATGAGACCAGATCTGAGCAGAAAAAGCAAGAAAAGATAATTCAGAGGGCCAAGCCAAAGCCGGTGTCAAAGACATGCTCAGGAGACAGGACCAGGAGATCAAAGATCCAAAGAGGTGCAGAAGGGGAATCCAGGACAATGTCAGGAATCAGTTCCAGGTTTGGTACACAGGCAGATTTCAGCAGGAATTCGAGGACAGGTCAGGCAAACAGATTAGAATGGGAACAGGCAGGCTTAGAGGTCCAGAGGTAGAATGGGTCAGGATCAGGCAATCAGAAACACTCAGATACGCTAGAGACCATTCCATTAATATCTAGCTAGCAATCTTTGTATGACAGCAAGCTGACCAGTGTTTCCATTTCCACCACAGAAATATTAAAAATGTCATCCTGTGCTGATCACTTTTAATTATGTTACTTTTTTTTTGTACATTTCACTTTCAATGAATACATTTTAGCGCTAAATTATTTCAGCCATACCATGCTCTTCATTTTTAAAAGCCTCAATGCATCCGAGATTGCTATTGTTTGAGTGTTGCTGAACTGAGCCATTTGTGTCTGAAAGCTGAAGCTGACACATCAATTTCACTATGACTGTTATAAGGCTAGTAAGTTTCCTAAACATTTTTTTATGGGCTTAGGTTAGGGTTAGAATGGAGAAAGAGGGGAGAATGAGACCCATAACCTTAATACAGTAGGATGGAGAATATAGAAAAGAAGTATTTATATTTAACAATCATTTTATTTTCAATATCTATGCTGTCCCGGAAACCAGCAATATCAAGTTCCATATATAATTCCCTGCAGTCTATATGAGTCTGCATGCACACCACTTCCAGGGTGCCTACAGTACATCTCGATTCCTGTCATGTTCTTTGATAAAAATCTGTTTTTCATTTAGAAAGTTAAAAAAGAGTATTTGATATTAATTTGATATACATTTATATATTTATTTGCAGGCGGTTTAGGGTCTTTTTATGATTAATGAAATTAATCCAGCAGCTGTGGGGTTGGATGATGAATGATTCGGTACAGATTTTAAGACAAATGTCTAACACAGGCTGCATCACTTTAAAATAGATTTCAGTGAACAATGATGCATGTAAATGCTATAGACTGGGAACTGCTTTTTTTATACTGTCAAATTATATTGAGTACTGCAATATTAGACTTTCTTTTCAAGATATGAAATTTACCCAATTTATTAGGAACTAAAATGATAAATAGTATTTCTAGTTAACTAAAAAATGTCTGGAGATAATATCTGCCGCTGGGTTATTCTATATTCAGCTCTCTAGATGTAATGGGGATGCTTGGCTAGTGGACGGTGATATTAGACTCTGTGTTGCATGGATGTAGTCTTCCCTCCCTGCACAGATGAGATGTTGTCAGATAAATGGTTATGGATTACTTGCAGAATCTGTCACCTCTATCACAGATGTTGAGTGTCACTGTGGGAGAGGAGAGGGGAAGTAGAAGAGGGGGAACTTTTACCCAGGGTGCACTTGAAGTGATTCACTCCATTTGCACATACTTGTCAGACTGAATTGTGCAGAGTGGGATGCTCGTCTTCTCTTCACAGCAAGCCAACAGGGCATGCAATGGAGCCAGATATGGTTGATCTCATGGCAGTCATTTTGACAGGAGTCGCCTCATTTTCTCCATAATCTCGAAAAGTTTCCATTCAACCTAGAATATGATACAGTGTCCTTGCAAGAAGTTTATCCAACTTTACATTTTTTTACAGTTATAATCTAAACAGAATTTTTGGCTGAATTTAATTTGATGCATCCTCATAAACGTATGCATCATGTAAGAATTTTAAAATCTAAATTTAAACACATGTTGTTCAATTAAAGTAATTTACTTTGCTTTGATAACTATTAACTGAAATCTATCTAGGGAGTCACTTCAGGCTCCAACCATTGACACCTTATAAGATATCTTTACCTAAACTGATTGACTGGACAAGCAAAGTCTTTATTAGTTTACCCACCAAAAATAAAATAAAACATGGTAAAATGCAGGAACTGTGGAGATATAGAAAACAGATTCGATTGCCAGGTCAAAAAAAAATTATCAAACATGTAATAAATCTAAAAGAATATCTGAAATTTTGAAAAAGAAACAGTTTGGTAAAAGGTGGGTTGCTTTACTATTAGATACAGTTTTCGTTCTAGTCTTCTCCATGTATGCAACAGGTTTGTAAATGCTTCTAAATGTGAGCCACTCCCTCAACGTGTGGACGGTACAGTACTGTATATGTTGTGTGAAGTTGCTTATCCTTTCATAGTGGTTAACCTTTTTTTCACAGAGTTTCTACTGCCTGACACATTCACTTGGCAGTGCATCGCTTAGGGCTATCTTGTTCATCCGTGATAGTAGTTTTCACACTCCTTGGATTTTCTCCTTCTGCTTAATGTGGAGTCTGAGTGAGACTTGGGGTGAAATCCTCCATGCATTGTAGAGACAGTTCCTCTTTGGTATCAGTGGCCTTTATCTCTTTCTCTGGCAGGGCTATTAAACCAGCCATATGAGAGCTGGCAGGGTCGACTGTTTGGAACCTCACTTTCTTTTTGCAGATACTTGTGCCATTCCTGTGGAATTAATTTCTATATACGCATCTTCCTTAAAAATATCTTAAACATTTCTGCCATTTGAATTAAATAGAATAGAAATATAGAAAATCCCTTTATTGTCCCACAACGTATTTAAGTAACAAGGGGATGATTTTTTAAGTTGCTTCTTCC
The DNA here is from genome assembly GCF_016077235.1 of Cyprinodon tularosa. Classification (NCBI taxonomy): domain Eukaryota; kingdom Metazoa; phylum Chordata; class Actinopteri; order Cyprinodontiformes; family Cyprinodontidae; genus Cyprinodon; species Cyprinodon tularosa. Next base: position 4,578,996 of record NW_024037781.1, on the reverse strand, counting down.
TTTTTAAAGGTTTCCAGCCCTTCTTCTATGTACAACTAAATCACACCAGAGTAAAAGAGAGGAAGGATATTTGAAAAGAATTGGATGCAGAACACAAGAAAGGCACACAAGGTTGAGACTGGGAAAGGGCAGAAACCAGGTAAACTGTATTTATATTTGTGCACACCAATACAATCCTAGAAAAAAACGGAAATCATTCCCCTACTTTTCCTGACTGTATAGGAACCTTGCGGAGTAAACAAATACAGTATTATTTTCTCGCACTTTGCAGGACTTTCCTCCACAGCTTCTATTGACATATTGAAGCCAACAGAGGCCATAGGGGCAGTCTCATTTTTAATGGTTGAGGTTAAAAAGAGTCAATCCAGAGAACAGCTGGTCAGGCTAAGTGGAAATTGACATCACAGATGAACTAACATTTGGCTTTTGGGCAGGCTGGCCTGGTATGGCATTTAGTGACATTTGCCTTGCCACAGAGATGCATTTGGGAGGTCAGAAAAGATCATAAAACATTCAAAAAATAGAAAAGCGCAATCATAGATTGACAATTCATAGGGTTTCCAATAGCCATTTTTTATCTTAACACAAGAGTGGACAGTGTGTAATATTAATTAAATGGTAAGTCAATTATTCTTTAACTCTCTTTAATATAATGTGCCTTTCAATGATGCTTTAATAATCTATATTTAACATTTTCATGTGCAGCAAAGTACTCACTGGGTTTTCTCAAGTGACCTAATGTGATTTTAGAAGTCAGTCTCTGGGCAAGGATTTAGAGTGATAACACTAGAAGGATGAGTAACATATCACTGCCTAAATGGAAAACTCTGATGTACCTCCTGTGAGCTACCTTTGTCAATATCAGAATGTTATTTAGAATGTAGCAATGAAGAAGAAAAAAACTCTCCGTCAAATTATAGAATTATTTAAATATTAATGGCTATAAACTTATCTAGAAGTGAGAACTCGTACCTTGAAAGCAAGTAGGAACTGTTTTGGATTGTGAACATCATATTACACCTTGCATGATGCAATCTGTTGAAGAGGCTGGCCTTTGTGTAGTAATTTCTTAATGTAATAATAAAATTATTTTCTCTAGCATAGCATTTTGATTAAGAATACCAAATATTCAGCCCATGGCTATTAGTTAAAGCCCAATAGAATTATGCAGAAGAGGTGAGATCCACAACAGAAAAGTGTGAGGTTTTAAATTTACCTACTTGGACACTTGGATCTGATTTATGTGTTGCATTATCTTAAGAAGGCTACTCAATGTGACTGAATAAAAAGTATTCTGGGTACCATAAGGTTCCAGAAAAATATATATTTTTCCTATTAACTTCTACCAAACACCTTTGAAACTAATTGTGTACCAATGGCTAGTCAACCAGTACCTACAGGAGGTGTAGAAGCATCAGCTGTTTATGAGCTGTTGATTTTGTGTTAGTATTATGAGATTGTTCATCTGTAATATTTGCTTCACAACATGGTTGTCATATTTATAAGCAGGGCTCTCAAGTTTTGATCTGAGGTTGGAGGGAGTTTTTGAGTGCTGACAGCGCAATCACTATGTTAGATAATAAATAAACAAACCTGTTTGATACATTTCCTAATTTCTTTAATGAAATCCTTTCATATGAAAATTGATAGATTCTGTCCCTATGCTGATCCCCACACATTTGTTTGGTACCACCAATTTCTTTTAAGATCTCATATTATGTAAAATAAAGTCTGGTATTAGTAATGGCAGTCCATAACTTTTTTTGTAAGTGCACTTAATTAGTTTGATAAATATACAAAATAATGTCACAGCTCTTTAACATTGGTTTTCAAACTTGCTCTTCAGGACCCATGCATGTTCAGGTGTTTCCCTGCCTTAAAAATCAGGTGACAAAGAGGCCTCTGCAGCCTTCAGTGGCTGCTGGGGAGGATTTCAATAATCTGCTGTAGCAGAAACACATCTAAAACCACATGCAGATAAACCAGTCCAGAGAGACAAGGGAAAAAGTTTAATAGGTTTATTGAGAAGTTTGTTGGAGGTTGCTCTGAACACTGCTCAAACGGAACTGAAAGGTGAGGGGAAGACACTGCGGTTAGTTCAGGTTCAGTGGGAGAACTGATTCTTGAGAACTTGTAGAGGAGAAAAGGTTGGCAGACTCACATTTCCAGAGATTACCGTATTTTCACGACCATAAGGCGCACCGTATTAAAAGGCGCACTCTCAGTTATGTGTCCCATTTCTGTATTTAACACACACATAAGGCGCACCGGACTATAGGGCGCGTTTTTTATATACCGGTACATGTCCTCTACTACCTTTAAATTCCTCTACTGCATATTTAAAAATACAGCGGGGGCAAAACTGAGTATGACTGTGCTTTATTCATGTATTTATTACAAACTATTAATCAAACCTGGGTGCTGGCCGTGAGACAGACACATCGCAGATGACACAGCGCTGTGATCACTCCTAAATTAACTTAAAATCCTGAAACCTGCCAACGGAATTTGTTCGCTTTTATTACCGGTATCCTGGTGCCTGCAGCTGAAATTATTTAGATGAAAAACACCTGCCAGCAGCCGCGGTGAACCTGGAGGCTGCCCAGCCTAGAGGCTGCTGTTGAAGGGATTTCTACTGTCGGTGCACCGCTGGTATGTGGGGGTCTGAGCGCCTCCGACAGAAATAGATAATCTGGATGAACTGACTGCAATTATGAAGTTTTCAGGTGGACTTTCTCACTTAAAAACATATTAAAACTATTTTATTCCCACTGATCACAGCAAATATAGCTGCAAGATTTAGATTAGGCCTATTTAGATGAAAAAACACCTGCCAGCCACCGCAGTGAAGAGGAGGAGACCCGGCCCAGAGGCTGCTGTTGAATTTAGTGTTCAGGTAGAAAAATAGAGCAGGAGCAAAACTGAGTATGATTGTGCTTTATTCATGTATTTATTACAAAGTATTAATCAAACCCATCAAAGTCATCATCCTCTGTTTCTGAATTAAACAGCTGCGCTAAATCAGACATGCCAATTTCCCCTTCTTCGCTGTCAGAGTCACTTTCCGTGCAGCGCGGCTCCTCAGAAATAATGCCGGCTTTTGCGAAAGCTTGAACAGAGCCAGCAGACACGTTAGTCCAAGCATCTGCAATCCATCCGCAAACTGTGGCGTAACTTGCCCGGCGCTGCCTTCCACTTATCCTGAAACTGTGGTCTCTGTCGGTCATCCATCGCTCCCACGCCGCTCGCAGCCTTACTTTGAACAGCCGCTTCACACCAATGTCGAGCGGTTGAAGTTCCTTTGTCAGACCCCCCGGGATAACGGCGAGCACAGCATCCATTTGATTCACCATGTTTTTCTCATCAGCTGTGAGATGGGCACGCATGGAGTCACAGATTAACTGCGATGGTGATGCGTGGAAAAAAACACCTGTTCTCCTCACATACACCTGCCTCAGCCACGCTTTCATCATCTCCTCATCCATCCAGCCCTTTTCATTTGCGTTAATATCATATGTCATCAGAGCGCTGTGTCTGTCTCGCTGTCAGCTCCCAGATCAGCTTCTCTGTTTGGTTGATGCGGCGCGTCCAGCAGCAAAACTTCAATTTTTCCATCTCGAGCAGCAGCAGCGCGTTGGCGGTGCGTCAGATGCTTAAACGCTCCCGACGCAGTGCCTGCTGCTCAAAACGTGCTGCGGGACCTTTTGCTGCACCTATACGCGCGTCAACCATTGACTTTGCATGTAAACTCGCTGCTTCTGCTGCACCTGCTGGGTCCGGTTCACACCGATGTCGAGCGGTTGAACAGCGAGCACAGCGTTAATTTGTTTCCCCATGTTATCACATCAGCTGTGAGATGGGCACGCATGGAGTCACATATTAACAGCGATGGTGATGAGTGGAAAAAAAACACCTGGTCTCCTTACTTTCAGCCACTCTTTCATCATCTCTTCAATGAGGTGGTCTCAAAAGTCGCAGTTACAACACACATAGGGCGCACCGCACCAAAGGCCGCACCGCACATTTTTAGGGAAAAAAAAGACGTTTAAGTGCGCCTTATAGTCGTGAAAATACGGTAGGTTTACTCTTAGACTCCAGGAGGTGAGGAATGTGTTCCGGTGTTTGTCTCATACGGAGGAGGGTGGACAGGGTTACCCAGAATGCGGTTGTCTGTGGATGAACGGAGAAAGACTGACTGGCACTCAGATTTCCTGCGGTGCGTGAACGGACTGTTGTGCAGATGAATCCCTTGCTCAGTATGAAGCTCAAACGTTTCCTCGGGGAAAAGTGGATCCAAACCTCCGGTTTGTATCCTCAGCTTAGTTGATCCTTCCAGGGAGAGAAGGTCAGAAAAATCCAGTTTGCAGGATGACTTCCTGCCGAGAGGCAAAGACAAAAAACAATGTTAAGACTCAGGTTGACAAAAACTCAGTTTGACTCAGCAAAACTCAGCTTGGCTAGAGTACCCAAAACTGGCAAGCACTCTGGCGTTGAGGTAGTGGCAGTCAGCAGCTTAAGAACACTCCGTTAACGTGGTAACCCCTTGCAGGTGTGTGAGGAGGAGAATCAGAACCAGGTGCCATCTGGTGGAAGAAGGAAGACAAACACACAGAAACACAGACCACAGAGACTGGAGTCGTAACAGTTATGAAATAATGACAATAATACTGAAGTCATAAGCGCTTGCTAATAACAAAAAAATAACATTACTATGCAACAAGCACAGTAGCTTAACAGTGCTTTAAATAAGAAAAAAATACATTTCTAAAATAAACACTTTTCCACCAGCACTGTTGTGATAGCGTAGTTTATCATACGCTTATCACATAGGCAGAATTTGAGTAGAACCTGGTGGTGTCCTTTTCTGGTTCCACCATAAAGTTGATGCTTATGTACAGTGTTTCTGTAGTTGTCTGTCTGCTGTGCTGTTGACAGAGGGGCTCTGCAGAGGGTTATTAGATCTTGAGAAAATATCACAGGCTGCCCTCTGTCCCAGCCTAAGGACATAGCTAGCTCCCGCTGTTGCGGCAGGACTTTGATGATCACTAAAGACAGTTCCTATCCTTGACATCACATATTCAACAGTGTGCCTTCAAGACAGAGGTACAGGTCCATGAAGTAAACGGACTATAAAACAGTTTTTGTCCATGAGTCATTACAGTAGAAAATATCATAATTTGTTAGTGCAATATCATAATGTCCTGAGTTGTTAGATTAATACATGATATACACATTTTACCATATATGTTTATATTCATTTTCTGTATATATGTACATGTCTAAATATGTGTTTCTATGTGTGTGCATGTGCTGTATATGTGAGTTGATTACATTTAGAAGAGTGCTAATGATCTAATTTGTCTGAAAATCAATCTTATTTATAAAGATTCCCATACAGTTTTTTTCTGCTAAGAGCTGGGGGAATGGACAGTTCAACAGAGCTATTGCTCTGTGTAAGTTTGACAACTGTATTAAAATCCAATCTGGGATTGTTGTTAATCTCCTCACTATTTAAATGAAGATAAAAATGCTTTTCTTCTCTTACATAGGATAATTTTATACAACTGTAGACTGTTTTTCCATATTGAGCAGAATTCCTGTAGATATGTCAAGGGCCATTTGCTCCCTGTTTCGTAAGGATACACTGCAAAATAATTAGCTCTAAATTAAACCAAGGGTCCAGATTCATATTAATAAAGTCTTTCTTTTTTAGATGGGGCTACTTTCTCTTAAATAAATCTAAACATAGAAGGACCTTGGGCATACAAGTCAGCTGGTTTCTATGTCTCTCAAAGTGACAGATCCAGTCGAAACAACAGTTAAGGGGCTTAGATTCCCCAATCAAGTAAGTCAGTTAATGATGTGTGTGACTGGGAGATTTAGATTTTTTTCCCCCCCTGAAATTCTTATCGGACAAATGAGTCAAAAATAGACCTTGAGACTTTTCTTTGAACTCCACAGGGAGACTGTCTTGAAGACAATCTTGATCCTGAGCATATATTTATTTTTTAAAATACTAATTTTTTCACACTAATTCAATTCAATTTAGTTAATTTATATAGTGCCAATTCACAACACAAGTCATATCAAGGCATTTTAAAATTCCACCAGATCATAGAGTCAAATTGATTCAAGGTTAACCAACTGATTGCATCAACTTATTGACTAAAATGCAATCCCTCACACTAAGCATGCTTGTAGTGACAGTGGAGAGGAAAAACTCCCTTCTAACAGGAAGAAACCTCCTGCAGAACCAGGCTCAGTGTGAGCGGCCATCTGCCGAGGCCGACTGGGGTTCAAGAAGACAGAAGTAGAGACCCAAACAACAACTGTTAAAGGCGGCCCCATCCAGGAAACAAACAGCCAGGCAGATGAGCTCTGAGGAAACTTCCATGTCAGAGGATGAAGAGAGCACATCCAGCCAGTCACAGTCAGAGAAACAAGACTTCCCTGGAAAAACAGGCCGATCTCCAACATCTATAAACAAGGGTGTTGATGGCAGCAGCACAGCTGATATTTCTCTCCAGGATGGTCTCACAGCCAAACAGGAACAGAAGAGGCGAAGCTACTATGATAAAAAATAAATCAAAGGACAGTCGTAGTGATTTATTAACCAATTAACCCTTTGAGTTTGGATTGTGTTCTCTAAATGCCACCTATGACGGAAAACTACAGTGAGTACTAAAATGATATTGAGCAAAAAAACCTTGATTTTCAAAAAAAATAAGACAACATAAACAGGTTAAATGCTTTAAAAACTGACATAAAAGCCACAATTTAGATGGCAGTTTCATTATTAGCATATGTTGAATGCACAAAATCAAAACCATGTTACTGTATCATTCATTAAAATAGAAACTAATATAACCTACCTTTACATATGGACATTCTTTAAATGTACAACCAAACAAGGTTGTGTAACAGCAGGTAATAAATTTGAATGTAGTAGTCCCCTCTCAAATATATATTTACAGTATGCGAAAAAAAACAAAAAGTTTGGGTATGTATATGAGGTCAAGGAGAGAACAGCTTCATTTGACAACTACACATGGCTGGGTAGCTTGTTTCAAGGGCATAACTGAAGTTCCTTTCCATAAACAGCTTTGTCTTAACTGTATGCAAAATCAAGAGGACCTATCATTTGCATTTGTGCAAAAGCACCCCAGAATGCCTGCATTATAAATGCATAGCCTGCTGTACACCATCATTGTATAATTATCCCAGTGAGTTTTATCACTTGGGTTTGTTGATGTAAGATGTGCAGAAGTGAAATCGGGAGTCATATTGCAGTAAATGTGACATAGTCATGTACAGACATGTGAACACATCTAGATAATAACACTCCCTGCCAGCTATAGAGAGAGTCACATTATTAAACCCTTGTGGTGATATACCAGCCACCCACTTGTCAACTAAAGCTTGCTTTGTTCCAGCTTCCACTTTGCGAATCAGAGTACTGGGTTTATAAAAGCCTTGCAGATATAAACCTGGTCAAATTTCTACATATTTAGGACAAAAAATCTTCTTTTTTAATATTTTTTTCAATATATTTTAGAAATAAAGATCTTAGATAAATGGTATTACAATTTCTAATATCAATTGGTTTTCATTTACTAGGCAACAGTGAATTAAAAGCAAGACATTTTCATTATCAATCTTATTTTAGATGCATTATAGTAAGGGACTAAGAGATACATGACACGTTTTTGTGTGACGAGATATTTGTTGGATTAAGTTAATAAAAAAATATGTTTGAAAAACAATTGTTTGCATTGGATGCAAATAAGTCTAAACCATAAGCTTAAAAATAAAATCTCGTCTCGTCTATGGGCGGAAAATTGTGCCCTAAATTGAAAATACCTTGACTGGATCTGTAATGATGGAATTTAAAATGAAACGCACAGATTAAAAAATGTATTACATAAATGTGGTTACACATTTTATGTTTGTATCAAAAAAAAATTTTTTTCTTTGACATTGAGTTCTATATTTCAATTTTAGTAAAAAAAAAAAAAAAAAAGAAAAAAGAAAAAAGAAAAAGAAAAAAATAGGAACTTTTTTTGTGTTAGATAACTCTATAGCCAGGATAATCAAACACAGATTCATGGATTGACATTTCAAATCAGATTAATTTATTTTATGGCATTTTGAGCTACAGCAGAGGAGCATACATGAGCTTAGTAGATGTCATAACCATGTTATTCAATTTATGTTACAGCGATGTGGAAAGACAACACCACCGGCTGCACACTATGCTGACTTAATGTTTGTGGATAACAGACATAACAGCTATTACAGTTTGGCCAGGCCCATTTTAACAGTGTTCTGTTAACAGTGTTTGTTAATAGCACTGTTTGATTGGGCTAGTAGCATCGTCCTGAAAAATTTTAAGTCAAAAATGAAGGTGTAATGTTTCAGCATTCATGCGTGTTTACAGTAGAGTTGTCATAAAACAACCCACATGACAGTGAGCTCCTCTTACATGTTCCCCACCGCCCTTTTAGTCATAAAGTTGTTCCAAAGTTTCCTTGGGCTCTGGAAGTACTGACAGAGATTAATCTGTGTTTGTGTGCTCGTCTGCTAAGCTTCTATCCCTCTAAAAGAACCTCTGGTCCCATGAGGAAGTGTGCTGAGACACAAAAAGAAGCAGCTCTCACATACAGTCAACCTATAAAACACAAAGATGCATGCCCACATACACACAAAAATCTGAAGACATGAGTAACACAGGCTGAGAGCATTAACAAATGACCTTGCATCTAGACATCAGTGCTCTTCTTCACAAATGATTTGTGTCCAAATCCCCTACAGCTGTCCCTCATCAAATATAAGTAGTTCTGTTCATGCTTCTTTGAAAGGGGTGACCTTTAAACCCTATCCTTTTTCCTTACAATTTCTTCATCTAAAAAAAAGATATTTATATAATATATATATATATATATATATATATATTATATATATATATATATATATATATATATATATATATATATATATATATATATATATTACGTAATACATTGTTCCTTGAACTGCAAATATTTCTTCAAGGATAAGTCGAGTTTAAAATCAGATGTCCATATTTTACCTATACACTGTTATGGCTCAAGGTTCTGAAAAACTAGCAATTGAAATCTTTGTCAAATATTAGGCCCTAGAGGCTAGCTGATGAGGATCACAGCACCAATGTGAAAACAGATACGTAAATAAAACTGAATTATTTCTTGCAACACAGTAGATGTCCATTGGCTGCAACAAACCCTTTGAGATGCTGCAAAATTAGCAAACTCCAAAATGCAATGAGAGCCAAGGATACAAAAGCTAAAAGCTTTGTTGACCAGCATAGACACAAAAAAAAAAACAAAGACCAAATACTATTTTATATTTGTCATATCTTGATGTGCCCTGGACCAAAAATTTCTTTAGATAATGTTTTGTTTTCGTGTCAGAGATTGGCTTGGAACTCGAGGTTATGGCCTCTTATACCATTTTTAGCTGAGCTTTATGTCTGCACTCAGCTAAGATATACAGTCCCCACTACAACCTTAAAAAGGGTGATAATGTGCTTGTTTATATGGTATCTATTTGAAGTTAAGAGAGAAAGAAGGACTACAGAAGCAAATAATTTATGATTTCTCACCAGAATACAAATGCATCTTTTGTATTCCTGTTGCTGTAGTGAGATCCATTATACAGAATGGGGAAAAAAAGGATGTGGCAATGTTGTTGTACTTTTTCCTCTTGTTTAAAATCTGAATAGAATTTTTTTTTGCATTTTTTTTCAATAGAAAAACCCACTTAAAAGAAAGAAAATATGGCAAGCAGGTTTTGCAAAGTGTTTTGTTTTTGTTTTATAGAGTGATGTGTTGGAACAGCAGCTTATCTTCAGCTGAGAGTAAGCAGTTAGATAAGGAAGGCCAGCTCTATCCTGGGGTGCCCAATGGACACAGTGCATTTGTTGGAACACAGAATGACTGTAGAAAAAATACTGTAGATTCTTCCTCCCAGCTGTTATACTTTATAGGATTCTATGCTCCTTACAAAGAAATAAATGTTAATAACCATACTATTATAAAATAGCTGCAGTTTTAATCTTTATATGGTTATTCTAATTTTTTCTAAGTGCACTTTTTGATCAACATTTTCTCTTTTTTTTATTTCTTCTTTATTTTTTTCCCTCTATTTTATTTGACAACATTTTCATTTATTTAGTTTCCATTATTTAAAATACCTGCACAGTATTTTATTTTCTCAGCTTTTTTCTTTTCTCAATGCTGCACACAGTAACTTAATTTCTTTATGTTGTTTTTTTCATACATTTTTATGCTTGTGTGTATATGCTTCCTTTATGGAGGACCTGGTGAGCTGCTGAAAAAGAGAACCCTCCATTTTAAATTTCAATTTTTAAATCATGCGAAATATGACTTGAAGATCATTTTGTAAGTGTGCATTTTAAAGTGAAGTATTAAAGAGGAATTGTAAATTATTTTTATCAATCCACTATGAAATACTAATACTTAAAAATTTATTTTCAAATCCTATTTCTAAATTGAAATTCAAAATCTAAAATAATCATAAATATCCTTTCGAATCATGCATTTCCTTGTTGCTGTACCCTCTCCATTTGCCTTTTCTGTGACCCTTCTGGCCCCAGATCACACTGAAAACCAGTTTAACCTGTCAAAGTTAATCCTCTGATGGAACCAGCTCCCACATTGGTCGTTTCGTTAAGCAAATGTGGTGGTCTAACCAATGAGAGAGTTTAAATTATTTCCAGTGTTCTCAGGAACCAGAAGTGTTACACTATCAGTCCTCCTATCTTAAAAATGCTACTAAATTGATGCATTGATACTAAGATAGATAAGCAACTTGGGGTTTGGTGTTTTGCCTTACCAAAATACAGTTACACATCTCAAGCTGAATCAGAAATAAAAAATTTTGAAATTCAGAATGACTACACCCTTGGAGCCACAGGTGCCTATTTAAATATGTAAAAGCAGCAGTGATTTCCAAAATATGATCAGTAGAGTGAAGTTTACTAAGTGTTTCCTTGAATAAGGAAAATTAGAATGTGATTAATACATGCACCCACTGAGTGAAAAAGATAAAAAAAAAAAAAGTTAAGAATTAAGTGGAGATATGAAGAATAACCTACTTTTCTGTTGGAGAAAGTAGAAAGTAGATAGATCAGTGTGATTAATATCTGACTTTTAAAGCTAAAAGATCTGAGAAGATATGCTTTGAATTTCATCCCTCATGAATTCTTAACAAACTTTTAGGTATAAAGTAAAACTAAAAACATAAAATCGCTTCCATAGAACACCCTAAGAAAGGCATTCATAATAATTTCAATTTAGTTTTCACGTTTCAATAACGTTTTCACAATTTGACCGAAAGAAATGGTGAAAGTTGATTTCTTCTGAAAAGAAAATGCTCATGTGGTTTAATTGCTTTTTTAAAAGATGAGGGATAGTTGTTTGTTTTTTTTACCGTTTGCCTTCACTTCAAAAAAGCACCTAGCCCCAAATCTTTTTTCTGTGTTAATGGAGACTTTTGGGACAACACATTCTGGAGAAGCACCAAACTCTGTCCTGCTGGGCAAGCAGTGAATGGAATCATAAGCCCGCCTCCGTCTATCTCTCAGTATCTGCTGTGGTCATGCAGAGCAGGCTGCCTAAATGCTGCGGCCGAATGAGAGAGAGAAAACCTTACCACCTTTCATCCAGATTGTATATAAAATGCAAATGTGAAAAGCTGCCACAATCATGTCCTACATTCTGAAGTGGTATCATAAAAATAAAAAAATAAAATAAAAAATTACTGACACAGTTTTCTCACAAAAAAATCAATCAGTGTCTTTTCAATCCACTGCTTCATCCATCGCTATTCACCTCATCCACTGTGTGTTTTTCTTACTTTTCTCAAATGGCAAATTTTGCATTACTGCCACCAACTGATATTGAGTGTGAAACTAAATGGCTGAATTGTATGCATTTCCTTTACTTGCTTCTATCCAAGCTATTGCTGTTAAAATTTCCACAAGTTTTTCCTTTCAGTTATTCCAATATACCTCCACCCTGCTTTTATTAACAGCACCCCCCCCCCCCCCAAAAAAAAAAGACAAAATCTTAGATTCTCCTCCTGCAGCTGGAAGAAATTAAGTATGCAAATTAGTTGATGATGTAATATAGCCCTGTTTAGGACAGTCAAAATGACTTCCTTGCTGAGGAGTTTACAATACCATATCAATGTTTGAAATTCATACACTCGGTGTAAATACCCACTACTATGTTTATGATTGATGAGGGATGCTGAAATATAGCTCTCCCTTTTAAAAAAACTTTTTTTTGTGTGACATATCTGCATTTTATTAGACTACTTCCCAGCAAAACTGTCCATAACAACCATGGCTGTTAGCCGTCCGGACACAGAAGCACTCAACGCATGTGGTTAAGTAGGTGAATGGGCCAAAAGGGCCAGTTTAGATGCCACAAAAATAACACAGTCAAAGCACAAACTTGTTAGCCCCACCTTTTTCAAAAACTAATCATTTGTGGGTTTTTGACTCTAGGCTCGGGAGCTATTCCTTTTAGAAATACATGAAAAACGATAGGATTTTAAAAAAACTAATGTTATCAAACAGGGTGATCTCAGAGTGCAGACATGAAACCATGAAAAATTTAAAAAAGAAATAAGAAAAACTTTTAAAAGAAAAACCTTCGTAACTCTTTTTTTCAGATAGTTTAAATATAGCTTCTTGTCTTTTACATTGCCTTTTTTTAAATGCTCCTTTGAAATGTCAAGTGTCTTTTGTCTTAGATTTGTTTTAGTCACTCCACTAATGGTTTACCCAGCTGGTGTCGTGCCTCCCTTTTCTCAGCGGGTCAAATAAATCCTTGCTTCCTGACACGCTCAAGCATCAGAGCAGACTGCTCATAGACAACCCTCAGTAGATATCCTTGATCAAGTGCTGGAGAGCCTCTGATCTGAATAACTTCACTGTTGGTCGTGCCGGGTTGCTTTTTTGCTTCACTTTCCAAAGATATCTGCAGCTCAGGATAAACCATCAGCTAATCTCTCACTGTTGTTGCAAAACACAATGTTTATACATCCAGAGGTTTCCCGACGGAGCTTTAATCACATTCTTAACTGCAGAAACACTCACTGTAATTCACATTTTCAATCATATTATCAGCTTAAATCGAAAAGCGGGGGGCGGGAGAAGCGTGGGGGGCAGAAGTCTCACTCATAAAAAACATATCCATCTCTTTAAAAGGATGTAAAATTGCCGAGGGCTGCAGTGGATGAACTACTTATTCTAAACATTGCTCTGTGCTTTATAGTCCAAACTAGGCTTCTTCTCTGTGTTCCCAGCCTTGTTTAAAAAAGCAAAGCTATAAGATTTTTTCTAACTATTAACCATAATGTATTTCCAAGCCTGTGAGAATAAGAATTAGCAGGTTGAATTCCAAGATATGACTTAAGGCTGTTACCTGAGTGATTTCTAGCTACCGTATTTTCACGACCATAAGGCGCACCGTACTAAAAGGCGCAGTCTCAGTTATGTGTCCCATTTCTGTATTTAACACACACATAAGGCGCAGCGGACTATAGGGCGCGTTTTTTATATACAGGTACATGTCCTCTACTACCTTTAAATACCTCTACTGCGTATTTAAAAATACAGCGGGGGCAAAACTGAGTATGACTGTGCTTTATTCATGTATTTATTACAAAGTATTAATCAAACCTGGCAGCTGGCCGTGAGACAGACACATCGCAGATGACACAGCGCTGTGATCACTCCTAAATTAACTTAAAATCCTGAAACCTGCCGACGGAATATGTTCGCTTTTATGGGTGCCTGCAGTTTAAATTATTTAGATGAAAAACACCTGCCATCCACCGCGTGAACCCGGAGGCTGCCCAGCCTAGAGGCTGCTGATGAAAGGATTTCTCCTGTCGGCGCACCGCTGGTATGTGGGGGTCTGAGCGCCTCCGACAGAAATAGATAATCTGGATGAACTGACTGCAATTATTAAGTTTTCAGGTGGACTTTCTCACTTAAAAACATATTAAAACTACTTTATTCCCACTGATCACAGCAAATATAGCTGCAAGATTTAGATTATTTAGATGAAAAAACACCTGCCAGCCACCGCGGTGAAGAGGAGGAGACCCGCCCAGAGGCTGCTGTTGAATTAAGTTTTCATGTAGAAAAATAGAGCGGGAGCAAAACTGAGTATGATTGTGCTTTATTCATGTATTTATTAAAAAGTATTAATCAAACCCATCAAAGTCATCATCCTCTGTTTCTGAATTAAACAGCTGCGCTAAATCAGACATGCCAATTTCCCCTTCTTCTCTGTCAGTCACTTTCCGTGCAGCGCAGTTCCTCAGAAATAATGCCGGCTTTTGCAAAAGCTTGTACAACAGAGCCAGCAGACACGTTAGTCCATCTACAATCCATCCGCAAACTGTGGCGTAACTTGCCCGGCGCTGCCTTCCACTTATCCTGAAACTGTGGTCTCTGTCGGCCATCCATCGCTCCCACGCCGCTCGCAGCCTTACTTTGAACGGCCGCTTCACACTGATGTGGAGCGGTTGAAGTTCCTTTGTCAGACCCCCCGGGATAACGGCGAGCACAGCGTTCATTTGATTCACCTTTTTTTTCAACATCGGCTGTGAGATGGGCACGCAGCGATGGTGATGCGTGGAAAAAACCACCTGGTCTCCTCACATAGGCTACACCTCCCTCAGCTACGCTTTCATCATCTCCTCATCCATCCAGCCCTTTTTCATTTGCGTTAATATCATAATGTCATCAGAGCGCTGTGTCTGTCTCGCTGTCAGCTCCCAGATCAGCTTCTCTGATTGGTTGATGCGGCGCGTCCAGCAGCAAAACTTCAATTTTTCCATCTCGAGCAGCAGCAGCGCGTTGGCAGATGCTTAAACGCTCCTGCTGCTCAAAACGCGCTGCGGGACCTTTTGCTGCACCTATACGCGCGTCAACCATTTACTTTGCATGTAAACTCGCTGCTTCTGCTGCACCTGCTGGGTCCGGTTCACACCGATGTCGAGCGGTTGAACAGCGAGCACAGGGTTAATTTGTTTCCCCATGTTTTTCACATCAGCTGTGAGATGGGCACGCATGGAGTTACATATTAACAGCGATGGTGATGAGTGAAAAAAAAAAACACCTGGTCTCCTTACATTCAGCCACTCTTTCATCATCTCCTCAATGAGGTGGTCTCAAAAGTCGCAGTTACAACACAAATAGGGCGCACCGCACCATAAGGCGCACTGCACATTTTGAGGGAAAAAAAAGACGTTTAAGTGCGCCTTATAGTCCTGAAAATACGGTAGTTATTTATTATGGGCAGCAGTCATCAAAGTGTAGACCGACTACATTTGAAAAGGCAGCATACTTTTTTAAAGAGAATTTTTCCACTTAAATAGCATTTTATTTTCAGAAAGCTATTTAGATTAGAACAATTTTAAGATTATTGCTCCTGCCCAGGAGGTTATGTTTTTAGGAGAAGTGGGCTTGTTTTATCTACAGTACAATGTGGGGGAAGTAAATTTGTAAAATATCCTACATGTGGGGACTTACAGGTACATGTAGGAACATTCAAATGGTCCCCATATCTTAAAGTTCTGTTCTTTAAATTGGTGTTAGGGTTAGTACTAAGGTGTGAATTAGATTAAGGTTAGGGAAATGTATATGTTGGTAATAGTTGGGGTTACGCTAAGGGTCTGGGTTAGGCCATATAAAATGAATGCAAGACAATGAAATGTCCCATATGTCATGAAAACAAAGCTGTGTGTGTGTGTGTGTGTGTGTGTGTACAGGAGAACTTGAAAGTTTATGAATTTATTTTATTGAATTTTTAGCAAAGGTACTCCTTAGTCCAAGAAGCAATTCATTAAATTTTGGAGACGAACTGGATCATCATCTAGATCCAGGAATGTTTTGATTTTGTGAAATTCTTGATCCTGTTTGGCTGTGACACCATCCTGGAAAGAAATATCAGCTGATATCAGCTTGATTGGTTTTTGGTATAATTCAATTATGAGGCTATCCCCCCCGAAAAAAAAAAAAAAAAACTCCACCAGCCACCACTGAGTTTTATACACTTCACTTTTTCTATGCAATTCAAGTTTTAAAATGTCTCACTACTGCCAACTTTAAGTCTGAAAGATCTGCAGAAGGACCCAGGTTTATTTATAAGAACAATCCAACAAAGTTGGTAAGACCCTCATGGTTTTCTTAGTGACCAAAGGTTGTCTTCTTGCATACCTGTTTGAAGGCAACCTGTTTTTGCACACCGTCATGGTTTTAAGGTGATTGGCCCAAATGCAGACAGTTTGAGAACATAAACTTAGACTTAGTTTGAGAACTTAAAACCCACCAGGTTGCCGGCGACCCAGTGGACCTTAAGTGGGGGTAATAATTTAGAATGCATAAAATTCCACCGGTAAAATTGGTACCAGCAGGTGGAGCCATTGCATGCAGCTCCAAGCTGACACCAAAAGTTGCATACCGCACGGCTCTGGAACTGTTATAGCTAGAGTTTTGAAATTTTCTGCATTTGTGGTTGAAATTATATAGAACAAATATAATACAATAAAACCTGCTTTTTCTCAAGAATGTCTTTATTACTGCTTTTCAAAAAAGACCTGTAATTTCCGAGAATAAAAAAAAAAAATACTTTGAGTCACGTTTGAACTGATGCAGGTTGGTCTTTGTTCTACTCACCCAATTTTAATTTATATATTAGGAAACTAGAGGGTAGTTTTCAAATAATGCATTTCACATGTAATTTGGGCTTACAGTTCCTAAGTTATTTGCTTTTCCAGTTGGGTATGCAAAATAGGCGAGGATTACTCAAAATGAGGTGGATGTTAAGAGGTTAAAGATGTTTATTAAGCTACAACAGGCAGGAAAGGCTCACTACATGAGCTGCTGGTGGGGAATGGAAAGTCCAAGTGAAGAGCACGCCAGGAATGGTTAATCAGTCTGCGACTCACTGCCTTCGGATGGGAGGAGATGGCTGAGCAACAGGTGGGCCAGTGGATGGAATACAGGTGGGAGCCTGAGCAGCGCCGCAGTAGAGGCAGGTTAGGAGCAGCTGAAGGAACCAGCGTGAATTCAGGAAGGGGGTTCTCTTATCCGGCTGGGTAGCACCAAGGGGGCTTGAAGGGAACACCAGAGCAGAATATGAGCATCAGGGATTCAGGAACCAGTCCTCAGAGCATGGAGACTGACGGCTGAGTATTCCAGAGCACGGGAGACAAGGAGACAAGTTAGAACCAGAAACAGACAAACAGGAACTAAGATCTGTCAACAGGAAAGAGGCCTTGGCGTATCACAACGTTTTAACACTCTAGCGTCCTTCGGCTGACTGAATGCTCCTCTTATGCTCAGCAGCGCAGCCTCAATGAGCCGCAGGTGTGAGGCCACACCCACCTGTCAACAACAACCACCTGTGTAAGAGAGTGAGCAGAGCACAGAATCCTGACACACACCAGTGCTACAGTTTTTAAAAAGAAGACAGAGAAAGGACGACTTCTCTTTAGTCAAGCAGCAAAACCTAAAGGCAGAAAATAATTTTGAAACTAGCTGTAACCAAATGTTCTCTTGTTTTCTTAAAATATACTGAATTCTGAAACTGAAATCCTGCTAAAATGTAAATTGTAGTTGACAATAATGAAATTGATTGATTGATATTGATTGATAAACACACCTAATGAAAAAAAAAACAGAACTATCACTTTTAAATACACTTAATACAGAAAGGAGAAAGTTGGTTCAAGTGTAGACTGTGAGACAGCCTGTAATTTTTGGTTTTTGCTTTCTGTATCTAGATATTAATAGGCAGGCAGTCTTGATTTTGTTAAGTCTGATTAAATGGGTTGTAATAAAGTTTTTGTGATATATTTCTTTTTAATTAAAGAAGGTTATGATGTATGGCCACTACAGCAGCTTACTCATGATTGATGGTCCCTCGAATACCTTAAACTTTGAAAGGCATGAATCATTTCTATTAGTATAACAAAAAACAGAGCCTTCTTATCGTCCGCAATCATAATTTGTTTTAAATAGAATCTGAAACAGAATTCAACACCGTTGCGATCCTGTACAGAAAGCCTGCTGCTGCATACGTGGAGGTATTTATTCATGCTGGTAAAACAAGCAGTGCTTGGAAAAAGATGCTTTATTCAGAGAAGCTCTCTGTGCTCTTGTCAGGCTTAATTTGCTCTTCTGCAATGGATCTGCGCACAGCAAAGTGACACTACAACCTCTGCCAGCCACAGATAAACCCATGATGAAGACCTCAAATCAGTGCATTCACAAGATTGAGCAGGTGGGAGGGATCACCTCGAGTGCTGGACTGACTGTGTTTCTAATGCGTCTCCGGCAGGATGTATTCAACAAATAAGGACATAAAAATGAGCTATTTGTTTTTAGATAATTTTTTGAGTTCCGCTCTCTGACTCAACACTTTGTAGAACCAATTTTGATGTAATTACAGCTAAGGATATGTCTACCAGTTGTGAACATCTAAACTTAGAATTTTAAAAGCTCTCAACCTTTTGTCACACCGTATCAAAGCCTTTTAGGAATCACCCTTTTCAACCTTACTTAATTGCATTTAGTTCTGGACTGTTGCAATTGTACTTTTACTTAGTAGTTAAAGCTTGATTGATTGATTGATTGATTGATTGATTGATTGATTGATTGATTGATTGATTGACGTTATTGATCTCACAGTGGAGAAATGTACTTGTTACATCACCTCAAATAGTCAAAAAGAGAAGAAGGTGCGTTAGGAAAAAATAAGGCACATGGGATTTATTTAACATTTGAAAATGTCCCTTTTGCTTGATTGAAACCTATCTAAAAAATGAGGTAATTACTCTCATCTTTTGAATATACAGTATATCATTTCAATAAAATTTGAAAGAAGAAATGGTGTAAAGAGATTAGAACAGAATGCTAAAATAAAGCAAAACTGATCCTGGACAAAAGGGTTAATAAAAAGAGCTTTCCTCATTGATTTGCAGAGTATTTCCTCAGGCATGATGCATGTTGTTCTAAAGGTCAGATGAGAAAAAGATAAAAGTGTAATGTCTCCTCCTGGCTCAAAACTAGACAGGGAATTATTGATCTGAGGCACACAGAGTTGAAAACAAAGGAGGCTATAAAGCAAGATCATAATCTTGCATGACCTTGTGTTTTTTTTTTTTTTTTCTTTGTTTTTATTCCCTTAGTGGGCAACAGTTTAGTATTGTACACTTGAACCCCTTCAACAAAATCCTGCAACTACAATGACATCAAAGATCCTAAAAGTAAGGTAAAATTATTTATTTTTCATAAAACTATTGTAACCTTGATGTAAAAAAATCCTGAAAACAATTTAAGATTAATATTATAAGATTGTTATTCTCCCTGGAGATAAACACACCCATTTAAGCCAATCAGAGGTCACAACAATTGGTTATGGTATTCAAGTTTGCCAAAACAATGTCGGACACCATAATTTGTTCAGGTCTCATTCTTGTCATCATTATACTGCTGATAGTGGGCTAATTAAAAAAAACTTTTCGGGGGAAAACCTGGTTTGGTTCAGAGAGATGGCACACATTGCATTTCAGATGGTCAGGCTCTTCTTTTCAAGAATCTGACTAAATTAATTTGTTCTCTAAAACCCTGATGTGGTTCCAGACATGGAAGCAGTAGTAGTTTAGCACACCTCTGCAATAACTTGACTGTCACCCCACCCCAATCCCACCTATACAGTGTCTTGCCCACCACCAAAATAAAATAAATTAATTCGAAAATAATCCTTAAGGAAGAAACCATTATGACCTTATTGAAATTAATATGACCCCAATTTAGAAGAAAAGTAAAAAAAGAGGTCTATTAGACATAAGATCTTTCTCCTCAAAAGATATTGTAAGTTAATGACTTGATTGGTCATAATCACATTAATATACGTTGTCTTACAGAAACCTGGCTGCAGTAAGAGGATTATGTTGAGCATAAATTAGCCAACACCCTGTAGCTTTTTCAATTTTCACATGCGTACATATTTCAGGTGAGGATGAGGATTAGCATCTGCCTTTCAGCCTGCTATGTTTATTCATCAAAAACCAGTTAAATATACATTTTTTTTTACATTTAAACTTTATTCCCCCAATTGAAATTGCAAGGCAACAAAAGCATTTTTCTTTCTAACTTTGTATTGTTCACCAGAGTCTCACTCTCAGTTTTCAGAGACGTTTTCAGACTCCTTATCTGGATTAGTGGTAAGGTCACTAAAATACCAACAAGTTCATTAAAGAGGGTGTTTTTAAAATTTAAATGCTGACACTTTAGATGGCAGCTAAAATGCAGCATTAAATGTCACCTTAGACTTGACTGGCTTTGTCACACAAATGTGAGATTCCACTAAAATGTTTCCCATTACTAAATCTTTTGGGGTTTTTTTGCTAGGTTTGTATTGACTTAGGATGACATCACTCTTTTCATGAGTTCTGTGTCCTAAACTTTACTAAAACAGGAAACAGGAATGAAAAGTAAAAGAATGCATTATTGCATTTCTGCATATTATTTAAAGTACACTGGAAACAAAAACGTTGCAACCTGTTTGCTGGATTTTAATAATTGATCTGATTCTGACAAAAAAAAGCGGTAGACCAGCGATCATCCCATTTCTCTGCGATTTAAATCTTCAACGGCTAGAATAGACTATCAAGTTATTGAGCCATTAAGCCCACCTGCTCCCACCCATCCTCAAGACCTTCTACAGAAGCACGATAGAGAGCATTCTGACCAGCTGTCTCGCTGTGTGGTCTGGAGGCTGCTGCACCTCAGACTGGAAGAACTCGAAAAGAGTGGTGAGAGCAGCAGAGAGGATCATCAGGGCTTTTCTTCCCTCCATTAAGGACACTTCATCCCAGCGCTTCATGTCCGGAGCCCGTAACATCATCAACGACCACTCACACCCCCACCATGGACTGTTCTCCCTGCTGCCCTCTGGAAAGAGGCTTCTCAGCATTCGATGCAGAACCAACAGGTTTTGCAAAGCTGCCATCAGACTGTTGAACTGTTGAAACTATTTAAATAACAAATCAAGACTCTGCATCACACTTGTAAACATCATAATTGCGTTACATTTTCAAAGTCCTTAAATAGAACTCAACTAAGAGTTCTACTGCATTTTGCACCAGATTTATTTATTTTGCACTGCTCTGAACCTTTCATATCAATGCCTTTTGCTTCATTTCTTTAAACTGGTTTTTCTTTTCTCCTACACTGTTTACATTTTGATCACTGCTGCAATGGAAATGTTCATTTCACTGCTAAGCTGCTCATTGGAAATTTAAAAGCTGTATGCATCAAAAATTGACTTTGTATACACTCTGTGTATACAAAATGACAAAGTTTGTCTAAGTCTAAGGATCTTCCTAATGACAAATTAGATCATCTAATGCAACGATTCTCACAAATTTAAGTCAGAGTTTTAGGATTTGGGATGATCTTTGAAGATAAAAACTCTGAGGAGGCTTCCATAAATCTACATCGCCATATTTATGCTCAATCTTTTATCTAACAATAATCTAAAATGTTCTCAGATTATTAATTTTTTTTTTACATTTTTGTTGTAGGACTTAATGGAGAGAGAATCACAAATTGTTGGCTTTATTATGAAACTGGAGAAAGGAAATTTAAAGTTTGAAGTTTCGGGTTTAGTTACAAAGGGTATAATCGGTGGATTTTATTTTAGCATTCATAATCAGTATATGTTATTTATTTATTTCTTTTTTTTATTGCATGTATCTGGTGAGAAAACATATATTTTGGGTTTGGAAATACAGGAATAATTATTATACCTTACACAAAATTGTATATCGCCAAAAGTATTTGCTCAACTGTATTGACTCAGATGAAATTTACCTTTTTTACTGGTGTACCTTAAGTGTAGGATCTGAGTTATTCTTTATTGTTTAGATCCAAGCAGCTCTATAACAGCACATGTTATATGTTCTGTGTTTTTTCTGTCATTTGCAAATGGTAGTGTCATTAAACCATGCTCAATTAGCCATCTGGGGGTCGATAGTGAAGCAGCTCTCAGACTGTAATCATGGTTCCCCTTCCCAGTGTGCCAAACTCTCACTCGTTGGGCTCTCCAGTTCCCTACTCTCAAACGTCCTTATGTGCTTGATAATCACTCTGTGAAAAAGTTCACAAATGTGTTCCTGGATGGTTGTTTGTGTGCTCATTTATCATTTTAATCTCCTCGTATGAATGATTCTATAAAGCACAAATATGTGTGTCTGCGTTTCTCGTTGTGAGACCCTCTATGCAATTGATGATCCCCAATGAAAACATTTAGATTGCCTTCTCCTTGGTGCCAGTCTGGATTAGGCTGGCAATGAAACCATTCCTCTTTGATTACCATTTTGGCATTTAACCTACGCGGATAACAGGGGGCTGTCATCAAGGGAAGGTTTGGTGGACCAGACACTCAGTAACATGCGGGCACACACACAGTTCAGATAATTGAGTCATCGTGTATTTGCTAGCACACACCTTCCTATTTTTCTTCACTAATCCCATGTTTTTTTTTTTTTTTTTTTTTTACTGCTGCATGCTCAGTGCACCAGAAATCTATTTGGATTAAGAGCACATACCATGTGTGACATGTGAATTTCTCTTTTCCTATTCATGCTTAGAGGCACCTCTGCACCCAACTACCACACAACATAAAGACGTTTGACGCTGATGCTATATTATCTGCCTTACACAGAGAGCTCTTATTTATATGTATTAGTTATTTTATTATGGACTGTAGTGCGAGTGATAAACTAGGAGTGGTTAACAGTTAAACAGGTAGGAGAATAAAAATAAAGTTCATCTTTATGCAATAATATTAATTTGACTTCTTTACCACAGATTCTATACCAACATCTATACTTGGACAGAATATTTTTATATATTCACACAATAACAAGAAAAGTAAATCTTTTTTTAAATAGTGATTTTATGCACTAAGGAAAACAGTTTCTTTAATTAAATAAAAAATGCCTTTTTATTATTATTATTTGGTTATTAATAAAAAGATATACAATTGCGAGTTACACACAAAAAAACAGCAAACAAGGAGAGTAAAAATTAAAAGTATTAGGGCATTTGTTTAAAACTCAACCTTAGAATACGCGGGGGGGCAAGAAACAAAAAAACAAAGCCATTTCACAAATATTTATAGAAATATACATCCAATGCCTGGAATATTTGGCATTGTGTGATCTATTGTTTCATTTGTTTTACTTTAACCAAAAAGGTCAACATGTCAGTTCTTTGTTACAATTAAGACATGCTGCTCAGTTTCTTTTCACATTAAGTTTAAATTTCTTATGAAAAAAAATAAATATATATACACTGTTAAACTCTATACAAGCTTGATTTGACATTCTGCAATGCTAATTTATTTACACAGCATCATTCATACATATGGTTAAAGCTGTAAATATTACATTGCGAAGGCCCGCAAAATCATGCAGTGTTTTCTTGCTCCCCTTATATTCTGGGTTGTAATCCCAACCAAGTTTGTTTGGCGTGTAACTTGCCACATACCTACATTTTCTTTAGGTGTTCTGGCTTCCTTAAAAAACAAACATATGGGGAAAAAAATGCATGATAAGTTGTTCCTCTAAATTTCCCTTATAGATGAGCTGTTGTGTGCGTGCAAGTGTGTGTGTTTTTTCTTGTCCCTATGTGTTTTTTTATGATGTATCATAAAAATCACTACTCTCTTACTGACCACTGTAGACAGGCACAGAACCCATACTACTCTCAATGAGTAGGCAATGGACAATTGGACATATATTAAGAAACTTTAACATGAAAAACAAATGCCGATTGTATGACAAAGAAAATTATAAAATAACCATTCCCCTTATGGAAAGGTTGCTGCAAACCATTTTTTCCCATTCCAAACCAGCAAAGGTCAACAGTTTTTTAAAAATCTGAATTGTTCATAGGGTTTGTTTCAGGGCTGTGGAGCAAACAAACTAAACACAGCCCTTACGTGCCTCTAGTTTTGGCAATGTGATCACACTGTGAATGAGGAAGACCTGAGGGGTCTACATTGTTCATATCCACCAACTTTGAGGTACGAGACCAATGAGTGGTATACAGACCTTTTACAAGATTTTTTTATCCCTTGACAAACCGAGAGCATTGCAATGACAATGATGGACAGGTACTGTAATATTTTGTCTTGCTATTGTTCAGGACTCTTAGGGCCGGATTTATCAAGATCCAATTTTGCGTGCAGTAATTTGTGCTCGCAAACTGGAATTTTGCGCGAGGGGCTGGACCATGGTTTGCGGGTGTTTTAACAAGAGTGATTTTATAACCGGTGGCAGGTGCAAAACTGTTGGACACACCCTATTTAAATGATGGTTTTGCGCGTTTTGCAAAATAGTTTGTAGTTTGTACAAACTAGTGCTAGAAATTTAAATCTTACAGTGACACCCCCACCCCCTCCAAAAAAAAATAAAATATATATATATATATATATATATATATATATATATATATATATATATATATATATATATATATATGTTAAAGAAAAATGATTATTTTTTAGACTTTAATACAGTTAATCTTATGGCATGTGTAAACACTCTCACTTGAACATATTTCTTAATTTTGAACAAGGCTGTGTTAATGATTTAAAACTACTAATGGGTAAGTATTTAGACCACCAGGCCATAGAATGAGTATCTCCTGGGGGGTGAATAACAGTTAAGCCTGCAGGAGAGATTTCTGCTTGGTTTACAGAAGGTCAAAAGTCTTCCAGAATAAACAACCAGGGATGGTGTGAAAACTGAATCAGGAAAAAGGCCCCCGCATTCCACAAGCTGTCTGTGGAAGCTTATCTTGTGTTTTATGACTTTAAGAATTCTAGATGCCAGGACAAGCTTTCCGCCTTTTCTTGTTAAAACAAAGAAGCAAATGACCCCAGATGTTTGCAGTAAATTAGGTAAAGTTTTAGGCAGTGTCAGAGATGGCTTTTGGTTGGAGGACCGAGGGCCAGCCCTTTTTGAATGGATTAGATATAAGAGGATAAAGCTTTCTAAATAGAAGTTACAGATCAGATTTGCCCTTGCAACTCTCCAAAGATGTCTCTGTACTCTTTGCTTTCTTTCCTCCTATGTCAGGTAATGGAATGTATGTCTCTGTTGTTCTGCAGTTTTGTTGTTAATTCATAAGCTGTTTTTTGTTGGATTAAATTCTGTGATTCTGTGACGTTCGCATATCTTGCTGGTTTTCCTTGGGGGCCACACGCAGCTCGCTGAGCGCACCTGGGAGAGGAAGAGAAACACCCAACCTTTTTCCAAAGTTAACTATTTAGAATATTTTCTTCCTTAACTATATATATATATATATATATATATATATAAACATTGGCAACCTTTATTCCCTAAGGTGGTATGTGGCTGAATTTCTACTCCACTGCAGTAAAAAAAAACAAAAAAAAAAACAGGTGTTTTGTGTTGGCCTGTAGAAAAATGCACATACCAAATGGCTCACAAAAAGTGACTGTGGATGAGATTACTGCGTGTACGCATCCCCGCAGCATTGGCATGTTGCTCCACAGGCGCAGGGGGGAGGTCGGGGTTCTCCGGTAGGGCGTCAGGGCGACATGGCATTTATAACGTTGGACAGCACTTCTGAAAAACGAGATTGGGAGATCCCAACTCTCGCTGCAACCGTACTCTGGAATGACCCAGATGCAAAAAAGTGCAATGTTGCAAGGAGTTTCGTGATATCTGGTATTGCGTGGGTCCTCCTTGTGGCTGGCTCCAAATCCCTTCTGAGTTCACCCAAAAGCTCCAAAATGGCAATGCTGGATAAACGATATGTTTTGATGATCGTTTCCTCGTTCATTCCAAAAATATTCACACGGACTGAAAAAGTGCGTTTTCTGCGTCTCCTTGCTTCCTTTCGATGTCTCCTTCTTGCAACAATAACTGCTGCCATGTGTGCGCAATTACGCATACAGACCATTTGCACCTTCTTTGGAAACATGTTAAATATAGAGTCAGATACCGTTAGCAAAATTGCTTTCAGGTTTGATAAATCACTTTGCGAGTGCTAAATTAATATATTTACATGTTCTCCTCCCACAAGACGCACTTTTGCGTGTAAACGCCCCATATTGCATATTCATTGCAGAAAAAGTACTAAGTGGATAAGAGGCGCTATTTAGCACGTTTTAAAGACCAAATCCTTTTAGCACGCTGTTTTGAAATTTGTGTAAATTTGACATGCATCATTGCATTAGTCCTAGCTGAGGAAAGAATGTTGATGTTAAATAAGTGGCAGGTGAATAAGAGCTTCGTGGAATTCAACATCTAATCTTTGCTTGTTTAGAATTACAACCGTCAAACAATACAAAGAGGTCTTGGTATATCAAGTACTGTCCAAACAAGTTTAAGCCTGGTTCACACAGCAAGATAATTGGGTCAGTTTTTGCCTTGATATTTCTCTTCTGAGAAGGCCTGATTTTTATGAAAGCCCTTTAGATAATAGTATGAGATAACACTGCTGATATTAAGATTGATCATACCTGCTTGGAAGAACATCTCAACCGCTCTGAATGCAAATATGCGAAATCCAACATGTTGGATTGTCTTGGCCCGAAACCCTACCATGTGTTGGGGTGTCCGAGTGAAGACAGGGATGAAGACTGTTGAATGGGACATTTAGCTCAGTGGTTCTCAATCCTGGTTGTCAAGTACCACCGTCCTGAAAGTTGTAGTTGTCTCCTTCCTAGTTTGCCATTGTTATTCAACTCACAATTGATTTTGAGATCATGAAGTTTTCCTTCACACATTATAATTCTCCTGAATTAAATATTTTCATGTGTGGCGTGCTTGCTTTGTGGCTATATTCCAAATACTGTAGGACCAAACCTTTTACAGTATATCCATTTTTTACTATTATATGTGGGGTCTTTTAGGTTTTTAGGAGATCATACAGTAATGTTAAAATCTTGCAGAGTGAACAGGCATTAGCTTAAAATATGGAAACAAATTCTAATGTGTTGCTGTATGTCCTTTATGTGACCAAGTGTAAAATAAAGTGTAAAGACTTAAATAGTGGCAAAATATTTGCATGTTTATTTGTAGACCTATGAAAGCATCATTATTAATTTTCTAAAATCTTATATAAAAATATCAAATATGACAAAACAGTTCATTGGTGGGCTGTTTCTAAAACAGGAAAAGAGTACAATCGGCTGAATTGGGGTCGTACAAATATCAATAATAAATACACAGTTAGAAAACACCAATAAAATCAATATGACATGGCCAACAAAAGCCCAAAACAAAAACCAAACAAAACATGCAAAGATGCCCCCAAGTCAAACCAATTTGACACAGTTCAAAACGTCTATACAAGCCCAAACAACTAATGTAAAGCCTACACTTTGACCAAGGGAAAAAACAGTGGATGGCGACTCAGCAGCATCAGAATCATCACTAAAAGATACCAATATTTTACATTAGCATGACAATTTTATTATTAAATTACTATCTTTAATTATTCAAAAGTTACCTTTGTTAAAATCCAACAAAAGAACTCTCCTAGTTCTGAAGGCCAGCAGGTGATAGGATCTTTCAGCAAGATCTTTCCCAAGAATGCTGACTGGTACTATTGCTTGGACCTAAGAGGATGTAGTCATTATTGGCTGCATTGCTTTTGTGACAAACATAACATAACATCTATTTACCTTCTTGTCTGTGCACCAAACCCAGATTTGGCTTAAAAGCTCAAGTGTAATGGCTGCCAGTTGCCCTCTACACCCATGTGGAGTAGCTGAGTGAAAGGCCCAGCTTTGCCTCCCTCTGGCTTTTAAAGACTAAGCTCCGCCCCCCAACTTCCTACTTCCTGGTTCACCCTATCACATTTGCCCCCACTTTGAAAGGTCACCGTCCCGGTGACACATTAGACTCTTCTTATTAAAGCCATGGTCTAAAGGACGCAAAAGCAGTTTGACTAGAGACCTGGGGAATAACAGTGTCATTAGCATTAGGTCTATGTGTTGAGCGTGGCAAGTTGAAAGGGTTGGAATGCTGTCCAGCGGTAGCTCTATTGGAACGCCTCACTTGGCTGGGGGGGCTAGAGGATGGGGAAGAGTGTACAGGAACAGTTACCTGGGGCTCAGAAATGTGGGGTGGCGTGTTTGGTTCAGACAGTAACTGCGGTGTCACCAATGGCATATTCACTAGAATTAAACTCCCCATCTCACTTTCCCCTTCCAACATAGAGATGCCCTCTGAGTCACATGATGGAGCGAGTTGCTTGGGTAATTGAGACTCATGCAGTGCTAGACAAGAGTGAGGGCAGGGTTTGAGTTCAGCTCGATTAACATTCTTCTCCGAACCAGGCTGATTCAATGGTCTAATCTTATACACTTTTCCTCTGTCGTCCAGACAGTGCACGACCTCAAAAACAGTTTTATCCCAGAAATCCTGAATTTTATTTCGCCCCGGTGGATGACTTCTTTTCAAGACAAGTGTTCCCGGGGACAAAATCTCTTTCACATTTGGTACCATTTGTTCGTTTCTACGATCTGCTGCCAATTTTAAATGGTCTTTCGCATGTGCATATGCTGCTGTTAAGCGTGTATGATGTTCAGCAATCCAATCATTCATGCAGCCTGACGTTTCATGCACTGTGGTACCCAGCAAAAAATCAACAGGTAAATTTGGCTTTTGTCCAAACATCAATTCGTGTGGGGAATAGCCAGTGGATGAGTGTTCAGTGGTATTGTATGCAAAGAGAAGTTGAGGTAGGTGCTGTGGCCACTTTCGCTTTTTTTCAGGTGGAAGGGTGCGAAGTAGGTCATGCAAAGTACGGTTGAATCTCTCGCACTGGCCATTTCCTTCTGGGTGGTATGGCGTTGTACGGCTCTTTTCGACCCCATATATTTTACACAGTTGTTTTAGAAGCTCCCCCTCAAAATTTCTGCCTTGATCACTATGTAGGCGTTTTGGAACTCCATATGTATAAAACCATTTTTCTGTTAGAATTTTTGCAGTGGTACTTGCTTTCTGATCTGGAGTTGGAAAGGCCTGAACAAATTTGGAGAAAACATCAGTGATAACTAGGACATTCTCCCTCCCATCAGTAGCTTTTTCCAAGATTGTAAAATCAACAGCTATCATTTCCAGGGGTTTAGAGGCAACTATATTGGCAGGGAATGTTCTTACTTTAGGGTGATTTGCCTTAGCTAACAGGCACCGACTACAGTTATGGCAATACTCCTCCACATCCTTCCACATATTGGGCCAGAAACACCTTTCTCTCACTAGCTGAGTAGTCCGTTCAACACCCTGATGTCCATGATCATCATGGAGCTGTTTGAGAACCTCAGCTTTAAGACATTCAGGGAGAAGCAACTGAAAGTAGTCACTGCCTGTTTTTGGTGGTCTACAACGACGGTATAACACCTCCTCTGTCATATGAAACCTGTGCCACTGCTGTGCGAGTTTTCTGACTGGTTTAGGCTCTCTCATTAACTCGTGTTTAGTTGGAGGCTTTGCTCGTTGCCAATAAAATCTGAGGGCCCCAATTACTTTGTCCGCTTCTTGCAATGCTTTCAAGTCTGCCTTCTCGCGAATTGGAAATGCTTGGATTGCTGATGACATGGCAGGGGAAGAAACACGTGGCTCATATTTCTGATTACGAATCATGTCAGGGACTGATAAGCCAGGCATTGTAAAAGTAGTAATGTTACATGGATGCTGGCGGGATAACGCATCTGCATTCCTATTTGCTGTCCCAGGGCGATATTTGATATCAAAATCAAAAGCAGCCAATTCAGAAACCCAGCGCTGTTCTACAGCCCCCAATTTAGCAGTGTTTAGATAGCTCAGGGGATTGTTGTCAGTAAAAACTACAAACTTATTTCCCAACAAATATTCCCTGAATTTGTCAGTCACTGCCCATTTAAGGGCTAAAAGTTCAAGTTTTCTAGAGCTATAATTTGACATGTTTCGTTCTGTTTGTCTTAGGCCCCTGCTGGCAAATGCAATGGGTCTTCGCTGGCCATTTTGATCTTGTGATAGAACAGCACCTAGTCCCGCATGGCTAGCATCAATTTCTAGGACAAAAGGTTTAGCAAAGTCAGCATAGCCTAGGACTGGGGCACAGACTAAGCGTTCCTTTAAGGACTGGAACCCCTGCTCACAATTCTCACTCCATTTTTCAATAATAGAGGATTTCCCATGGCCCTTGGATTTATGTTTGCCTCCAAGCACTTCTGCCACAAGACTGTGTAAAGGGGCTGCAAACTTTGAAAAACCTTCAACAAAGCGACGATAATAAGAAGCAAACCCAAGGAACGATTGAAGTTCAGTTACAGTTGTTGGTCGTTTCCATTGGGCGACCACACTGATTTTTTCTGGGTCTGTGGCCACCCCATCAGATGATACAATATGTCCAAGATATTTAACTTCATGTTGAAAAAACTGGCATTTTTTGAATTTTAACTTCAAATTATGGTCTTGCAACCGAGCCAAAACCACCTCTAACCTCTGCATGTGATCTTCAAAGTTGGATGAAAAAACAATGATATCATCTAAATACAGAAGGAGTGATTGAAAGGACTGGTCACCAAAAATACGCTCCATTAAACGCTGGAATGTGCTAGGTGCATTGCACAGACCAAAGGGCATTCGATTGAACTCAAAAAGTCCAAATGGAGTGCAAAAAGCCGTTTTTGCTTTGTCCTTTTCAGCAATGGGCACTTGGTTATAACCACTTGCCAAGTCAAGTGTGGAGAACCATCTTGCCCCTCCCAAGGCATCTAATGACTCTTCAATTCTTGGGAGTGGGTAGGCATCCTTCCTAGTTTTGGCATTTAGGAGCCTGTAGTCCACACACATCCTAATGCTCCCATCCTTTTTCTGCACAATTACTATGGGGGATGCATAGGGGCTACAGCTTGGTTGAATAATGCCACTGTTCAAAAGTTCCTGTATATGCGCTTTAACCTGTTCATATTGAGAAGGGGGAAGCCTCCTATAGCGCTGACGAACAGGAACGTCATCTAGCAGAGGTACTTCATGCTGCACTAATTTGGTACAACCCAAATCCCCTTCCCCCTGGCTAAAAACAGCAGCATATTTAGCCAACAGTGCTTTCCCTTGTCTTTCCTCGTCAGATGATAGCAGAGGCCACGACGCATTATCAACATCAGAGCTGGAGCTGTCTGTTGCCCAAGTGGATTGTAGTACAGCTACCTGGCCCTTCACTTCTTCTAAAGTCACTGAACATGAATAAGACTTAGTCTGGACAACATGCAGCTAACCTAGTGGAGTGTGAGGTTTAAGCCAGGCATTTTGTGAGCCCACATTTACAATTGGTATCTCCACTATTCCCCTTTTTGCTGTTAGTAGGGCCTTAGAAATTAGCACACCAGCGGGAAGGCGGCTATCATCAAGGGGCTCCAATAGAACTGAGGGTAGTGTTGTTGTAGCAAATCTTGGACAGACAACAGAGATGAATTTTAGTGACCCAGCTGGAATCCACACTGGGCGGCCTTTAACCCTAGCTATGCCCAAGTATCCCTGGTCATTAAGTGACTCAATGGAGTGACACACTGTCATAGCCTGTTTCCAACCAGAACCAGCTGATTTTAGTGGGGGGAAGTCAAAAAGCTTTGGACCAAGCTGAATGAACAGCTCATGGTAACAAGAACGAATTATGTTCATGCCAAGCAAACCAGGGATAGACCTCTTTTTCTGTTTAAAGTGGGGGTCTTGGGGGCTTTTCACAACCAAGACTCCCATTCTGGGGAGATGCTTACTCAGGATATTTACATCTACTTCAAGGTAACCAATGTAGGGGATACCTAACCCATTTGCAGCTTTTAACTGTAACCAATTGCACTGACGCAACTTGTCCTCACCCTTTGACTGAAAATGTTCAATAAAGAAGTCTTCTGTAATAGTGGAGACCATTGACCCTGTGTCAAGTAGACATGGTACATTTAAACCACCCAGATTAACCTCCACTACAGGACAATCACTCATCAGTTCAGGTGCTTTAACCTCTTGGTTACTTGAGCCTGAGCTCTCCCCTCCAGGTGTTTGGCTCTCCACACCAGAGGGCGCTAGTTTTCCTGTGGCCAAGACTGGGTTTCTACTGCATCATTACTTTGCACTGTAGCTTGAGGTCCTGAATTTCTGTTAGAATTGGTAGATTGTATTTGAGTCCTACAGAACCGTGCTATGTGTCCAGACTTATTACAGCGCAAACAGATTGGTTTAGCACTGGGTTCAAAGCGATATGGTTTAATCTCTTTTTGCCCTCTGTATGGGGCTTGGGGAATTGTGAATGGAGTAGAGAGGCCTATATGCTTCATTATAACATCCAGCTGTTCTTGTTGTTTCAAAAGACAGTCCTTAATTTCCTTGAATCCAGTGGAAGGTTGTACTGACATCACATTAGTCTCTGCCACTATATTCCCCAGGTCAGAGTACATATCACAGGAAAATGCTCGTGCCCTATGTTTATTCACATTTCTGCTCTCCTCTGCCCATTAAATAGCAACAGTACGCAGTACAGAAAAGGACATAGCTGGATCTTGGCTAATGTTACGTTTGAGTTCCCTTCTTAACATATCATCATGTAGTTGTTCTATAAATTGGTCACGTAAGATTTGGTCAGAATTAGGGATACCCCCTGGTGTTTTAAGAATAACCACATCCATGAGTGCCTTTAACGAATGAGAATAATCTCTAAGAGATTCCCCCTCTTTCTGAGTGCGCTGAAAAAATTGAAGCTGTGCTGAAACATAGGACTGGGAGCAACTATAGTTTTCACTAAGGATGCTAAATATTTTTTCTGGTGTATCCTTTTCAGATGTACTATGAAAATCAATCTCTGCCTTAGCACTCCCCTCTAAGTGATCATATAGGAAGAGAAGCTGCTCTGCTTGTGACATGCGCCTGACCATTAAGCACCTGCGGGCCTCTTCAATCCATTTTTCAACAGTTATTAAATCAACAGACAATTTACCAGAAAATCTGGGGCATTTACGTTCTCTTGGTATGTACAAGAACTGAGCTGGCACAGACAAAGATGCAGGAGGTACATTGACATTTGCTGATGTCGAAGCATTTGAGTCATTGGACTCTGCCGTTTGTGGCAGAGTACTTTGATTAGCCATCTGTGACCTTAACTGTTCATTTTCAGCCTGAAGCTGTCGTACCTGGTCCAAGATGGCTTGAATGTCCTCCATTACTTTAGACTCCGATCAGCACCAAGTGTCCTGAAGACGAGCCTCCGTCGATCTTGATTGTAGATACCAACCACTGTTTTTTCCCTTTTATCAAACAACTATGGGCTACCAAAGTCTCTGGTCCTACCAGCAACGCCAATTGTGACCAAGTGTAAAATAAAGTGTAAAGACTTAAATAGTGGCAAAATATTTGCATGTTTATTTGTAGACCTATGAAAGCATCATTATTAATTTTCTAAAATCTTATATAAAAATATCAAATATGACAAAACAGTTCATTGGTGGGCTGTTTCTAAAACAGGAAAAGAGTACAATCGGCTGAATTGGGGTCGTACAAATATCAATAATAAATACACAGTTAGAAAACACCAATAAAATCAATATGACATGGCCAACAAAAGCCCAAAACAAAAACCAAACAAAACATGCAAAGATGCCCCCAAGTCAAACCAATTTGACACAGTTCAAAACGTCTATACAAGCCCAAACAACTAATGTAAAGCCTACACTTTGACCAAGGGAAAAAACAGTGGATGGCGACTCAGCAGCATCAGAATCATCACTAAAAGATACCAATATTTTACATTAGCATGACAATTTTATTATTAAATTACCATCTTTAATTATTCAAAAGTTACCTTTGTTAAAATCCAACAAAAGAACTCTCCTAGTTCTGAAGGCCAGCAGGTGATAGGATCTTTCAGCAAGATCTTTCCCAAGAATGCTGACTGGTACTATTGCTTGGACCTAAGAGGATGTAGTCATTATTGGCTGCATTGCTTTTGTGACAAACATAACATAACATCTATTTACCTTCTTGTCTGTGCACCAAACCCAGATTTGGCTTAAAAGCTCAAGTGTAATGGCTGCCAGTTGCCCTCTACACCCATGTGGAGTAGCTGAGTGAAAGGCCCAGCTTTGCCTCCCTCTGGCTTTTAAAGACTAAGCTCCGCCCCCCAACTTCCTACTTCCTGGTTCACCCTATCACATTTACAAGCTCTACAGTGTGGACTGTGTTCTGTAGTGTACTCAATGGCCTAACTTTGTTTCAAAATTTCCTTTAAGATTTCAGCCTATACAATAATTACTGGTAATTATTTTGCTCTTCAAAATAGGGGGCAAATTATAAACTTGGTTTAAAGGTATTGCAACCTTCTGAATGCAGTGATTTCAAACTAGAGAGCCATATGCAAGTCTGAATACCTCAATGCATATTCGTCAACTGCAAATGGGTCAGAGGCAGCTTTTTTTTTTTAAACCATGTCAACTTAAGAAGATAAGTTGAGATATGAATGCAATATTTGACACACTTTGTTTTACTGTTCTTTACATTTTTTTTCTTTTTTTGCTGTTACAGCTCCTTATGGGGCAGATGGTTGCATTTACAACAGCAGTTTTACTCTACAAAATTTCTCACACCTTACACATCTTAATTATCAGTATCCTAAATATCAGAATAACCTACCTGTCTGGCTTATATAAATCAAGATTTAATCCAGCATTAAAGTGGGTACGTAATCATGTTGTAGAATATTGCTGTGTGCGTGTATAGCAACTATTGACATTTCCATGGAAATAAATGTGTAGTGTAAACTACAGATTTGTAACCTGAAAGTTTACATCTTTGAGTGTGGTAAGAATGGTGCACTTAGGTGCTTTAATATGTACAATATAATAGGTGCTCAGAGCTTCAAAGGTCAACCATTCCTGGACCCAGAGAGAGTCCCAGGCTGCAAGACACAAAGTTTACCTCTGGGGAAGCTTTTTTTTTTTCCCTAGTGAAGCATAGGAGTTGCAGCCCACCAAGGTTATTGTAACATGCCCTTAGGGGCCACTCCTCAAGAGGGAAGAACGCCCACAAAAGACAAGTGTGGCCTCTTGGAATTTAGCCAGCCCAGCATACCAGGCAGGTAACTCGCTGTTCCGGGACATTGAATGAGGAATTGTCCCTTATCTAATTGGATTCTCAGGCATTGTGTATTTTATATTTTACTTTTAACTGGATCTAGCAACTTGTATATCAGGGAACAATTAAGTACATTACAGAAACTAAAAGTACCAGGAATTAGACCAATGTCAAGAAGTTTTTTTGCAATATTGACCCCTTATGTGACAGAAAATTGACTTCGCTTTACTGATCCCATACTGAACAGTTTTAACCTTCACAGTGCCTTTGAAACAAGAGGCTGTTCAGGGAGTTCTATTGTCCCAATTATCCTTAGAGACACCCTTCAACAGTTTTGCAATAATGGATCCACTATTCTTGTTAGAGGTTGTCAAACTATCTAAAAGTGAGAAATGATACAAATGGATTAACCTTTGCTGCAGACAAGGGATGATTAAACAGTCTTTAAATTTCAGAGGATTTTGGACAAATGTAGTTATTTTCTTGTGGTCTTTGGGATTTAAATAAATTTCCATAGTAATTAAAACTAAAGAACAAAAAACAGCCACAAATGGAAGTATTTGATATGATGAAACTTCCATTTTAATTTATTATGTAGAAAGCAGTTTATATTCTCGATAAACTCAGTGGCTGTTCATGGGCTATATGGGCAGTTATGGGCTCTCATGGACTGCACTGCATTTTATCTGATATAATTTACTGAAAAAGAGAAAAGAGTGTGCCACAAGCTATTCTAGTTATTACGAATAGGTTAAAATATTGATGTTGTTAATAAGCTTAAACTACTGTGTAACAGCTAGTAAGATTCATTTGCATTTTTACGTAGCAGTTGAAATGTAAAGAAAACGGATTATGTGGGCTTGCAAACTTTATCTCCGTGGAATACTTTAAATATAGTATTTAATGTAAAGCTTAATGTCTTCTTTCCTTAAACAAAATAAAAGCAGTCCCAAGACTGTATACCCAAGTTATAATTATTTAAAGGATAATTTCTAACCTCCCTAATTTAGTCCTTTAAGGTTGGTAATGCAGACATGACTGCTTTGAGTGAGCGCATGGCATCTGTATATATTTTTGGTCTAAAAGTGTTATGCTTGTAGTTTGCTCTGCATTTTATTTACTTGCTGCATGTTGATATGTGATTCAAAAAAAGGCTACAGCCCTAAATCTCTAAGGGGGGGGAAATGTGTGCTCCCATAGTTCATGAATAACTCTTGGTTTAGATACTGAGAGTGGATTCGGGCAAAGGGGGAACATAAATCTGAGGTTGACACCCTCAGTGAAAGTCATTAGTCAGCCGTCACCGACCCTGGCCTGTTGCCATGTCACAGGAGCTGCCTCCCCTCCTTTCGGCTTTCTCTCTCTTTCTTCCTAACAAGGGCCATCTTGCTCGGCCACTTCCTCTTAGCTCTTATTTAGGCAATGAAATCGAGTCAAAAGTTAATGCTGATACAACCGTTCTTTAGACTCAAAGCCAAACACACACTTACTGGAAAAAAGAATATAAAGAGCCTCAGGTAACGGAAATTCAATTGTAATAGAATTAAGGAGCAATGAAAAGCAATGACATTAACAAAATGGTTGTAGTTATAAAATTCCTCTATGTATGGTACACATGTTGAACAATGAATGCTTATTCACTCACTGTATATTCATTTTACATTAGGAGATAAAGTCGTTATAATAGTGCAAACATATGATCAATCACACTCATTTAAAACATTTACTTTAGTTCAGTTTTATGATTTTTAGAAAATATAGAGGATAATGAAATAAACTTCAGTGTAGAAAAGCAGTTATGGCCTACATAATCATAAAAAAAAATTACTGGACAGCACTCTGCTGGTCCAAAATGATAGAACGCTGAAAATATAATTGCTAAAGAAGTGGGCTTAACTGTATCAAAACATATACACTCACCGACCACTTTATTAGGTACACCTGTCCAACTGCTCGTTAACACTTAATTTCTAAGCAGTCATTCACATGGCGGCAACTCAGTGCATTTAGGCATGTAGACATGGTCAAGACAATCTCCTGCAGTTCAAACCGAGCATCAGTATGCGGAAGAAAGGTGATTTGAGTGACTTTGAACGTGGCATGATTGTTGGTGCCAGAAGGGCTGGTCTGAGTATTTCAGAGACTGCTGATCTACTGGGATTTTCATGCACAACCATCTCTAGGGTTTACAGAGAATGGTCCGAAAAAGAAAAAACATCCAGTGAGCGGCAGTTCTGTGGGCGGAAATGCCTTGTTGATGCCAGAGGTCAGAGGAGAATGGCCAGACTGGTTCGAGCTGATAGAAGGGCAACAGTGACTCAAATAACCACTCGTTACAACCAAGGTGGGCAGAAGAGCATCTCTGAACGCACAGTACGTCGAACTTTGAGGCAGATGGGCTACAGCAACAGAAGACACACCGGGTGCCACTCCTTTCAGCTAAGAACAGGAAACTGAGGCTACAATTTGCATAAGCTCATCGAAATTGGACAATAGAAGATTGGAAAAACGTTGCCTGGTCTGATGAGTCTCGATTTCTGCTGCGACATTCGGATGGTAGGGTCAGAATTTGGCATCTACAACATGAAAGCATGGATCCATCCTGCCTTGTATCAACGGTTCAGGCTGGTGGTGGTGGTATCATGGTGTGGGGAATATTTTATACTCTTTGGGTCCCTTGGTACCAATTGAGCATCGTTGCAACGCCACAGCCTACCTGAGTATTGTTGCTGACCATGTCCATCCCTTTATGACCACAATGTACCCAACTTCTGGTGGCTACTTTCAGCAGGATGATACGCCATGTCATAAAGCTGGAATCATCTCAGACTGGTTTCTTGAACATGACAATGAGTTCACTGTACTCAAATGGCCTCCACGGTCACCACATCTCAATCCAATAGAGCATCTTTGGGATGTGGTGAAACGGGAGATTCGTATCATGGATGTGTAGCCGACAAATCTGCGGCAACTGTGTGATGCCATCATGTCAATATGGACCAAACTCCCTGAGGAATGCTTCCAGCACCTTGTTGAATCTATGCCACGAAGAATTGAGGCAGTTCTGAAGGCAAAAGGGGGTCCAACCCGTTACTAGCATGGGGTACCTAATAAAGTGGCCAGTGAGTGTATATACAGTAGTAGCCATTCAAAATTTTTTTCACTTTCCTTGATGGGCCCCTGGCCCGTCCTTGGCTAGTCCCCTACAATTCTTTTTTAAACATGTAAAATGTTCTTTCTGTCATGACTTGTGGACATTAAGTTCTAAAGAGATATGTCATCTCCTGGTCAGACCCTGTAATTCAGTGAAAGGGTGGAGTCAGAGTAAAAAAATATGCACGCCTATCAAAAAGCAAGTGGCTGGAAGTAGGAGGGGATTTTGTTTCCATGCCATTCCTGGTCAAAAAGCCACATGGCTTTTGACTGGGAAGGGCCATTTTGAAAGGCTGCTACAGTGGAAGGTTAAGTGCTAGCTACATAGGATTGTGCAGCAACGTCCGTTTAAGATTTTAAAGGAAATCCATAATAGATGGAGTGAAGGGGATGTAAGCTGTTAAGGACTGAAAATACATAAATAAATGAACAATTCCTTGTGCTAAGCTACTATTGAACCAAAGACAATGGGCCACATCCCAAAACCATTTGTTCAAATTGATTAACTCTAAAAACATTCGTACTAGTGATTTATGAGAAAATAGTACATTCACCATACATCGTACATTCACCGTACATTTTCTTACTTCTAATCTTTTGTCAAGCACAAACGCATTTTCCAAGCGCTCCAGACTTGATGTAGGAGTCTTGTGCAATCAGTCAGCTGTTATCCATATCAGGCTCAGAAAGAACAGACCCATTATTTAAGGTGGAAAGACAGTTAGTTTCAGAAAACGCTAATTTATGACCGATCAACTAAGAACAGCATCAGCGTTTATGTCAAGAACACAGGTTAGTGACCACATCTATGTAACGTGTGAGTCACTAAACTGGTCCGTCCAAGTTACGTCCGAGCCCAGAAGTGAGGCTGGTTCTAGCTGGTCGGCTGCCAACAAGATGTGACAGGCACTGCCCAGAGAGTCCAAGCTGCTGAAAACCCGGAGGTGGGAGAACAGGCAGGAGATCAGAACCAAACAGATGATGGAAGGAAGGATAATCCAGAGGGTGTAGCCACCCATATGGAAAAGATATAGATAAATCTTGTAAGATTTCTATCTGTGTTGTCTGAAACTTGTATGTAATGCATATGAGAGTGAAACCAGATATAAAATCTATAGAAAAATTGTATAAAAGGGAAAATATATGATTTGGGTACTTCTAAGAACAATATATGACAGTAACTCCGCATACAATATCCTTATAAGAAAAATTGAGTATCAAACTTATATAAGTCAGACAAACATAAGTGATGCTAAGCTATTGTAAGTAACATAGAAAACACTTACAGAATTTACTTTTGTTGACAAAACTATAAGAGATTAAACTAAGAATCAATATAATACAACAATAAAATTAAGGAAAGATCACAAATTCACTAAAAGATGAAAAAATTAATAACAATGGACAGTTGTTTAAGTTTAGCATTTTTGCATATAGCCACGCATCATATTCCTATTATTATTCTATGAACATAACTTCTTCTTCTCTAACACTTGTACTTTCTGCAATATTTACTCAGAGTCTGTCTCTAATTTGTTTTGGTCCTGTGAACACACCAGGCGTTTTTGGCAAGGTATCTGTCGCTTCATTCCTGACAATATTTATGATAAATTTGAACTTTATTTTAAATATGTTTTATTTGGAATCACAAAATATAAAAAATAACTTTCTGAACATTTCTTCTTGTTACTGTTGGCCAAGTTTTATATCAACAAATGTAAAATCATTGTGACTTAACCCTCCTGTATTTCTTTTTTAAAGGAAGCAACTGCTTATTTTTCTACATTGTCCTCCTCCAATAATAAAAAGGCTGCTAAAACGTAAAGTATTTATATAATCCCTTTATATGCTTCTATTTATTATTACAATTTTTACTTTTATTTAATTACTTTTTTTTTCTTTTGCTCAAACCCCTGGTGATCGTTGACTGTAAAGTGTTCCTTTTTCTGTATTATAAAACTTTTTCTAATAAAGTTTATTACCGTAAAAAAAGAAAAAAAAGAAAAAAACAGTGCGCATACTTTTTTTTCCATCTGGTCAAGGTACGAGTAGGAACATTTTTCCGCAACCAGTCTCTTTCAGTTGTGTCTGATGTAACGAGTTTTCTTTTCGGCATTGCTGTAGTCAGTTTACTCTATTTTCCGTGGAAAACCGCTAAAACTATAGAAGCTATTTTTGCTTTGCTTTGAGCTCTGAGGGCCGTAATTTGTTAAGAGTATGGTCAAACATCAGGAAACACCAATCACAGGTAAGGTAGGGCGGGCAATCCCACAACGCACTGGCAGCTCAACGCGAGACCTTGAACGTTGTCACGCGAGATTGTGTGATCTAAGGAAGAGCGGTAAGGTGCGGCGGTCCGTTAATGCAGCATCTTCGTCTTGTGTGCGTCTTGTAAAAGATGGAAACTACGTGGAGGAATGCACCTAATGTTAAAGGTATGTACTTTTCAGTTTACTTGTTACTTGCAGTCTGTGCATTACACATATAAGGCTTGCTAAAAGTGGTTAGCTGAGTGCTAACCACATCAAAACAGATGATGACCGTTAAGAAAATTTTCAAACTTGATATGCGTAAGCCAGACACCATACAAATATTTTACATTGTGGTATAATAATTTTTTTTCTCCAGGAGAAAGCAATGACTGACGACAATAAATATCAGTCATTTCTTTCTTCTTTTGTTCTCTTAATTACTTCAGAACACAAGGAGAGGAAGTTTGCAGTTGTGCGGTGGAGTGAGGGCGCCATGGGAAGAAACAGCGAGGAGGGTGGCCTCACTACAGGGGCACTGTTGTTTTTGTCTGTGGTAAGTCTGTGTTTTGACAATGATATTGTCCTCTTTCTATCTAATGACATTTCTCTAAAAATGTGCTTAATTTGGCCTGTTGGTGTTTTACGTGCTTACTTTTTTTGCTCAGTAGCTGAGACTTTGCAATATGTTGTACTGTAAACATGATGGTTATTTAATTTGAAATGTTAAGCCAGTTTGTTACCATTTTAGTTAATGCTCTTCAAAATGTTATAAAATTGTAATGTCAAAGTAAACTAAAGCACACAACTGTTAAGATGATTGCTCTTAGATGTTGAATGGTTTTATATTTAGTTAATTTTATATGAATGGAAATTAAGTAAAATATGAATTAGTAGTACTTTGATAACTGCACAATGTGTACTATACACAAAACTACATTGCAATATGACAGTATGATAGCATAATACATAAAATGGGAAATGTTATCACATAGCATTTAGACAAATATCTGTCTCTTTCTGTATCTGATTTACATTAATTTGTTATCTCTCTCTTACACACATCAGAAGAACCATTCCAATGTACAATTGCATTTTTAGTCAGAGTTAGAAATGATAGTCATGACTGCAGTTGCTTGAAAACATGGCATGGTCTGGTAATTAGGGCTGGGCGATATAGAAAAAAAGCTTATTGATAAAAAAAAATTCATATTGATCGATATCGATAATTATTGAAAAGATTTAAAACCATATTTTATGTGCAGCTCTGCCTGGACTTTTTAAGGATATTGCTAAATGATTTAATTTTAATAAAGAGCACAAAAACAGACTTCCAATAAAATATTTATTTAACCAACTTTTTTAACCATAACAGAATTGTTTTAAAGAAAAATAACTTAAGAGACCTGAGTTATGTTATTAAATACTGACAAAGAATAAACTAAAGTGACCAGAAAAGTGACCAAAATAAATATAACAAATAAATAAATAGAATACCCTATTTGGGTGGGAATAGTACACCACCAGCTTTTACCTACTGGTAATACAAAAAGTGTTCTGGAGTAATAAGCAGATTATTATTATGTAATTTTGTTTGTTTCCTTTTTTTGTTCCCAGGTACTCGTTTTGAGGCAGCTCGTAAACTTAATGCATTACTGAGGGAAAATGAACCAGCAGACCTGACCAAGAGGGCACCAGTCCACCCTAAAAACTATCAGGATGATTCTGATGATCCAGATGACACTCAGATTCTGTCGCAGCCTTTGCAAGTCAAGGTAACATCAATTAACTTTGACCTTTAATGTGGTGATGACACTGTTGTATTATATCTTCTACTATTTTAGCATTAAAAACAAATCCATGAAGATTCTTGATACTAACTGCATCACAGAGTAAATGGACTTCAAAGAAGCCAGCCAACGAAGTCTGCAGTCCATGTTGACCATTGGATGGGGTCTATGCAGGCTACAGCCACTTCAACTGGGCTGACCTAGCCT
This sequence comes from Cyprinodon tularosa, assembly GCF_016077235.1. NCBI lineage: Eukaryota > Metazoa > Chordata > Actinopteri > Cyprinodontiformes > Cyprinodontidae > Cyprinodon > Cyprinodon tularosa. The sequence goes on along the minus strand of NW_024037781.1, from coordinate 4,536,353 downwards.
CCAAATTGCATTTACTGTTTATACACCCCTGTCTGTACATTGCACACTTGTCCCTACCAAGGACTGTAATGCCTAAGGTTCTCTGTTACTGGAAAAATTAATTGTACACATAATTTTTTCAGACCACTGATATCATTTGAGAGCCGAAACTCAGTTTTACCTTTGCAAACCTACTCTAATGGTCCTGCTATCTTGCACACAGTTGTCATCTGCATGCAGTGAATTATGTTATATGTTAAAGGATAAATGATTAATCAGATGTAGCCATCTAAATTGTGAAAAAAGTTAATTGAAATTTTGAACTGCCTTCCAAGTAGTCTGAACTTTGGAACAAGCCGTGATGTTTGTGCTTGTCAAATCAGCTTTTTAAAGTATGCTGACTTAGGGGCACAGATATTGTATCTGTTGTCTCTACACCTCAGATTCTAAACTCCACTATCAGCTTTTTCTTTGTCTTATCATGTCAGTTACTTTCTCTTAATTTCTTTGTATGTCCAGAAGTCAAAGGCTCTCACAAGGAAAGACCAGGAATTCCTTGCAATGTACAGTCATTCACCGCTTTCAGTCACTGACTGTGACCAAAGTCCAAAAAAGACTGTGGTTGAACTTAAGCGAGAGATCCAAGACCTGAAAGAAGAGAATGCCAAACTGAGGGAGTTGCTTGTAGAAGGTATCACTCTTAAAAAATTACAAAACTAATATACTTTAAGAGGTCACTTGTTTAAACAATGAGTGTAGCACCTTTCATCTCTGTTTTACTGTGTACAGATGTGCCCGAACTCATGAAGACTATGAAAAATGTGATTGATTTAGCTGAACCTCTTAAGAGATCAAGTTTTGAGCTCCCCCAGAGTTCTACACAGTCCTGGCCGGGTTTATCATCTGATGATTCACAGATGCCCATTCCCAAATCTGCTCCATCCGTCTCATCAGAGTCTGTCACTCCATCTACAAGAGAGTCCCAGTCGTCAAAGGTATTTTTAAAGGATAAATAAGGTGCATAAATTGGATCTACTGTCTATCAGGAACATTTTTAATTGATGCAGGACCAGTCAAATGCTTGGACACACTTTCTCATTAGATTTAATGGGGAAACATGTCCATACTTACTGGTACTGTACATGTGACAGATTTAATTAGCTTTTACTGCATTACAGCCTTTGAGAGATCTCCTCCCAACCCCCAAAGATTTACTAATCCAACATTTGCATCCTGTCTCTTTGAGATCTCTTCTAGTCAGTAAAAGTCAGTTTAATGTTGACTCTTGTCTCATCTCACTGTATTTCATCTCTTTATCTGATGTCCTCTTTGGTTTCTTTGCTGAATTAGCTATGCTGTGATGTCACACACCAG